>NC_064641.1:455983040-456595123 GCF_023864345.2 Schistocerca serialis cubense | reverse complement strand
TCTATAGTATTTACGTGCATTAGTGTAAGATAGACTCGATAAATTGAAGGTTTTAGTTTTTATTTGCGCCTGAATAAGATAAGCGAAGTTTCTGTTTAGCACAGTTCCGCGAGTACGCAAACGTTTGTGAACATTCTTGACTGACGTTAAATACGCATGATTATCAATTAATTCATTACACAGTAATCAGTATTTGCTATTATTAGTGTCATTTAGACTAGATACGTTGAAGGTAGCAGTTTTTATACGTTTCATTAGGTTATTTTTCGCGTGTACGTAAATGTTTGTTTACATTATAAATACGAGGGTTAATCAATTTAAGTTAGTGTACAATGCTCAGTATTCACGTTTGGTAGTGGCATTTAGACTCGATACGTTGAAGGTAGCAGTTTTTATACGTTTTATTAGGAACAGTGATACTGACAGTGAATTCTAACCTCACTTGTATACGTTTGACTAGCGCAACCTGCGACCGTTAACAGTTAAGCAAACGTTAAATACGTGGTAAATTAGTATTATACTACAAAATCTGAGTAAATCAGTGTTACAGTGTTATCTCTGAGCCCTTCTTACATACGCTTTATTTAGCAGAAAGCTAAAACTGATCTCACCGTCTGCTTAAATTCCTTAGCTTGTTGTGGGCTTTAATGACTGTGTACTGTGAGTCCATCGGTTCCTATAAAGTAGAGTTCGTATTTGAGCTTTACATTCTGAACTCTTATTGTTAGCTAAAGGTTTTGTTTTGAACCTGCATCTCTCAGTGTACAATGCTCAGTATTTAGGTTTATTAGTGTCATTTAGATTCGGTACATTTAAGCTAGCAGTTTTTATAGTTTTATTAGGTCACTTTCGCTTGTACGCAAACGCTTGTTTAAATTACAAATACGAGGGATAATCAGTAGGTGCAGCTTACCGTAGGTCACTGTTTAATTCGTTAATAATATTCACTAGATACCCCCAATCGTTTACTGTAGGTCACTGTCTTATTCCTTAGTAATCACTAAAAATCTCCTAGCACGAAAATAAGCACCAGATCTAGCTTCTAACATAAATTTTTATTTTCATATTGAGTGTCCTTTCTGACAACTAGAGTGTAGCTGTTAACCTTGTGTGGCAGTAGGTTTCCATAAGTTTTTTTATAGTAGATCAGTTTTTAGTTAGATGGACAGGAACTGTGACTGTTGTGTGCGGATGCAGGAGTTGGCCACAGTCCAAACGCAGCTGGAAGCTTTGTTGGCCACAGAGGTGCGGTGGGGATGGGGTGCCTGGGCAGCCTCTGCTGTATTAGATGCGCAGGGGCGGGGGGGTGGGGGGGGGGGGGAGGATGGGGGATGTCACAGCTCTCTGAGCCGACTTCAGGTGCGACTGAGCCGGCCGACCCACTCTCACCTCAGTGTGGGTGGCGGACTGTTTCGAGGTCTCGAGCCTCAAGGCGAGGGCTGCATGACGGACGCACAGACGCAGGCTCCCGCCAAATCTCATGCACTTTGCTAATGGATTTAATGTGCTATCTGATGCTGGGGGGTGGCGGGGGGGGGGGGCGGGGGAAGGGAGAGAGGCTGAGCCGGATCAGAATGCACCTTCTGCCAGGATAGTGGCCTCTCCTTTAGCAAGATCCGGACAGGCACGTGGGGATAGGAGTTCGTTAGTTATTGGGAGCTCCAATGTTAGGCTGGTCATGGAGCCCCTCAGGAACATAGCGGTTAGGGCGGGGAAGAAGTCCAGTGTTCACTCGGTGTGCTTACCAGGGCGCCTTGTCCGGGATGTGGAAGAGGCTTTTCCGGCGGATATCGAGCGTGCGGGGTGCAACCAGCTGCAGATTGTTGCCCATGTCGGCACCAACGATGCCTGTCGTCGGGGATCCGAGGAAATACTTGTGTCCTTTCGACGGCTGGCTAAATTGGTGAAGGCGTCCTCTATCTCTCGAGTAGTGGAAGCCAAGATAACGATCTGCAGCATCGTACCCAGGGTGGACCGCGGTCCTCTGGTTTGGAGTCGAGTATCTAAACCAGAGGCCACGTCGAACTCGTTGACGAAAATGGATGTAGATTCCTCGACCTATCCTATGGGGTGGAATGTTGTAGGACGCCCCTCGATAGATCAGGGGTGCACTACACACGGGAAGCAGCTACAAGGGGAGCACAGTACTTGGGGCGTGCACATGGTGGCTTTTTAGATTAGGTTCCTCCCCACGGGAAACAAACCGTTGGCCTGAAAAATTACCAGTTCATGTCACTGATGTGGGTGTGCCAACTGTAAAAATGGTTAGTTCGCCTAAACAGGTCATTCCAAAGGATTTAAATATGCTTAATCTCATGTTCGTAAATTGTCGAAGTGTCTGTAGCAAGATCCCCGAGCTATTCTCCGAAATAAACAGTAGCAATGCCAATAGTGCATTAGGTACCGAAAGCTGGTTGAAACCAGAAATAAAAAGCAGTGGAATTTTGAACTCTGATTGGACAATGCGTAGGAAGGATAGGACTGATGCTATGGGAAGTGATGTGTTCATTGCAGTTACAAGCTGTTTAAACGAAGTTGAGATCGATAATCGGTCGGACTCTGAAATTGTCTGGATAAAGCTGTCAATCAGAAAAGGATTGACCACTGTATGAGGATGTTTTTATAGACCACCAGCATCCGCAACAAACGTCGCAGAACGTTTTAGGGAATGTCTTGAGTAAATAGGAAGTAAATATCCAAATTATCCATTAGTCATAGGTGGAGACTTTAATCTGTCATCCATTGACTGGGAAAATTACACGTTTATCACAGGGGGCAGAAGCAAAGATTCGTGTGAAATTATTGGAGCGCTCTCAACATGCAACCTAGAGCAACTAGTTAGAAAACCAACTAGAGATGGGAACATATTAGATATCTTGGCGACAAATAGACCTGATCTTTTTGAGGAAGTTAATCTAGAAGAATGTCGTTGTGGCTTCTATGACAGTGGAAGTTGGAAAAAAAAGGAAAAGAAACAGCGTAGAGTTTTCTTGTTTGGGAAAGCATATAAAAGTGCCATTAATGAATATTTTCATAGTCAGCTCCAAGCATTCTCCGCGGGACACAAAGAAATTAAGCATCTTTGGTCGGAATTTAAAGGTATTGTCCACCATGAGTTAGAGAAGTACGTGGCTAGCAAAAATACAGGGGAGGGAAAGGATCCACCTTGGTACAACAAACATATTAGGAAGTTGCTGAGGAAGCAGAGATGTTTGCACAGTCGTTTTAAACGTAGTCACTGCCCCGCTGACAAACAGAAATCATGCGAAATGAAAGCAGCTGTCAGAAGGACAGTGAGAGATTCTTTTAACGAATTTGAGAGCAGTATTTTATCTGTAGATTCTAAGAATAACCCCAAAAATTTTGGTCGTACGTAAAATCTATGAACGCTACAAATAATTCAATACCTTCTCTTGCTGACAGTACGGGTAATGTAACTGATAATGATAAACAGCAGGCCGAAATTCTAAACCTAGCTTTCAAGAAACTTGTTTACGGTAGAGGACTATGGCACCATTCCCCCTTTCAAATATCGAACAAACGCAAGGATGGCTGACATAGTGTTTAGTGTATCTAAGATTGTAAAACAGTTAAGATCCTTAGATGCTACGAAGGCATCTATCCCAGACGGTATCCCCGTAAGATTATATGTTGACTATGCCTCAAATATAGCACCATTCTTATCCATCACCTATCAGAGATCACTGGAACAGTAGAAAGTTCCATGGGACTGGAAGAATTCCCAGGTCATAGCAATCTATAAAAAGGGTAGAGAATTGGATGCACATAATTACCGGCCAATTTCACTGACATCGATTTGTTGTAGAATCATGGAACATGTTTTGTGTTCAGACATAATGACCTTTCTAGACTCTGAGAAGCTCACGTGCAGAACCCAACACGGTTTTAGGAAACAGCGGTCATGCGAGACACAGCTGGCCCTCTTTGTGCATGATATACAACAGGATCTTGATACAGGCTCCCAGGTTGATACCATATTACTCGACTTTCGAAAGGAGACTCAGTTCCGCACTGTCGCTTGCTCCTTAAAGTGCGCGCTTACGGTCTATCCGATGACATATGCGGTTGGATAGAAAGTTTTCTAACAGACAGGGGGTAGTATGTCGTCCTGAACGGAGTGAATTTAACAGAAACAAGCGTAACTTCAGGTGTGCCCCAAGACAGCATAATAGGTCCGCTGCTTTTTACGATTTACATAAACGATCTGGTTGATGGTATTGACAGCGGCATTAGACTGTTTGCCGATGATGCTGCAGTCTACAGGAAAGTAGTATCACACGAAAGTTGTGAACAAATCAATGAGGATTTGCAGAAAAGAAATGCGTGGAGTAATGACTGGCAGTTATCTCTCAATATTAGTAAGTGTAACCTACTGCGTATAACAAGACGAAAATCCTCATTAATATACGAGTAAAAAATAAATGCCCACTCTTTGTAAGCGGTAACATCCGTCAAGTATCTGGGTGAGACTATTTGAAATGATCTCAAATGGAATGATCAGATTACAGAAGTAGCAGGTAAGTCGAATTCTAGATTGCGGTTTATTGGTAGAATCCTGAAGCGATGCAGTCCGTCAGGAAAGGAAATAGCTTACAATACGTTAGTTCGTACAGTCTTAGAGTATTGTTCAGTCTGTATGGAACCTTTACCAGTTGGGTCTGATTCAAGAGATTGAGAAGGTCCAAAGAAGAGCGGCAAGATTCGTTACTGGTACATTCAGCCATCGCGAGAGCGTTACAAATATCATAGAAAGTTTGAAGTGGGACACACTTGCAGATAGACGGCGCGCTAAACAGAAGGGGCTGCTCACTAAATTCCGAAATCCGATCTTCACCGAGGATGTAGAACGTATACTATTACCATCACCTTTCAAATCACGCAATGATCACCATTCAAAGATAAGGGAAATTAGGTCTCGTACTGAGGCGTTCAGACCGTCGTATTTCCCTCGCGCGATCCGGGTTTGGAACAGAGGGGGGGAAACATGACATTGGCGCGAATTGGCGAATTGTGCGCTCCGTTTGGTAGCTAGCGGAGTGTATATGTAGATGTAGATGTTGAAATCTAATAACAAACCTACAAAGTATAGCACAAAAATAAGACTCCAGATACCATTCGAAAAGACTGAGATAATGGTAGCAGATCCACTAGTAATCAACCACGTAACCATAAAGAACAGGGGAGTAAAAGTAGTGAATAACTGGGGGAAATAATAACACACAACTTGGACAATAACCTACATCGAAAGAAAGAGATATCAAAACTACAAAAACTAAAAAATTAGCATGATTTACATACAATATGAAAGTCTATCAATCAAAACTAAATTAAAACTTTACAAGACGTTGATTCAACCAGAGGTGACATACGGAAGTGAAACTCTCTTCAAAATCAGGCAGAAAAATAGTATCGCCAAAATCTTAAAAGTAGAGAGAAGAAGATCTGTAACGTGCGTAAATAAGAAACATCAAAAAGATGAAATATGGTGGATAATGCCAAATGAAGTGGTGTACAGTGAAATGGAGCCCATTACAGATACTATTCGGAAAGAAGGATCTTTTTTTTTTTTTGTCTTATTATGAGGACACCACAAATCATATTACCAAGAAAAATAATACAGAAACTTTGGAACATGAAGTAGCAAGTAGGATGGATAAAGGAAATCAGGGATGATACGAAAGAGCTAGAATTAACCCTTGGTGATGTGCAGAACAAAACAGAAAATTTAAAGAAACTGATAAATATAAAAATAATATTTAAACTAAAAACAGACAAACAATAAAAGGGTATTTTCAGATGAAGACCGACAAAAAAGATTAGAACGAATGAAAAGAAACTAGGAATTCATAAAGAAAACTTATTGAAGAAGATGATGATCAGAAAATGATTGACTGGGGTGGTTCAATGAGATCATAGCAGCAGCAGCAGCAGCAGCAGCAGCAGAAAAAGAAGAAGAAGAAGAAGAAGAAGATGAACCTGTAATGCGAGGAAATATACCAGAGTACACCCAATCCAGTGACCTCATTCCGGATTTGTCAGCAGAAGTCTTGGAGAGTGGAGAATCGGAGACCGTACAAGAGTTGACACGTCGGAGACAGCCTGACTGACTTTTCTGATGTGACTTGTATTACCTTCATCGCTTGGGATGTGCCTGATAAAGTCTTAAACGACATTAGTCCTGATGAACGCTGAAAGTCAAAATTCGCGAGCCTGACGGCTTATTTACATATTGTTAATTATTTGATTTAAGATCATAGTTTAATGGCTATTAAGTACAGCAAAAATTGTGTTCTCACAAGAAGGCAGATCCGCTTGAATTCATTATTGGGTATTCCAGTTATGGAAGAAATTATAGATGCAGAATTGTTTACTGTCTATGTGCACGTGGCGTCTAGCTAAATCGAATTATCACCACTAGATGTATAACATTTGGCGCTCAAATTAGGGAAAATGCATCCTTTTTATTACGATACAAATGGTAAAATAAGAAAGACAAGCATATTTCCAGAATAATATCAGGCAATCCAGACTAAGTTGTTCTACAAAGAAGCAACGAAGGAAATATAATAAAACTTCAGATTAGAAATAATAATGCAAGGTGAACAGATACTACACTGATGTCCCGTATTCTTGCCAAAGGGAAGGAAGCCGTAGAATACCTGTTGAAGCGAATGAGCAGCAACTTCATACAGATTTTGGGCTAAGAAAAAAAAAAGCTAATGCGGAGCCGAACTTATGTAGGAAGAAGAACAACATCGTCTTGTTTAACGTTACAATTGGAAATATTTCAGTGGGAAAATAGGTGAAAAATTCTACCAGTTATGAAGTAAAATCGCACAAAATAGCTGAAACACGAGAGATATCAGAAGTAGATTGTCACATAAGAATTCTCTTCAAAGAAAGGCCCTTAGTAGTATCAAATGTAGATATGGAATTAAGGAACACCTCGCAAAGGTTGATTCGGTTACGGTGCAGAAGTTTCGCTGTAAGTCCTTACGCATCCTCCATACAATCCCGATCTCCCCTCTCATGAAGCCCCGAAGAAAGACATTCGCGGCTGTCGATTTTCTTCAGACGAAGAGGTGCATTCCTGAACACGATCACTTATCCGTAGGCAGCAGTAAACTATTTTTCATGAAGGCATTGACTGACTTGTCTCACAGTGAGATAAATTTAATAACAACAATCATACCAAGTACTCCAACTTTCCGATTTTTTCATCACCAACATTTGCAGTTACTCGTAGTGCAAATGTTACTGAGCTCAAATATTTGAAAATAAAAGTTACAGTCAACTGAAAATGTGACAAGTTGGAAGTAACTAAATTATTTTTTCAAACGTAAACACAATAACCGAGGGGATAGTCTGATAAAATTGAAACTTTCTCCCTAATTAATCAATTGGTTTCAAATTTTAAACATACATTTTCTGCATAATGCAAAATATCACTATAAAGTTACAACTCGATGTAGCAAAAAGTTTTTGAGAAATTACAACTTTATTTTAATTTGAAGGGTTTTCTTGAAAATCTTCTTTTACGTATTAAATTTACTTTAATGTGTTTGAAAAATTGAAGCCTGTGTTTAATAATATAGACAAATAGTTTTGTGTAAGCTTTTTTGGATATCTTTTACGGTGATCTTAAGATTAATTTTCAAAATTCTGAATCTTTTTATTGAAATAATCAAAATATTAACGTATTAATAATTTCTTTTCTAAATATTTTTCTTTAAAAACTATATTCAAGAGTGTTAGCGCTGATAGGAAGAGTTTTCTGTAAAAATTTCATCGAATTTATGGAATATTTATTACGAAGAAGCTATATTCGAATGTTCAATTTCACAAATTAAAGGTAAACGGAGCCAAAGCTACACAACACATTCGCTCCCTAGTACAAATCCACCTGGGCTGAGTTGTTCCTTCTGCTCTCTTCCGAGCTTTCTCAGTTTGTATTGCCGTCAACCTGGGTGCATTTCATCTCTTTTTTCAAATTTGGCGTACCGTTTGGCTTTTTGCTTCCGTCTTCGCTCGGCTCTACCTTTGCTCCTTCGCGTCCTTATTGCTGACAGTCGAGTGACCTCTGTTCTTGTTGCTTCTGTCACATAGCACCCTTGATTAAACTTTGAGACAGCTTCTCTCACAGCAAGTTCTACTTTTCTTTCGGATACAAATACATCCTTTGTGCGCTGTGACCAGATTATGCTATATAGACACTCATTTGCATTTTGAGTCTTTGCAGCAGTGCATCTAGAGAGAATTGTATCAGATGGCCGCCTCTGATAAACAGGTATCATTCTAATAACAACATATGTCTCAGAAAAGCATGGATATCGGTTTTATCTGATTCACTTTGTTCTCCTTTGGCAGGGGCATGATTAAAGAAACACCAAGAATTCTGACCTTTTGGACACTTCAAATGTTGTGGTTTTGCGTCAGTCTTTCAAACTCTCATCTGCTTTCCCACCGAGAGTCACATTTTGTGCCGACTTTCCATCTCTGCATTTTCCAGTCCTGTCCCAATTCGATTCGCAATGTGGTTCACATACTCTCCTTTCATAATTCCTATGTTCTCGTGCTTATTCAGTTTCTTTAGCTGAATATGTGTTTTGCCGTCTCCATCAGAGAACGGAGTAGCGTAGCGAAAACCGAGATTTTCTGACTGCCCCCATGACCTTTCCGCATCTTCGACTTCCGTGTCTGGAGATGATGCACTGCAGTTCCGATCGCAGTGTGCTCGGTGGCCCTTGTACCAAAATGAAAACTACAGAGTTTCATCACCCAAATCCGTCTTTCCTGCAGCGCATGAGAGACAGTACTTGGATAAAACTTTCCAGTAAATCACTAAACCAGTCAAAATGTCAATCACACATCCAATTCCGAAGTCACTGGTAAAACCTCTCTTATGCCAACTACCATCCTAACAAACAGAAATGTCAGTGATCCATGCCCCTTCGTGGCTGCTCTTTACCTTTAAAATGGCTCTGAGCACTATGGGACTTAACTTCTGAGACCATCAGTCCCCTAGAACTTAGAACTACTTAAACGTAACTAACCTAAGGACATCACAGACATCCACGCCCGAGGCAGGATTCGAACCTGCGACAGTAGCGGTCGCGCGGTTATAGACTGTAGCGCCTAGAACCGCTTGGCCACCCCGGCCGGCCTCTTTACCTTTGTGTGTGCCGCGCGTATGTGCCTCCTTTATTCTTTCAAAACATGATTGCAAAAAAGTTTTCGTTCCCTTACAATATAGTTTTGTTATGAAGAACAAATACACTTAAAACAACAAAGGCATTCATAAATACAACACTGTGATGAAAAATAGCCGCACTAAGCACAATTTCAACTTGCGCTTGCACAAAAGAGAGCAAACTGAGCAGTCATAAAAATACATCACCAGCTCTCTTATGAATTAAAAGTGATAGCAGTCCATGAAAAGACTTTAAAAAAAATAAAATCATTTATACTTGACAACATCTCTTACTTGCAAATAAATTTGGGAAGAGTTAAAATGTGTGACTGGGCTGCATTTTTTAAATTTGCGGTAGATTAAAGGATGAAATAAATATAGTTACGAAAAACGGTCAGTATGTGACAATACTTTTATTCAGAAATGTTATAATGTTTAGAGATCCACTGACTTGTTCAACATCACAAGTACGTGTTGTGAGTCCGCAGCCCGTGGTCGTCCGGTAGCGTTCTCGCTCCCCGCGCCCGGGTTCCCGGGTTCGATTCCCGGCGGGGACAAGCATTTTCTCTGCCTCGTCATGACTGGGTGTTGTGTGATGTCCTTAGGTTAGTTAGGTTTAAGTAGTTCTAAGTTCTAGGAGACTGATGACCATAGCTGTTAAGTCCCATAGTGCTCAGAGCCGTTTGACCCATTTTACGTGTTGTGAGAGATATGATCCCTGGATCATGTAAATAACTTAGACTATGAGCGCTATCGATTCCGTAGATTCCTTTATCTGAATAATACTCATACCGCCTGAGTGTGTGTTGAAAGTGTATTCTCTTTTGGTCATCAAGCCTACTGAACTCCAACAATTCAGTCTTGCCTATATTTAGTGACTATTCATCTGCGTCCAGCTAATATTTTCCGATAGTGGCTGCATTTTGAAAAACGGGACTGATATATTTTATATTTACATGCGTATAATCTACGAAATTAGCAAAATGAGGGTCCTGCGTCTTTCTAAGAGGTAAATCAGTAACAAGTAGTCTAATAATTGCATTAAAAGTGAACTAATACACATTTTAGGAAAGAAAACTGAGGAGGAACTAAAGTAAGACTATACTCCGCAGTTATTTTCTAACCTAACCTCTTTTCGTTACGCATATGACAGGTTGCCGAGACTGCATGGTGTTTCATACCCATGCGAATAATGTTGTGAACTCCAACGGATTCTGGCATTAGCATTTCAGCTCGCTAAGTGGAAACAGATGTGTATCTTGGGGAGAAGTTTCTTTAGGAGTGGAAACGTTTTTCGAACGTAAACTCGGTGACAGAGGGCCTGTTGTTGGCGTATCTAGAAATGTGGCTGCTGTTTGTCGGTATTGTGCCAAGTTTGCACGTGTGTGGTGAGCTTTGCTTTGCGCTCGCCCGCCGGCACATATTGCTAACATTTGCTCATTTGCTGCTGTGTCGGCCGAAAACACTGGCAGCCTTATTCTGAAAGGCGCAAATAAATAACTTTCCTGAAAAATTTAAACAGCGACCTTCGTAGACTAATTCTATGAACAAAGACTTCACTCAAGGATATTAAGTATCCAGTTATACTTTGCGGCATCCTGGGAAGTTTCCAAAGTGATTGTCCTAGAAACAGCAACAAAATGAAAATTCGTTAAGAGATTGGATGGTCACAGAAACTTATGTGAGAAAGTCATATGCTAATATTGGACAGCGTAGACGGGTAAAATTGTCTAAAACTATATATCTGGAAGTTCTTTCAGGGGTAAAAGAGTATTCGACGAGGTTTCGGGACTGCAGCGGAACGATGTTGACTACTTGCTTCTGTTTTCTGAGCCGAATACTATTTCCACGGGACATTCCACAGATTATTCTGGCACGAAACTCTTGGCTACGATGCGATCCTTTCGGATTCGATTACTAAGGTAAAGTATTAGTTCACAAAGACTAAATTGTACGCCTACTGTCTCGACCAGCGACAATTTTGTCAATCTGACTACCGAGTTTTAACTTTGTTGTTGCGCATTTCCGCAGAGGGCATGTATACAAAAACATCGCTAAGCGTACGCTGGTGTACCTCAAATGCAGTACATTTCAAATTAGACAGAGGGTGGTCATGTACGAGTACATGAGCCCCAAGTGTGTACTTCAATTATTCATAAAATTTAACTGAAGACATCTGCAGGACCAACGAGACAAATCAATATTGTCCGCCTGGAATCTTCAAAATATCAAGGAATGATTTTGCAATTTGAAAGTAAAGTTTGACAAATTGGTCTGGAAATTTTTAAATTTTGTTTCTTCATTAGCGGTGTATCACTTTCATGTTTACTTGTGAAATACAAATAAACTGCGTTTTATAACATCAGTATGCATTTGTTACAAACACGATTTCACTTTATTTAACCATCGTCATCAGGTTACTCCGACAGAAGACGACTGAGCGTAAACAAATCAAAATCTTATTGATTGGCGTCTCCATAGGGTGTTCTGTGCACCACGACCAAATAGTGGATAGAATTGGAAGGAGAATCAGCATTGGTCGTATTTTTTCTGTTATATTATCCGCAAAATCGATTTTCGGTCACTTAGTGACCATCATCAGTGCTGTAATATACAATTAAAATTGGTAGGCACTGGAATCAACATATAATGTGATTGCTCTAAGCTTGTTGATACCAGTGCCTACCAATTTTAATTGTATATTACAGCACACATAATGTGATTGCTCTGAGCTTGTTGATACCAGTGCCTACCAATTTTAATTGTATATTACAGCACTGAGGATGGTCACTAAGTGACCGAAAATCGATTTTGCAGATAATATAACAAAAAAATACGACCAATGCTGATTCTCCTTCCAATTCTAAATCAAAATCTTCATCGCTAAGAATATTACTAACCTTATACAGTCTTTAACTGCTATGAAAGCAAGACATTTATAGACATTACCTCACTGACATTACATGTCACAAGTGACGTAATTTACTAATTAGTGGTATCTGCATTCTATACTGTGGAGGAAATCTAGAGAAAATAACGAAGCTGAGCGTGGATCTAAATAAAGTCACTCTACGAGATGTGCAAAGATACGAGTTAAAATTTCGTCACAAACAGCGCATATTCAGTAATTTCTGTAACAAAATATGCACTTATAACAATTTTTGCATCAAGAGAAACATAGGTAAATGGATATTAACGTCAGTGTGTACTTTGTAACAGAAGTTATATTCCATTTCATAAACGTATTCAAAATAAGTGACCATGTATCCCTTGTGCCATTAGTACTAGTTGAGCTCATCGCTAACATCTTCTCATTCTATGTATTTTTCATTTTTTTGTGTAGTTGCTAGATGTGTGTTCCACAACACTTTAGTCACACAGAGACACACAGTTAATGTAATGGGAGAGAAACTGGTGCCAAGCTTTCGTAAGTAAAAATCCCCGGAGGTATAACAAGCAACTGTCATGCGTAGAGGTAAAGTTCATTAAGCAGGATGTCGAGCGTGCGTCTGGAATCGTGATGACACCTGCATCATTTTCTGGAGTGTGCTTGAAACTGCAGTGACATGTGCGCACGTTAGAGTCAGTATTTTCTGGGGGTTCCTGAATGGGCATCAAGGAAGCCACGAGAAGTATAATAAGTAAATTCCACAAATTAACAAAACAAAGCAAACTCTAAATTATTTGACTTTTCCTGTATGTGTGATGGTCATAGCCTCTTTGTATCTTCTTGCAAACTAGCAGCTTCATGGATGTTAGCCAACTGTTACCTGACGATAAATCAAAAATCCGTTAGTAGTGGTAGTAGTTCTATTTATCAGTGGATCACTCTGAGAGGGATGCTGGACAAGTCACGATATTACAATTTAAGAACACAAAACTAACGCAATACATATGTAGAGGCAGTTACATACAGGTAAATTTTGACAAGAATGAGACAAAGAGTAGGCTGTGACATTGTGATAGAAGCCATGCCGGCATCTGCCAGAAATAATTTAGGGAAACTATGGAAACCATAAGTCAGGATGGCTGGATGAGGACTGGAATCTCCGTCTTCGTGAATACAAGGCCACTCTGCTTAATGTGGTGCTACTCTATCGGTTTTATCTCTAGTGTACAATACTGTTTTGCAAAGATGTGATTTAGTAATGGAAAATGCTAGTGCTACACAGTTCTTTCTGTTCTCGCTACCAGTCATTAAACACACATACAGACATTATTTCAAAATGTAACCTTACACACACTATCAGTTGACATGAAGACCATAGCACGAAGTTTGCCTTCTGTTTTGTGTGACACAACTTCCCAGTAATGAGTGAGATGTTGAGCTCAGAAAGAGGATAAGGCATTATTGTTACACATTACATAGCTTTGGGAGTAAGATTTTCCAGAAAAAAGGAAAGGGAAAAGCGAAAAAAAGAAAAAAGGAACCAAAAAAGAAAAAAAGTCACTATCATTATTTATTTGTGTTACATTTTTTACCAAGTTTCTGCTCTGTGCTGTCTGAACAATCCTTCACTGTGTACAATGCATTGTTTAAGTACTTTGTATCTGCCTTTTTACGAGAGCGTGCTGAATAATAACGATTCCGAATTTCTTATGTGGAAATTCATAAGGCTTTTTAAAAAATACAAATGTTATTGGTATTCTACGTCTTTTTTCTTCATCTCTATGTATTTCTTCCTCAATACACTCACCCTGGCGACTAACACATTTCTCCCAACGAGAGACCAGTTTGTTGATACCATCAGTGTAGAATGTTTGACTTTTTTGACGGAGCCACAACCTCTCCTCTGTTTGCACCGCTTCATCAATACCAAAGCGAATTCCTCGAAGACGTTCTTTAACTTTTGGAAACAGATGATAATAGAATGGGCCCAATTCGGGTTGTGTGGTGGATGATCGATGACAATGAACCAAAGGCGTTGGATTGTTGCAGATGTACCAGTGCTCGTGAGTGCTCTGACATTGTAATGCTGAAGAAGGGTCCATGTGTGGACGAAATCTTCGAATTCATGCTTCCAGTTTCCTGAAGATCTATCACGCACCGACGTAGCTACGTTACACACCGCCATGTTACACGCTACAATTCCAAGCACGCGAGCTGCAAAGGGTTGCAACTTGCATCAGAGAAGTGGGAAAGCTGACCGAGTAATATGCATGACACGTAGTACCTCAACCGATACTGAGTACAGAATAAAAAAATTCGGAGACAATGCTTTTCAGCACGCCCTCGTATGTTTCTCTCCACACAAAATTGTGTTAACTTTTGTAGCTGAGCTGAGTTCAACTATAGCTTAATTGATTGAAAATAGTGTCCTCAATGCGACTGAGTGATCTATATAGACACAAAATGATTACTTTCTTGTTGGTGACAAGCTCTGTTAACACAATAGTTGATATTTTAGAGCGTTTATTTTCTCTTGCTCTACTAAAGTTTTATCTTGATTCAAGCTGTATTTCTTGTCGGATATTAATGTGTGATCATCCCCCATTTGAAGTACTTCTACCGTAAGAGTCCATCCTGTCTTACTGTGATAATACTACGTGTTTGATTTGTGTGCCTCTAAACCAGTGACAGATACTGCTGCGCAGTTGAAAGACTGGAACTCAGCTTCAGATTTCTGTACTTTATTTTTTTAATGATAGCAAAGTTTAGTGAAGTCTCTTAAATGTTCCATGTTACTTTTTCCAATTTTTCCTTATTTTTAAGACATGTAGTAAATATGCCATTTGGCGCGTCAGAATATATCTTGTGGGTACTTATATCAGAGTATTTTAAACTGAAGGAGGTAATCTTTAGACAGGGGGAACTTGTATGGATTTACACTGCGAAAGACCTACTTCTCCTACCCATGACAATAGGCTTTCGACCGTTTGTTGGTTGGTTGGTTGGTTTGGGGAAGGAGACCAGACAGCGTGGTCATCGGTCTCATCGGATTAGGGAAGGATTGGGAAGGAAGTCGGCCGTGCCCTTTCAGAGGAACCATCCCGGCATTTGCCTGGAGTGATTTAGGGAAATCACGGAAAACCTAAATCAGGATGGCCGGACGCGGGATTGAACCGTCGTCCTCCCGAATGCGAGTCCAGTGTCTAACCACTGCGCCACCCCGCTCGGTCGACCGTTTGTGGCACGAGATCCACACATTATATTTTCTTGAATCAAGTGTACCAATCTTGCCATCCCGGTCCTGTTTAGATGTAGACCATGCATAGTGAAACCATATTTGTCAATAGTCCCGACTGGTACCACAGCAACGTGCGCATAATCGGCTGCCATCAGATCCATTTTAATCCCCCTCCTTCCATCAACCCGTCTTACAATTCCTCTATGGCGTAGCCGAGCATGTTTCTACAACAGCTCAATAAAGTGTACGTTGGTGCCATGAGACAGGGAAGCTGTGTTCAGGTCACCACCTGTGTCAAACATCCCACTCACTGTCCCAACTCTTTCCCTTCCCCATGCACTACCATTATATGGTTGTTTTTTGAAAAATTCTTACATAAAGATCCTGAGTCCTCTAGCACATGACGTCACCTTGCATTTTGTTTGAATATGCTGTTGCCTGCTACGCTGCCACAAACCTTTTCTTAAACTGAGCTCCTACACGTCATCCATAGTACTACTTGGCAGTTGCACTTGTTCTTCCTAACATTTTTCAGTTTTCTAGGCTTCCTTTTCATGGCTGCAAATTTCCTGCTTCTAGAACTACATGAGGCTCTTCTCTACTTACGTCTGTCGATGGTTCAGAACTATATTTAATGTTTATAATGAATCTATCGGATCACGTTCTCTTGTTTTTCAGCCTTCCTACCAACTGTCATTTGCCGCTCACCTTCCTTCCCTCTGACTACCTTGATACTGATCAGTTTCTTTCCAGCTTCCTCCAGCTGCGCCTGAACGACGCAGATTTTCCTTTCCTGCCTCTTCCATCCCCTCTACTCCCTCTTCAGTCAAAATGTTCCTGCTGCGTACCAGACAGTTTCAGGAGAAAGCCTCTCTGGCTTTCCCAATGTTCTCCTCCATGTGTCCCCACGCCCACTCCACAGAGTAAATATTTCCTACACGACTGACATCAAATCTCCCTACCCGCTACCCTGTATCACACTTACATTTCTCACTCGTGGTCGAAGTAATTTAGGAAGACGGATTAAGATAACATGAAAAATGTGGTTTGCCAAGGACGCGAGTTTGGATGTATGTAACCGCAAACGACACTAACTTATTTCTCGCTGTTGTCTTTGTTTTTGTACCAGTTTGGGGATATAATGACAGAAGAATGAACTAGCAGTCACTCTGAGACAATTCACATCAGTAAGATTACTTGCTTAGGTTTTTAAACGTTCATAAGTCCCAAATTTTAGGCCTGAATTGTGCCTGTCCGACTAGTAACTAACGCAAAATGTGCTCAGAAATACGATTTGAAAACGGTAAATTGTGCTTTTATCGCATCAGTAGATACTAATGAATCTGGCAGCTACCTTGTTTCAAAGAAATTTAAACCATTAAGAAAATTTGAATAGTATGTTCCATAACATTTTTGTGTATAGAAGCTAAAGATTCAATCGTTGCTGAAGGTGTTCTCGTTAAAAGTCATTTTTATCATATAAAATGGTAAGTTCTCCATAAACGAACAAAAGGCAGAACATTAACATCACTTGAAATTCTGGATATCAATAAACATCAGTCACATAATTCTGACTTGATTCTTAATAATCAAATGCATTTCAGTTGTTCAGTGGCAGCAGCCAATTAACATTTTTGTCACCAAAAGGCAGTAGGCTTCTTGTAAATAGCTTAACTGTTCCTTACTCACATTCCATTGACTCATTCCACCCCTCACCCCCCCCCCCCACCCCTTCCCGCCAAATCGGTCCATCACATTCACCAGTTATTTTGTCCATATTAACACAGAGTAGCCTGTGCCAGTATTCACTTGTGTATCGTTTTTGGCCTGCACATTCTGGTACTTTTAATCTTTGAGTGTAAAGTAGTACAATATTTATTTGTTCATAGCTTCGTTGTGACTTTCAATATGCTTTTGTTTTTGGGTACATGTATGATCATAGGAGGTTACATATCTATGGAAAAACAATCTTTGTACAGGTATAAATCCTCAGCCCTCGCTGATGATGTGCATACTGTCTATTAAATTATATGAGCATGGGCTATAAAGCAGAAAGCGGATAATATATATATCGTGGAACATCGATACAATGTATTTCAGTTTATAATAACAATTTTAGATGTTTATAATAGGTGGAATTTCGGCATGAATGCAGCTATTGGGACTTCTTTTTTTTTTTTTTTTAATCTCATTTTTGTTTGCTTTTGTTCGTTGCATCTGCTCGGGGCGGACGTCGTAAGACATCCATTGAAGTTCGTTGTTGATCGATTAACTCAGTTTTTTTTATTACAGAGGGCACGTAACCCTCTGACCGAACACGCTGAGCTACAGTGTCGGCTTGACTTCAAATACCACTAATTGTCTTAAAACAACACGAAAATTGCTTGATTTTTACACTAAAAAAATTGAGATTTTATACTGTATTTGTTAGCATTGATACTGTATGTTTTCTTTGTGCCTTTACTGACATTCCAGTGATTGACCTCCCATCCCCATAACTGATCATTATTTACCCCAAAAATTAAGTGGTGTCTCTTCATAATCCGCCCGCTTTCTTGGATTTATTGATAATGAAGTGTGTCATACTTCGTTCATACGATTTTCTTTGCTTCTATGTTTGAAATATATTAAAAAAATTTTTACAATTACGATTTTCTATCTGGAATCTTACTCAGATGTAGGTTGACCCATGTTTTGGCGTTCTTCGTTCATCATATCATTTCGATTCGTTGAAATGTCAATATTGCAAGTGCTGACCAGTAAAAAGGTGCCTTAAACGAACCTGGTCTCGGTAACTGACTCTTGTTTCAGGCGGTTAGCCTGTAAAATATAACCTAACACTTGGTGCTGAATAACTGTGTCGTCCTGTCTTTCTGTCTTTCTCTATGTACAAGGAAGTTGGACCACAGTTACACAGTCGAGTTTCTCTCTCTCTCTAACTTTTACATTATTTATGTCAACCTGTCCCGGCTTATATGGTTTTAAACATTCGGTTTTTGCAGTGCTTGCACTCGGCGGCATCTCACAACACCTTCAAAGGTGTGCTGCCTCGCAGGTTCTCACCCCACTTCCAATGTTGTCTATTGCTGGGGTGTGTTTTTAGAAACCTATACTTTCTATGTTCTTGCTCACAAAATTGCCGTCCTGGGACTTTCCAAAAATTTCTTCTTCCACAATCAAGTTGTTAAAACAGACTCTGCTAGTGCCTCTGCACTGAATTTTGACTTCTGCGAGCAGCACTAAGGGGCAGTTCTTCATAGGAAAGGCCGGATCTAACCAAGTGGCACTGACATCCTCAGCCGCTGTGAGTTGTTTCAGGGTGGGCCTCCCCGGTCCGGATAACATGACCTGCTGTGCCCCCATGCGCATGTGGCCCAGCTTAATGCACCTTCTTAGTGGCCTCTTAGGTAAACTATGCAGTTCAGTATGAAAATGTAGTCTATGTTAACTAAGTACGGGGAATCACTGGTACAGATTCATATCTCATCAGTGGGGATTAATTATTCTGATTTGATTGATCTTTTTAACTGTAGTTTTATATCAGATATGGGACAGTTGTGGGAAAAAGGTCATGTGAGACTTCGCTAAGAACAATATTTTATTGATAATTTAAACTTAATGTTCCTGTTGACATACACTCCTGGAAATGGAAAAAAGAACACATTGACACCGGTGTGTCAGACCCACCATACTTGCTCCGGACACTGCGAGAGGGCTGTACAAGCAATGATCACACGCACGGCACAGTGGACACACCAGGTACAGCGGTGTTGGCCGTCGAATGGCGCTAGCTGCGCAGCATTTGTGCACCGCCGCCGTCAGTGTCAGCCAGTTTGCCGTGGCATACGGAGCTCCATAGCAGTCTTTAACACTGGTAGCATGCCGCGACAGTGCGGACGTGAACCGTATGTGCAGTTGACGGACTTTGAGCGAGGGCGTATAGTGGGCATGCGGGAGGCCGGGTGGACGTACCGCCGAATTGCTCAACATGTAGGGCGTGAGGTCTCCACAGTACATCCATGTTGTCGCCAGTGGTCGGCGGAAGGTGCACGTGCCCGTTGACCTGGGACCGGACTGCAGCGACGCACGGATGCACGCCAAGACCGTAGGATCCTACGCAGTGCCGTAGGGGACCGCACCGCCACTTCCCAGCAAATTAGGGACACTGTTACTCCTGGGGTATCGGCGAGGACCATTCGCAACCGTCTCCATGAAGCTGGGCTACGGTCCCGCACACCGTTAGGCCGTCTTCCGCTCACGCCCCAACATCGTGCAGCCCGCCTCCAGTGGTGTCGCGACAGGCGTGAATGGAGGGACGAATGGAGACGTGTCGTCTTCAGCGATGAGAGTCGCTTCTGCCTTGGTGCCAATGATGGTCGTATGCGTGTTTGGCGCCGTGCAGGTGAGCGCCACAATCAGGACTGCATACGACCGAGGCACACAGGGCCAACACCCAGCATCATGGTGTGGGGAGCGATCTCCTACACTGGCCGTACACCACTGGTGATCGTCGAGGGGACACTGAATAGTGCACGGTACATCCAAACCGTCATCGAACCCATCGTTCTACCATTCCTAGACCGGCAAGGGAACTTGCTGTTCCAACAGGACAATGCACGTCCGCATGTATCCCGTGCCACCCAACGTGCTCTAGAAGGTGTAAGTCAACTACCCTGGCCAGCAAGATCTCCGGATCTGTCCCCCATTGAGCATGTTTGGGACTGGATGAAGCGTCGTCTCACGCGGTCTGCACGTCCAGCACGAACGCTGGTCCAACTGAGGCGCCAGGTGGAAATGGCATGGCAAGCCGTTCCACAGGACTACATCCAGCATCTCTACGATCGTCTCCATGGGAGAATAGCAGCCTGCATTGCTGCGAAAGGTGGATATACACTGTACTAGTGCCGACATTGTGCATGTTCTGTTGCCTGTGTCTATGTGCCTGTGGTTCTGTCAGTGTGATCATGTGATGTACCTGACCCCAGGAATGTGTCAATAAAGTTTCCCCTTCCTGGGACAATGAATTCACGGTGTTCTTATTTCAATTTCCAGGAGTGTATAATCAAGACTCATGTTAACGTGTAAGAGGCACTACTTTCTTATCTACAAATGAATTTCAAATTGCTTCTTACTTGAGAATACAATTCTAAAAGATCACCAAACAGCAAATTTTTTCATTTACTGTGTAACGAAACGGTACCCAACAAGCAATTTCTCAAAGCACTAATGTCAAAGGTGTAACACTAAACATTACTTTTAAATATTTCAAGCAAGTTCCCCAGTTTACGGGTATCTGCGTATATACAGTGCATTTCATGATATTTGGATTTGGTTTGGAGGAGGATTCCTCACACCAAAACACAAGAAAAAAAATACCGTATAAACGTACACTAATTAGCCACATGCTAAACAGCAGAATGCAATAAAGGAGAGATACAATGTGGCATGGATCTGGCAAGTCCTTGGTAGGTGGCTGATATTTTTTGGACGTGGAGCTCTCGGCCGATAGCATCTCAGATGTGTTCCATCGAGATCAGATCAACCATTCTGGCTTTGTGACATGGACAGTTACCCTTCTGGCCGATGTCATTGTTGTCGGGGAAGCTATCAGTCTTGAAGGGATGTAATTGATCCAAAAAACGTTGATTAATCCACAGGATCCCATGGAACCCCTCAGCGTAATACAGCCCCTTTGGCCTGTGTTCGTATAGCTATTACCTTGAAAGACGGCGAATCTAGATACAACCAGCGATCTGTTATAACAAGAAATGTGATTCATCCAACAAAGGAACACGTTTACATCGACCCACAGTTCAATTACGATGATTCCCTGCCCGCTGAAATGGAAATTGGTGATGCCAGTGGTTCAACGTAGAGACACGAAGGGGTCGTTTGCTGTGGATCCTCCTGTTATAACGTTATAACAACATCAATGGCTAGTGGCAGTGCGGTACGACACAAGACTACGACAATAGGGCACAGCAGCATCTTCCGTCGCTACAATTGCCACGGCGGAAACGAAGACTGCCAAAGGTCTGTATATCTGCAAATGCATGCTACGGATAGAATTGATTCTTGTGTGCTGCAAACTTTTGTGTTTTCCTTTATTTGCCATAATGAGAGAACCAACATCTGAAAATAATGTTCTAAGCGATGTGGAATCGACAGACTAGAATATTATTGTTTCAATAGACATTACTGACGTTGGTACGTTCAAAGAAATTTTAAGGCCTCTGGCTGAATTGCAGCAAAGTGTAAATGAGGTTCAAAAACAGTGTTCAGGCACAAGACGTGCAATTCAAACCCTAAGGAACCAAATGAGCCGGCCGATGTGGCCGAGCGGTTCTAGGCGCTTCAGTCTGGAACCACGCGACCGCTACGGTGGCAGGTTCGAATCCTGCCTCGGGCATGGATGTGTGGGATGTCCTTAGGTTAGTTAGGTTTAAGTAGTTCTAAGTTCTAGGGGACTGATGACCTCAGAAGTTAAGTCCCATGGTGCTCAGAGCCATTTTTGAACCAAATGAAAGAACAGTTAAGTCCCATAGTGCTCAGAGCCATTTTTGAACCAAATGAAAGAACAGTTAATGTTCTAAGCGATGTGGAATCGACAGACTAGAATATTATTGTTCGAATAGACATTACTGACATTGGTACGTTCAAAGAAATGCTACAGAGTAGCATGAGTGAAATAAAAAAAAAAAACAGTAGTCAGTCTGTGGAGGAGAGATGAAGTGAAGGGCTGTCAGAAATAGGACGCAAGCTAAGATTAGAAATAGATAGAAATGAACAGTAATGTGTCGGTTTAAATGCTGAGGTGAGGGATGAAATTGTGAAGCTGGATGAAAAACGTACAGCTGAAAATTCCAAGTTAGAAGAAAGGCTGAAAGCGTAATTGGAAACGGGCCATGTTAGATAATGAAGAACGTTAGTGACATAGTAAAGTGAGTGAATTAAGAGTTGATATTAGCAAAATAATCAGAAAACATGGAGTTAAAGTTTGCTATGATTGAACGCGGAAATGTGGGCATTATTGTTAATATGATGCACATAAAAATGTTCAGAATTTTAAGTAATTTAATAATGATGGAAAATGCCATCCTGTTGATTTTGTTGCATATTGTAGGGATAGATTCGTGGATGGGACTGATGTGCAAAAGATTACGTATACAAAAGGGGTATTGGAATGGGAGGGTGTGTCATGGGAAAAAAAAAAAAAGAACAATTTTGTTATCTATGAAGACTCTGAGAAGGCGTTATTAAATAAACATTGAGGGAGATGTGAAGTAATTCAGAAGTCAAAATTATTTTTTAATCTGGAATGTATAGAGACCAGGAAAGGGCAATATGAGATATTTTGTATGATGTAAATTAGAAAGTTTGCACATTTGCACAAGCCAGTTGGGCTATTAATTATCATTTAAACTTTAAAGAGGAGACTGCCTGAAAATGTACAATGGGATTTCATAAACGCTCCAGGAGATAATGTAGACTCATTCATTGATCATGTATAGGATATGGATAGTGCTTTAAAATTTGGAAACAGAAACGAATTCCAAAATGACACCAATCATGATGTTTTTCGGGGAAGGGGGTGAGACATAAGGTATTACAGGGAAGACAACAGACACTTTCAAACAGACTTCGGTAACGATGGTAGGAGAAATTCAGGACCAAATGATAAAGTCACAGTATGACATGTTGAAAGGCCAGATAGGGATCTGACAGACCTTGCAACTGACGAAACAAGTAGGTATCCACCTGAGGTCAGAGCTGTGATAAAGACTGACAATGCTTGGAAAAAGACCGGGAGAGAAAAACTGTCTAAGGAACCAATGAGTAGGTAATTTAATTCATTCTATATGCAGAGAATTTTGAGGAAGGTAAATTTCGGATAGAATTTTTTGAAACTGCTGCGAGGAAAAGGAAAAGAGAGAAAATTCAAATAAATTATTGTAAATAAATGTGTATGATTTATTTCAACAGTGTGAATAAAGTGATGGCACGAATGGGGAAAATTCAAAAGTGCATGATACTGAAAATTACAGTTTGAAAATTTTGAGGTATGATAGTTTTGTATGATACTGCAGCTGATTATACAAATGTTACGAGTTTGTGTATTCATACTAGTGAGCAACAGGAAGAATATTGTAAGTGAAGTTGTTGGCAATGGTGTTGCTTTACACAGGGAGGTTGGCAGGGTGCATTATGTTCTAATAGTTCCTACGCTGAAGAATGTGCTAATTCCGTATGTGGCATTTCAAGTGTTGAGCTGATGTTAATTTTGAACCTTGTGTCAAGAAAGTTGCTGATATTCCATATGCTACTGCTCAGGAAGTCATTTCTGAAAGCATTTGTATGGAGTGTAGCCATGTATGGAAGTGAAACATGGACGATAAATAGTTTGGACAAGAAGAGAATAGAAGCTTTCGAAATGTGGTGCTACAGAAGAATGCTGAAGATTAGATGGGTAGATCACATAACTAATGAGGAGGTATTGAATAGGATTGGGGAGAAGAGAAGTTTGTGGCATAACTTGACCAGAAGAAGGGATCGGTTGGTAGGCCATGTTCTGAGGCATCAAGGGATCACCAATTTAGTATTGGAGGGCAGCGTGGAGGGTAAAAATCGTAGAGGGAGACCAAGAGATGAATACACTAAGCAGATTCAGAAGGATGTAGGTTGCAGTAGGTACTGGGAGATGAAAAAGCTTGCACAGGATAGAGTAGCATGGAGAGCTGCATCAAACCAGTCTCAGGACTGAAGACCACAACAACAACAACTGCTGATGTTGAGTCTAATATAGAGGTTAAAGTAAATGGGATAATTGGAGTGGATCTGCATGATAATGTTAATGGTATAAGAGGTATTACAGGACATTACTGGGAAAAATGCTTCAGGTTTTTTTGTTGTAACCAGTAGAACTGCAGGGGCAGATACTGAGTGTAATATAGATGTTATTGGTGTAACTGTCGTTTCAGGCACTGTGTATAGAATTTTATTGTGAAGAAGAGGCACTAGCAGATTTATCTAATGAAAATGGCTATGTAGAGGTGGCAATTGGTAAGGATACAAGTGAAAATAGTAAACTGAATGATCTTTCATTCTTCTGGCTACCAAAGTCAGGGATAGATGAGACTGGTGCGGAATTTGTAAACTTAATCATCTGTTTACAGCAACAAGTATAGAATTGGCAGACACCGATAATAAAGCACAGTGGAGAAATAATTTCTTAAGTGGGAAATGAAATAAATATGAAATTATTTGCAACTACTGAGGAAATTTTTGATGAAACTGTTATGAAGAAGGGCAACTATTTGCTGTGTGTCAATACAGCAGGGGATACAAGCAGCAGAGATGTAAATGTGGGTGCAAAGTGTATTGAATAAAAATGTATCGTTGTTGCTGGAAATGGCAATAAGGCAATGAAACATACTGAAGTATAATTCAGTAGTACAACCATGGAGGGCGCTAAAATGAGTTTTAAAGCATTGAGAAAGATTCTGCTTAAGGAAGAACCTTTTAGAAGTAATAGCGCGGTAAAATTACGACCAAACACTTCTGGATTCATGCATTGAGGTCAGCAGAATCTATGTCCCCTGCCCTCCCAGTTGAGTAGTCAGTGTGTCTGATTGTCATCCAATTGCTCTGGGTTCGATTCCCAGTCATATCAGACTTTCTCAACTCAGGGACTGGGTGTTATGTTTCCTCATCATCATTTCACCAATATCGACAAGCAAGTCTCTCAATGTGGCGTCAACTGAAAAGACTTGCAACCCATCAGTTGAACTCCTGGCCATCAATGCCATGCGATCATTTAATTTTCATTGGAATCTCCAGAATGTTTTATGAACATTTGAAATGATACACAAGTTACGAAAATGCCAGTGGTTGGGATGTGAATTAGAGGTGCAACCAACAAATTAATCAATCCTGTTAGAACACAAGTAAAGCTATGTTTTAAGATAGGTGATGCACAGTTTTGTCGCAACTCTGTGGTTATACCTGAAGATTGCGTGAATTTTATTTTATGTGCTAGTTTGAAAACAAAACAATTAGAAACAGAAGAAAAAAATGCAAGTTTACTCATAGATTATAACAGGGAATTAACTGGGAAAATGATAATGACGTCACTTGTAGTGCATAAAAAGGAAAAAGAAAATAGTGAACAGTGGAGGGAGAGCTACAGAGATATAAAGTGAACAATTCAAATATTAAACTCAAAGTTGATGCCATAGAAGGGACAAATGAAAGATAAAGAGAGGAGCTGCATGATATGTTTAGTGAATATAATGATGTCTCATCTGATGTGCCAGGAAGTGTGAGAGACTTTGAATGTGTTATGAATGTTAAGACACATGAACCATCCTTGCAGAGACCGTACTATATAGCTACTGCATTGGGGAAGACAAATGAGACTGAACTGGAAGGAATAATGGAAGCAGGGATAATAGAGAGGAGCAACAATCCACTAGTTGTTTTTAAGAAGGGCGATAAATCAGTGAGGCTAGTGTTGGATGTTAGAAAGCTAAATACATTAATCTGTAATGAAACTGACTATCCATAAAATGTAGATGATCTATTCTATCAGTTCCACCATGCTGAAAAAACATCGAGTGTTCAACTGATTTCTGGCTTCTTGCAAATTCCCTTAGCCAAGAAGAGTAGGGAGTATACTGCTTTCCTGTATACTGAAATAACATCGAGTGTTGACCTAACTTCTGGATTCTGGCAAATTCCCTTAGCCAAGAAGAGTAGGCAGTATACTGCTTTCTTGAATGGAGGCAGGTGCTACCAATTTGAAGTAGACTTGCGACAGCTTTTATAAAGAAATTACATTATGTTTTATGTAGGGAACCTTGGAGAAAACTGACAGACATGTTGACGTTATATTGATGGCATTCTTTGTCCTAGGATGTCACTGCCATTTACTGAAGGAAGTGTTAAGTCCTTATTATGTAAATTGAAGCTGAAGGGGGAGAAAGGAAAGATACTATTGATGTCATCGGAACTTCATGTAGAATTAGCGGACCAGGTTTCGAACCAAGGATTTCCTGCTGGCTAGGCAGTTATGTTAAACACTTCACCACCCAGACACACTGTTTATTACAATTGTGCCGACTATCTTGGCACGCTGTCCGACTGACTCACATTCCCACCTAGCCCCACCTGTCTGCAGTCCTCATCCATGACCTCCGTGGTCACTGCTTTGATATTCCCGCAGGAGGTCGAACATTATTGTGCACCTGCAGTCTAGGTAGTGGATACATTGCCCATTGAGGCCAATCAATTATATGAATGCAAGGTGTCTATCCGAAAGAACATATACCATTGGTGGTCTTGCAGCTCTCGAAAAATGAAATTATAATGAAATCCAGACCTTTAGCTGTTTACAGGCGTGAATAAATATCAACGGAGACAGTTGAAAATGTATGCTCGGACCGGGACTCGAAATACGGATCGCCTGCTTACATGGCAGACGCTCTATCCGTCTCAGCCACCGAGTACACAGAGGATAGTGCGACTGCAGGAACTTATCTCTGGCACGCTCCCCATGAGACCCACATTCCCAACTTACTCTCCACACGCTTCATTTGTAGTGCCCCTGCCCACTATGCTCATTACTCGCGGCAGTCAATCTACCGATTCCCGTAAGACATCGGACAATGTGAGTGCATCCACACTGAAGATCATTGGCCGGTTAGCCTTATCTATGTGAAGATGTTCTTTCGGACATAAGAACAGATACCAGCTTTGCACTCTGTCGTCAGATCTATCACAGATCGCTGACTGTTCTCACTTACAGAGTGTGCAAGATTCCTGCTTTCACATTATTCACTACTTTATCACCTTAATGAATAAAAAAACAGCCACTTTTTATGTACGTTATTTATACCAATACGTGTTTCGGACTTTTGTCCAGCTTCAGTTAACGTACTATACATTTAAATCGTCAATTAGCACACAGTTAAAACATCGAGTGAAATTTGGATGCAGCAGCTGCCTTCCTATTCTATTAGTTGTTGCTCGAAATTTTCCGTATTTATAATGGTGGCACAAGGACGTTTTCTTTGTAAGTCGCTCAAAAACAGTGCCGTATCCGCCATGTTGCCAAGCAAGGAACAGATCAGGATGTCATCACTGGAGTGTAGATCATCGACAATCTCACACAGAGTAGTGTGTATGAGAGCTGGAATGGGGGGCATTATGAATGGTCGATGACAGAGAAAGGCCACGTAGCATCACTGGAGGGCGTGCTCTGGTCCATATCCAGAACACAAAAATATGCTGCTGAAAAAAAAGACTCTCAAAAACTCTGCGCTGTGGGCAGCTAATAGAAGAGCCCCATAGCACGTGGTGAGCATTAAAATGCTGAAGAGGAGAACAGGCCGAGGGATTTAACATGAGAAGACTGGCACGTCTCTCTCGGTCAGTAGGCTTATGAAGCGTGGAGGGGTGGCAGGTACAGAGAACATACAGTAAGTATACGTTGCACGTGCACTGTATGGCAGCTGCTTGGACGCTGGTGTTGAGATGGAGTGGTATGTATACCTATGCAGAAGGCAACTCCACCCTTAGGTCTCTTCCCACTAAATCAAATGATGCCGTTTGGTTCCAGAAACCTTTCCAAGTCTCGATCATTTATGATGTATGTATGCTGACCAGAAGCGATGAATTAAAATTGGTACAAAGACCGAGATTCGAACCAAGATCCCTGCTTGCTAGGCAGATGCTTTTAACCACTATACCACCCTGGCACAGTGGCTTTGCGTTTCTGCCCAGACTACCCTAGCATGCCTCGCACCTCGATCCAAATTCCCATTCACGCCTCAGCCCACTTGGTATTCCCCCTAAACTCGAGCTACATTCCATATTCTCTCCAACTGTATTGGAAAAGTCCCTCAGCATCAACTAAACGAGGGATTCTTCCTGAAACCCAGGCACAGGTGCTTTAATTAAATAGAATTATGTAGTGCTGGAGACCATTCCAAGTCTCAGACGTTTATGACGTATGTATGCAGACTGAAGTGATGAATGAAAATTTGTACCAACGCTGGGAACACCAGCTACGTGTGTAATTGTGCATAGCCACTGTGTCATGGTGGCTTAGTGGTTAGTGCATCTGCCTAGTGAACAGATCCAGGTTTCGAATCCCAGCCTTGGCAGAAATTCTCATTCATCCCCTTAATCTGCATACATAAATCATAGATATTTGAGACTTGAACAGATCTCTGGCACCATATCATTTCATCTGATTAAAGTAGCTATGCCTGGGTTTCAGGCAGGATCCCTCATTTCATTCGATACTGACGTGCTATACCAATACAGCTGAAGAGACGCTGGAATGCTGTTCGAGTTTAGGGGGAATATCAAGTTGGCTGAGACATTAATGGGAATTTGGACTGAGGAGGGAGGAGTGCTAGGGTAGTCTGTGCAGCTGTGCAAAACCACCGTGCCATGGTGGTGTAGCGATTAGCGTATGTGTCTAGTGAGCAGGAGACCCGGGTTCGAATCCAGGCCTTGGCACAAATTTTCATTCATCACTTCAGCCTGCATATATACATCTTCCCAATTAGGTCATTCTTCTTGTGGAGGCTATAACCTCTAGCATAGGGACTTATGATGCTTTAAAATGTTTCTTGTATCCACCAATACGAAGATAAACCTTGCTCTTGGAATCTGACTTTCTCTTCATGTTTCCTGAACCCATTTACGTTCCATTGTAAAATAGGAACCATCTTGACGGTGATGTTTATTGTTTCTTTGCCCTATAGCTACAGCCAAGAAAGGTTGTGAGAGAATGGGTTTTGCTGGAAACAACCATTGGTTCGCTCAGGTAGATTTAAATGACCTTTCCGTCTGGAATATACTCTAATCATACACCAGACAACATGAGTGCAACGTGATCTGGTACTTTTGGGTGCTTCATTTCGATCTAGAGTTCTTCATTATGTTTTTATGCTTAGATTGAGTGGGAGGTGATTTCCCCATTGTGGAGGCAACGCCCAACTTCTGACTGTCTTTTATGCTAGTAGAGACAAATTTGTAGTGTTACGCGTTCGTTTCTCAATGGCATTCTGTCGATGTCCTTCGGGAGGGGGGGGGGGGGGGGGGAGGGAGGGAGAGAAGTAAGTGTCATTATGGAAATTCCACCATCGCGAAACATGTGCTGGAGACTCACTTTTTTTGTAATGCTTTCTGCATCGAAGAAAATAAAGTTAGAAAGGAAGGTGGTTTCTGAGCGACTCTCTTCCTTTTTTCTTCCAAGTAGATTATTCTTTTTATGACGTATGTCCCGAAAAGTTATTTCATTTAAGAATATTTGGTTGTCACGTGCCCAGACAGTATGATTGTCTTTTCAGTTCACACAGAACAGGGGAGGTGTATAAGGGTTCCCATCTTCGTGTGCAACTTGGCCAAGTTTTCCGCAAGTACTCTTCTATTGCATGTTGGTGTGTCCGTAGTACGACACATGAAACGGATCACTGGGTTATGGATGTATGGTCTCATTTTTAGGCGAATGAATCCTGCTCAGGTGACAATGGAGAACTGCAGGTTTGTTTCAAGTTCGGCATCCACTCGTTTGGTTTGGTTTCTGATATATCACCCCTAATCGTTCCTTTCACATTTTCGGTTCGTCTATAATCTGTATATCCATTAGATCCCTGCATGTTACAACAAACTTGCTAGAATTAAGTGTTTAGTGTAATTTGGTAACAACTGGATATTCTCCAAGAACTTTCGCTTTCTGCAACGGTTTGGTTTGATAAGATGTGGCAGTTTCCACCAGCAGTGCTTCGTACATTTCAGTGTATCACCTATATATTGCAGCCCTTTATGTGTACAGAAAGCTTCCCTCCTCCCTCAACTAGTCTGTTCGTATTTCTAAGTACCACCTCTTTCAGTCCCTGTTGATTCGAATTGCACAAATATTTCAAGCATCCTTGGCTGATGGTACGTTTAAGTACGTGTTTATCACTGCCTTCAAGATTTCGTTTACTATTTAAAAAGGATGTTTGTACAATCTTTGGTGGCAGCTGAAAGTTTGCTCTGTGTGGACCGTATTTGTTCTTTTTACTGTCTTATAACCGTTAACAATGTTTAGTTTGATGTCGTAGATATGATGCAGGTTAGGTAGTATTTTCTTCAAGTGCACTTGTTTTGTTAAATATGTAGTTTTAATTTACAATAACGCGTGGAACATTAGAGTACCGACTCAAAGTGTGTGCGTTTTTTTGCGTAGTTCTACACAAGTATAATTTATGAATTTCTTGATGTTTTTGTTGCCTTTGACGAGTTTCGTCGATCTTTTTCCAAAATGATAAATTCCTTTTAGTCTTAACATGCTTCTCATTATTGTAAATGATGTTTAATAGAGGAGTACTACTTTTCATGCGCCGATAATACTAAAAGGTTATGAAATTGTTGCGGCCCTTGTCTAAGATTTACCGAATGATGACGATGCTACAAAAGTAGAGAATGATGAATACGATGCTACTGATGCAAGTTATACTAATAAACCTGCAGTCTTAGGTTTTGAAGCAATTTTTGAAACAGATCTAGGTTTCGTTGCAGTATCTGAAAGAGGCTCGATTGGATGTTCTCCAATGGAACTCGAAATCAGTTTGTTTGAAATTGTAAAAAATGAGAAAACCAGAGATAAATGATTGCTTAGATGAAAATCTACACAGAAGTGGAAACGTATCTGAGACCAAAATAGACAGAAGGAGGAGAAAACGTAGATGACCAGTAATTTTCTTCAGAGCGAGATAGTTAATGAAGTAGTACAACCCAATGGAGCCTCCACAATGCATTTCAAAAGTGATAAATTTATTCAAATAGTACAACTCATTGAAGCGTTTACAATGGAGTTACAAAGTGTGGCATTTTGCAGAATAGAAATGCAACATTATTGCCTTTGATATTTAACAATGGAAATACGAAGCTCTGGTGAGTATATTTGAAGTTATGGGTTGAGAAAAAGGATAGTTTTAGGTTTATCAAAGTTTTGGAGCAAAAACTGGAGACTGGACGTTGATAAGTTTTTCACTTACTTTGTCCTGCCTAAGAGGCCAAAAGTAGCGAAACTTTTCACGTTTAGCATAATGAGGGTAAATAGAAAAAGTTTCCTGTCAGTCCTTACACTTCCTAATGAAATAGAAGACTTGGATTATAGGGTGTCGTACATTGGAACTGGGATTTTTTGTGGAAAAGTAATAAAATTGTACGTCTAGCTTCAACTGTCGTGGAAGAGATGTCGTGCGTGTGTCCAGAGATCAGAAGAAGAGCACCAAAATCAACATTCATTACAATTGTAATATTGAAGATGTGACCCAGGCCGACAGTTTCGATCTGTTCATGAGCTGGGAAGAAGATCCAAAAAGTATTAGTAAATCCTAATGAACTGTATGTCGGAAATTTCCACTTGTGTGTTTCAGAAGAATGTTGCTACCGGGCTAATGGTTCCAATGCAAAGCACTTCAGTCCCAAAGCTGCAAGACATGCAGTCCCAAAGCTGCAAGGCAAGTTCCGACAGAAAACAGTATAAGCAGTAAAAGGAAAAAAGAACTAATCGTTAAATAATGTAAGATTACGAAATGAAGAAATTCATATTGTCTTTTTTGCGGCAAACAGGGGAAGATGTGAGGCATGTAGCGAAAGAAAGGTTTAATTTAGACCACACTCATAATGTGTATTTTGTGGAGTTTTTCTCTTCTGTGATAAAAAAAATATTTTTTCTGAATTCCGTTTAGTAACTGTGTAATTACAATATTTATATTCACTGATTTACAGCCTTAGACCATTCTAATACATTTTGATTCGTTACTTAGGAAAAGGCTTTATTGAGAACTGTTTGCCAGTAAGCCACTGCAGGTCCACGCTGTACTCAAAACTACGTCCATTGTAAAACGTTAAAGATAAAATGAAATTAGAACTCCGAAAAATTTCAGTTTTATTACTGTTATCTGCTGAGATCCTTCACAGAACTGGAAAATTTTTATTTTTAATAGTTTAGGCAACTAAGGTCTAGTAATCAAAGAAAAAAATTGAGACAAATAAGTCTCCTTTCACTCTGAAGCATCCCTTTTTGTTAGCTGAAGTTTTTGTTGAATGGGCGTTATTGCTCCCACACCATACACGCATCCCCGTAGGGTCGTTTTTATGTTTTGAATACGCCTCGCTGTTCCACCAGCGGATAGGAAAACATAATGTACCATAGCTGCACTTCAAAAGCGTTTCAGTTGAATTGATTCTGCATAATTTCTCTTCCCCATGTTCTTGACATTAATGCTGCCACGTTTGGTACTCATACGGCTATTAGTTTCCATGTTATAACGTGTTAAACAGGGAAAGCTTAATTATAACTGCCCGATACTTGGCCGCACAAGCGGTGCTTTACAAAAAATGCTTCCTGCCCCTAGAAGGAAAACAATGACAGAGGATGAGATGGTCAGATGAAGTTAACGGACACCTCATGTTCTGTTATTACCAAGCAACAAGCTTAGGAACCAACACAACTGGATACAGATCACAAGTACAAACAACGTTTATTACCAGATACCTAGAATTAAAATTTTTAACAGAACAACGACTAGCTGATCAGATCCGTGTAATAATCAAAAATAACAGGATACCCCAGTCAGAATTAGAAAACATCAAACAACAAGTACAACAAATACTAGAAGAAAATAATGTGCAATCGGAAGAAGAAGAAAATACTGTAATGGTCTCAAACACCCCACAGCAAACAAACAAAGAACAACACGCTTCAGTCAGACAATCAGAGGAAAACGAAATCTTAAGACAGCCACCAGAACAAGCACAAATAGAACACGAAGTGACACACATGTTAGATATAGAAGAAAAATTTCAGCTGACATATATAGAATACAAAGACACAAATACAGACATTAGACCATTCTTGCATAGACCACCAAATAACCCACAAGTCGAAACAACAATAACAACTATCAACACAATCATACACAACAAAATAAATGAAAATACAACTATGGAAGCGTTACAACTACTGGTTTATATAGGAGCACTCACTACACTAAATATACACACCAGGCAGAGATCAGAACCAACCAATACACAGAAGAAACCCACAAAACCAGCATGGCAACACAGGCTACAGATCAGAATAGAAAAACTGAGAAAAGACATCGGTCAGCTAAAGCAATTTATAAGAAATGAAATGTCAAAGAAAAAATGAAAAAGGTTACGTAAAATCTCACAACAAGAAGCGATAGAGCAATTAGATGAAAAGAAGCAGAAATTACAAGCATTGGCCAAACGACTTAGAAGATACAAAAAAAGTGAAAATAGAAGGAAACAAAACCAAACATTCAACACAAACCAAAAGAAATTTTACCAGACAATAGATAACACACACATTAAAATAGACAATCCACCAAACATAACAGACATGGAACTCTTCTGGAGCAACGTATGGTCAAACCCAGTACAACATAACAGGCATGCACGGTGGATACAAGCAGAAACAGACACATACAAGATGATACCACAAATGCCTGAAGTGATAATTTTGCAACACGAAGTCATCCAAGCAATTAATTCTACTCACAATTGGAAAGCCCCTGGAAAATATAAAATAGCAAATTTCTGGCTAAAGAAGTTCACCTCAACACATTCACATCTAGCTAAATTATTTAACAGTTACATTGCAGACCCATACACATTCCCTGATACACTTACACATGGAATAACTTATCTCAAACCTAAAGATCAAGCAGACACAGCAAACCCAGCTAAATATCGCCCCATAACATGCCTACCAACAATATACAAAATATTAACTTCAGTCATTACACAGAAATTAATGACACATACAACACAGAACAAAATTATAAATGAAGAACAAAAAGGCTGTTGCAAAGGAGCACGAGGACGTAAAGAGCAACTGATAATAGATGCAGAGGTGACATGTCAAGCTAAAACTAAACAAAGGTCGCTACACTACGCATACATTGATTACCAAAAAGCTTTTGATAGTGTACCCCACTCATGGTTACTACAAATATTGGAAATATAGAGAGTAGATCATAAATTGATACAGTTCCTAAACATAGTAATGAAAAATTGGAAAACCACACTTAATGTCCAAACAAATTCAAATAATATCACATCACAGCCAATACAGATTAAGCGTGGAATATACCAAGGAGACTCATTAAGTCCTTTCTGGTTCTGCCTTGCTCTGAACCCACTATCCAACATGCTAAATAATACAAATTATGGATACAATATTACTGGAACATACCCACAAAATCACACATTTGCTATACATGGATGATCTAAAACTACTGGCAGCAACAAATCAACAACTCAACCAATTACTAAAGATAACAGAAGTATTCAGCAATGATATAAATATGGCTTTTGGAACAGACAAATGTAAGAAAAATAGCAGAGTCAAGGGAAAACACACTAAACGAGAAGATTACATATTGGATAACCACAGTGACTGCATAGAAGCGATGGAAAAAACAGATGCCTATAAATATCTAGGATACAGACAAAAAATAGGAATAGATAACACAAATATTAAAGAAGAACTAAAAGAAAAATATAGACAAAGACTAACAAAAATACTGAAAACAGAATTGACAGCAAGAAACAAGACAAAAGCTATAAATATTTATGCTATACTAATATTCACCTTCTCATTTGGAGTAGTGAAATGGAGTAACACAGACCTAGAAGCACTCAATACACTTACACGATCACAATGCCACAAATATAGAATACATCACATACATCCAGCAACAGAAAGATTCACATTAAGCAGAAAGGAAGGGGGAAGGGGATTTATCGACATAAAAAACCTATATTATGGACAGGTAGACAATTTAAGAAAATTCTTTATAGAACAAGCAGAAACTAGCAAAATACACCAAGCAATCACTCATATAAATACATCGGCCACACCACTGCAATTTCATAACCACTTCTACAACCCTTTAGATCACATAACATCAACAGAAACGAAGAAAGTAAATTGGAAAGAAAAAGAAAGCACTTCATGGCAAGCACCCATATCATCTAACACAGCCACACATCGATCAATATGCATCCAACGCATGGCTAAGAAAAGGCAATATATACAGTGAGACGGAAGGATTCATGATTGGAATACAGGTTCAAACAATAAACACCAGATATTACAGCAAGCATATTATTAAAGATCCCAATACCACAACAGATAAATGCAGACTTTGCAAACAACAAATAGAAACAGTAGATCACATCACAAGCGGATGTACAATACTAGCAAATACAGAATACACCAGAAGACATGACACTGTAGCAAAAATAATACATCAACAGCTTGCCTTACAACATAAACTTATAAAACAACACGTTCCCACATACAAGTATGCACCACAAAATGTACTGGAGAATGATGAATACAAATTATACTGGAACAGAACCATTATAACAGATAAAACAACACCACATAACAAACCTGACATCATACTCACCAATAAAAAGAAGAAATTAACACAACTAATTGAAATATCCATACCCAATACAACAAATATACAAAAGAAAACAGGAGAAAAATTGATAAATACATCCAACTGGCTGACGAAGTCAAGGACATGTGGCATCAGGATAAAGTTGACACTATACCAATTACACTATCAACTACAGGAGTCATACCACACAATATCCACCAGTACTTCAACGCAATACAGCTACATCCAAACTTATATATACAACTACAGAAATCTGTAATTATTGATACATGTTCAATTACCCGAAAGTTCGTAAATGCAATGTAACATATACTGTACAGTTAAAAGGAAGTGACGCTTGATCAAGGTCTGCGTCACTTTCCATTACCAGACATAACGTCTGAGAAAAGAAAGAATAATAATAATTATAATAATTATTATTATTGTTATTATTGTTGTTGTTGTTATTGGGCGCAACTTCGGCGACCTGGTGTTACCAACCTACCACAGTTATGCAACCGGAGAAAGGGTATATACAATTAAACGTGGAATAAGAACCATGTGTCGTTTCTGACGACTCATCACATCGTGGAAAGGTGAAGGCTAGATTAAATGCAAGCTGAGAGTTTGCGTGGCCCGACCTCTCGATCTTCAGGAGCGTGCTGTACCACTGCACCACCATGCCCGATAGAAGACTCTAAAACTAATAGACAAGTTTTGCTATTTCCTGCGCAAAACAAATAGCGATGGATGGAGTAAAAGGATATGAAATGTACAGCAATAACAGCAAAAATAAAGCAATATCGTATTATCATTATTAGTGATAGCATCCGCAGTAGTAGCAGAAGTACTGCCAGCATTACTTTATTAGTTCGTAGTATTAGTTACTCATATTGTCTTCTTTGACACTCTAATTACTTTAATATTATTTGTCATATTAAAATTTTTTGTCGTTAGCTAACTTTATAGCAAAAAAGTACTGTATGTCTGATACCCTGGTCCCGAGTCAGTGAGAGGTTGATGACCCTAATCAGATCACATAAACAAACACATAAATAAAATGAAAAAGAAAGTAGTTAACATCAAACATTAAGTCCGCTGTAGCCTTGTGAGAAGATGAAATGTCGACAGTAAATAACCGAGAGAAGAAGAAAATAGAAGCTTTTCGAATATGGTACTACAGAAGAAAGTTGAATATTAGGTGGGTAGGTCTTATATTTAAAGAAGAGATAATGAATCGAACTGTAGTGAATAGAAACATATGGCAGATCTTGACTAAAATAAGGGATCTGTTGACAGGTCGCATCCTGTCAATCTGGTAGTGGAGGTATGCGTTTAGGGATAAAAACTGTAGAGATACACGAAGACATGACTACAGTAAGCAGGTTCTTATGGATGTAGGCAGCAGTAGTTATGTTGAGATGAAGAGACTATCGTAGCTCTATGAAACCAGTCGTCGGACTGACCATAGCAGGAACAACTTACGTCTTACGGCGTTACACGTTTCACCAAAATCTAACAATCAGTGGCAGTGGATGAGTAGAGATCGACGCTGTCGATGATCTCCTGAATGGCTGTTTTCAGTTCAGCAGTGGTTTTGGGGTAACTGCTGTACACCCTGTCTTTAATATAGCCCCCTAAAAGGAGTGGCACGCGTTCAAATCCGGAGAATATGGCAGCCAATCGAGGCCCATGCCAGAGGCCTCTGAGTACCTCAGAGCGAGAATGCAGCCCCAAACTTCTCCTCCAGGGCATTGAACACTCTCCTGCTTCGATGTGGTCGAGTTCCGTCTTGCATGAACCACAGCTTGTCGAAATTAGGTTCACTTTGGATAGGGGATGAAATTATCTGCCGAAACTTTCAAGTACCGTTCGGTAGTCACAATGCCATCAAGGAATGTCGCACCGATTATTCCGTGTCTGCACATTGCACACCACACAGTCACCCGTTGAGGATGAAGAGACTTCTCTATCGCGAAATGCGGATTCTCATTCCCCCAAATGCGCCAGTTTTGTGATTTGACGAACCCATACAAATAAAAGTGGACTTTGTCGCTAAACCAAACCATGCATCCAAACATTAATTCACATCTTGCCCCTCGGCCAACTGTGCAGTTTGAACGTCCCAACCCAAACCGTTCAGAAGTTATGACGATTGTATTTCCTGTAGTTCAGTAAGTGTCACCCTGTGTTTGGGGTGTAATCATCATGTCGTATTCCGTGCCAGTACTGCTATGTGCACGGTCACCTGTAGTAAAACCCAATCACTGTACAAACATTGAAACGTGAAAATAGAAATGAGTACTTTTATACGTTTAAGACACACTATAGATTCACTCGTATACTTACTTCCAAGGCTAAAACATTGAAAACCAGTGTACATCACAATAAACGATATAATTAAAAATACGTGAATAATGACCTCGCGCAAATAAATATCCACTAATCTTGGAAATGATCGTGCATATAACATAATTACAAACATAATTTAATGGTATAACTGGTTTATATCGAAACTAGGAATAAAAATGAAAATGCATGTACAGTACGGAAGCTAAAATAAACCACCTAAAGAACTAAACAAATATAGATACCAAAAGCAATCATAGGCCTAGAGACGTCTGAGGACAAGATAGGGAGAAGAGGACCAACTAATGAAACGAAGAGGCACTCATCATAACTCTGTTGGTTCACAAACTTTAAGTGAGCTGATGATATCGCCGTCTAGCGCCCTCAGCCATAAATCATCATCACCACCATAATGATCTATAAGTGGACCATGTAAGCGTGACAAAAGTAAAGTGTCAACACTATTGGAACACAGTAACGTATGAACTCTACAACTTGAAAATACAGATTAATATTATGCGAAATATACACTACTGGCCATTAAAATGGGTACACCAAGAAGAAATGCAGATGATAAACGAGTATTCATTGGACAAACATATTATACTAGAACTGACATGTGATTATATTTTCACGAAATTTGGGTGCATGTATCCTGAGAAATCAGTACCCAGAACAACCACTTCTGGCCGTAGTAACGGCCTTGATACGCCTGGGCATTGAGTCAAACAGAGCTTGGATGGCGTTTACTGGTAGAGCTGCCCATGCAGCTTCAACACGATGTCACGGTTCATCAAGAGTAGTGACTGGCGTATTGTGACAAGCCAGTTGCTCGGCCACCATTGACCAGACGTTTTCAGTTGGTGAGAGATCTGGAGAATGTGCTGGCCAGGGCAGCAGTCGAACATTTTCTGTATCCAGAAAGGCCCATACAGGACCTGAAACATGCAGTCGTGCATTATCCTGCTGAAATGTAGGGTTTCGCAGGGATCGAATGAAGGGTCGCAACACATCTGAAATGTAACGTCCACTGTTCAAAGTGCCGTCAATGCGTACAAGAGGTGAACGAGACGTGTAACCAATGGCACCCCATACCATCACGCCGGGCGATACGCCATTATGGCGATGACGAATACCCGCTTCCAATGTGCGATCACCGCGATGTCGCCAAACACGGATGCGAACATCATGATGCTGTAAACAGAACCTGGATTCACCCGAAAAAATGCCATTCGTGCACTCAGGTTCGTCGTTGAGTACACCACCGCAGGCGCTCCTGTCTGTGATGCAGCGTCAAGGGTAACCGCAGCCATGGTCTCCGAGTTGATGGTCCATGCTGCTGAAAACGTTGTCGAACTGTTCGCACAGATGGTTGTTGTCTTACAAACGTCTCCATCTGTTGACTCAGGGATCGAGACGTGGCTACACGATCCGTTACAGTCATGTGGATAAGATGCCTGTCATCTCGACTGCTAGTGATACGCGGTGTTGGGATTCAGCACGGCGTTCCGTATTACCCTCCTGAACCCACTGATTCCATATTCTGCTAACAGTCATTGGATCTCGAGCAGCAATGTCGCGATACGATAAACCGCAATCGCGATAGGCTAAAATCCGACCTTTATCAAAGTCGGAAACGTAATGGTACGTGTTTCTCCTCCATAGACGAGGCATGACAACAACGTTTATCCAGGCAACGACGGTTAACTGCTGTTTGTGTATGAGAAATCGGTTTGAAACTTTCCTCATGTCAGCACGTTGTAGGTGTTGCCACCGGCGCCAACCGTATGTGAATGCTCTGAAAAGCTGATCATTTGCATATCATAGCATCTTCTTCCTGCCGGTTAAATTTCGCGTCTGTAGCACGCCATCTTCGTGGTGTAGCAATTTTAATGGCCAGTAATGCGCATACATAGGGGCAGAAATCCATTCCAGTACGATTATGCCATAGGTGGTAAATCATTGGAAGCGGTAACGACCGTAAAATACTTAGGAGTTACTATCCGGAGCGATCTGAAGTGGAATGATCACATAAAACAAATAGTGGGAAAAGCAGGCGCCAGGTTGAGATTCATAGGAAGAATTCTAAGAAAATGTGACTCATCGACGAAAGAAGTAGCTTACAAAACGCTTGTTCGTCCGATTCTTGAGTATTGCTCATCAGTATGGGACCCTTACCAGGTTGGATTAATAGAAGAGATAGACATGATCCAGCGAAAAGCAGCGCGATTCGTCATGGGGACATTTAGTCAGCGCGAGAGCGTTACGGAGATGCTGAACAAGCTCCAGTGGCGGACACTTCAAGAAAGGCGTTACGCAATACGGAGAGGTTTATTATCGAAATTACGAGAGAGCACATTCCGGGAAGAGATGGGCAACATATTACTACCGCCCACATATATCTCGCGTAATGATCACAACGAAAAGATCCGAGAAATTAGAGCAAATACGGAGACTTACAAGCAGTCGTTCTTCCCACGCACAATTCGTGAATGGAACAGGGAAGGGGGGATCAGATAGTGGTACAATAAGTACCCTCCGCCACACACCGTAAGGTGGCTCGCGGAGTATAGATGTAGATGTAGATGTAGATGTAGTGTACAAGTCACAAAATGGTATGCGGTTAGATCAGGTAAAACAAAACTGGAGTTGTTGCATATTATGTAACCTATAAAGTGTTAACAATGCAACTAGAATCGTACGACGCACCCCAACAGTATAGCAAGAAAGAAGGGCATCTCAATACTGATTAGACATATTAATCACTTAAATCATTAGCCGTGTAAAACAGCCATTTAGTGGAATCCTGACACAACCTTGCGGACGGATATGAGAATAGTGCACTTAGTACTCCAAACACTACGCAATAAAGTGGATTTATGTCGGAGATCATTAGTAACAGTTTGAGATACCGGAATAAAAATTGTAGATCAGAGGCGCGATATGAAATCCTCGTAATATACCTACTAACCGAAGACGTTAGTAAGCGCCATGAGAATAGGCCGAACCTATGTCACACACAGCAGGCGACTGGAAAATTAAAAACAAACGTGTGTTGCTTGCGCGTTCGTGTATCAGTATTATTAGAAAGAAAGCGAAATCGATGACTCTCACGCACAGACCATGCCAAAAAGCAACTGCGCTGAAGTAGAGCAACTGAATTCAGTGTATGTGAATATAGGGAATAACAGCCCGTATCCAAATTGAAAAAAGGTGGGAAGGGGGTGGCGGGATGAGATACAATACATATATACTGTATGGGCTATTAATATCCGAACATTTCCCGGAATGTAGAAGGTCAAGATAGTAAGGGAAGTCACCCAGTACAGGGGTATTGTAGCGTATCGTAATTTATCGTGGAAAATTTATCAAATGAGTGACAAAACAACTCATGACTTTAGTGGGTAAAAATAAAGGAAATAACTGCCTGTATCAAAATCAGAGAAAAAGGGGAGGAGGATGGGGTAGGGGGAGGAAAAACCACTAAAAAATAATGCCTGAATGCAGTTCAAAATAACCAAGACTACAAAATTACCACCTAAGCCACTAATATCACATTTTACGAATATATAGCTGGTCAACATAATAAGAGATGCTGATCTAAAGATAAGGATACAGTAAACTAGCTAGAGGTGAGTTTTCCGTCTTGTGTTACGGTTTCTATGCTATCGCCTCTCTTACGTTATACCTCAATGTTTATTCAGTCGACATAATTGTACATTATAAAATGGTTCAAATGGCTCTGAGCACTATGGGACTCAACTTCTGAGGTCATTAGTCCCCTAGAACTTAGAACTAGTTAAGCCTAACTAACCTAAGGACATCACACAAATCTAAGCCCGAGGCAGGATTCGAACCTGCGACCGTAGCGGTCTCGCGGTTCCACACTGCAGCGCCTAGAACCGCACGGCCACTTCGGCCGGCTGTACACGATAGACGAATGTAGTTAGGTCACTGTACCCTTATATGTAGATCAGCTTTTCTTATTACGTTGCCCCATTACATATACATGATTTAAGATATTAGTGGCCCATATGGTAGATTCGTTATCGTACTCGTATTTATGATTCATTTGTGTGATGGGTTTCTCCCCTTCCCCAGCTCTTCCTCTTTGGGTATTAGTGTCCATACGCTGCATTTATGTAATGGATACTCTCTCCACTATTCTCTTCCTTTTCGGAAAAATGTTTCTATTTTTTATATTTTTTTCTAATTTTGGCGTATGTTGTTATTCGCTACGTTCGTACCCACTGAAGTTACTTGTTCTGCTTCAGGGCAGTTGCTTTTTGGTATAGTCAGTGTGTGAGAGACACCAGTTTTGGTTTGTGTCTAATAATCGTGATACACAAAAGCGCAGGCAGCACGAGTTTGTTCCTGATTTTTTCTGCTGCGTCCTATTTGCAACATAGGTTCGGTCTAATCTCATGCAGTTTACTATCTTCAGGTATACCACGATGATTCATCTCATGCTTCTGATCAAAAGGCCTTATTCAGGTATCTCATACTGTCAGTAATGAGCTCCGACATATAGTCCACTTCACTGGGTAGTGCTTTGAGTAGTTTGTCGACTATTTTCATATACGTCCGAAAGCTTGTGATGACATTCCAATATATGGCCGCTTTGCAGGGTTAATGTTTTAAGTGCGTAATATGTTGAACCAGTCTTGATATGCGTTGTTTCTTTATATATTTTTGATGAGTCTTAGGACGTTAGTTTCCTTGCTAACACTTTATGCGTCACAATATGCAGCCACCACCTTTTTATTGTTTTACCTGATCAGATTCGATCCCTTTTTGCGACTCGTATATTTGGTACACTCATACGTGTTCTCATTTTATGACATGTATATTTCGTATACTCGTATGTGTTTTCATTACTGCATATTAATGTGTATTTTCACATTGTTCATACGCAACTGGGTTCCAATAGTGTTGACACTTTAGTTATAAGGTCATGCCTACATGATTCACTTATAGCTAATGACCTGACAGAGCGACAGTTTTGGTGAGTTTTTGGTTTCATTAGTTGGTTGTCTTCTCCCTAACTTGTCTTCAGATAAGCGTCTATAGGCTTATGATTACTTTTGCCTTCATATCTGCTTCGTTCTTTAGGTATTTTATTTGAGCTTCTGTACTGTATATGGGAATGCAGTTTCATTTTTATTGCTGATTACGAGATAGACCAGATGTACAGGTGGACGCACCTTATACCATTACATTATGTTTGTTATGTTGGATGCTCGATCATGCCCACGGTTAATGGACGTTTATTTGCGTGTTGTCATTAACTACGAATATTTAATTACGTCGCTTACCGTGAAACATATTAGTTTCCATTGTCTTAATCCTTGCAGGTAAGTACAGAAAAGGGTTCTGTAATTGGTACTAATTACATCTACATCTACATCTACATCCATACTCCGCAAGCCACCTGACGGTGTGTGGCGGAGGGTACCTTGAGTACCTCTATCGGTTCTCCCTTCTATTCCAGTCTCGTATTGTTCGTGGAAAGAAGAATTGTCGGTATGCTTCTGTGTGTGCTCTAATCTCTCTGATTTTATCCTCATGGTCTCTTCGCGAGATATACGTAGGAGGGAGCAATATACTGCTTGACTCTTCGGTGAAGGTATGTCCTCGAAACTTCAACAAAAGCTCGTATCGAGCTACTGAGCGTCTCTCCTGCAGCGTCTTCCACTGGAGTTTATCTACCATCTCCGTAAAGCTTTCGCGATTACTAAATGATTCTGTAACCAAGCGCGCTGCTCTCCGTTGGATCTTCTCTATCTCTTCTATCAACCCTATCTGTTACGGATCCCACACTGCTGAGCAGTATTCAAGCAGTGGGCGAACAAGTGTACTGTAACCTACTTCCTTCCCGGGTTCCCGGGTTCGATTCCCGGCGGGGTCAGGGATTTTCTCTGCCTCGTGATGGCTGGGTGTTGTGTGCTGTCCTTAGGTTAGTTAGGTTTAAGTAGTTCTAAGTTCTAGGGGACTGATGACCATAGATGTTAAGTCCCATAGTGCTCAGAGCCATTTGAACCTACTTCCTTTGTTTTCGGATTGCATTTCCTTAGGATTCTTCCAATGAATATGTTTGGCATCTGCTTAACCAACGATCAACTTTATATGATCATTCCATTTTAAATCACACCTAATGTGTACTCTCAGATAATTTACGGAATTAACTGCTTCCAATTGCTGACCTGCTATATTGTAGCTAAATGATAAAGGATCTATCTTTCTATGTATTCGCAGCACATTACACTCGTCTATATTAAGATTCAATTGGCATTCCCTGCACCATGCGTCAATTCGCTGCAGATCCTCCTGCATTTCAGTACAATTTTCCATTGTTACAACCTCTCGATATACCACAGCATCATCCGCAAAAGCCTCAGTGAACTTCCGATGTCATCCACAAGGTCATTTACGTATATTTTGAATAGCAACGGCCCTACGACACTCCCCTGCGGCACACCTGACATCACTCTTACTTCGGAAGACTTCTCTCCATTGAGAATGACTTGCTGCGTTCTGTTATCTAGGAACTCTTCAACCCAATCACACAGTTGGTCTGACAGTCCATATGCTCTTACTTTGTTCATCAAACGACTGTTGGGAACTGTATCGAACGCCTTGCGGAAGTCAAGAAACACGGCATCTACCTGGGAGCCCGTGTCTATGGCCCTCTGAGTCTCGTGGATGAATAGCGCGAGCTGGGTTTCACACGACCGTCTTTTTCGAAACCCATGCTGATTCCTACAGAGTAGATTTCTAGTCTCCAGAAAAGTCATTATACTCGAACATAATACGTGTTCCAAAATTCTACAACTGATCGACGTTAGAGATATAGGTCTATAGTTCTGCACATCTGTTCGACGTCCCTTCTTGAAAACGTGGATGACCTGTGCCCTTTTCCAATCCTTTGGAACGCTACGCTCTTCTAGAGACCTACGGTACACCGCTGCAAGAAGGGGGGCAAGTTCCTTTGCGTACTCTGTGTAAAATCGAACGGGTATCCCATCAGGTCCAGCGGCGTTTCCTCTTTTGAGCGATTTTAATTGTTTCGCTATCCCTCTGTCTTCTATATCGATATCTACCATTTTTTTCATCTGTGCGACAATCTAGAGAAGGAACTACAGTGCAGTCTTCCTCTGTGAAACAGCTTTGGAAAAAGACATTTAGTATTTCGGCCTTTAGTCTGTTATCCTCTGTTTCAGTACTATTTTGGTCACAGAGTGTCTGGACATTTTGTTTTGATCCACCTACCGCTTTGACAGAAGACCAGAATTTCTTAGGATTTTCCGCCAAGTCGGTACATAGAACTTTACTTTCGAATTCATTGAACACCTCTCGCATAGCCCTCCTTACACTAAATTTCGCTTCGCGTAATTTTTGTTTGTCTGCAAGGCTTTGGCTATGTTTATGTTTGCTGTGAAGTTCCCTTTGCTTCCGCAGCAATTTTCTAACTCGATTGTTGTACCACGGTGGCTCTTTTCCATCTCTTACGATCTTGCTTGGCACATACTGAGCTAACACATATTGTACGTTGGTTTTGAACTTTGTCCACTGATCGTCAACACTATCTGTACTTGAGACAAAACTTTTGTGTTGAGCCATTAGGTACTCTGTAATCTGCTTTTTGTCACTTTTGCTAAACAGAAAAATCTTCCTACCTTTCTTAATATCTCTATTTACGGCTGAAATCATCGGTGCAGTAACTGCTTTATGATCGCTGATTCCCTGTTCTGCGTTAACTGTTTCAAATAGTTCGGGTCTGTTTGTCGCCAGGAGGTCTAATATGTTATCGCCACGAGTCGGTTCTCTGTTTAACTGCTCAAGATAGTTTTTCAGATACAGCAATTAAAAAAATTTCACTGGACTCTTTGTCCCTGCCACCCGTTATGAACGTTTGAGTCTCCCAGTCTATATCCGGCAAATTAAAATCTCCACCCAGAACTATAACATGGAGGGGAAATCTACACGAAATATTTTCCAAATTATCCTTCAGGTGCTCAGCCACAACAGCTGCTGAGCCAGGGGGCCTATAGAGACACCCAATTACCATGTCTGAGCCTGCTTAAACCGAGACCTTCACCCAAATTATTTCACATTTCGGATCTCCGTCAATTTCCTTCGATACTATTGCACTCCTTATAGCTATAAACACGCCTGCCCCTTCACTGTCCAGCCTGTCTCTGCGGTATACATTCCAATCTGAGTTTAGGATTTCATTACTGTTTACGTCTGGTTTCAGCCAACTTTCTGTCCCTAGTACTATATGGGCACTGTGACCGTTTATTAATGAGAGCAGTTCTGGGACCTTTCTACAGACGCTCCTGCACTTAACTATTGGCACATTAATACTGTTATTCCCTGTTGCATTTTGCCTACACCTACCTTGCCGCGTCTCAGGAGGCATCTTGTCGAGCCTAGGGAGGGAATTCTCTAACCTAAAAAACCCACATGTGCACTCCACACGTACTCCGTTATCCTTGTAGCCGCTTTCGGCGTAGAGTGCACGCCTGACCTATTCAGGCGGACCATACATTTCTCCACCCGATAGCGTAGGTCGAGAAATTTGAACCCCAGATCTCCGCAGAATCGTCTGAGCCTCTGGTTTAAGCCTTCTACTCGGCTCCAAACCAGAGGATCGCGATCGGTTCTGGGAATGATACTACAAATAGTTAGCTCAGATTCCACCCCGCGAGCGAGGCTTTCCGTCTTCACCAATTCCGCCAACCGCCTGTACGAACTGAGGACGACCTCTGAACCCAGACGGCAGGAGTCATTGGTGCCGACATGAGCAACAATTTGCAGTCGGGTGCACCCAGTGCTCTCTATCGCCGCCGGCAGGGCCTCCTTCACATCTCGGATGAGACCCCCCGGCAAGCAGACAGAGCGAACACTGGCCTTCTTCCCCGACCTTTCCGCTATTTCCCTAAGGGGCTCCATCACCCCATCACCCCAACACGTTGGAGCTCCCAATAACTAATAAACCCCTCCCCCCATGTGCCTGCTCGGACCTTGCTGAAGGAGCAGCCACATGTCCACTCACAGGCAGAGCGGGCGATGCCACACGGCCAGCATCCACATTGACCCTCCGCCTCGTGCGCCACGGACGCTGCTGAACCCGCCACTCCCCTTGGGGAGAGGGAGGCCCAACCGCGTCCGGTACCCGCGAAGATGTCTCGACAGCAGGGACAGTGGGTGAAGCATGTAACGCCTGGGGTGTACCATGCGACGCACCAGATTCACCACTGCCGCTACACTCCGAGGCAGCAGCCTGTAGACGGCTGACCGCGGCCATCAACACGTTCGGCTGTTCGCGAACAGTGGCCAGCTCCTCCATCCTAAGAAATCAATTTACTGTAGAGAGTTAATCAACTTTTAACTAGACTGCTAATTCACTAAAGGCGACTGATAGTTGACTAAATTGGTTACTAGACACTTCTTGTAGAAAACAATGAAAATAGCACTACCTGTCTCTGGACTGTATTGAAAACAAACACTAGCACTACTGGAACTATGGTTGACTAAAGGGACTCTGACTGTATTCAAAACAAACACGAAATATATGGAACACTATTACTAGCACTCGACAATTAAAGCTTCCTAAAAGCAAAAACACACGGAAGAAGAAGTGACAAGTAAGAAAAATACAGTTAATACTTAAATTAACGTAGCTCGCTGCACAGCAGACGTGAAGCAGACGGCAGTTACGACGACACTGACACTACTACTATATAAGAGTTCTCATTTCTATTTTCATGTTACATAGTTTGTGCACTGAGTTTTAACGTAATGGATTAGTAATAACAGGATGTGGGCGGAAAAGGTAAAATGTTTTTATTACTAACCGCCGCTTACACAAATTTGTTCAGTATGAGCACTGGAGACGTCGACTAAATAGCATAGAGTGCCAGATTTGCACCTGTTGTCCAGAATTGGAATTAATTAATATTTTCCAGCATAAATCGGTACCGCATTGTCGCTAAGCATTTTTATCAAGCGCTGCCATATGATAATTAGTCCACACTGGACCTCCGTGAGCAGCTGTATTTTCATTATAACCATCCAGGATAATCACGTTCTTCGCTCATCCTGAAAATGTCATGCAGAGGCCACATGCAAAAAGTGTTTGAATTGGCGCGGCAAGTTGCCGAATATGTTCCGTTAGCGATGGTCACCCTCAAATTAGAACCAAGTGAGTCGTCGTGCGTGTGATTTCATTCTTTTCACTGCTCAGAACATTTGTGCATTACGTTTCCTTGAGACTTCGCAGGAGTAGATGTACCTTCCAGTGGAATGAAAGATCACACACGTGTAAAACTACAGCCACTATGTTTATCGATTTTCATAAATTTTGTCACAGTATAAGGACACAGTTCAAGGTCGGAAAATATACGTAAACTAATACAACACGACAAATAGATTAACGGAAAGAAAACATGCAGTACTGTCAACAACAAGGCGATTTTCTTGACAAGTGAAGTGACAGGTAGTTCATTGTTGTAGGAGAACAAGGTAACAAGATCAGATAAAATGAAATACATATCACAGTAAAGGGTGTCCGAGCAGTCACTTCAGTACACGGTGAACCTCCCCTCCCGCGGCAACTTAGGTGGTATTCTCGAATGCAAACGATCATATAGATGTGGAACAGCATCCTGCGATGAACTGTTTCAAACACCTTGAACCTTTTGTTGCAGTTCGGCAGTCGTTCTTGTAAGCTCTGAAGAACGAACAAGTTCCCGCGTCACCTTGTTCCATACGTGTTCAATGGCGGGAGATCAGGTGAGCTTGCTGGCGAGGACCACTTGTCGAACACCATCAAGAGCACATCAAGAGCTCACGTGAATTTGCGTTGTCCTGTTACAAATCACTTCACCTTCCCGTAAGAGAAATAGTAGTAGTAGTATGGGGACAGCAAGCTGCGAAATTTAGCAAGCGTTGGTTGCCCTACCCTGAAAAACACCAAATGTAACCGGGAGTTGTGACTGATGGTACTGCCGCGCGGGATTAGCCGAGCGATCTATGGGGCTGCAGTCATGGACTGTGCGGCTGGTCCCGGCGGAGGTTCGAGTCCTCCCTCGGGCATGGGTGTGTGTGTTTGTCCTTAGGATAATTTAGGTTAAGTAGTGTGTAAGCTTTGGGACTGATGACCTTAGCAGTTAAGTCCCTTAACATCTCACACACATTTGAACATTTGAACTGATGGTACTCACACCATGAAGCCTGGATTGGGTCCAGTGAGCTGTGGGCGAATACACTCCGGAATGAGGCGCTCACCAGGTCTACACCGTCCACCTGTTCGTCAATCACTCGCGTGCAGAGAGAACCTACTCTCAACACTGGCGACCACAGAGTGGCCCTCCACCCTCCGGTTGCCTCTTTGACGAGACCAGCGAGCCGAGGTTGATGGCGTCGTGATGTCAATAGAAGTCTGGTTCAAAATGGCTCTGAGCACTATGGGACTCAACTGCTGTGGTCATAAGTCCCCTAGAACTTAGAACTACTTAAACCTAACTAACCTAAGGACAGCACACAACACCCAGCCATCACGAGGTAGAGAAAATCCCTGACCCCGCCGGGAATCGAACCCGGGAATAGAAGTCTGGACAGAGGCACACGTGATCTTAGTCCTGCTGTAAGCAAAGGGTTCCCAACGGTCCTTGGTGACACAGCGGGTGCACCGTGAGCCCAGACTTCTTTCCTGGATGATGTTCGGTCGGCCAATTCGTCGATCATGATGTGCGTTTGTAATTCGTGCATCTCCAGAACCTGGTCTACGGGTGTGGGAATGTTCCGCAGACCACTGAAAGCAGCGACACACCACCAATACATTACCCCCAGCATGTGCGGCATTCATCGATATATCCATCCATCTTACTGCAGGCTCTCAATTTGAGGCTGTAAAAATGGCCGAAATTGTTCAACAGGAGTATGTGCTCTTCGATTTGGCATGGTTGTACCCTAGGATGAATGTTACGCACGCTATTCAGCACTGAATTCAGCACAATTACTGCCTGTAGAGTTAAAACATAGGGCGCACAGACAGGCCTCCCGAGTGACAACTGGTCGCCGATAACCGTGACAAGCGAGTGACGTAGACTACAACCTCTCTGTATACACATACACTATTTAATCGAAAGTATCCGGACACCTGGCTGAAAATGACTTACAAGTTCGTGGCACCCGCCATCGGTAATACTGGAATTAAATATGGTGTTGGCCCACCTTTAATCTTGATGACAGCTTCCACTCTCGCAGGCATACGTTCAATCAGATGCTGGAAGGTTTCTTGGGGAATGGCAGTCCATTCTTCACGGAGTGCTACACTGAGAAGAGGTATCGATGTCGGTCGCTGAGACCTGGCACGAACTCGGCGTTCCCAAACGTTCCAAAGGTGTTCTATTGGATTCAGGTCAGGACTCTGTGCAGCCCAGTCCATTACAAGGGATGTTATCGTCGTGTAGCGTCTCCGTCTTCTCCGTCTCAGGCCGTGCATTATTAACAGGTGCTCGATCGTGTTGAAAGATGCAGTCGCCATCCACAGTCGAAAGCAAGAAGGTGCTTAAAACATCAATGTAGGTCTGTACTGTGATAGTGCCATCCAAAACAAGGGGTGCAAGATCCCTCCATGAAAAACACGACAACACCATAACATCACCGCCTCCGAATTTTACTGTTGCTTAAACGTCCCCTTTGAACAATTATACATGACTGTCCTTAACCTGACACACAATATTTTTAGCGCAACGCAATCTGACTTTGAAAAATCCCTACAAAAAAAATGGCCCTGACTAACATTAACCTATGCGTTTCGCAAATCGCTTACCTCACAAAAATCTTGGTTACTCGAACTACTGCAATAGAGCAAGCGCCACTACTGCCAGCTAAATAAAAGATTCAAACTACGTGATGCGTCGTGCCCACGATGCACTACGTGAAGGTCACTTTCTTGCCGAGAATTTGCGTTGCAAATGTGTAGATACAAAATCTTATGAATATAACAGTGTCCAAAAAATTTTCGCCATATATATATATATATATATATATATATATATATATATATATATATATATATATATATATAGCAGTTCATGACAAATTTCAAAACTCCGCTATCTCTCTCCCCACATCCACCACTGCTGGCGGCTCACCTCCAACTGCGCAACGCTACGCGCTGTTCACATCCAGCTGCCGCTGCCCAACACTACAATGGCAGACAACAATGCAAACTAGCCACAGACTGCACACAGCACAGCCAGTGATTCTCACACAGAGCGCTACGTGGCGTTAACCAATAAGAAAATCTAAACAGCCTACTTACATAGCCCCCATGCTCCCCACAAAAAATTTTACAAATTGTTTTGGACAGTGGCCAATAACGATTTGATAAATTTTTCATAATTACAGTAACAAAGATATCAAATGCACACACTTATTGATACAATGTTGGTCAAAAGCTAAAATTTTCTCACAGTCCATAAAGACAGTCCTGATCATTCACCACAGTAAAACTGCCGTTTCTTTTCTCAAAGCCTGAGCAGTAAAAGACAATGCATACGGAAGTAGTGGGTTTCCATGCAGTCTTGAAGAAGTAGTGTTGTCCTTCCAACGGAAAGACAGTGCTGACTCTTGACATGCAGACAGGTATTGGTCCACAACAGAGCAAACCCACAGCAGGGTCAGTCGAAATTTTGAAGAGTATTGGTAGGTAGGTCATCACAGAGCAGACCCACAGTAGTGCTGGTAGAGATTACGATATTGGTGGGCCACCAGAGGCGCAGACCCACTGCAGTCCTTGTAGAAATAATGGTACTGGTGAGTCAGCAAAGACGCAGACCCACTGTAGTCCTTGTAGAGACGGCCAGCAGCCATCTGTTGCAAATGTGCAGGTGCACAATCACCATCGAAGAGTCTTGCGGACAATGTAGCAAGTCCATAACCACCACTTGTGCACTCACAAAGATTTTTTTTGAAATGTCCTTCGAACCAGCAATGCTGTTATCCAGTCCCTTGCTGAATTATGAACACACGGGCAAACACTATCAGTCACTACTTCTCACATATTATCCATATACTATGACCAACAGAAACGTGTGCAATGAAATGTACCTTACAAGGTACTTAATTCGATGACCTGGTGTCAATTACAATTTTATAACATGAGAATACAATAACAAAGGTACAAAATACATCATTAAAGAACATAACAATACAGATAACATTTGTAGTACAGGCTTCACAAAAGAATAAAAATAAACATATACATCATTGTTACAGGAATTATGAGTACCTACATAAAAGATCAAAATAACTTTTGAAACATCAACTTCACACCTAAGCATTAAAACAGAACAGAATAAATAATGTCTAAACATCTTTACAAAGAAAATAACATATTGTAAATGCAAATTATATTTGAGGATAACAGTATTCCTCATCATAGTGAATGTAGCTTAGTACTAGAACAGAAAAAAAATTTCTATGAAACAGTACACAGAGACAGGAAGAAAATAAATACACAAGGGTACACAAACACATAGCATAATAATACAAAAGGAAAGGACAGGGTTTGTTTTACTGCAGTATTTTGCATGGAGATCTCCCTTTGTTCATCATTATTCCCAAAAGTACTATCTAAGCCTGCTTTCTGTATTCTGTTCACATCCTCTTTCAAAATAGTTTTTCTCCACTGTACACTACTTTTTTTTTTGGCCAAACCATTTTCTTATATCTTCTCAATGCATTTCTTCCAATTCATGATAGTTAGTTTCTTATATAGTCTACCCCCTCTTAAGCTGAGTTAAATCTACTGAGCTCAGATGCTAAACTAAGGGACGAGGCAATGCAGCAGCACAAAACAAGTAACACAAACATCAATGACAAAAAATTCAAACTGGCAAAGCAATTGCAATATTACAACAAATATCAGGCACTGTGCAGCAAACAAGAAAAATAAATGCGTAGTAAACTGGCTTAACAGCGTAGTACAAAGTCAAATTCAGTAACATTATGCCTGGCAAACAGCAGCAGAAAATGAAATAACTTATACCTAAACATGACATAGCTCAAGCAGAAAAAATAATACACTAAAGATAACAATGCAGATAAGGGAAATGTATAATCACATCTTAATGTCTAAGTAATCAAAGTGGTGCACCACAAGAAGTTATTCTACCAAAAAAGTTACCTAGTACTTGAAAAGAAAATTATGAATGCAGTTCATGTGAAGGTAAATGTCTTTTTGTGCTCCCTCATTTTTTTGAAAAAATTATTATTTACTCGATCTGTAGACAGAAAATATTTATATTAGTACATATATAAAATTTTATTTTAACCAATGCTGCAGTGCCACTAGAAACTAGATATTAAACAAAATGAGCAAATATGTACAGAGGATGGCATGAAACATCATTCATTAGCCATATGGCATTTCATAAGGCAGTAAAAATTCTCTCAATTCTCGAGAAAGACGCTTGTCATAATCAGGTGTGCAGATGTAAGTATCTTTCCAAGTAATGAGCGTGTTGTATTTGTGGTGCTTTCTACAAAGGAATGTCAATAGCGAGGATAATGGCCTCCCCTTTTTTTCCCCTGTTCCTCTGAAAGGCTTTTTTCCAGGCATCTGTCGCGCAGCTACCTACGTGATGCGGCGTGCCCACGACGCACTACGTGAAGGTCACTTTCTTGCCGAGAATTTGCGTTGCAAATGTGTAGATACAAAATCTTATGAATATAACAGTGTCCAAAAAATTTTCGCCATATATATATATATATATATATATATATATATATATATATATATATATATATATATATATATAGCAGTTCATGACAAATTTCAAAACTCCGCTATCTCTCTCCCCACATCCACCACTGCTGGCGGCTCACCTCCAACTGCGCAGCGCTACGCGCTGTTCACATCCAGCTGCCGCTGCCCAACACTACAATGGCAGACAACAATGCAAACTAGCCACAGACTGCACACAGCACAGCCAGTGATTCTCACACAGAGCGCTACATGGCGTTACCAATAAAAAAACCTAAACAGCCTACTTACATTGCCACTACACACGCTGTCAGATGACGCCACCGGGCATTCGCCATACCCACACCCTGCCGTTGGGTCGCCACATTGTTTACTGTGATTTGTCACTCCACACAACGTTTGTCCACTGTTCAATCGCCTAATGTTTACGGTCCTTACAACAAGCGAGGCGTCGTTTGGCATTTGCCGACGTGATGTGTGGCTTATGAGCAGCCGCTAGACCATGAAATCCAAGTCTTCTCACATCCCGCATATCATAGTACTTGCAGTGGATCCTGATGCAGTTTGGAATTCCTGTGTGATGGTCTGGATAGATGTTTGCCTATTACACATTACGACCCTCTTCAACTGTCGGCAGTCTGTCAGTCAACAGACGAGGTCGGCCTGTACGCTTTTGTGCTGTACGTGTCCCTCCACGTTTCCACTTCACTATCACATCGGAAACAGTGCACCTAGGGATGTTTACGAGTGTGGAAACGTCGCGTGCAGGCGTTAGGGCCTACACCCAATCACATGTTCCCGTTCGAAACCCTCGAGTTTCGCGGAGCGTCCCATTCTGCTCTCTCACGATGACTAATGACTACTGAGGTCGTTGATATGGAGTACCTGGCAGTAGGTGGCAGCACAACGCACCTAATATGAAAAACGTATGTTTTGGGTGGCGTCCGGTTACTTTTAATCACACATTATACTCTGGCGCCATTCTCCACAGTACTTGAGGGTAGGGCTGTTGATATAGTATCAGTATATCGAAGTATTTCCAAAATATGTCCATGTACATCCGCGACAAATCCTCCACCGACATGTCGATACATCGACATCCATATGGCAATATCGAGTGCCCATATTTATATGTTACTTTATATTTTTTTCACAATTTTTGGTAAATATTTGAAGTAGTTGTTCTGAAACTGTAGTAGATCATAATTTTGCTATCACTGTGTGGAGTCCCCTACTTTTTGAGGTCACATCACGTCAAATCTTTCTCTTTGACTGTGTGAAGCAAGTATATGTGGCACAAAGAAAGAAGTCTGATTGTGCTGGGGATGGCGATGATAATGGAATAAAAACATTTCTAATGTGTAGAAGTAGCTCACCAGTTGCGTTAAAGTACAAATTTAAAGCTACTTTTGTGCTATTTCTTCATATCAGCATTCTTCAAAAACTTCCTGAAAATGAACAAAAATCTAAATGATAAAATTGGTCTTTACGGTGGGCGTAGACGCTTGAGGGGAACTGCTGACGTAATCGGCGCTCGGCACTACCAGCAGAAACCGCAACGTTTAGCTTCACCACGCAATTTCGGCACTACAACTGCTAGGTCGCTGGCGTTGGCAGAAACGGTAAAACAGGGAAGTCGACTGAAGTGTTCCAGGCAAATCCGATATGTGACGAAACCAAATAACGGACCCATCGGACACCTTTTAACTGTACCACTTACATGCAGTTACCATTGTTGGCAAGGTGGTTATCGCCAAGAGTGAATGTGCATCGTTTTCCTTTTAATTCTTGCTCTAAGGGTGACAGGCACTCTACTACCTTGTTATGTACAGAATATTTAATAGTAAATCAATATTTAAATATGCAGTTCTAAAATCGGCAATATATTTATAATGTGCAGCCGATATTTTTATAGGCAGGTAGGTCGGTATTTCTCCCGGCGATATATCAATATATTGTTTCTTTCTTTCGTTATATCGAGAGCAGGTATTGATGTTTTTTAAATATCCATATATCGCGTTCACCATTTTTTTTAATATCAACAGCTATGCCTGAAATTGTTGCGTTTTTTCGCGCAGTATAGTTTCTTTATAACTGCAGCAGTAAAACTTCTGTTTGCCAGTATATGTATACACCTAAATATTGATTCCTCATTTATTAGTGGTTCTTGAAACTCTGTAAGTAAGCCTTCGCGGGATACTTTGCAGCGATATTCAAGTATCTGCTAGCACAAGTTGTTTCGGCATTTCAGTGATGCTCTCCCGTAGGTCCAGCAAACTTGTGACCATTTGTGCTGTCCTCCCTTATATATGTTCAGCGTCTCTTGTTAATCCTATTTAGTATGGTTCCGAAGGAACTTATTAATATTCTAGGATGCGTCGCGTAAATTGTTTGTAAGCAATCTCATTTGCAGACTAGTCGCATCTTCCCAGTATCCTACAAACTTCACCTAACCCTAGGTGATCTCTCCATTTCATGTACCTACAAATAGCTGCATTCAGGTATTTGTAGGCCTTTAAGTTAACTAATTCCAATTGGGACAATGTGGTCACAGGATACTACCACTTTTAGTATTGAGAAGTGCACAATTTCACTTCCTTGCAAGTTGTCTATCTTTGGACCACTTGGAAATATTTTCAAGACCCGTTTGAATATTTCTGCAGCTTTTATCAGACAATACTTTGCATGGGGGCTTAGTTAAATTTTAATATGGAAATAATTTTTAATTTTAGTAGCTGTCTGTCCGGTTGCGCAGTCTCGTAACCGGTTGGCCCTGACTGGTATTAGTACGCAATCTGACTGCATAGAATAAAAACAAAGAATGAAAGAAAACTTCCGTTAACACAATTAATTAATTAAGTCCCCAGCAACTATAAAACCTACGAAACAACAAAACATAAGTGTAGCTGTTCTGTGTGTGGAAGTGTGATTCAACGTACACATCTGGCACGGTTCTTCCTCAATAAGACCAGATATTTTAAACACCATTTATACTGAAGTAATTAAAAAAAACCAAAAATACTATAATTGCACATAGAAACCAGAAATACAGTCTAATACAAGAACACGAGCCAGATGCTTTGTTGGCTGAACCTGTGACCAAGAGACATTATTGCTTAAGACATTGAAATAATAAAAAAAAAGGAATTTTTTACCTTCATATATATTGACGAAAAGCACACTCTGATCATTACAGCATCCCCAATCCAACAATATCTGGTGTCTAGCCCATCAAAACAATATGACAACATCTGAACAAGCACTCTCTACGGGAACTTCTCAACGACGACTCACCACTGCTACATCTCAACAAGCACTGCCTACTGCTACTTCACAATAAGCACTCTCCACCACGACTTCTCGACAAGAACTGCCAGTGGAGGCGGCTGAATAATACTCTTTCGCGCAATCTCTGGCGCTGTGGCCCAGTGTAGCCACCTTTCAACTTCATCACAGGTAAGTGCATCATCTGCGAATAATCTGATGGTCCTATTAATATTGCCTGATAGGTTATTAATACAATACATGAACAACAACGGACCCAATACACTTTCCTGGAATACACGTGAAGTTATTTGCACATCTGGCAAAATAACTATGTCCATTTTTCGTCAGTTTACCTGGGTACGTAACTGCTAATACTCACGTCCTGATAGAGGCTGAAGCATAGTATTCTAACAGTTCATCTTACTCTTAATTCTGAATTATCTAGTGTTTTCTCAATTTTTCATTGCCAGCCAGCTTCTAGGAGATATAATATCAGTCGCTGCCTTAAAAAACTGTTACACGTAATACCAAAGAAGTGTGCCATGCAATAATATCATATCTGCCAGTTCACATCTGTTCGCCAGCAGCGAATTGTTTCCAATTTCCTCTAAATTACTGAGCGAACAGGAAATGAAATGGGGAGATTAATAGTAGGGACACGGCACAGGGAACTAGTTTTTGGGATGACGTGATTTGCAACGCTATTTCCTTCACGTCTGTAAATATGATTTAAAACTCTGAACTGACTTCACCAGGATTCAGGACGGCGTGGAAATCTCGCTAATTTTTGTGTTTGCGTTTCTTGCATTGATCAGTCGTACCAGGTACCATTGCCGTTTTCAAATTTGCATATTTCTCTGTAAAATCGAGGATTACCTTTGGAAACATGTACGTAGTTTTAAATTAATATGTATTTCAAGGAAATGTACACGTGACAATACGAAAATTTGATACGGCTGTAATATGAGTACCCTCCCATTTTACGCAAGAGATAATCACATTACATTGTGTGTAGCATTGCTCGTATAGGTAAGGAACTCTTCTAATTGAATTATTGAAGCAGTGAAATTCATTCATATTTATCCTTAATGACGGCTTATCTAAAAACACATAAGAGAACTTGCGCCGTCAGCGTTATAAGACTACACACCAGAAATATGAATGAGATTACTTGAAGTGGAATCAAGGAAGGAATACAGACGAGAAGTATCTGGATATAAGGAGGCAGTGACGTGTTAGTACTTCAGTGACATGATTAAAAGTTTGAAACTTGATGTTTGATACGTGCGCAGACTTAAATATACAGGGTGATTATTACCAAAGTTTCAGTTTCAAACCGCTACATAAAAATTTTAAAAAAAGGCTGCTCAATATGACGTCAAATTTGAACGGAATTTTATCGAACCAGGGGAAACGTTATTGGAAAAAAGCATTCGACAGTTGTAGCACTATTCGTTAGATAATCCCATCCACCACGGCACGGTCGTATCACATCGGTCGTATCACGTGTCCTGAGACCAAACACCTCATCAAAGGAAATCGGTTTTTAACTGTCAAAAGACTGGCGTAAGATATGTTCAAGATGTTGCCCACCGTTTTCTGCCACCAGTTGAGATCGAAACAGAGCATGTTCCACAACAGATCGGTCTGCGGTTGATGCGTGAACGGATTTTCCGTTGCCCAAATTCTGCAAAAAAAATGGTTCAAATGGTTCTGAGCACTATGGGACTCAACATCTTAGGTCACAAGTCCCCTAGAACTTAGAACTACTTAAACCTAACTAACCTAAGGACATCACACACACCCATGCCCGAGGCAGGATTCGAACCTGCGACCGTAGCAGTCCCGCGGCTCCGGACTGCAGCGCCAGAACCGCTAGACCACCGCGGCCGGCCAAATTCTGCAATTCTGTGTATTGACATGTCCTTAGAAATGTAAATGGGCTTCATCTGTCCACAGAATGTTGCATGGCCATCCACTGTCCACTTGTACGCGAGCAAAAAATTCTAGAACAAATGTCTATCTTACTGGCAGGCCAGTATGAAGGAACTCCTGAATAAGCGTAAGCAAAGTAGGATGTTTCGTAGAATTTTATCCACCATACTCACAGGCACGTCGAAAGTTTGGGCAATTCCCCGTGCACTTAATGTTTGCATACCATCGCTCGAACCCTCCATCAATGCTGTAGCCACATCTTCTACTGACATCACATCAGCTGTTTTCCTCCCTCTGCCATACTGCACATTAAAAGAACCTGTCTTTTCGAACTTCGTAATCATTTTCTCCAGACCCTCGGCTGACTCAGACCAACGCCTCTTTTCACACCACGTAGAACAACTAAAGCAGAGTCACCTTTCCTGTGAAAGAGCTTTACCAGCAGCGCGCGATCTTGCATTGAGACAGTCACGCCGAGAGTCTCAGACGCAAACTGTGGAACGGCCGTATACCCAGCGCCTTTAATTTTCCATATTCTGTAGCCATGTAGTGGTAAAATTTTAATTAATTTTTTGTTTACATAATGTTTCTCTCTTTTTCGATAATATTCCATTCAAATTTGGCGTCATTCTGAGTGGCGTTCATTTTTTTCTCAGTGTTTTGAAACTGGAACTTTAATTATAACCATTCAGTATACATACATTGCTTATATTTTTTACCTGTATAAAATACGAAAATGACAGACGAAACTGAAAACACTTTATATTAGAGTATTTTAGGACCGTTAAAAAGAAAGAGAAGGTGGTTTCTTCAGCACTGAGCATCTCTTACGCAGACTTTTGGTTTTAATATTAGGAGGAAGAGAGTCTATCAGCTAAGCAAGCAGCAAACCAATCATTTCTTACGATTTTCTAAGAGGCACCTGGAATGCCTTCTCAAAAGCTGGATCGGATTCTTGGCATGCGACGACATCAATTATCTTGCGCCGTTCACTGTGCTAAACCTACATTTTGCCGGCCGGAGTGGCCGTGCGGTTCTAGGCGCTACAGTCCGTAACTGCGCTGCTGATACGGTCGCAGGTTCGAATCCTGCCTCGGGCATGGATGTGTGTGATGTTCTTAGGTTATTTAGGTTTAAGTAGTTCTAAGTTCTAGGGGACTGATGACCTCAGCAGTTAAGTCCCATAGTGCTCAGAGTCATTTGAACCATTTTTTGCGCTCTATATTCTTTCCCAGGATATCGCCAATGGCCACAGGGAAAATAAAAAAATTGCGTCGGAAATCTGAAGTCTGTCAATGATGGTAATTGTTTCCCTCGCCAAAGGACAATTAAAAGAATCGAAATTACATTTTATCCTTGATAAGGTTGCATCTAAAACGCAGCATGTTTCTTGCAAGTAGAAACACTATGCTAGAGGGAAATTAGTGCATGTCCCTTCAAGATATGGAAAGAAATTTCGAATGCACCTATTTTAGTTGTATATTATTCTAAGAACTTACTGCTATCAATATTATTAGTGGTATTATTGTTATTAAACAGTAACTTAGGAACTACGATTAATCTTTTCCACTCAATCTGAAGTAATCGTTCTACAGTTTACAGAATTCAGGACCTTCCCATTGGAATCGTCCTGCTTAGAGGGGCTAACGGCAGAGGATACTTACACTGAGGTTCTTAAAATTTAGACCTGGAACTCAACCTATGACCAGATCCACGTAAAGCCCGAAATTTGAGCGTTGAGCATTTAGCAAATTCCAGCTCCCTGTTGAGTTACTATGGAATGCATCTGCATTAGCGTTAGTGAAAATTAGAAACACTAACGTAATGACTCGAGAAATCGAGAGATGGAGAGTGTGTAAAACAGTGTACCAATGATAACTCATTCAGACTGAAGATTAACGGTGTATCCGTAGATTTAGCAGTATCTTCTCTTGTATGAAATTGAAAAATAGTTTTATGCCAAACTTAGTCACTGAAAAACCATAGAACAATAAACGAAGTTATTATGCCACGTCGAAATGTTCAATATGGGGGTCATCGTGAGATCAAACGTTACAGAGCGATCAGTACGTGAAATATGCATTCATGCGTTCATATTGCTACCACACTGCGTGTTTGGGACTTGTGGATGGAAAATGGTCGTCAGCAGCGACGACTGGACATTGAACCAAGCTGTGTGATCATAGCAGTTGTTTGCGTCCCTTCAACCTCAGCTTCATCACATCGCCGTAGCGGGACATGCAGTTTCATCCTAAGAGTTGGCTTGACACTGGAGGGTGTGGGCCTTTTTGTGTCGATTGGTGCGAGACGAGGCTGAACATTAAGTGTGAGTATGAAGCGTCACTGAATACAGTGTGCGATCTCGGTTCCTGTGCGATGGGAGCTGTTTGTACAGCAGTCACTACGTTGTGGATGTCCTAAAGCACGGGGTACTGTTCTTCTCCATCACCTCTACACGACACAAACAGACCGGGCAACAATTAGTCACCCTCAGGGATCAACATATTAATACCATGCAACACTTTGATAAATGAAATCAATTCGGTACGGAAAAGAATCCACAAGTTTTTCAGGTATGCTGTATCCAGCTGAAGACATTCTTTGATAATCGGATCCTACAGAGATATCGCATTGCAGGGAGGCTGATTGTTACGTTTCAACCGCCGATACGGATAGTCTCATACATTTGCTGTGGGACAATGGTCGTGTGATTTAGCGGACAGATCGAGGTGCGATTAGCGCCTGTGTGTTTGCCAAGCCACTAGTGTACACGTTCAGCGCAGTTAAAAAGGCTAGTGTCGTCTTCGGAGGTGGGAAAGTCCACAACGAATTCACTGTGAGGATGTAGAAGAAAGGACAAAACTTGATCACCGATAATGCTGAAATAAACGTGCTGGTTCATTCTGCGGTACTGAACGAGTGAGCTCACTCTTTAGTACGAAAAACCCTTCCAAAACGTCACGGGAACTATCTCCGTCTTGAACAATAGCCTCCACACACACAGCTTGTTAGAGACCTCACTTGGACGTTAGTGCACTTTGCGGCCTAACTCCCTTTGTTAAGCAAGTAAATGATAATTTAATTTGTGACATGACACCTTGGCTGCGAAATTTGAACTTACAATAGGATTTGAAATGATTACTTTGGTACGAAAATAACTACCTGGGGCTGACCACAACAGCTGTAAAATAGCTCCATTCTTTAGATCGAAGATCATCAAGTTTATTTGTAACGTCTGTTAACTGCAGCGTAAAATGAACATAAGTAGGTGGAGTCAGTATGACTGATTAACTAAACGACCCTGTAGCTTATAATTTCAAATTTAAAAAAAAATCTTGTACCGGCTAAAATCGGTTGGCGTATCAACTCGAGCTGACAGTTTATTCACACAGTGCTTGACAAGTATCTCAGTAAATGAATATCAAGGTTCATTCCAACGCTCGCTGCTTTTTTCGTCACAGCACTAGACGAAAACTTTAGGGGTCACAAAATAAAAGTACTTCCCGAAAACACATAAGTCCCACATTGGCTTCTCTCGCAAAATTTGTAACTTTTTATTACGCGGCTGTACACTGTCCAGGAAACGAAGACCAACTAGTCTGTATAGTATTCCTACATGAAGTCTTCACTTAACCATATTCCAGCATGAAGTTTTCTATCCCCTGAGTGTCACCTAATATGAAGCGTGCCAAAATGCTTGATGGTTTGATCTTACACAACGTATAAACATTTTGTTATTTCTTATATAATATTAAAATAATAGTTCGTAACACCATTGAGTTAGTTTTTTCATAACTAGTAAATCAAATCACAACAGATTGTAAATACAACTTATTACTAATGTGCCGCATACGGTAGCACTGAACATTTATTTCGCCTGTACCATTCCCATATATTAGAACTAAAGCTCGACATTTTCCCAAGAATTCTGAACAAATCACACTTTTATACCATGGAATGGGATAAACGTAATAAGTTAATTAATTTAAAGAGCTCCGCTTCAATTGTACTAATAATTTATTCAATCCACAAAAGGTTTCACCCTGTTCAATTTCCATCTTCAAGTGTATAAAACTGTAACACACAAAGAAGAGGAGGGAAGAAATATGACATAAATTATCTGGAAAAATCTGAAGAAGGGTGTAACCTCCCCCCTCACTTATCGACCTTAATGACAGTGAAAAATTAAACCGCGTGTACCTAATGGAAATTTGGGAAAAGCAATCGTCACCGAAGTTAATCTATCGGTAAAGAGGGAGGAAAGGGTTACATCTAAATGAAAGGAAAAATGCAAATGAAACTGGTGGAAATTAATTTTGAAAAGGGGTAAAGTTAATAAAGAAAGTAAATGTGCGGCCGTTACGTTAACAATTAACTAGCGGTAATTAGATATTTGAGTTTTGGAGGAAATCACGGTCGCCAGTCCTAAGGACAATTACTATAGTAACTGAAAAAGTAAGGTTATTACACATATAATTAACAGTAGAAGCGTGGCAACTGAAGGTTGACACGTGTAGTGTGAAAACTGAAAGTTTGTCAGAAGTAATAAATTTCGCTACACTCTGACTTAATTTAGCAAAAGAATTAATAAAACCGGAAAATCGAAAGTTAATTTAGTGACTGAAGTTAATAGTGAGCTTTCTTTCTGAAGCACATCGAAATCCAGTAAAATACGGTTAGTCTTGGACTACCTCAACAATCATTTCAAAAGCAACTTGACTCTACGCAATTTAGAAACAAGAGATTTTACTTTGAACTTGAATTAAATGATTCTGAACTATCAACAATAGAAAAATTTAGTACGTACCAAGCTGAGCTGCAGTCACAGGTAAGCTAGAATATGCTAACAAAACTCGCACTCTAAATTTGTGCTCGTGTAACCTAAATATTGTAGCCAGCTACTGAACTTTGAAATTAAAGCAGTGAAATCTAATTGTATTATTTTAATGCTGGCGTTTGAATTTCAACGACACTCGGGTTCATTTCGGAAAAGGAAGGGACCCTGCTTGGCAATGCAATTGGGACAATGAGCAACAAAGGTTCATGCTAAGTTGCTGTAATTTTGCGAGGCAAATGGAACAATTTGAAAAGCTGAGGTCTGCCATACAGTTCTGAAATTTTACGTGCTTTTAATCTTCCTTGTTGGTTGATTGAAGGTTTGAAGCCGTCGATCGAGGAGGTGGCGACCGTCACTCATTGTCGGCCGTCGCTGTTGCAGAAGCTGGATGTTGGCGCGCCTTCTTCTCGACACGGTCACCAGGCGAAACGGGCTCTTGACGTGCGCCAGCTAATGCTTCCCGTCCGCGACACCATGTCAGAAACTATCATCGCAAGTCGAGCGCAATTACATGCTGCCAAACCCCGAAAGCGCGGCAACTCGCGGGAGCGTCACACAACACACCTGCTCCACTCGCTACTCCAGCCAGACTCCGACTGTTCTGCCCGCGCTCCACGCGGCAGAGTTAACACTACCAAAGATCCTACACACTTTGATTCTTCACACGACCCATCGATGTAATCGTTCGATAGCAGTTTTCCCTAGGCAAGACCCAGCGTAAAAATACAAATAATATTTACGAAACAAACCAATTATACATCGACATGAGTGCATAAATATGTATATACAAACAGTAAAACAATTACAATATATAAAGAGACAGAAATGTCATATCTTGAGGTAACAAAACAAGGAAAAAAAATAATAGTACAATAGATGGAAATAGGAGGATATGCATTTCCGGCGTTACAAGGGGAAGGAAGCCAGTGTGCACTCCGGGTGCATACCGGGGGGAGTCAGTCTGGATGTGGAAAGGCTGCTTCCGGATGCCATGAAGAGTACAGGGTGCAGCCAACTGTAGGTGGTGTCCCATGTCGGTACCAATGACGTGTGTCGCTTTGGTTCGGAGGAGTTCTCTCTCGTTTCGGGCGGTTAGATGAAATGGTAAAGACTGCTAGTCTTGCTTGCGAGATTAAGGTGGAGCTCACCATCTGCCACATCGTTGACAGAACCGACTGTGGTCCTTTGATGCAGTACATAGTGTTGGGTGTGAATCAGAGGCTCAGGCGGTTCCATGGCCGTGTAGGCTGCAGATTCCTTGCCTTGCGCCATCGCGTGGTAGGTCAGGAGCCCACTACACATAGGAGGTGGCTTCGTGGGTAGCGGGGGCTGTGTGGAAGGGACTGGGTGTGGTTTTTTTTTGTTTTTTTTTTTAGTTTAGAGGGTCTCAGGAACCCACAGAAACGGCGTCCGTCTAAGGTAGTTGCAGAAACGATCTGTATTGTAGATGTAAATTTTCGTAGCTGTGTTGGGAATGAACCAGAGGTCCAAGCCCTAATACAAAGCACTGAAGCTCAAATAGTTATAGGAATGGAAATCTGTCAAAAGCCGGAAATAAGTTCAGCCGAAATTTTTTCAAACAACCTAACAGTTTTCAGAAAGGACAGATTAAATACAGTTGGTGGTGGATTATTTATTACTGTCAGAAGTCGTTAACCTCGCCTTTTTAAGAGACAGTCTCCACTCCTACTGGTCTGATCACGTAAGCGAAGAAAATATGTGGAATGATTTCAAAGAGATAATATCAACGGCAATTGAGAGATATATATAACGTAAATTAATAAGAGATGGTACTGATCCCCCATGGTACACAAAACGGGTCATGTTGCTGTTGCAGAAGCAGCGAAAAAAGCATGCCAAATTTAAAAGAAAGCAAAATCATCAAGGTTGGCGAAGTTTTGCCGAAGCTCGAAATATAGCGCGTACATCAATGCGAGATGCTTTTAATAATTTCCACAACGATACTCTCTCTCGGAATCTGGCAGAAAACCCAAAGAGATTTTGGTCATACGTTAAGCACACCAGTGGCAAGACGCAATCAATACCTTCAATGCGCGATAATAACGGTGAGGTCACTGATGACAGTGCCTTAGCAGAGTTATTAAACACGGTTTTCCGATACTCCTTCACCAAAGAAGACGAAGTAAATATTTCTGAACTCCAATCAAGAACAACTGCTAAGATGAAAAACATAGAAGTAGATACCCTCGGTGTCGCAAAGCAGATTAAATCACTTAATAAAGGCAAGGCCTCCGGTCCAGATTGTATACCAGTCAGGTTCCTCTCAGAGTATGCTGATACCAGAGCTCCATATTTAGCAATTATATACAACCGCTCGCTCACACAGAATTCCGTACCTAAAAACTAGAAAATTGCTCATGTCACACCAATACCCTAAAAGGGAAATACTAATCCGCTGAATTACAGGCCCATATCAGTAACGTCGATTTGCAGTAGGGTTTTGGAACATATACTGTGTTCGAACATTATGAATTGCTTCGAAGAAAACGATTTATTGACACATAGTCAGCACGGTTACAGAAAATATCGTTCTTGTGAAACACAACTAGCACTTTATACTCATGAAGTAATAAGTGCTATCGACAGGGGATGTCAAATTGATTCCATATTGCCGGCCGGGGTGGCCGAGCGGTTCTAGGCGCTACAGCCTGGAACCGCGTCGCAGGTTCGAATCCTGCCTCGGGCATGGATGTGTGTGATGTCCTTAGGTTAGTTATGTTTAAGTAGTTCTAAGTTCTAGGGGACTGATGACCTCAGAAGTTAAGTCCCATAGTGCTCAAAGCCATTTGAACCATATGATTCCATATTTTTAGATTTCCAGAAGGCTTTCGACACCGTTCCTCACGGGCGTCTTCTAATCAAACTGCGTGCCTACGGAGTATCGCCTCAGTTGTGCGACTGGATTCGTGATTTCCTGTCGGAAAGATCACAGTTCGTAGTAATAAACGGAAAGTCATCGAGTAAAACAGAAGTAATATCCAGTGTTCCACAAGGAAGTGTTATAGGTCCTCTATTGTTCCTGATCTATATTAACGATATAGGAGACATTCTGAGTAGCCCTACTAGATTGTTTGCAGATGATGCTGTCATTTACCGTCTTGTAAAGTCATCAGATGACTAAAACGAATTGCAAAATGATTCAGATAAGATATCTCTATGGTGAGAAAAGCGACAGTTGACCCTGAATAAAGAAAAGTGTGAAGTTATTCACATGAGTACTAAAACAAATCCGCTAAATTTCGATTTCGCAATAAGTCACACAAACCTGAAGGTTGTAAATTCTACAAAATATTTATAGGTTATAATTATTAATAACATAAATTGGAATGATCACATAGATAATGTTGTGGGTAGAGCAAACCAAAGACTGCGATTCGTTGGCAGAATGCTTAGAAGGTGCAACAGGTCTGCAAAAGAAACTGCTTACACCGCGCTTGTCCGCCATTTTCTGGAGTATTGCTTTGTGGCGTGGGGTCCGTATCAGGTGGGACTGACATCAAAAAGTTCAAAGAAGGGCGGCTCGTTTTGTACTATCGCGAAATAGGGGAGATAGTGCCACTGACATGATACGTGAATTGGAGTGGCAATCATTAAAACAAAGGCGTTTTCCGTTGCGACGGGATCTTCTCATGAAATTTCAGTCACCAGTTTTCTCTTGCAACTGCGGAACATTCTGTTGGCACCCACCTACATAGGGAAAATGATCATCACGATAAAATAATAGCAATCAGGCCTCGCCCATAAGAACTTAAGTGCTCATTTTTCCAGCCCGCCGTTCGAGAGTGGAACGGTAGAAAGACAGCTTGAAGGTGGTTCATTGAACCCTCTGCCAGGCAGTTTATTGTGAATAGCAGAGTAATCACATAGGTGTAGATGTAGCAGACTAATGAAACAAAGCGACTCTCTTATTTTATTTAGTCATGCATAACATGCGATCAGGCGAGTCAGTACATTTTAGGTGGAACTAGAAGAAAGAGTGTAAGTACATAAAACTACAACCAGTCACTTTTTTGAATAGTTATTTATTATTCCATGAACCGGTTTTCGAACCTTTTCAGGTTCATCATCAGATGGCTTCTGAAGAGGTTCGAAAACCGATTCATCGATAATAAACAATTATTCAAAACCAGTCACTGGTTGCAGTTTTCTGTATTTACGTTCAATTATCAGTTACGGGTTCTTAAATATCCGTAATGGATTAGCTTGATAAATAGAAGAATGAGGACAGGGCTTAATAATCAAACGGCCCTGAAACTCTAACGTCCTGGCGGGTAGGGCGAAGGGGAAAGGAACCGAAACCAAACACTGTACTCACGCTGTACGCCGTCGGTCAGCAGTACCCTACGAACGCCAATCACAGCTGAGTGGGATGTCACGCCGGAGATCCGAAGGGGCGCCGTGGCGCAGGCTCCAACAGTGTACAACCAAGTAAACTGACGTCGTCGTTAGCGAATATATGATAAGTCTGGACTGACTGATCCGAGCACTTACAATACTTCGTTTAAAAAGGATAATAGAATGCAAACGACCAGGATAACCATCAGATATGTAACAATGTGTGACGTTTTAGGCAAGAAGGCAGTAGCGCATATGCAGAATGGATGAACAAGGCATAGGAAACAGTTTGTTACTTAATGGTAACATAAGCCATGCTAAGTAAACATTCATAATATATGTATGATGAATTATGGACTCAAGTGAAGTAAAAGAGAAAATATAAAAACCATCACAGATCTAAAACGTGAGTGAATCAGTGTAAACAGCGAAATGACGAAACAAGATCTGGCTCAGCGCGCTATATTATACAATACACTAATATTATGGATAGATGGTTGAAACAACTAAACGAACTGGAGAAACCGGCCGGAGTAGCCGAGCGCTTTTTTTTTTTTTAATTTTGTTCGTTATTGATCGTTGTGTTTGGTCGTTGCAGACGTCGCAAGACATCCTGTTCAAGTTCGGTGGTTCATCCTTCCACTCAGTTTTTTTATTACAGAGGCCTGCGGGCTGTCTGACCGAACACGCTGAGCTACCGTGCCGGCAGTTCTAGGCGCTTCAGTCTGGAACCGCGCGACCGCTACGGTCGCAGGTTCGAATCCTGCCTCGGGCATGGATGTGTGTGATGTCCTTAGGTTAGTTAGGTTTAGCTAGTTCTAAGTTCTAGGGGACTGATGACTATAGATGTTAAGTCCCATAGTGCTCAGAGCCATTTGAACCATTTGAACTGGAGAAAAATAAACGTGAACCTCATAAAACCGTAAAAATAAGTGCCGTATTAAACAACAACGCACTGGCACAATGTCAGATTGAATGAACAGAGCGTAAAACACAGTAAAAAACAGTGGCAAGAAGTAATGGCAATATTTACTCTGCCAAGTAAATGTCCGCAGCACGTGGTCGTGCGGTAGCGTTCACGCTTCCCGCGCCCGGGTTCGCGGGTTCGATTCCCGGCAGGGTCAGGGATTTTCTCTGCCTCGTGAGGACTGGGTGTCGTGTGATGTCCTTAGGTTAGTTACGTTTAAGTAGTTCTAAGTTCTAGGGGACTGATGACTATAGATGTTAAGTCCCATAATGCTCAGAGCCATTTGAACCATTTTGAACCAAGGAAATCATCATATATGTAGGCTTAGTTTAGATGTGTAATGTTCCGTAGATAATTTTCACGATTATTTTATCGATATGATGTGGAACAAGTCAGATTACAAGATATATATATAGTACTGATATTAATATTAGTGAAATTTTTAGTTCTACACATGCAACTACATTTAGAGGTACAAATTAATTTTATTTACCAGTTCTGAAACAGAAACTCGTCCATGGAATAGGAGTTGTCCAAATGAAATGATTTTGAGTTAGATTTAAAACTTGATCTGCTACCTGCCAGACACTTTATGTTGTTCGGCAAATGATCAAAGATTTTTGTTGCTGAACAGTGTACTCCTTTTTGAGCAACAGACAGCTTCAATACGGGTAGGAAAGGTCATTTTTTCCCTCTAGTGTTGCACGTATGAACATCACTGTTCTCCGCGAATTGAGATGGATTATTTATAACGAATTTCATTAGCATGTATATGTACTCTGATGATGCAGTTAAGATAGCTAACTCCTTGAATAGGTGGCTACATGACGTCCTTGGGTGAACACCACTAATTATTCTCACTGCTCTCTTTTGTGAAATCAATACTTTATGTCTAAGTAGTGAGTTACCCGAGAAAACTATTCCATAAGATATTAATGAGTGGAAATATGCAAAGTACGTTAGGAGGCAGATCTGTTTATTGCCAAGATTAGCGATTATACGAAGAGCGAAAGAAGCTGAACTTAATTGTTTGAAAAGCTCAGTAATATGCTTTTTCCAGTTCAAGTTGTCATCAATGGGAACACCCAAAAATTTGGAGAGATATACCCTGTTAACTGAGCCCTGTTCATATGCTACGGCAACTGTCGATATGACTCTATTCGCTGCATGGTACTTGACGCATGGTGCAAGGAATGGCAATTGTATCTCAATGTAGACAAGTGTAATGTGCTGCGAATACATAGAAAGAAAGATCCTTTATCATTTAGCTACAACATAGCAGGTAAGCAACTGGAAGCAGTTAATTCCATAAATTATCTGGGAGTACGCATTAGGAGTGATTTAAAATGGTATGATCATATAAAGTTGATCGTCGGTAAAGCAGATGCCAGACTGACATTCATTGGAAGAATCCTAAGGAAATGCAATCTGAAAACAAAGGAAGTAGGTTACAGTACACCTGTTCGCCCACTGCTTGAATATTGCTCACCAGTGTGGGATCCCTACCAGATAGGGTTAATAGAAGAGATAGAGAAGATCCAACGGAGGGCAGCGCGCTTCGTTACAGGATCATTTAGTAATCGCGAAAGCGTTACGGAGATGATAGATAAAGTCCAGTGGAAGACTCTGCAGGAGAGACGCTCAGTAGCTCGGTACGGTCTTTTGTTGAAGTTTCGAGAACATGCCTTCACCGAGGAGTCAAACAGTATATTGCTCCCTCCTACGTATATCACGCGAAGAGACCGTGAGGATAAAATCAGAGAGATTAGAGCTCACACAGAGGCATACCGACAATCTTTCTTTCCACGAACAATACGAGACTGGAATAGAAGGGAGAACCGATAGAGGTACTCAAGGTACCCTCCGCCACACACTGTCAGGTGGCTTGCGGAGTATGGATGTAGATATAGTGAGATTTTTCAGTGTGGTGTCACCGCCAGACACCACACTTGCTAGGTGGTAGCCTTTTAAATCAGTCGCGGTCCGCTAGTATACGACGGACCCGCGTGTCGCCACTATCAGTGAATCCAGACCGAGCGCCGCTACACGGCAGGTCTATAGAGACTGACTAGCACTCGCCCAGTTGTACAGCCGACGTTGCTAGGAAATGTTCACTGACAATTACGCTCTCAATTGCCGAGAAGATGGTTAGCATAGCCTTCAGCTAAGTCAATTGCTACGACCTAGCAAGGCGCCCATTATCCTTTGCTATGTATCTAATGACGCATATACTGTATCAACAAGACCAATGTTCACCAATTGTGGATTAAAGTTAAGTATTCCAGCAGCTACGTACTTTTCTTCATAGCATTCATTACGTATCCTGTTTCAGACCTCACGCCAGCCTGCGTGAGTTTAAACGCGTGGCTTTCGGTTACCCGTCACTGTGGATTGGCTGTCTGGCCAGTCCACAACATTTTTGGCGACGAGTCTCAAAAGAGGATTTAGCGTTCGTATTGCCCTAATTTACTTGTGTCATGGCTTCGCCAGATGTACTGTCCAAATTTTATCGCTTGCAGAATCAGCAGACGCAGGCCTTATTGGATGCCCTTGGACAGCTCGTCCAGGGTCAACGTGCAATGCAAAACGATGCTGCAGCCGCCGCTCCACCGCTACCGCACCCACAACATGCAGTTTCACTAATCAATAAAGACACGTACAAACAACTGGGCAACCCTGTGTTGCGTGCCGCAAATGTTAAGCTCACTAGTTATTCAGGACAGCATATCCCTGTGTTAGGACAGTGCAGCCTTCTTGCAACATACAAGGGACAAACAAAACTTGTGTCATTTTACGTCCTTCGTTCTTCTTCTGCAGTGAACTTGTTTGGTTTGGATTTATTTCAGTTGTTTAACTTGTCTATAGTCAATCAGGTCCTATCAGTGAATCAGACTGTGCCTTCAGCCAGTGTTTCTCGTCTATGTGAAGAATTTGCAGACATTTTTGCACCGGGCCTTGGTTGCGCTAAGAACTATGAAGCACATTTGGAACTGAAAGTAAACGCGCAACCGAAATTTTTCAGAGCGCGCAATGTTCCCCACGCATTGAGTGATGAGGTCGCAAGAACATTACACGATTTGGAATCGCAAGGTGTAATTGAACGTGTGCAGGTTTCTCTCTGGGCTTCACCCTTAGTAATTTTGCCAAAACCTTCCGGAAAATTGAGACTTTGTGTGGACTTCAAGGCAACAGTGAATCCACAACTAGTGATTGCAACTTATCCTTTACCCCGCCCGGAAGATCTTTTTGACAAACTGTGCCCGGGTAAATATTTTTCTAAGTTGGACCTAGCAGATGCGTACTTGCAAATACCGGTGGACGAAGAATCCCAGCGCGTATTGGTGGTTAACACGCATCTTGGTTTGTATCGATTCAAAAGACTGCCATTCGGGTGTGCATCCGCCCCTGCATTGTTCCAGCAATATTTACAAACTGTTTGTGCGTCGGTCCCTACTGCAGCAAACTATCTGGACGATATTGTGATCTCCGGAAGGACGGAAGAAGAACATTTAGCCAACCTCCGAACATTATTTCAGGTCTTGCGACAAAATGGTCTTCGCTTGCGGAAGGACAAATGTGTGTTTTTTGCTCGTGACTTACCATATTTGGGACATGTAATCAATGCCCAAGGCATACATCCGAGTCCAGAGCACCTCCGTGCCATACAAGACTTGCCTTCGCCGCAGAATTTGAAGCAGATACAGAGTGTGCTGGGTAAAATAAATTACTATCATCGCTTTTTGCGCAATGCCTCTTCCATTTCAGCTCCGCTTCATCGCTTACGCCGTAAAGGTGTTCCGTTCGTCTGGACGACGGAATGCGAACGCGCCTTTCGCCAGTTGACATCGGCGTTGCTTTCTAATACTTGCCTTACGCCATTAGATCCCCAGAAACCCCTTTTGTTGATGGTAGATGCATCGGATTTCGGGATCGGTGCTGTGCTTGCGCACAAAGATGGTTCGCATGATCGCCCTATTGCCTTTGCGTCCAAATTGCTCTCGTCAGCGCAAAGACATTATTCACAGATCGAGAAAGAAGCTTTGGCTCTCGTATTTGGTGTTACTCAGTGTCATGATTTCTTGTATGGTCGTCAGTTTACCATCATCACAGACCACAAACCTCTGACGTCACTTTTTCATCCGAACAAGCCTGTACCTCCACGTACAGCGCAGAAATTCATTCGCTGGTCTATTTTCTTCTCGCAGTACCGCTACGATATCTTGTATCGGTCCACTGCTAAGCACGGAAACGCCGATGCGTTGTCCCGTTTGCCTGTTGCTGAGGATAGAGCATTCGATTCCTCCGAACTTGCTTGCCTGTTCATTGATTCGGAAACCGATGACGTGGTCGATTCGTTTCCGATTGATTTTCGTCGTGTAGCTACAGCCACAGCTGCTGACCCTGTCCTTGCTACCGTTTCGCGTTTTGTTGCTACGCAATGGCCCTTGTCAAAGTCACGGATCGAGGATCCGTTAGTTCGCCGATTTTTTGCTCACAAGGAGAGACTTTTTGTTCGACTTGGTGTTTTGCTGTTGCGTTCTGATAATGATCAGTCCAGAGTCGTGGTCCCACGTTCGTTACAGTCCTCTGTCTTACGACTTCTCCACCAAGGACATTGGGGTATCGTGAGAACGAAACAACTTGCTCGTCAGCACTGTACTTGGTTCGGAATCGATGCTGCGATTAGGAATATGTGCTCTTCTTGCATGGCGTGTGCCGAACAACAATCCGCACCGCCGCGGAAATTCTTTGCATGGCCGAAAGCCACTTCCCCTTGGCAACGCTTACACATCGATTTTGCTGGTCCATTCTGGAATGCTCGATGGTTGGTTGTGGTCGATTCCTTCAGTAATTTTCCTTTTGTTGTCCGGCTGTCTTCCACGACGTCATCTGCCACCATCCAAGCGTTATCCGCTATCTTTTGCATTGAAGGTCTTCCACAGACTATTGTTTCCGACAATGGCCCACAATTCATGTCCGCGGAATTTCAGTCATTCTGCAAGGCCAATGGTATTCAACATCTGACATCCGCGCCGTTTTCGCCTCAGTCAAACGGTGCCGCTGAACGATTGGTCCGGACTTTCAAGTCACAGATGTTGAAGTTGAAAGAGTCGCATTCTCGGGAGGACGCGTTATTGCTCTTTTTGCCTTCGTATCGCTCTCAGCCCCGAGATGGTCGATCGCCGGCTGAGCTGCTCCACGGTCGTCCTCATCGAAACTTGATGTCTTTGCTACATCCGCCGCATCAGGTTCCTGTGCAGCGGCAGCCACCTGCTTTGGCTCCAGGCGACGCTATCTATTATCGCAACTATCGCGGTTCACAGCGTTGGCTCGCAGGGCGCATTCTTCGCTGCCTCGGCCGCGCTATGTATTTGGTTTTGGGGGCCTCTGGTGAGGTGCGTCGGCATCTCAATCAGTTGCGCCTCTGTCGTCGCACGGGTTCTGCCGCTCCCCGTCTGCTTTCAGCGACGGTGCCGTCCGGTCAGCGCCCTGGGGACCCATCTACTGGCTCGCCTCATCCCCAGGTGTTACCGACGCTGCCTTCCATTTTGCCCCATGGCGACGCGCCGCCGCCGCCGCCGCCGCCGCCGCCTGTTCTCCCGCCAAGCGCCTCCCTGGGTCACGCGCCGCCGATCGCTTCCCGTGACCAGCTGTCCTCCGACATGGCACTCTTGCCCGCTCCGGACCAGATGTCTTCGCCCGTCCGGTGCTCCGACTCGATGGAGGTCGACCCTTCGGCCCCTCCTGACTATCTTAGGGCGCGTAACCCGCATGTTGGCGTGCACCCTGGACTAGGTTTTCAGGCGTTTCCTAGCTCCCCTCGGACCGAATGGCCGGGTGCGGGTGGCACAGCCTCGCCTGTTGTTAGGCTCCCCACCTCGTCGCATACGCCAACATGGGGTCCTCTCCACGGCGGGCGGAAGCCTTATAACACAACCGTTCGTCGATTTGCGGGGGAGGAATGTGGTGTCACCGCCAGACACCACACTTGCTAGGTGGTAGCCTTTTAAATCGGCCGCGGTCTGCTAGTATACGACGGACCCGCGTGTCGCCACTATCAGTGAATCCAGACCGAGCGCCGCCACACGGCAGGTCTATAGAGACTGACTAGCACTCGCCCCAGTTGTACAGCCGACGTTGCTAGGAAAGGTTCACTGACAATTACGCTCTCTATTGCCGAGAAGATAGTTAGCACAGCCTTCAGCTAAGTCAATTGCTACGACCTAGCAAGGTGCCCATTATCCTTTGCTATGTATCTAATGACGCCTATACTGTATCAACAAGACCAATGTTCACCAATTGTGGATTAAAGTAAGTATTCCAGCAGCTACGTACTTTTCTTTATAGCATTCATTACGTATCCTGTTTCAGACCTCACGCCAGCCTGCGTGAGTTTAAACGCGTGCCTTTCAGTTACCCGTCACTGTGGATTGGCTGTCTGGCCAGTCCACAACATTCAAAATTAAGGGAGAGTCCATTTTCTGAGAACCAATTAATAATTCTTTGAAAGACATTCTTAGCAATATCTTCGCTGCTTTTTCTGGAATGGGATTTATTATAACACTCGTGTCATCTGCAAAAAGTACTAGTTCTGCTTGCTGAACGTTAAGTGAGAGGTCATTCACATGAATAAGGAACAGTAGAGGACCCTAAATTGAACCCTGTGGGACTACCTTTGTGATAGCTCCCATTAACTAGAATTTACCACCTTCCCAACATTATTTGTGTTATTCAGCACAACTCCTTGCTTTCTGTTCGTTAAGTATGATTCAAACCAGCTGAATGTATAGCCTTCAGTTCCATAAAACCTGATTTTTTCTAAGAGTGTGACATGATCGACGCTGTCAAATGCCTTGGAAAGATCACAGAAAATACCATCTGGCAATAATTTGTTATTTAGGGCTTGTACTATGTGATGGGTAAATGTGTGGATAGCATTCTCAGTCGAGTAACCCTACTAGAATCCGAACTGTGACATGCTGAGTAAATTATTTTCACTTAAATGCGAGACTACCCTTGAATACATAGCTTTTTCGAATATTTTAAAAGATGAAGTCAGCAGTGAGATTGGTCTGTAATTATTTAAGTCACTCTTGTCCCCTTTCTTATGAAGATGTTTGACAATTGCGTATTTCAATCTGTCTGGTATAATTCCCTGTTCCAACGAAGTATTGCATATATCACTAAGGACTCCACTTACTAAATTAGAACAACACTTCAAAATTCAGTTAGAGACTCCATCAACACCACATTAGCTCTTGTTTTTCAGTATATTTATAATTACCTTAATTTCAGTGGGGGATGTTGGTGCTATTCCTGAAGGCCTAAAGTCCTGGGAAATGACATTTTAACATAGCTTTTTGCTTCTTCAACTGAACCCTTTAACCCTATTTTTGCTGCTACATTCAGAAAGTGATTGTTAAAAATACTTTCAACTTGTGAATTATCACTCACAACATCATCATTTAGCTTTATTGCTATGGTATGCTGTGCACTGTCAGGCTGCCCCGTCTCCAGTTTGACAATATTCCATATAGTTTTAATCTTATTATCCGCATTATTAATTTCTGTCAGAACACATAAGCTTCTCGACTTCTTAATTACTTTCCTTGTAATATTACAGTATCTTTTGTAGTAAGCAAATAATGCCATATCCTGACTTATTCTGGCCTGTCCATATATTGCCCTCTTCCTCTTACACGGTATCTTAATTCCCTTAGTAATCCATGACTTACTTGACTTTGTAATGGCGCTTTTGGATAGCGTTTCAGGAAAGCAACTCTCAAATATTGAGACAAATTTACGGTGGACTAAACTGAATCTGGCATCAGCATCATTTTCTGTGTATTCTTCATCCCATTCTACCTCTTCAAGACTGCTCTTAAAACTCTGTACCCTGTTCGCATCAATAAGCCTCCTTGCCTGAAGCCTGTGAGGTGCAATATGTGTTGTTTCCATTAACTGTGCATCATGATCAGATAGCCCATTAACAACTGGTACACACTAATTGTTTCTGCCTGAGCACTGTCTATGAAAATGTTATCGATAAGTGACCTACTGTGCTGCTGCACACGAGTTGGAAAATTTACAACAGATCCTAGAATCAGCACAAACCATTAACTGCTTCTTTTTGTCTGACAGGTAGCTCAATAATGCCTCTAAATTTTTCATGAATAGCTGAAAGTTACCTTGAGGGGATCTGTACATTGTTACAATTACTATAGAAGTATATTGCAGTAGCAACTCACAAGCACATGTTTCAAGAATCTGATCTACACAAAAACTATTTGTTTCAATATTTTTGACTTTATATACGGGTTTTATGTAAGTAGCAACTTCTCCTTTTTCCGTGTTGACACTACATGAATAAGATGCTAATCTGTAATCCCTTAAATTTAACTTTTCTATCCCTGCGGTTACATGGTGTTCAGAGAGACACAAAACATCCATACCTTCAGAATTTACCCCATTTTCTAGGCATACAAGAAGCTCATCTATCTTATTTTTCAATCCTCTAATGTTGTGTTGAAACACACAAATTTTATTTCCTTGGATACTGCTACAGACATTATGGCACTGTTCTGTTTTAATCTCTTTCAATACTCTCTGTCTGTAACCTGACTCTGACCTAAAAAATGTGTCCCTCTGACTCCAGTAATCACAGGTATTTTGTCTTGTGTGCATGTGGCCCCCCTTACATTTTCTGCAAGATGATCAACTAATCTATCCTTCCCCCTCCTATTCGGGTGCAGGCCATGGCTAGTGTAACCCCACCTCCCAATTGCATCAACAGGCACAGCACAGGTATGAGGTTTAGTTTCTGCCAACAGTACCCCCCCCGTTCCCACCCCCCACCCCCCAGCTTTCTGTTAACACGGTTGACAGCCGTATTAACCCAGGGCTGGTCATGGTGCTGCAGAACATCGACAAATATCACACGAGTGTGAGCTATTGCTGCTCCTATTACATCAAGGTTACACCTAATACTACACTCCGAATTGCTAGCCAGGCTGTTTCCTGCTCCTCCTACTATAAGAACATGGTCCTCACCATTAAAATCTTTGCACAAAGCCCCTATATTTTCTGTAACCTGGATAAGCTTAGCACTAGGTTTCACAATGCTTGTGACTTGGTACTCGACTCCTAGCCTATCCTGTACCAACTGGCCTACACCTCTCCCATGACTGCTACCTAGCAGCAGGACTCTTTTCTTTCTGCTTGACTTTGCTCCCGACCTATCATTACAATTGTTACTACGACTCCACTGCACCCTACTTTGCTCAAAAACTGTTTGAAGCTCTTCTACTTCAGGTAACAAATCAAACTGATTGCTCACTGGAATCTAAAGAGTGATTTCTGGGGTTTTCTCCTTCTAACTACGACATGTTACCTGTTCCCAGTTCCCGTTGTCTCTTTCCCCCTTCAACCTGTCTAATTCGAAGTATACCATTTCTAATTCAACCTGAAGGGCACAAATCTTTTTTCCCTGTACCACGATTTTCTTTTCACGGCTGCATAATCTACAACTCCACTGGCGAGCCTCAACTGGCACTATAACAGCTTCCCCGCTATAATCACCCCAGGGAAACACCAACCCACAATCCTGACATTTCACTCCCGTCCTCACTAATTTACGACGACATCCACATTTGTCACTCATGACGGCAGATTAAACAATACAAATTACACTACAAGCAAACAACACAAATACAAACAATACAGATTACACTACAAACAATTCCGCTACACCAATTAATAATTAGTTGAAAGTAACTTAGCTTACGGTGAGATGAGCAGAGAACTTCTGGACGTCAGACGAATGTAGCAGCAGGCGAATGTAAACAGCGCAAAGTTATTTGCTGGAGTAAGTTATAGTGGCGGAAATCACGAAACGAGTGAGAAACTGAAGAGGCTCGATATTTTCTAACGACAAATTTGAACAGGCGCTATCACTGAATTACGTATAAATACTCTAATGTAAACAGAAACACGACTTAACTGCACAATATGGAAAATTGAATGTACGGAAATGTAGAAACACAGAAAACACGAACCGAATGCAAACTATACACGCACGATACTTTTCACAATAAAGCTACACAGACACTACCCGGAAATTATTCTATAATCACATAACTTACTGCAGTCGATAACGAAAACAAACCCACGCCAACGGCTTAACTTTGGAACAGCTATCTTTTCACGAAAACTAAGCAAGTAAACTCGAAACCTTCAAAATATAGATCACAGTAGATACTAATTTACTTATTTAAGCTACAATATTGCCTTAATAAATTGTTTTTCCACGAGTAAACACCTATATTTACGAGCGCAATGAGTAAACATACACGCCTGCTCGAAAGAGCATACTTCATGAGCTCAACTGACGTAAAATAAAATATATAAAATCCATCACAAAAATCTAAGATGTAAGTATAGCACTATAAACTGCGAAACAGCGAAATGTCAAAATATCATTACAGGGCTGAGCGCCTGCATTACATAAACCAATTTTAATGTGAAAAGATTATTAAAGGCGAAACAAATAAAAGGGTGGGGGGTTAGAGAAACAGCGAAATGACAAAATAACATTACCGGGATGAGCGCCCTGCATTATGTAAACAAATTCTAATATGGAAAGACGATTAAAGGCGAAATAAATAAAATAATGAGAGATTAGAGAACCTGTGATGTATGGTTTACGGAACATATAGTTATTCAACGGAACCGTTGGTTTCAACGTGTTTTGCTCATTCAGTGAAGATAATGGATTAAGATAGTTAAGTTATAGTTTATGTCGAGAATACAGCACTTGTCTGCTTTTAGGTGATGAGTTCAACCAGATCTCGAATTACTGGAGTCCTCGTGTTCTCTGAACCGAATCGTGAAAGTATGCCCCGTTTGTCCAATAGAAAGGCATTGGCAATCATTACAATTAATCTGATACGCACCTGACGGTGCGCGTGGTTTGAGGTTACGGGTTTCGTGCCGTCTAAACTGCAGGCCCACTTGGTACGGTATGTAAAACGCAAGTTTTATACCGGTCTTTTATAACCAACTGCCAGAATTATCAAAAAGAATTCCTTCGTATGGTATTTCTTCCCCCCTCCCCTGTGTATGTTAGTTTTATACAACGGAGGATAGGATTTTATTATCCCGAAACCAGTCGTGGATTGAATAAATCATTAGTGCAACTGAAGCGGATGTCTTTAAAGTAATTAACCAAGCCCCTCAGTTGCAGATGTCCTACAAATTACATCTTATGAAAATGTAATAAGAATTCCTAATTCTGCATGTCGTGGCCTGTTTACATATAAAATTCAGTGCATCTGAACGGAACTCCCATTACGCTGTTCGTAACTTTGAATGGCAAAGTTACCTGTGTCCGTCTGTCCCGATAAATGATCGCGTGGATTTTCCTCATCGCGTTGTTCGTCCTGCATATCTGATCTCCTCCCGCTCAACACTTTCTGCCACAACCCACAAGGTGACCGCGCCTACTCGTCATCACCGATTTCGGCCAAATTTATGGTATATGCGAGTCTTGGCCAGAAATGAAAGTGACAAAAGCGCGAGCTCTAGAAGGACGAAAGTTCAGAAAAATAGCGTTTTTGGCGCGGGTCGGGCGAGACGTGACCATTGTTGTTAGCGTAGTTTCCAGGCAGTGATTGGCGCAGTGGAAAGAGTACCGAAATACATACCAGTTATTAAGGAAGCTGGAGTCGCATCCCCAACCGGATCTTTTTTTTATTTTTATGTTACTTGCTTTTGAAACGAACCGAACAATACTGAATATATTGCGTTTATTAATCTTTTCATAATAGTAACGTAAAGTGAAATTATTTTTACATGTCCAGGAAGGGATTGTAAGGCGTGTACGAGAACTTCGTTTGCACGTGATGATTTCCACGTGCTAGGATAATATTCATCGTAGACACAGGGGAAATAGTAACTTTCTTGGTATCTTGCACACGTTAGAAACGCAATGTTTGTTTTAAAGTTTCTATACAAAACCAAACTTTGTTTACATTTTTAAAACGTTCTTCGTCATCGCACAGGCTGACAGCAAACACCAAGCAATGCTCCGCTTTGCCATATATTGGCGACATGAGATGTACTTTGGTGTAGTCTTCTCGGAATGGGATTTGTATTTCTCTCTTGACGAGATAAGAGTAATTTTGAAAGTTTTTCTTATCAAATTCTTTAGCTGACGGTGAAATTGAACTTACAGGGTTGCATTAGCGGCTAAAATTGCGAACAGCATATTTTCATCTCAATGTTCCCACTATCTTAAGTATAACAATACCACAAATTACTCTCGCGCCAGTGCAGTGCATACCACTTCCTGCAAACAATGTGCGTTTACGGGACTTTGTTGCTTTAGAAATACTTCCTGTGATGCCACTCGAACCGTTAATTTTAACGTAGCAACCCCAAGCACAGTGAGTAATTGCTGCAGTAACACTACTGCACTGCCGGCTGAAGTGGCAGAGCGGTTCTAGGCGCTACTGTCTGGAACCGCGCTACCGCTATGGTCGCAGGTTCGAATCCTGCCGTGGGCATGGATGTTTGTGATGTCCTTAGGTTAGTTAGGTTTAAGTAGTTCTAAGTTCTAGGGGACTGATGACCTCAGATGTTAAGTCACATAGTACTCAGAGCCATTTGAACCATTTGAACCACTACTGCACTGAAAGATGGGAGCTCCGAGACGGAATGTGTCGTACTCAGCCATCAACTGCCGATCGATATTTACGTCAGTTTCCCTCACAGCTTCTCCCATTCTATTTGAAGGATCCCCACCGTCGTACCTCACTATACATTCTCAATTTGCACTACAACTTTAAGGTCATTGTCAGCTGCTATCCCGACATTAACACGCATAGACCTGATATGTACAGCCGAACAGCTACATCGATACGGCAGTTCGACGCTGCATAGTCGCTGTCTACCAATCCTGTGAGCCCATATCTGTTCATGTTACGTGATTGATTTGTGAATCAAAAGCATCATATGGGTGCTACTAGGATAGTATGGAATGGCAGATCGTATAGGTGTGCATACTCTATTCGAACAAGTGATGGAAAAAAATCTCTGGGAAATACTCCGTATTTCTCCCAGAAATACTGAGGTCGATTACAGTATATATGGATGAATATAGGCTATTTTTTTCTCGATCAGCGTGTGAGGTTGGGATAGAAGGGTAATCGATGGTACTGATGTGATGTAGCCTGCACAATCCACTGCAGCCGGCCGCGGTGGTCGTGCGGTTGTAGGCGCTGCAGTGCTCAGAGCCAGTCCACTGCACAAACGCTTGCAGTGTATTTGTTTTAGATGTGGGTTGTTCGTAGATGATGGAGTTTCTGTAAGTATCTGGAAAGACTTGGGGTGGAGATGGTTGTTGACCTGAACGCACCTAAATGCATTCCACATTAATGGGACTAGAAATACCGAAGCGAGATGAAGTACAATGTTGGGTTCGAATTCATTTGCTGGAATCTTAAGGAAAGCAGCCCAAGCACTAGGAACTGATAAGCCGGTAAGCTAAAGTAGAAGAATATGTCAGGTTCAAAATGAAGTGACTGTCTAGGAGGTGAGTAACCGCAAATTCCGTCAGCATGCAACCTAGAGATTAGCGCTACAATCCAGATCGAAGTGTAAGAGACAGTAAGATGACTGATGTTGCTGGAGGAAACGTTGACATTGGTTTGTTCCGGCTTGTGCTTGATTGTTAATTGGCTCTTGAAGTCCGATAATACGATAAGCGTGTAAGTTCTGGGTGTGCTTCTAAATAAATAATTACCATTGCGCATATGCGTACTACCCATATGGATATACTCTGCTCTAGACAAATTACGGTATCACGATCGGTTCATTGTCAAACAGTACGTAGTGGTAAAAAGTGAGCAATGCCATGATTAAGTCCCGAATCTCCCCCACTCCTGCAGTAGCTCCGAATTACCCGCGGAGGTGTGAGGTTGTCGCATCAAGGTAAATGATTAAATCCATAGTGCATTGGAAACTCTGTGATACTGCTGAATTCGTATTAAGAACGTACGTTCCATTTGGAAAGAAGGGGAAGTGTTTCTTAAGAAACATTATGCTGTCAATGAAGACTGACACTATTTCACTGTTGTACACTACTAGTCATTAAAATTGCTACACCAAGAAGAAATGCAGATGATAAACGGGTATTCATTGGACAAATATATTATACTAGAACTGACATATGATTACATTTTCACGCAATTTGGGTGCATAGATCCTGAGAAATCAGTACCCAGAACAACCACCTCTGGCCATAATAACGGCTTTGATATCCTGGGTATTGAGTCAAACAGAGCTTGGATGGCGTGTACAGGTACAGCTGCCCATGCAGCTTCAACACGATACCACAGTTCATTAAGAGTAGTGACTGGCGTATTGTGACGAGCCAGTTGCTCGGCCACCATTGACCAGACGTTTTCAATTGGTGAGAGATCTGGAGAATGTGCTGGCCAGGGCAGCAGTCGAACATTTTCTGTATCCAGAAAGGCCCGTACAGGACCTGCAACATGCGGTCGTGCATTATCCTGCTAAAATGTAGGGTTTCGCAGGAATCGAATGAAGGATAGAGCCACGGGTCGTAACACATCTGAAATGTTCAAAGTTCCGTCAATACGAACAAGAGGTGACCGAGACGTGTAAACAGTGGCACCCCATACCATCACGCCGGGTGATACGACAATATGGCGATGACGAATACCCGCTTTCAATGTGCGTTCACCGCGATGTCGCCAAACACGGATGCGAACATCATGATGCTGTAAACAGAACCTGGATTCATCCGAAAAAATGCCATTCGTGCACTCAGGTTCGTCGTTGAGTACACCACCGCAGGCGCTCCTGTCTGTGATGCAGCATCAAGGGTAACCGCAGCCATGGTCTCCGAGCTGATAGTCCATGCTAATGCAAACGTCGTCGAACTGTTCGTGCAGATGGTTGTTGTCTTGCAAACGTCCCCATCTTTTGACTCAGGGATCGAGACGTGGCTCCACGATCCGTTACAGCCATGCGGATAAGATGCCTGTCATCTCGACTGCTAGTGATACGAGGCTGTTGGGATCCAGCACGGCAATCCGTATTACCCTCCTGAACCCACCGATTCCATGTTCTGCTAATGGTCATTTGATCTCGACCAACACGAGCAGCAATGTCGCGATACGATAAACCGCAATCGCGATAGGCTACAATCCGACCTTTATCAAAGTGATGGTACGCATTTCTCGTTCTTACACGAGGCATCACAACAACGTTTCACCAGGCAACGCCGGTTAACTGCTGTCTGTCTATGAGAAATCGGTTGGAATCTTTCCTCATGTCAGCCAACCTTGTGTGAATGGTCTGAAAAGCTTATCATTTGCATATCACAGCATCTTCTTCCAGTCGGTTAAATTTCGCGTCTGTAGCACGTCATCTTCGTGGTGCTGCAATTTTAATGGCCAATAGTGTATATCAAGCGCAGTAATCGTAGAAATAAGATAAGGTCTATGATATAATGTTGTGCATGGTTTTCACGGTACATTAGCAACATGAAAACTTGTGTTTGCTCAATCACCATGAATACAAGGCGGTGACAGGAATTTGTGAATTGGTGGTCAGCAGACAGTTGTTTTGCTACTGTTCACAAGGCAGGCATGTTTCTTTTTGCAGAAAGCATTTCCCCTCAGCGCTCTGGAATGTCTTTGAAGTCAGGAGATATTTCTAGACAGGAATTTTGTTTACAATGAACTGCTTGCTTTCGACAGGTATTACCTGTCTCTCTCTGCAGAGAAAGCTTCTAACATTAACAACAGAATGCTCTGGAAATAAACGTATTATTGGAGGCTGCTGTTGAAAGTTTTGGCACTGGGGAGCATAGAGAGCTGTGTCTCAGAAAGGAGTTGGCCTGTAAAAATGATTGATAGAGTCCGTTATTTATTAATGGAGAGGACCGTTGGCTCCATACCACACACACACACACACACACACACACACACACACACACACACACACACACACATTGCTGAAGTGTGCTATTGTTCTAGGTTGGCGACAGCTTATGTTTGCACTCACCCATCTACACAAGTGAGGCTGAGTGCATATTGTGTTTGGATCCTGCAGAATGGACCGTGTTACTCGTGCTAAATCATGACAGGACTCTGTATGCCGTCTCACCAGGAAGTCGAGGCCACGCTCACTGGCCGTCACCATGGTCTTGGGCTGGGCAGCTCCGCATGCGTTCTCTGTGCAATCTTTGCGCTTGATCTGTAACCGCGATTACGAAGAATTTTTGAGTGAACCCCATCGTCAAATTCAAGTGGACTAAGTTATACAGCAATGCAGCGTTCCAGTCAATTTTTTCGAAAGAGGGATTGTGAATATCTCTCACCTGATACTAAATCCAACGAGCGACAAACCATAAAAGTTTCCAGCGGGAATAAATATTAAGGCGCCAGAAGTGAAAAGCGTCGAAGAGTAGCTTTTGCTAATCCAACACACTAGATGAAGGGATGCAGAGTAGTAGTTCTGGAAAACCTTATCACGGAATAACACTCGTTTAATGCCAAAAACTAAACCTGACGACCGGGAATAAGCACAGGCAGCCATATTTCCGTGCTAAAAGTTGTCGGCAAGTATAGGTATGAAGGAGGAATAGAGGTATCAGCAGCGAGAAGCAACACAGAGTAGCTCTGACCAGCCTAATGTTTTTCCTACATGGGCCTGACTTTATTTAGTCGAGGACCACATTCAGACAGTGCCGGTACATCGAAATGTTTGAAAGCACACCGCAGTTCACCGATGAGTTCCTCAACCATGGAAAACAGTCAGGTACTTCGCTGTTGCTACAGGGGAGTCAGTCTTTCCGAGAAATACATTTAACGGCTTACAGGGAGTCTCTTGTTTGAATGTGAGGTGTACTGCCGTCCTACAGATTTTCCGTTTTTATTTAGTTGAGAGAACATCGGATGTGACGTGTTGTTTTATTTATTTATTTATTTATTGTTCCGTGGGACCAAATTAAGGAGAAGTCTCCATGATCATGGAACGAGTCAATACATGAAATTATAACACGATATTAGAAACAGATAAAATGAAATATAAAAAAACATTCAGGTGACAAGTCGTAAGTTTAAATAAAGAAAATCAACAATGTAACACTGGAATTTGCTTAATTTTTTAGCTCTTCCAGGAGCTCCTCGACAGAATAGGAGTGAGCCATGAGGAAACTTTTCAGTTTAGACTTAAAAAGTTTGGGCTACTGCTAAGATTTTTGAGTTCTTGTGGTAGCTTAGAGATGGTGAACTACCGGTGGAAGAGTCGTTTAATGGTTCTCTGGTTCTCTAGACATAAGAAACACCTATGATCATGAGTCTTAAAACTTTAATTGACTTTTTAAAGTACAATTTTTATCTAGAATCTGTTATATCATTGACATCGGTATTCGTTAAAGAAAAATACGTGTGGAACTACCAGTTCCTCTATTTTCGAATTTTCACTTAAAAATATTCAAAGATAAGTTTTTAGTTACTCAATGGTTTGCAGCACGTCCTAAACTGAAGTTTCGGCTCTCTAAACATATATAATTTCCACCATTTGCTTAATGATATACAGTGAGCAGGAGATCGTTATCATACTGCTATGTGGTTGTAGTCGAGAACATTCGCGTAAATGGTATGATATTCCAGCAACCATTTGAAAATACATGAAATGAAAAACTTTCATTTGCTACTCCATGATTTCAGCATAAAAGTGTCGCAAATAACATCTCTTTTTTGCGTATAAAATCTGACATTGCAGCTGATATCTGTTACGAGATCGGTAAATTAATTCGCGATTGACAAAGATTTCTCATCGACAGAGCTCGGAAAGTAAATATTCTTGCAATCCGAGAGTCTGGGAATGGTCTCAGCTCGTTGCAGAAACCATGGCAGCAGACAGACCCGTCCGGAAACATTGCTATTAGTGGACGCCTTTGTGCTGAAGGAACCAGTCTAGCCCTTGTACGTCAGTTTGGAAAAAGGCCGCTGTCTGCCGAGGAGAGGGTGCCCGATCACTCATAGGACTAGTGGGTGTGTAGCGGGGTGGGGGAGTATATCTAGCACTGCAAGTATATATGCCGTATGTGCTTCTTTTTTTTGTTTTTGCACTAAATGTAACAGTGCCGGGTGATTATTAACTATATGCAGGACGTTGACACTTTGATTTTGTATGGAGCAGGAAATGAACTTGTTTACTACAGCGACGTAGTGATATGGCACAGTGGTACAATAGTTTGTGGTGATATAGCATGGCTGGAGATCGGTATGACGTTGAAAAATTCAAGCTTTCCTCGACAGTAACAGAGCAGTGTAACTGACAAAGCGTCTCTGCCAAAAGTTTGCGTATTTCACGATCTGTAGGCCACTTTTTCAGGGTTTAACTGTCACTGTAATATAACTGCTTGAAGCGTGGCGTCTTATATCGCTTCTGTCTAGAGCCTGTGTATCGGGAGAATGACTCATTCGTGCACAGTGACAGATGGTCTGAATCGTGTTCATTCGAGTACGTAGAAGGTCTAGAGGACAATAGTGCAGAGAGACATTCATGAAACAGGACAAGAGAATGTTTTTGTGAATTGTTCTGTTTATTTCTTGCAGGCTTATTTGTTTATTTATCTTTGTACAGTATTGTATATGCTTTTAGTACTGTGAATTATGCGTGAATGTGGTCTAAAGTAAACATGTATATCTTTGTTCTACTGATAAACGCTCTACGAACTAGCGTGAGGAAACTTTAAAAAAAATTTTAAAATTTTGTGGTAAGATCTTATGGGACCAAACTGCTTAGGTCATCGGTCCCTAAGGTAGCACGCTACTTAACCTAACTTAAACTAACTTACGCTAAGGACAACACACACACACCCATGCCCGAGGGAGGACTCGAACCTCTGACGGGGGGAGCTGCGCGGTCCGCGACAAGAAGCCTCAAGCCGCGGGGTTACCCCGCGCGGCAAATTTTAAGACATCGTGAACGTAGACGGAGGAAATTTTGTTTCATAATATGTTAAGTACTTTATGGTAAAAGGAAAGCTAATTGCTAATTCGAGTGCAAATGAAAATAGTTAATAATGTAAAGTATAAACGAAATATCAGAATGTTAAATATTTATTTCGGAAGAAAGTACAGTTCGTAAGTTGCTGATTGGTTAGTCATGAAAAGCGCGGACTAATGCTGAAGAACAACGTTCTACTATTGGCCTTAAAGGAAACTGACCAATCAGAATGGAGTATTCTTGGCGAGTCTTTTCTCTTGGGGATATAGAATGCTTACAGCAGTCTAGGTAGTCGGAGGCCAGCCTTTCAATGGTACGGCCGTGTGTAGTATGAACTCCGAAGAAAGTTGTAGTTTGCCGGTTTTAGTTTTGCCATGTGCCTTAAAAGTGCTTCAAAGTGAAGGCATGTTTATTCCGGTGTTTTTTAAGTAATTTTGTGTATGAGAAAAACAGCAATTCCGCATGGCATATTGAGCAGATCGGTGACTAAAAACTTGAATGCAATAGATACCAATAAACTTAGTAGTGTGGCGAGCATTTTCATTTAAGAACAATCCGTGCTTAGTAGCAGTTCAGATTTCGAGAAATACGTTACCATAAACTTGCTAAGTTAATGAAAGGGTTTATGTATGACTGTTTTAGGATTAGCATGGGCTTGGCAGTGAACGTGTAATTCTCGACTCAATAATATGCCGAAGTTTTGCCAGTATTTTCACCTTTCATTCAAAATTAAGACATTTTTCCTGATTCTTAGGATAGTTACGTTGTATGCAGCCTGGTGCGAGTTGCAGTACGGTAGCTTTCTGCTCGGCTTTCCTACCGGCGATCTGCTGCAAAGAGTTCACAGGTAGGTGTACGTAAAAGGACCAAAGTAACCACGACGCCACATGCTGCCGAGAATTGCAGTTCCCAGACGTCAGAGAATCACAAGAAATCCTTTGTGGGCGGCATAGGAGTCTCTACAGACTGTTCGAACAAGGCAGAGGCAGAACAAGGCATCTGAGGAAAGTTCCATGACATCAGAAAGTCACGTGATGTGGCTTTCGAAATATATAATGACCTTCTAGATAATTAATTGGTTTAATTTCCCCCTCTGTGCTTAGACACCAGTGTAAACTTCTCATTGTAGAGCTGTGCTTCAAAATGTGAGGAAAATAAAAGAAAGTGCCTTAACATCCCTGATGCCAGCACCAAATATGAACTGAGCCCACTCAGTGTTTCAGAAAAATGATGTACGACACAGAACCAGCTATGTGTGTACTCCGATTTTTTTAACATCACTGCAGTTCTCGTTTTTCAGCACTCCATGGTGTCCACGCATATATCAGTTACGGGGGTAGTTTCAGTTATCTCTTTAGACCGAGCCTTTTCCCATAATCACAAGTGGGACAGAACAATTTATTTCGACTTTTAGGTGAAGGGAGCGTCCTGTGTAGAGTTACTATTTATTTTGAGTCAGCCTGCTACTAGTTTCGAGCGGTCTTGTGAATTTTTTTCCGAGGACAATAACACTAGTCGTATGAAATCGTCAATTTTGAGCCATTTGCGATTTTAGGCAATCGTTATGTATCACTATGCATATAGATATGTAATTAGGAGCGATATTTACTTACGTTTCCCACCAAAATGTGTAATGTACGCTAACATAACCTTCCTCTCTGACAGCTAAGCGCAGACTGACCGTTTCCCATCATTTTCATAGGTAACATCATAGGACGGGTAGTGGGTGACATGGTAAGAGTCCAAAATTTCCCGCTATTTCTAGGGGGTGAAAGGGGGTGGACATCATAGGAGATGAGGAAAACCCAGCCGCCATTTAAATAAATTATTTGTTCTCATAACCCAATTGGCCCATTACTGACGTCGTGGGACGCTACTGTTTTGCACCATTACAGAGGATAATAGTAGGACCGGTAGACGACGCAAATGTAGCGTTCAAACTAGTCGTCTGAATAATACAGACTTTGAAAATATGGCTGTGGTGTTCCCTTTCCACTACCTATATTGTCAGACACTTTCCCACATCCACAAGAAGCGTGGCCTTGCACAAATTGCAGAGGAAAGTTGTAGGCACTTTTGAGCCAAATTTCAAACTTATACATTGCAATGGGATACAATTATGGGGGTTTGCAAAAAGTGATCTTTTTCTTCTGTTGTGCAGTGTAGTATAGTAGGTAACAAAGAAATACGAACTGAGAGGAACAGAAACGAAACTCTTATTCAAAGGCAATAATTGCACCAAAGCAAGCCCGGCCACAGTGGGCCAAACTTCACGCGTGCAGCGGTCGCGGGCCGCGTGTGCGGGCCACATGTGGAGCAAGGGCCGGCCTGACACTCGGCTTTGCTCAGTCCTTCTCGGAAGTACCCATAACAGCGCGACATTTCATTTAGCATTGCGGTGTGGTATTTTGCGCTAGATACAACTCTCTGAGTTAGGCAGAATCGTGGTGTCAGTGCTGTTTATCTGTCCTATTCGTGGTGTGAAGGATGTTCACAGGTCCAGTCAGTATTTACACAAAAAGAGACAGTCTAGCGATCTACTGTCACAATTTTTTAAAAGGAATGGGAATGACAGAAGAAAGGGATGAGAATTCTGAATTCAGTTAAGCGATGGGTACTGCTCACTTGCTACGAAATGACATTACAGTACCATGCAGAAAGAATTTAAACGTTTGGATGACAATGAAAGAGCAAAAAATTTGAAAGACTGACAGACAGGATTCATTGTTCTATGCATCAAGAAGCATTTTGTGCTAAATTTGCAGGCATGGAGCACTTGAAGGGATTGGTGGTACGAATAGTAAAATTTCTGAAGTTGCACCCATTATTCCGTTTTCAGTTGCAATTGTTTTCATTGTAAATGAGCGAATGATACGGAGACTTCATATATTACTGCAAAATACGTTGGTTAAGTCAAGGGCATGTCTGGAAAGATTTTTAGATTTAAATCTCACTATTGTAGAATCTATGAAAGAAAATAGAGTACAGGAAAGAAAATTAGAACATTCGGAATAGATTGTAGATTTCGCATTTTAAGTGGACTGCACACGGTCCATAGTACGTTTCGTTTCGTTGTTTTTGTTTGTGATATATGATGTTGAGAAATGTGAAACATACAACCAAGTCGACTGCAGTATGACTGTACTGCCATTTAAATGCGATGCATTCGCTGTTTTCCCCTCTTCCCCCCCCCCCCCCCCCCCCTTGCGCTCAGACAGCACTGGTGTGGCGGCGGGAGAAACGTGAAGCGAGGCTGAGTGCCTTGGCACTCGGGACCGAGCATGGCCCATGAGCCTAAATATTGGCTTCCCCTGCACTAAATGGATGGCGTTTTCTTATAGTCCCCTGGACGAAAGGAGGGACACCCCTTCTGGCTAGAAGCCAGGTATGGAGCTCTTTTGGTAGGGTGTTCCAATCTTTCAACAGCGCAGGTGACAGCTGCTGGGTGGGTGTTTGTACAAGTGGACATTCTGCCATAAGTGTCCCCAATGTGATCCACATGTTCTCGATGGAATTTAAGTTGCTCAAGGGGCAGGCTAGTGCACTGGACGAATATCCTCTTGTTCGAAGAGTTTTTTCACCTGTGCTGTTTGCTGAGATCACACTTTGTCATCCATAAAAATGACTTCAGAGCCGAATGCACCAGAAAAGACGGACATGGGGATGGCATATAGAGTCACAATAACAGTGACTGGTGAGTTACTGTGTTCAGAGGATTAGGATCAGTTCTCCCTAGCAACACTATGCCTCCCCACACCATAACACCTGGACTAACAAAAGAGTCATGTTCGACAACATTCCTGATACACATGGGGAGTAGCACAGAGTCACAATAATGTTGACGGGTGAGTGTACCGTGTTCAAAGTGTAAGTAGGCTGTTTATATTTTCTCTATGTAAGTAGGCTGTTTATGTTTTCTTATTGGCAACGTTACGTAGCGCTCAATATGAAAATCACTGGCTGTGCTGTGTGCAGTCTGCGGCTAGTTTGCATTGTTGTCTGCCATTGTAGTGTTGGGCAGCGGCAGCTGGATGTGAACAGCGCGTAGCGTTGGGCAGTTGGAGGTGAGCCGCCAGCAGTGGTGGATGTGGGGAGAGAGATGGCGGAGTTTTGAAATTTGTCATGAACTGCTATATTTATATATGATGATATCAAGGTAAATACATTGTTTGTTCTCTATTAATATCTTTCATTTGCTAACTATCCCTATCAGTAGTTAGTGGCCCTGTTGCGCAATGGATAACGCTTCTGACTGCGTATCAGAAGATTCCAGGTTCGTATCCTGGCAGGGTCGGCATATGAAACGTCCCCTTTGAACAATTATACATGACTGTGCTTAAACTGACACACAATATTTTGTTAGCGCAACGCAATCTGACTTTCAAAATTCCCTACAAAAGAATGGCCCTGACTAACATTAAACTATACCTTTCACAAATCACTTACCTCACAAAAATCTTCGCTGCTCAAGCTGCTGCAATACAGCGAGCGCCACTACTGCCAGCTAAATATAAGATTCAAACTATGGAAGGCACTAACTACTGATAGGGATAGTTAGCAAATGAAAGATATTAATAGAGAACAAACAATGTATTTACCTTGATATCATCATATATAAATATAGCAGTTCATGACAAATTTCAAAACTCCGCCATCTCTCTCCCCACATCCACCACTGCTGGCGGCTCACCTCCAACTGCCCAACGCTACGCGCTGTTCACATCCAGCTGCCGCTGCCCAACACTACAATGGCAGACAACAATGCAAACTAGCCGCAGACTGCACACAGCACAGCCAGTGATTTTCATATTGAGCGCTACGTAATGTTGCCAATAAGAAAACGTAAACAGCCTACTTACATAGAGAAAATATAAACAGCCTACTTACATAGAGAAAATATAAACAGCCTACTTACATAGAGAAAATATAAACAGCCTACTTACATAGCCCCCATGCTCCCCACAAAAAATTTTACAAATTTTTTTTGGGCAGTGGCCAATAATGATTTGATAAAATTTTTCATAATTACAATAACAAAGAAATCAAATGCACACACTTATTGATATTATGTTGGTCAAAAGCTCAAATTTTCTCACAGTCTATAAAGACAGTCCTGATCATTCATCACAGTGAAACTGCCGTTTCTTTTCTCAAAGTCTGAGCAGTAAAAGACAATGCACACGGAAGTAGTGGATTTCCATGCCGTCTTGAAGAAGTAGTGTTGTCCTTCCAACGGAAAGACAGTGCTGACTCTTGACATGCTGACAGGCAATGGGCCACAATGGAGCAAACCCACAGCAGAGTCATTCGAAGTTTTGAAGAATATTGGTAGGTAGGTCATCACAGAGCAGACCCACTGGAGTCCTGGTAGAGATTGTGGTATTGGTGGGCCACCGGAGGTGCAGACCCACTGCAGTCCTTGTAGAAATAATGGCATGGTGGGTCATCAAAGATGTAGACCCACTGTAGTCCTTGTAGAGATGATGGTATTGGTGGGTCATCAAAGATGCAGACCCACTGTAGTCCTTGTAGAGATGGCCAGCAGCCATCTGTTGCGATCTGTTGCGACTGTGCAGGTGCACAATCACCATCGAAGAGTCTTGCGAATAATATAGCAAGTCCATAACCACCACTTGTGCATTCACAAAGTTTTTGGAATTGTCCTTAGAACCAGCAATGCTGTTATCCAGTCCCTTGCTGAATTAGTAACACACCTGCAAACACTAACAGTCCCAACTTCTCACATATTGTCCATATACTATGACCAACAGAAACGTGTGCAGTGAAATGTAACTAACAAGTTAATAATATCATGAACTGGTGACAATTACAATTTTATAACATAAGAATACAATTACAAAGGTACAAAATACATCATTAAAGAACATAGCAATATAGATAACAATTGTAGTAACACAGGCTTTACAAAAGAATAGAAATAAACATATACATCAGTGTTACAGGAATTATGAGATAAGTAGATACATAAAAGATCAGAATAACTTTTGGAACATCAACTTTACACATGAGTATTAAAACAAAACAGAATAAATAATGTCTAAGCATATTTACAAGGTAAATAACATATTATTAATGCCAATTATATTTGAGGATAACAGTATTCCTCATCATAGTGAATGTAGCTTAGTATTAGAAGAAGAAAAAATCCTATGAAACTACACAGAGACAGGAAGAAAACAAATACACAAGGGTACACAAACATATAGTGGGATAACACCAATAGGAAAGGACAGGGTTCGTTTTCAGTGTAACATTTGGTACTGCAGTCCAACCCAAAACTTCATATATCTTTCCTCTTATTTCATCCTTTGTTTCCACCAAAAAAATTCTATCTAAGCATGCTTTCTGTATTTATATGTTCACACATTTCTTACCTCAACATTTATTTCCAAGAAAATCCTACCTAAACCTGTTTTCTCAATGCATTTCTTCCAATTCATCGCAACTCATTCTCTTAGAGGCTACCCCCTCTTAAGCTAACTTAAATCTACTGAGCTCAGATGCTAAACTGAGGGACGAGGCAATGCAGCAGCACATAAAACAATTAATATAAACAGCAATACAAAAAATGGAAAATCGCAAAGCAAGCTACAGTAAATCTAAATTACCAAGCAATGCAACATTACAACTAATATGAGCCAATGTGCAGCAACAAAAAAATAAATCTGGCTTAGCAGAGTAACACAAATTAAAGTTCAGTAGCACTATGCCTGGCAAACAGCAGCTTATATCTAAACATGACATAGCTCAAGCAGAAAAAATATTACAGTAAAGATAACAATGCAGATAAGGGAAATGTATAATCACATCTTAATGTCTAAGTAATTTAAGTGGTGCACCACAACAACTTATTGTAAAAAAAATATTACCATGTACTTGAAAAGAAAATTTTAGATGCAGTTACTGTTATTAGTCCCTTCTTATTGTTCTCTCCATTCCAAGAGCTCCTTTTTCGAAGAATGTGGATCAGAAAATAATTATTTAATAAATCTGTTGACAGAAAGTGTTCACATTAGCAGATGCATTTAAGTTTATTTTATAAAACCAGTGCTGCAACACAGCTGGAAACCAGATATTAAACAAAATGAGTAATCTCTTAACTACAAAGACAATAGATGTAAAATGTTTCTAATCATTTCATTAGGCATTTTAGTAAATATCATAAATTACGAGCTGCACAGTATGCTTTCAACAAGGAAATGTCAATAGCGAGGAAATGGCCTCCCCTTTTTTTTTTCTACCTGTGCTTCTGATGAGGCACTCACTAATGACTTGTTCTCCCGGCGTCTGACACAGCTGCGTGCCCACGACGCATTACGTGCAGGTGGTCACTTAACTTTCTTACGGAAATATTTACGACAGCATTTTCCGCTACTGTGACAGTCTCATATACAAAATTTCACGGGTCGAGAATTTGCGTTGCAAATGTGTAGAAACAAAACCCTATAAATATAACAGTGTCCAAAAAATTTTCGCCGGCATTGTGATATATTCACGCATTTACACACATTTCATAACTCTTAAAGTGCGAATCTTGGTTTCCAACAACCTTTTTCACAAATCAGAGTCCCTAATCACTACTCATTATTCCTTACCTTATTCGTCGACACTTCTTCAATATTTCATCATAACAGATATGTGGCTTAATCAAATAACTCATATAGCATCAGCCTATTAATCATAAACATACCTCAGCAGCATAATACACATCGTCGGAAGGCACTAACTACTGATAGGGATAGTTAGCAAATGAAAGATATTAATAGAGAACAAACAATGTATTTACCTTGATATCATCATATATAAATATAGCAGTTCATGACAAATTTCAAAACTCCGCCATCTCTCTCCCCACATCCACCACTGCTGGCGGCTCACCTCCAACTGCCCAACGCTACGCGCTGTTCACATCCAGCTGCCGCTGCCCAACACTACAATGGCAGACAACAATACAAACTAGCCGCAGACTGCACACAGCACAGCCAGTGATTTTCATATTGAGCGCTACGTAACGTTGCCAATAAGAAAACATAAACAGCCTACTTACATAGAGAAAATATAAACAGCCTACTTACAAAAGAACTAGGGTTCAGTACTCCAAAGCAACACTATGACTCCCCACACCATAACATCTGGACTAACAAAACAGTCATGTTCGACAACATTCATGGATGAATTACGTGTTCTTACCTGTCACCATATGAGGGTACATCCAGTATTACTACTCCGATCGGTGGCACCACTGTAGTGTCTTAATTATTGTCAGTTCCCCTTGCCTTCTCACGTTACGTCAGTGCCAGGATGCCCTGGAGCAGATGAATTACGGCTTGGCTCGATGTGGACATGTTTAGGAACTACGCCCTGCCCTCTGCAACATTATACTCTTTGAGTCACAGATACTCGTTTTGACCCACGGTATGAGTCGGATATGATTACCTTCCGTCTGTGCCAAGTAATAACTTTAAAAATTTATATGCACACCCGGGAATTGAATTTGCTGTGCAACACTGCCATCATTTGAGGGTAGCACACGACCGCACACCTCTTTGGTCAAGTCGCTATGTTTTGACACCATCGAAACACTGAGAGATTTGACGCAGTAAACAGCACACTGAAAATCCGCGTACGGCCATCCAGATTTAGGTTTTACATGGTTTCGCTAATTCGCTCCAGGCGAATACTGGGATGGTTCCTTCGAATGGGCACGACTAATTTATTTCCCCATCCTTCAAACAGTCCGAACTGGTGCTCCATCCCTAACGACTTCAGTGTCAACGTGACGCTAAATCCTAATCTTCCTTCCTCTTCTTTACCGTCGCATACAGTGCCGCCGAAGTGTGGATGTCAACAGAACACAACGTGCTGTTCTTCGGGTAATGAAACCACGTCTGTGCTGTTGCTGTGCCCTGTGGAGCGCGAGACTGTCTGCTTGGCAGTTCTGTGAAACATACATAGTTGCAGTTCCAACCGCTGGCCGGCCGGTGTGGCCGTGCGATTCTAGGCGCTTCAGTCTGGAACCGCGTGACCGCTACGGTCGCAGGTTCGAATCCAGCCTGGGGAATGGATGTTTGTGATGTCCTTAGGTTAGTTAGGTTTAAGTATTTCTAAGTTCTAGGGGACTGACGACCTCAGATGTTAAGTCCCATTGTGCTCAGAGCCATTTGAACCATTTTTTTGCAACCGCTGTTTGAAGTGTTGACCAAGGTCAACAATTCTTTCTTTCGCGCAGCATTGCCTGTGATTTGGAATGCTCCCCACGCACGTGAGGCAATGTTGTGATCAGTACCAAACTTCTAGGCTACAGTGTCGCATTTCATCCGTCTTTCAGTATCCCAATGCGTCTTCCCTGCGTGAAGTCATTAACATGTCGTGACGTTGTCTCCGGGCCGTGTTTTAATGAAGGACACCATGACAGAGCACCGTAACGACTCCGCGATTGACACGTACTGTCTTTTCCCGTTCCTTCAACTGCCTCGTGTTACGGGACCATCCCCTTCTGGTGCTGTATTCACGCTGAGCTCATGGCATATGACGTCCAAATTTCTGCACATGACTGGGAGACCTCCGGCAACACGCTCCTGCATTTTCATACATTTGCACTATGTAGTTAATATGTAATGTTACTTTATCTATTTCCTCCTTAAGTTTTGAAGAGCAGTGTATCAACACAATATTGCTCATACACGCAACCGCTCTCAACTCTGGCAGACGCCTGAGTGTCTTTTTGATAAAATTTCAAAATTATCCGACTGCTCTCGACAACGACCGACAAACAACTATGCCTGCTATCACAAGAGAGCTTCTGTTTCGAATAGCATTTGTATATTTTTCTTGTTCTCTTGTAATTCCTTGACTTTCAGTTACAATTGTATTGCTTATATGTTGCTTATCACATCTGAAAAAGTCAGAGCATGTGCTGCCAGTTCTGTTCACCACGAACCTTGGTTCAATTGCTTTTCCACTGTCTGTCGATAGTCGTCTTTATCAGGACTCTCAGTTTCGTGTTCTTCTTCTGTATCTTTCTTCTCCTCCAAATAATACTGAAAATAATCTTTTAGGTGCTCAGAGGTGTTGTGCAGTACTGCAAACGCTACTGTTAGTTTGAGGACACTCTTGAAAGAATGTCTTACACGGTAACCGATGATAGGAAATCGTTGCTTCAATTGACAAAAGGCTGCCTCCACTATCGCTCTTTCTCTGGACCAAATTGAATCGTCGCTGATCACCATTTCTTGCTGGCTTAAATGGAGTGACTAACCTTAGAGATATTCTATACCACCAAGTAAGCACGTATCCCCCTTGTACCCAGAAACAATATTTTTAATTTGCCTACGTTTCCGTATCCCAGCATCTTGCACGCTACGGCGGTCTGCACATTAATAGAGGTATAACATTTGCGACTGATGTATTCATCACCATATAACCCCGGTTTTATGATTTCTATTTGAGTGCAGACTGAAGTACCTAAACAGTTAGCAGGGAGATATTTTTGCGATTCTAGCATAGACATATTAATTTCCTGCAGTTTAGACGGGAATCGAAACCGGTAGTGAGTTTTTAAATTAGTCTGATCGCTAAATCGTACACTGTTTTACATCCTGTTGTCCGGTCGACTCTAAAATCCTCGGCCATACCGGTCTGGAATCCAGGATCGTCCACACAAAAATGAAGTACCTCCATCCGTTTCCGGAAAATCAAGACTCCTCCACGTGTGTCATCACGTATTCGCATAAATTCCTCAGTTAAAAAGTCCACACTTTCAGTTTAAAATCGTAACTGCTTAGTAACATCTCACCGAATACGATAACGCTTTTCCGTGGTTGACCGGCAGGAACTCGCTATGATGCAGACTGGCAGACACTGCCTTACACCGTCTTACAAACAACCTAGATGTTTGTCTGCGTGAAAAGTAGATTCCACTCTTTTTTCACAGCTTAAATCCAGCCCGCTCGGAAAAGCTAAGATACATCTTCGCGCATTAGAATGTACAAAGTTTATTCACATACAGTGTAGATACATCTTAAAATCGTGCAAGATTTAACTATACCTCGTTTTTATTCACACCACTTATGACTACGCTTACTTACGCTAACCGTATGGTCTACACTTCACTTTTAGAGCACATGAGGAATCCTCAGAGTTTCTCATCTGCTCCGACTCCCACTGTGTCCTGCAGGAAATGTAACCAGCATGGAAAATTACTCAAAACTTACTGGACGCCCATCTAGTTCTTCAGCGGGAAGGGAAACATGTTTCATTCTGTCGGGTGTCAGAGCAAGTGGGAATTTGGGGAACAGGAAATCAGATAAAACAGCCAAGGAGGCTAGCAAGGAACACGAATTGACAGAATACGTCATTCCCTGCAAGCTGTGTTTCGCTGTCAAGACGGAGAGTTATGCAGCTGTGGATGGAGGAGTGGCTGGCAGCGAGGAACAATACGCTTCAGTCAGTGAAGTCAGCCATCCGGCCCCATCGCACCTTATAATGATCACTTCGACGGGATTAAGTAATCCTGATCCACCTCCGAATAGGGCAATATCCCGTAACACACGGCTTCATACTCTGTAGAGAGGAGACCCGGATGCAATGCTTGTGACATACAGGTCATTGTACAAGACATTTTAACTGTGTGCATTTTATATTGTGATGGAACGGAATAACCAATTTACGTGGGGATCTGCCCTCTCATTACGTTGATGACAAAATAAGTGTGGTAAACTTTTGAAATTTTGAATAGTCTGTGGACTCCAGCCTACAAGTTTTTAAGCCGGATATTAAAGTGTGTTAGCTAGTGGCGACTCATTCATTCGATTGCAGCGATCATCTAGCCACAGGAATATACTGCAATATTTTAACTCTTGCCGATGAGATTAATTTTTGTCCGTAGATCTCTGTGCTGAATAAATGCGTAATCTGTGTGTGTGTATGCGCGCATGGTCGGTAAACTGATATGGGTGAAAGTATAACATCACAGAAGCAAAAACGTTTCACTAGATATGTATCTGCAAAGTAGCCGTTTGCGAGATAACTGCGGATGGGTTATTACGAACCAATGCTGACTCCAGTATCAAATATTCTCCTAGCTAGTATAAATCCGTTTGAAACGTAAATATTTCGATTCAGTCCCCACCTAACTGGAATCCAGTTTCACCCACGATCTGTCATAACAAGAAACACATTGCTACTTCAGCACGGTAAAAGCTACAACCTCCCGTAGAGATTTCTTCACATGTAACATGTAATTTAAGCATTTAAGAAGTCCTATGTTTTACATGGCAATTATGATTTTTGTATTTCCGTAAAGCTTTTTTCTTTGGAAAGTCAAATAATGTGTAAAATATAGAACTGAAATTCCCTTTGATACAAAATACAGCTTTTCTTCTTTTTACATAGACATGTTTGAATGAAGTTACAGCAGGTTCGGAGTTTCTTTATTTGCTTTCCATCAAATAATAAGAAAAGTTGCTTTTCACTAACTGAAAACAAATAAAGATATATACGTTGTTTACACATGCTGTGATTTTGGTAGATTTCTGTACTTTGCAGTGCAGCTATTATTCTTTTTTAGTTTATCATCTAGAACCGTAAACAACTTAATATAGAGATCTTACACAAATCGAAAATTACGACTGGAATTATAAATATTGCGGTTTAGGCTATTTTATTCTATGAGAAATAATGAAACAATACATTTGCGAGTGTACGTGTGTGTGTGTGTGTGTGTGTGTGTGTGTGTGTGTGTGTGTGTGAGAGAGAGAGAGAGAGAGAGAGAGAGAGAGAGAGAGAGAGAGAAAGGCTTCTCATCAGAGTTCTTTGAGAGCAGAGAATAGAGTTCTATTGGTGAGCGCTGCATTGGTTTATTATTTCTTTTCCTTCTACAAAGGAGCAGAGAAAGTAGTGCCTGACAATTTCTTATGTGATAACTCTTCAAGCATTTGAAATGAAACAAATATTATTAACATTATACATCTTTATTCTTTATATCTAGATGCATATTTATTTTTCAATGTAGTCACCTTGGCGACGACCACGATCCTCGGAATGAGAGAGCAGTTTGTTGATACGATCACTGTAGAATGTTTGACGGAGTCACAACTTCGCTTCTGCCTTCACCACTTCATCACTATCAAAGTGAAGTCCTCTGTAGGGCATTAAGTTCTGGAAAGAGATGAAAATCGGATGGGGCCAAATCGGGACTGGATGGAGGATGGTCGATGACAGCGAACCCAAGGCGTCGGTTTGTTGCAGATGGCGCAGCTCTCGTGTGTGGTACGCTGTTGTCATGCTGAAGGAGAGGGTGCTCCATGCGTGGACTAACTGTACAAATTCGAAACACGATTACAGCACGCTATTTCCCACTTACCGACATTAACACATTTCCACGTCACGCGCTACAATTCGCGGCCCCCTAGTGGCACATGAGAAAACCATCATAACGACCGGGAGAGCGCTCTGCTGACCACACGCCCCTCCTATCAGCATGCTCAACTGAGGACGACGCGGCTGTCGGATGGTCCCGATGGGCCACTTGTGGCCTGAAGACGGAGTGCTAATGGCAGATGACGTGAAGAAGGAAGAACCACAGTGTTAATAACGTTTGTTTTGTTTAAAAATCTTTAAGAGTTTTGACATAAAAAATTCGGGGACATTACATTTCAGCACACGTGCGTGCTATGGCCCTCTGCATGTGATACTTTCTTGGAATTATTGCTTTCTGTGTGAGTTTGTTGCTGCAGTTCTCTCTCTATCTCTCTCTCTCTCTCTCCTACTTATATTGTTGTTAAAGTCTCACTACTGTGCCACTTTTATCCACATTTATCATAAAATTGTAGCACGGGGCCAAGGACGTTGGAGCTGTGCGTCCGTGGCTAGACATTATCACTGCCATCACTACACTCCATACCACTTTGTCGAGTTACACGTGTCGTCCTCGGTTAGAAATAATTTCCTGTGTGTCGAGCCACCGGCACGTCCCGCGGCCGCGCGTGCTGTGAAATACTGCGGGGGCGTGCGCAGCGGCTGGGCGGTCGCCCCGCGGCCACGTAAATCGCTCAGCCGCACGTGCTGCGCGCCGCCCGCCCGCCACTGGCTGCCGCCCTGCATGTCGCCAGTCTCGCCCAGATCTCGCACTTCCTCACCCGCAGCGCCGGTTAAACCGACTGTTACGTAATCCCTCTCTCGCCTGCGGCACTCCCACCAGTAACGTCTGCTTGTCTCGAGTGTTTTTACGTATCCCCATACTTTATATAACTGCACTGTTGGCAACGTTGGCAGTAAAGTGACATCTAGGCAGTTTAACGCGCGAAAACTACGAAGCCTTGCTGAAGAGTAACGGTTGCGAATTTTTTATGTGCAAGATCTTAAAGGTACTCAAACGGAACAAACGTTGTAATATTCTACATCTTTATTCTTCATACGTCATATCTACAGCCCTCTGCCGCTAGAAGGCACTGCATGGCAGTGTGTAACGTAACTATTTGTCGGTACGTGAGAAACGGCATGCTGCAGTCTGATTTCGAGTTCGAAGAGTTCGTCCACACTTGCAGCACCCTCTCCTTCAGCTTGAGACTGCCAGACCAAACACGAGCGCTGTGACATCTGCAACAGTCCGACGCCTTGTGTTCACTGTCATCGATCATTCTTCCTACAGCCCATATTTCGCCCCATCCCAATTTCATCTCTTTCCGAAACTCAAAGAACACTTTTGACGACTTGTCGATAGTGATGAAGTGGTGCAAGCAGATGTGAGGTTGTGGTTCCATCATCAAAGTGAAACATTCTACAGTGACAGTAGCAACTGATCTTTCGTTGGAAGAAATGTGTTCATCGCCAAGGTGACTATCTTCAGAAATAAATATGTAGACATGAACAATGGAGATGTAGAACGACACTTCGACTTGTAGCCAGCCTTCACAAAGTCTTCTCCACGAAAGAAAGGAAGATACACACCCATTCCCACAAGCAGGCTCACTTTATGCACATATGATAGCTATCTTCCGCCAATTCAGACATACCGTAACTGTTGAGCTGAATGAAAGCAGCAATCGTGAAGGCGGCAGGGAAGATGGCGGGATAGCAGAGAAAGGGTTGGGGGGGGGGGGGGGGGAAAGAGAAGAGAGCTGTATGGTGGGGCAGACAGGACAAGGCTCCAGCAGTGTCGGGAGGTTGGGAAGGATGGGAGGCGGCGGAAAAGGAGAGAGAGGAAAAGACTGGTTGGTGCATTTGCAGAGGGCGAGCACAGTAAGGGTGAGCGGACGTGAATTGGGAGGTGATTATTAGACATACGACAGAAAATGTTGGTTAGGGGTGTGTGGGGAGAGTAGGTTTGAGGCAGGGGATGATTTCATGAGCAGAGAATATGCTGTAACCAATCATGTCATACACCATCTCTGCTGCAGTCATTGAACAACTTTCTGTATTGAAAAGACTACCAACCAGCTGCCCACCAGGATGAACAGACACTGCCAAACTGTCGCCAAGAACAAAGTGGACCACCCTGTGCCACAAAACGCAGTTCAAAATAACATGCTTGATTTTAATGACTACTTCATAACCCAAGCCATCTGCATCCTCATCTCCATCACCAGCTTCTCTGAACTGTGCAGATGGGAGCTATTCTTACAACACAGTCTCCAATCACAAAATCATTCCAGCCTCATACTACGATAACCGATCTTTCCACGCCCTCCACTCAACAGTTTCTGCCCCTGTCCTATAACCATCACCCTCATTGTCCTCGATTTCTGCCAACATACCCACCAGTCTTTTCTCTTCTCTGCTACTCTCCTTTCCTGTCCGTCACATCCCACTTGCCCCCACAGCCTCCCAACACTGTTCTTGCCTTGTCCTGCCGCCTACTACAGTATAATGCCTACACTTTTCACCACACAGGGCTGCTTCTCTCTCCCCTGCCCTCCACTCCTGTAGCTTCTACATCTGCATTTACATCCATACTCCGCAAGCCACCTGACAGTGTGTGGTGGAGGGTACCTTGAGTACCTTTATCGGTTCTCCCATTCCAGTCTCGTATTGTTCGTGGAAAGAAAGATTGTCGGTATGCCTCTGTGTGGGCTCTAATCTCTCTCTGATTTTATCCTCATGGTCTCTTCGCGAGGTATGCGTAGGAGGGAGCAATATACTGCTTGACTCTTCGGTGAAGGTATGTTCTCGAAACTTCAACAAAAGCCCGTACCGAGCCACTGAGCGTCTCTCTTGCAGAGTCTTCCATTGGACTTTATCTACCATTTCCGTAACGCTTTCGCGATTACTAAATGATCCTATAACGAAGCGCGCTGCTCTACGTCGGATCTTCTCTATCTTTTCCACCAACTCTATCTGGTACGGATCCCACACTGCTGTGCAGTATTCAAGCACTGGGCGAACAAGTGTACTGTAACCTACTTCCTTTGTTTTCGGACTGCATTTCCTTAGGTTCTTCCAATGAATCTGTCTGGCATCTGCTTTACCGAGGATTATTTTTATATGGTCATTCCATTTTAAATCACTCCTAATGCCTGCTCCCAGATAATTTACGGAATTAACTGCTTCCAGTTGCTTACCTGCTATATTGTAGCTAAATGATAAAGGATCTTTATTTCTATGTATTCGCAGCACATTACACTTGTCTACATTGAGATTCAATTGCCATTCCCTGCAACATGCGTCAATTCGTTGCAGATCATCCTGCATCTCAGTACAATTTTCCATTGTTACAACCTCTCGATGTACTACAGCATCATCTGCAAAAAGCCTCAGTGAACTTCCGATGCTATCCACAAGGTCACTTATATATATTGTGAATAGCAACGGTCCTACGACACTCCCATGCGACACACCTGAAATCACTCTTACTTCGGAAGACTTGCCTCCATTGAGAATGATATGCTGCGTCCTGTTATATAGGAACTCTTCAATCCGATCACAAAATTGGTCTGATATTCCACATGCTCTTATTTTGTTCATTAAACAACTGTGGGTAACTGTATCAAACGCCTTGCGGAAGTCAAGAAACACGGCATCTACCTGGGAACCCGTGTCTATGGTCCTCTGAGTCTCGTGGACGAATAGCGCGAGCTGGGTTTCACACGATCGTCTATATCGAAACCCACGCTGATTCCTACAGAGTAAATTTATAGTCTCCAGAAAAGTCATTATACTCTAACATAATACGTGTTCCAAAATTCTTCTTACTGATCGACGTTAGAGATATAGGTCTATAGCTCTGCACAACTGTTCGACGTCCCTTCTTGAAAACGGGGATGACCTGTGGCTTTTTCCAATCCTTTGGAACGCTACGCTCTTCTAGAGACCTACGGTACACCGCTGCAAGAACGGGGGCAAGTTCCCTCGTGTACTCTGTGTAAAATCTAACAGGTATCCCATCATGTCCAGCGGCCTTTCCTCTTTAGAGCCATTTTAATTGCTTTCCTATCCGTCTGTCATCTATTTCGACATCTACCATTTTGTCATCTGTGCGACAATCTAGAGAAGGAACTACAGTGCTGTCTTCGTCCGTGAAACAGCTTTGGAAAAAGACATTTAGTATTTCGGCCTTTAGTCTGTCATCCTCTGTTTCAGTACCATTTTGGTCATAGAGTGTCTGGACATTTTGTTTTGATCCACCTACCGCTTTGACATAATACCAAAATTTCTTAGGATTTTCTGCCAAGTCAGCACATAGAACTTTACTTTCGAATTCATTGAACGCCTCTCGCATGGCCCTCGTCACATTACATTTCGCTTCGCGTGATTTTTGTTTGTCTGTAAGGCTTTGGCTATGTTTATGTTTGTAGTGAAGTTCCCTTTGCTTCCGTAGCAGTTTTCTAACTCGGTTGTCGTACTACGGTGGCTCTTTTCCATCTCTTACGATCTTGCTTGGCACATACTCATCTAATGCATATTGTACGATGGTTTTGAACTTTGTTCACTGATCCTCAACACTATCTGTACTTCCCCGCCTCTGTCTCATTCCTCATTTCTCAATCCAGATAAAATGGCTGAGTGCAGCGGTAATGTACGTGCGAGGTGTGTCTGCTTGTGAGAATGTGTGTGTGTGTTTTCCTTTCTTTTCTGAAGAAGGCTTTGGCCAAAAGTTCAATGTGTAAAAGGCTTGTCGTTGTGCCTGTCTGCAACATAATGTGTTGTCCTTATGGTGAGTTCAAATTTATCCTTTTCGTAATTGTTGATATTCCAACGTCTACATCATATTCCGCAATCCACCTAATGCTGTGTGACGGAGGATCCTTTTTATACCACTAACTGAGCCCTCCAACACTGCTCCACTCGCGAATAGCGCGTGGGAAGATGGTTGCCGGTAAGCCTCTGCATTGGCTCCAATTTCTCGAATTTTCTCCTCATTATCATTACGCGTGACGTATGTGGGGGGGGGGGGGGGGGTTAGTTGACTCGTCCCAGAAAAAAGTAGTAAATCTCTCCATGATATGGAACGCCTCTCTTGCAAAGTCTGTCATTAGCGTTTGTTGAGCGCCTCTGTAATGCTCTCGCACCGACTAAATGATCCTATGACGAAACGTGCCGCTCTTCGTTGTATTTTCTCTGTCGCTTCTAACAGTCCTATCTGGTAGGAAACAGATAGACGAACAATATTCAAGAATCGTGCGAACAAGCAACTTATAAGCCACTACCTTCGTTGATGAGTTACGTTTCCTTACGATTCTTCCTATGAATCTGGGTCTGGCACTTGCTTTTTCCACTATTTGCTTAATGCGGCCCTTCCACTTACGGCCGCTCTGGATATTTACTCCTTGATATTTTATGGCAAATACTGTTTCCAGAGGTTTGTCATCAATAGTGTAGCTATACAGTAGTGATTTTTTTCCTATGTATGAGTAATGTATTACAGTTATTTACGTTCAGCGTCAACTGCCAGAGCCTGCACCATTCATCATTTCTCTGGAAGTCATTCTGCAGATTGTTACTTCGTTCTGGCGTTGCTTCTTTGTTATAGACAACCGCATTATCTGCGAACAGCCTTAGAAAGCATCCGACACTTTCTACTAGATCATTTATATATATTATAAACAGTAACGGTTCTATCACACTTCTTTGGGGTACTCCGGAAATTACTTTTAAATCTGTCGATTTTGTTTCGTTAAGAGCGACCTGTTGAACCCCGACTGCAAGGAAGTCCTCAATCCGGTCGCATATCTGCTCCGACACTCGATAAACTCGTAGTTTTTTCACTAAACGGTTGTGTGGGACGGTGCCAAATGCCATCCTGAATTCAAAGAACACGGCATGAACCTGAGCGCTATTGTCTACGGCGTCTTCCATTGTCATGGAGGAACAGAGCGAGATGAGTTTCGCAGGACATCTGTTTGCAGAATCCATGTTGATTTTAACAGCGGAGATTTTCCTTCTACAAGAACGTCATAATTCTTGACATAAAACACGTTTGACATAAAACACGTTTCATAATTTTGTAACACATTGTCGTCAACGGTATAGGTCCATAGTTGTGTGGATCTGTCCTACGGCCTTTCCTTAAAACGGGAATGACCTGCGCTTTCTTCTATTCGCCAGGTACCATTCGTTGCTCAAGCGATCAACGATAAATTACTGCTAGGAGGGGAGCAAGTTCCTTGGCATAATCTTTGTAGAATGTCATAGGTATCTCATCTGGTCCTGACGCCTTTCCACTACTAAGCGACTGTAGTTGCTTTTCTATTATGTGATCGGTTATCTCAATATCTGCCATTTCGACATCCGTACGATGATTGAAAGGAGGGACCGTATTACAGTCTTTCGCAGTGAAATAATTTCGGAAGACCGAATGCAGTACTTCGGCCTTCTCTCTGTTATCTTCCGTTTCGGTTCCAGTATGGTCACTGAGTTAGGGTTTTTACTTAGATCGGTTGACAAAGTTTTGCTTTCAAAGTCATTGAATGCTTCTCTCATTGCTCTTCTTATGCTCTTTTCGCTTCGTTCACGTTTTGTTTACCAGCTAGGTTTTTACTAGGTTTTCATCTGTGCTTTACACTGTTTGAAAGGTATACAATATTACAAAGTCTGTTATATTTAAAAAACACATAAAACATTCGGAGGCATTGAGAGGTTCCATGCTCTCTTTTGCATGTCTCCTCTCATTTTCATCAATTTTATTAATGTTCTCTTTCATTGCATGGTAGTAACAGACCGAATAAAGTTATTGTAATTAGAGTATTTGTACTGAGAGCTCAAAAATATACTTTTCACTTGATTCCTTGAGAGGCACCCACATGCCTTGCTCATACTGTGGCATCAAGCAGTCAGGCCTGCAAGATGAGTGGTCTGCCAAGCGAGTGGATTCATTCTTATTTATCGAGTAATATGAACTCTTGTACGCACAATTAAGTCACTAATCAACCTCCTGTATGAATAATACGCAACAGAAATACGCATCTGACTATCAGTAATTTACAGAACTCTGACTGTTCACTACGCACTGGCAATACCACATTTTCTTTCCTTTTTATTTAACGGCTTTTATCGACACGTGGCCATCGCACTGAATATGAGTGGCGCACACATTATAAATTCTGGATATCATGACAACATACAATTCGAAGGAAAAGGCCACCAATGTTTTTCTTTTCACTATCTTATTTATTCCGATAAATTCTATAACCTAACACACAAATTCTATAACTTACAACAATAACACATGAGAAATTCCGCCCAGTGGACATGGCTTTACATTCGTGATTCTCTACCTTATGGTTTCGTAATTATTTAACGCTACAGCGCACTTTCTGGGTAGGATGGTGGATCTTTTGTTATATCTCACACTTCGACTCTCACAATCATCATCACGAAACTATCCTCCAGACCGAGCAGTACAAAAGGAACACGCATAACCCACTAATCTTTTGAAACTACCTCGCTACTCTCCCATGCAAACCACACATACCCAAATTACATGACATACACCACACTGCAATATGAAATACTACACAGGGAATAGTGACAACATTATCACTTTCAGCTTTCCCACTTCAATTAATATTTATCCCAGTTTCATACGACACTGCCCCACTTCGTAATTCTACTTTCCTACTATGAACTCTGGAGATACATGCACGTCTTCCTGTGCAATGCAAGCCAAGTGGCGTTGCTGGATAGACGGCCGACTCACCTTACTTCTCTCTCAGAGTTTGAATCTAGCGTCACACGGAATCATATCACGCAAAGTAATATTAAGAACATATTCATCACACACGCGAGTCCTCAACTGATACCATGGACGAGTACTTCTCTTTATTCTTTGTCTCATACACAGATTGATACTCACACAGTACTCACCACGTGGAAGTACTCGTCTCTAATTTCAAGTCCTGCACACGCCATTCCTTAAATATTTCCACTTATGGTACACACGCTATTTCTTAAATATTTCAACTTATTGTACACACGCTAGTAAATCAGCTTAACTTAAGCACACGGAAGTATTTCAACTTATTGTTACACGTGGTTTCATTGTGACCGTTGGTCACTTCCGAAGATTACTACAATCCCATTAATATTACCTGCCTGACATTTAATTCTCCCCACAAAAGTTCCTGAAATAGAGAAATTATTATTTCAAACTACTCTTAAATATTCCACATGCATACCATGTCTCCACTCTTTTGTCTTTACAGAGCACAACTAAAACAGGTCTTAACAGCACAAGATCCAGCGGCAGAGTGCCAAAACATGGCCGTTCTTTAGGTCCTCTCACACCTCTGTCGAAGTGGGGGAGCACCTTGCTACCGTATTGGTCAGCCACATTTCAGGCGCTCAAAGCTCAGGTAAATTTCATCTCTTTGGTCCCACCAAAGGTGGCCAAAGGATCAACTCAAAGATGATCCTATATTCACATTCACTATCTGCAGTTAGCAGACGACCATACATTCATTCATTTCACAGATCTCACCAAACTGGATGTAGGGATTTACTTTGTGGGAGTGCACATGTGATCAATTAAATAAATTGTCATTCTTTCCCACACTGGCGTCCGGCTTCGCTGTATTAATTGAAATTGAGTTATTTTACAAAAAAAAATGTGTTGTTCTGACAAAAATAATGAAGTATGTTGTACCTATTTTCAATGTCGGGCGGTACTGTACCCTTTAACCCTAAACATTTTGTTTTACTTCCTCAGGTGGCCGGTGCGAGGCGAGCATCGGAGGACGCGGCACACTGCGTTTCTGGTTGGGGACTGTAATTCCCTGAATTCTGAGGGGTTCGTACAATAGGCTTAAGCGCCTGACGGAACGACTGACGTCGGTCGAGTTTCGCCTATTGTATGCAGGGCGAAACGACCTGCGAGACGTCTGAGTGTCACCGCAGTTTATGTGTGTACCGTTTCGGCGCGTCCGGAACGAAGATTCCTGGCACAGACTGACTGATGATTCTGAGAATACTTGTGGACTGTGCCCTGCTGGGTGCGACTGTTTGGCGCCAGATGGCCGGTGGTCTAGGCAGGCTGTTTCTGTAGCCGGTCAAACGGCAAGTTCAGTGCCCTCAGCTGAATAGCAGAGGCATGATTGGTCAACTTAAACTGAGGCTAGTTGACGTCATAAAACCCTGCTCGAAACTGGAGGGAATGGTCGCTATTGGCGCGAATGATGTTCCAAGACAGTGTGGGGGAGTTTTGGGATCAGCACTGAAAGCTGATTCGCAGAGAAGAGTAGGGAGTAGAGCATTGTTGACTTCGCTCTTGCATTGCACGGGCAGGGGGATTCGGAGTCTGATCTTCGTCGGAGTCTGACGGTTTTGCGACTTGGTCGCTCTTTTTCGGAAGAACTTAGAATTCTCGGACAGCCTTCAAGGCCAGGGGTTGACACACAGATGCTGCACGGCTGAAGACGGCGCCTACATCAACAGGACCCGGCCTACCGACGACATGCTGGAGATTTCAGTACTGGTACAGTATTTTGCGGCTCAGGCATTGTAGGACTTTAGCAATTTTACACTGAATCCCTCAGCAGCACGCGCGCTCGCTTTGCTACAAGTCCACCTTGCTTCTTTCTCCATGTGATCCCGTTTGAGCCCTCACTACTAATTGCGATACTGCTACATAGTCGGAAGATTAATATTTGATTCATTAGGACCTCCAGAGTGGTTCATGGTGTGGGTTCCTGTAGTCATGTCCTAGTTCATGAACCACGGGCAACGTATGAGTGGCCAAGTAAGTGGTCCCGACAGTCGGGATACCAGTTACTTTGGAATAAGGCTGGGCATCTCGGACATATTCTGAGTCGTGGTCACCTTTGTGCTCATACGGCAAAGACTACCAAATCCACCGGTTAGTCCCTCAGCCGTTAGGGGTAAAACCCAATGGGGCAAGTAAGGCTAGCAACCTGCTTCCCTGGTACTTTAAATATGATGCTGGCAACAATCAGAGCAAAATGCCTCGGACCTTTGGAGGTGACAGAGTCCCACCACTAACTGAAAAACCAGGGACTCCTAAGATACGACTTGGCAAACAAATGGTAATGAGATGGGGAGCTATTAATATAAATGGGGGCTACTCTGGGAAGAAGGTAGAGCTGGCAGAGGCTGCAAGTAAGATGGGGTTGGACGTTTTAGCTGTTAGTGACATTCGGGTAAGGGGTGAGAAAGAAGATGAAGTGGGAGAATACAAGGTCTACCTGTCAGGAGTCAAAGCAGGAATAGCATAATGGGGTGTAGTGCTTTACATCAGGAAAGAAATGGAACCCAGCGTAGTTGCAATAAGGTATGTAAACGAACGACTGATGTGGATAGATTTGACAGTGTCTAGCAAGAAAATTAGGATTGTGTCATTATATTCGCATTGTGAAGGGACAGATCAAGATAAGATGGATAGTTTTTATGAGGCAATCAGTGATGTTAGAGTAAAGGACAAGGACAGCGTTCTGCTCATGGGTGATTTTAACGCCAGGATTGGAAATCGAACAGAAGGGTATGAAAAGGTTATGGGTAAATTTGGAGAGGACATGGAGGCCAACAGGAACGGGAAACAACTCTTGGATTTCTGTGCCAGTATGGGCTTAGTAATCACAAACTCCTTTTTTAAACATAAGAACATTCACCGTTATACTTGGGAAGGCAGGGGAACCAGATCTGTCATTGACTATATAATAACAGATCAGGAATTCAGGAAGGCTGTGAGGGACACACGTGTATTCAGGGGGTTCTTTGATGACACTGATCATTATTTAATCGGCAGTGAAATTGGGATTGTGAGGCCGAAAGTGCAGGAGGTCAGGTCCATATGTAGGATAAGAGTGGAGGAACTTCAGGATAAGGAAATCAGGCACAAGTACATAACAGCGATCTCAGAAAGGTACCAGTTAGTTGAATGTAGTCAATTACAGTCATTGGAAAAGGAATGGACAAGGTACAGGGACACAGTACTAGAAGTGGCTAAAGAATGTCTTGGAACAGTAGTGTGTAAAAGTAGGATGAAGCAAACAGCTTGGTGGAATGATACAGTCGAGGCAGCCTGCAAAAGGAAAAAGGCGTATCAAAAATGGCTACATACCAGAACCCAGGTAGACAGAGAAAGTTATGTTGAAGAAAGAAACAAAGCCAAACAGATAATTGCAGAATACAAGAAGAAATCGTGGGAAGACTTTGGAAACAGGTTGGAGACTATGGGTCAAGCTGCTGGAAAACCATTCTGGAGTGTAATTAGCAGTCTTCGAAAGGGAGGTAAGAAGGAAATGACAAGTATTTTGGACAGGTCAGGAAAACTGCTGGTGAATCCTGTGGATACCTTGGGCAGATGGAGGGAATATTTTGAAGAGTTGCTCAATGTAGGTGAAAATGCGATCAGTAATGTTTCAGATTTCGAGGTAGAATGGGATAGGAATGATGATGGAAATAGGATCACATTTGAGGAAGTGGAGAAAATGGTCAATAGATTGCAGTGCAATAAAGCGGCTGGGGTGGATGAAATTAAGTCGGAACTCATCAAATACAGTGGAATGTCAGGTCTTAAATGGCTACACAGGATAATTGAAATGGCCTGGGAGTCGGGACAGTTTCCATGAGACTGGACAAAAGCAGTAATCACACCAATCTTTAAACATGGAAACAGAAAAGATTGTAACAACTACAGAGGTATCTCTTTAATCAGCGTTGTGGGTAAAATCTTCTCAGGTATTGTTGAAAGGAAAGCGCGAGTATTAGTTGAGGACCAATTGGATGAAAATCAGTGTGGGTTTAGGCCTCTTAGAGGTTGTCAAGACCAGATCTTTAGCTTACGGCAAATAATGGAGAAGTGTTATGAGTGGAACAGGGAATTGTATCTATGCTTTATAGATCTAGAAAAGGCATATGACCGTGTTCCTAGGAGGTAGTTATTGTCTGTTCTACAAGATTATGGAATAGGAGGCAAACTTTTGCAAGCAATTAAAGGTTTTACACGGATAGTCAGGCAGCAGTTAGAGTTGACGGCAAATTGAGTTCATAGTTCAGAGTAGTTTCAGGGGTAAGACAAGGCTGCAACCTGTCTCCACTGTTGTTCATATTATTTATGGATCATATGCTGAAAACAATAGACTGGCTGGGTGAGATTAAGATGTTGTTGTTGTGGTCTGCAGTCCTGAGACTGGTTTGATGCAGCTCTCCATGCTACTCTATCCTGTGCAAGCTTTTTCATCTCCCAGTACCTACTGCAACCTACATCCTTCTGAATCTGCTTAGTGTAGTCATCTCTTGGTCTCCCCCTACGATTTTTACCCTCCACGCTGCCCTCCAATACTAAATTGGTGATCCCTTGATCCCTCAGAACATGTCCTACCAACCGATCCCTTCTTCTGGTCAAGTTGTGCCACAAACTTCTCTTCTCCCCAATCCTATTCAATACTTCCTCATTAGTTATGTGATCTACCCATCTAATCTTCAGCATTCTTCTGTAGCACCACATTTCGAAAGCTTCTATTCTCTTCTTGTCCAAACTATTTATCGTCCATGTTTCACTTCCATACATGGCTACACTCCATACGAATACTTTCAGAAATGACTTCCTGACACTTAAATCTATACTGGATGTTAACAAATTTCTCTTCTTCAGAAACGCTTTCCTTGCCATTGCCAGCCTACATTTTATATCCTCTCTACTTCGACCATCATCAGTTATTTTGCTCCCCAAATAGCAAAACTCCTTTACTACTTTAAGTGCCTCATTTACTAATCTAATTCCCTCTGCATCACCCGACTTAGACTACATTCCATTATCCTTGTTTTGCTTTTGTTGATGTTCATCTTATATCCTCCTTTCAAGACACTGTCCATTCCATTCAACTGCTCTTCCAAGTCCTTTGCTGTCTCTGACAGAATTACAATGTCATCGGCGAACCTCAAAGTTTTTATTTCTTCTCCATGAATTTTAATACCTACTCCGAATTTTTCTTTTGTTTCCTTTACTGCTTGCTCAATATACAGATTGAACAACATCGGGGACAGGCTACAACCCTGTCTTACTCCCTTCCCAACCACTGCTTCCCTTTCATGTCCCTCGACTCTTATAACTGCCATCTGGTTTCTGTACAAATTGTAAATAGCCTTTCGCTCCCTGTATTTTACCCCTGCCACCTTTAGAATTTGAAAGAGTATTCCAGTCAACATTGTCAAAAGCTTTCTCTAAGTCTACAAATGCTAGAAACGTAGGTTTGCCTTTCCTTAATCTTTCTTCTAAGATAAGTCGTAAGGTCAGTATTGCCTCACGTGTTCCAGTGTTTCTACGGAATCCAAACTGATCTTCCCCGAGGTTGGCTTCTACTAGTTTTTCCATTCGTTTGTAAAGAATTCGTGTTAGTATTTTGCAGCTGTGACTTATTAAGCTGATAGTTCGGTAATTTTCACATCTGTCAACACCTGCTTTCTTTGGGATTGGAATTATTATATTCTTGAAGTCTGAGGGTATTTCGCCTGTTTCATACATCTTGCTCACCAGATGGTAGAGTTTTGTCAGGACTGGCTCTCCCACGGCCGTCAGTAGTTCCAATGGAATATTGTCTACTCCGGGGGCCTTGTTTCGACTCAGGTCTTTCAGTGCTCTGTCAAACTCTTCACGCAGTATCGTATCTCCCATTTCATCTTCATCTACATCTTCTTCCATTTCCATAATATTGTCCTCAAGTACATCGCCCTTGTATAGACCCTCTATATACTCCTTCCACCTTTCTGCTTTCCCTTCTTTGCTTAGAACTGGGTTTCCATCTGAGCCCTTGATATTCATACAAGTCGTTCTCTTATCTCCAAAGGTCTCTTTAATTTTCCTGTAGGCGGTATCTATCTTACCCCTAGTGAGATAGGCCTCTACATCCTTACATTTGTCCTGTAGCCATCCCTGCTTAGCCATTTTGCACTTCCTGTCGATCTCATTTTTGAGACGTTTGTATTCCTTTTTGCCTGTTTCACTTACTGCATTTTTATATTTTCTCCTTTCATCAATTAAATTCAATATTTCTTCTGTTACCCAAGGATTTCTACTAGCCCTCGTCTTTTTACCTACTTGATCCTCTGCTGCCTTCACTACTTCATCCCTCAAAGCTGCCCATTCTTCTTCTACTGTATTTATTTCCCCCATTCCTGTCAATTGCTCCCTTATGCTCTCCCTGAATCTCTGTACAACCTCTGGTTCTTTTAGTTTATCCAGGTCCCATCTCCTTAAATTCCCACCTTTTTGCAGTTTCTTCAGTTTTAATCTACAGGTCATAACCAATAGATTGTGGTCAGAGTCCACATCTGCCCCTGGAAATGTCTTACAATTTAAAACCTGGTTCCTAAATCTCTGTCTTACCATTATATAATCTATCTGATACCTTTTAGTATCTCCAGGGTTCTTCCATGTATACAACCTTCTTTCATGATTCTTAAACCAAGTGTTAGCTATTATTATGTTGTGCTCTGTGCAAAATTCTACCAGGCGGCTTCCTCTTTCATTTCTGTCCCCCAATCCATATTCACCTACTATGTTTCCTTCTCTCCCTTTTCCTACACTCGAATTCCAGTCACCCATGACTTAAATTTTCGTCTCCCTTCACAATCTGAATAATTTCTTTTATTTCATCATACATTTCTTCAATTTCTTCGTCATCTGCAGAGGTAGTTGGCATATAAACTTGTACTACTGTAGTAGGTGTGGGCTTCGTATCTATCTTGGCCACAATAATGCGTTCACTATGCTGTTTGTAGTAGCTTACCCGCATTCCTATTTTCCTATTCATTATTAAACCTACACCTGCATTACCCCTATTTGATTTTGTGTTTATAACCCTGTAGTCACCTGACCAGAAGTCTTGTTCCTCCTGCCACCGAACTTCACTAATTCCCACTATATCTAACTTCAACCTATCCATTTCCCTTTTTAAATTTTCTAACCTACCTGCCCGATTAAGGGATCTGACATTCCACGCTCCGATCCGTAGAACGCCAGTTTTCTTTCTCCTGATAACGACATCCTCTTGAGTAGTCCCCGCCCGGAGATCCGAATGGGGGACTATTTTACCTCCGGAATATGTTACCCAAGAGGACGCCATCATCATGTAATCATACAGTAAAGCTGCATGCCCTCGGGAAAAATTACGGCTGTAGTTTCTCCTTGCTTTCAGCCGTTCGCAGTACCAGCACAGCAAGGCCGTTTTGGTTATTGTTACAAGGCCAGATCAGTCAATCATCCAGACTGTTGCCCTTGCAACTACTGAAAAGGCTGCTGCCCCTCTTCAGGAACCACACGTTTGTCTGGCCTCTCAACAGATACCCCTCCGTTGTGGTTGCACCTACGGTACGGCTATCTGTATCGCTGAGGCACGCAAGCCTCCCCACCAACGGCAAGGTCCATGGTTCATGGGGGGTATGTGAACACAAAATAAGCAGTCTTGCATATGCGGATGACTTAGTTGTGATGGCAGATTCGATTGAAAGTTTGCAAAGTAATATTTCAGAGCTACATCAGAAATGTAAGGACTATGGTATGAAGATTAGCATCTCCAAAACGAAAGTAATGTCAGTGGGAAAGAAATATAAACGGATTGAGTGCCAAATAGGAGAAACAAAGTTGGAACAGGTGGACGGTTTCAAGTACTTAGGATGCATATTCTCACAGGACGGCAACATAGTGAAATAACTGGAAGCGAGATGTAGCAAAGCTAATGCAGTGAGCGCTCAGCTACGATCTACTCTCTTCTGCAAGAAGGAAGTAAGTACCAAGACTAAGTTATCTGTGCACCGTTCAATTTTTCGACCAACTTTGTTGTATGGGAGCGAAAGTTCGGTGGATTCAGGTTACCTTATCAACAAGGTTGAGGTTACGGATATGAAAGTAGCTAGGATGATTGCAGGTACTAGTAGATGGGAACAATGGCAGGAGGGTGTCCACAATGAGGAAATCAAAGAAAAACTGGGAATGAACCTATAGATGTAGCAGTCAGGGCGAACAGGCTTAGATGGTGGGGTCATGTTACACGCATGAGAGAAGCAAGGTTACCCAAGAGACTCATGGATTCAGCTGTAGAGGGTAGGAGGAGTCGGGGCAGACCGAGGAGAAGGTACCTGGATTCGGTTAAGAATGATTTTGAAGTAATAGGTTTAACATCAGAAGAGGCACCAATGTTTGCACTGAATAGTGGATCATGGAGGAACTGTATAAGGGGGGCTATGCTCCAGACTGAACGCTGAAAGGCATAATCAGTCTTAGATGATGATGATGACCTCCAGTCGTTATCGTCAGTCTATTGCATCACAGAGAGTAGGAGCCCCTTGTTCTTGAACCAGCTCTTATTCTCATAATATTTCAGTATACCCTATCCTTTAACCTACTGTGTGTATCGACAACCATGTGCATTTTACTCTGATGTGTAATAAATCTCGTAATATTTAATCCGCATATCATTTTGTACATATTTGCAGAATCCCATTTTCTGTTGTTTATTATGATAAAGTTCTCCTTTTTCTGAGTGGAGTCGATTTTTTATTAAATTATAGTGAGTGTGCACTCCTTATGTTACCAGCTAGCAGTTGTTTTTAATCGAAAATATACGTAAGTCATTATTAGTGTGGACATAAAAATCCTATCAGCACTACAAACAACATGAATGATAGTCCTAAAATTTTAATTATCTCCCTGAAAAAAATCAGTCAGCCATTATGAATCTTAGTGATGGTATTAATCCTTCTCTATATGTTAACCTTTCACGGCGACGCATGTTTCTTAAGAATGGAAGACTTCACAGTTACCTTGGTTGTGTAGAAGTGTACAGTTTGGGTATTTAGGAGTTTCACGTCGAACGTCACCTCGTTGACACTCTAGAAATGCCTGCTACGTGATGGATTTTTCATCCAAAAAAAGAAAAGGAAGTCGCTGGGTGCCATGCCAGGTGAATACAAGGGTGATGCAAATTTTTGATAGAACAAAGAAGCAGCACGTATGACTGTATCCTTTGTAGAATGACTGGGGCATCTTCATAGTGCAAAACGCATCCTTGAATATCTTCCAGAAACCCCTGACTTGACAGCCCCCCACAACCTGGTCAGACGATATCCATATGATGCTCATCTGAGGATTTGCCCATTACAAGAATGATCTGTTAACACCACAGTGAGGTACACAGTCCATTTACATTAATGTGGTCACCGCCTCTGTGCGCCGTCAACGTGCAATAACCACTCATAGACGGTAGGGGGCAGCACTAACACTGGAGGATACACATAAAGCGTGCTGGTGGTGGGTGGTCGGGGGCGGGGAGGGGGGAGGTCAGGATGTGGAAAGCAGTGCAATCGTTGTCGGACACGGAGCAACTTACCTGACATCCAAAAGGTCATCATAACTGCCTTTCGGGTCAGGTGTGGACAGCATTTCTGAAAGATCTACGTTCGTAAATTGTTTGCGTGCCGCCTTGGTTAAATGGCGCTATGCACAACCGGCGCGGAGGCAACTATACTGCACGACAGGCTGTAGATGGCAGCGGTGAACGACGGCTGTGGATATGAGCAAGGGCGAATAGACGTGCAGAGCAACTGACTGCTCAGATGGGCCAAAAGGCTACCAACATTGTCTTCTCAACGATCGTTCAGGGAACGTTCTTGCGTATAGGCCTGCGTAAGCACCTGGTTCATGCACCCACGCTGACTCCTGTTCATCAGCGACGAGACTGGAATTTGCACGCCAGCACCGCAACTGGACGTCCTCTGTGTGGTGACAGGCGACCTTTACAGCTGAATGTCGTTTTATGCTCCATCAGACAGATGGAGCATAAACAACCTGCAACAATCGTCAGAAGGTTTGAGGACGGAGGAAGGAGGAAGGAGTGTTATGATCTGGGGAATGTTTTTTTTGGCATTCTCTGGGTGTTCTCGTTATTCTGGAGAGCACAATGGATCAACACAAGTTTGCATCTATCCCTGGGGATTATGTCCACCTCTACATGTAGGATGGCATCTTCCAGCACATGCAAGGTGTCACACAGTTTGCAGTGTACGTGCATGGTTCGAAGGGCATCAAGATGAGTTTACCGCACTCCTGTGGCCACCAAACTCCCAGATTTAAACCCAATCGAGAATCTGTTTGACAACCGTCATCGGTTTTTATGCGCCACAGATCCCCAAGCGAGGAACACAGCACAGCTGGCCGAGGCATTAGTCAGCAGCGCTCGACATCCCTGTTGGTACCTTACAGAACCCCACTGACTCTCAGCCTGCCCGTTCCGCGCTGCAAAAGGTGTTTATTCAGGCTTCTGACAGGTGGTCACATTAATGTGAGTGGACAGTGTAGTTCAAAGAACTCCCAACATCACCTTGCCCGATGATGGATAGGTCTTCACCTGTTTCGGCGTAGTCAGTGCACACGTTTCAAATGTTTGCTTTCTCCATTTGTGTCGGAGTCATAACGACTCCGTCAGCCGTGGTGACTACGCGCTTAAATAAGTTATCTGCACTGGCCTTACAGACCAGCCTGACGCAGCAGCAACATTTCCGCAAACCTTTGAGTGTCTCCTCTTTGCTTCATAGAACGGCAGCACCAACTCAGCTTTGACATGCCTTAACCTCTGTTCTCCTTGTGCGTTAGCTGTGTTGGTTCAGTGAATATATGTATTCGGATTGATTTCAGAGCATTTTATTACGAATACGCCACTGCCGGTAAGCAATAAGGAATAAATGAAGGGAATCATTCGTTTTCGGTGCACTGAATGGACTAAAAGTGAAGGTGGAGTAAAATTATATCCACCCTTTAGTGGAAGGGGAATTCGAGGGGGGTGGGGGTTGAGGGGGCGGAGGAGCACGTGACTCGACCGACAGATCGGGCAAATACTTAGGAACTAAGGTGTCACATCCATCCTACATTATCTACCTTGCATTTATGCACATGCACATGGGGAAATATGATTAGTAACTCTTCACAGAACTGAAAAGATCTTGTGTATAAAATCTTTCATTGTGATATGTTGCATTATTCGTTTCCAAGAAAAAGAGGTGTAATAACTCTACATAGAAATCACTAGGTTTATTTCAACAATACTTCGACCATCTGTGTAAGCTTACTCTACTGACTCAAAATTCCGTTCAGAAGGCAAAAAGTTTCAGTCAACTGAAATTCCTTCTGTGAAGGATTACGTTCCAGTTAGAAGATTTATATGTTGTATAGGAGACGCTGTGTTGTAGTTACTTACAATTTCCAGAGTGAATTTAGAGATTTTTTTCAACACTAAACTAAACAAATCTGCCGTAATTATGCTACTCACTGTTATAATGTCTTCATTTATGAAGTGCTTATTCAGTAGGACGCGGCAACAAAACAGGATACTGTGATCTACATATTCTAGTGCCCCTGAGAACATTTAATGTGATATGTGACAAGATATCTCGAAAACCCATGACTTCCATCATGGAGTTTAATTCCAGAAAGAAAAATTCTGGAAGGACGGAAGAATTCTCTAAGTAGGAACTGAGCAACTTACACGTAAAAAAAGTGTTAGTTTAGTGTACTGGTGTGTATCCTCGCGCCCTGAAATCTACTGAGTGAAAATAAAATACGTGGTGGAATAGTTTTGCAATGCAGCGATGCAGGGATTCTCTCACACGACACTGTTCTCGGAGCTGAGTTTTTGAAGCACTGAAATTCTACTCCCAGAGCGGTGAGTTCACAACTTTGTTGTTTTTTGTCGGCGCTGTAGCTCTCGTGAGGAACTGGAGCTCCGAAGGCGGGGATATCCACTGCAGGCAATAAATAAAACAGACCAGCCGGCGAACATGGCACACGTTCAGCGGGCAGCCCCTCCGTCTCTCTCTCTCTCTGTGTGTGTGTGTGTGTGTGTGTGTGTGTGTGTGTGTGTGTCCGCGAACAAAACAACTGAGAAAAAGAGACGTAAAAGGAAGGAAAGAGATAGGGCAGCAATCACCGTTCGCAAAATCGTTTCAGATATGAGAGCATGAACTATGCAAAGTTACATCACTTTGAGATCGTCTCAAAGAGACACCGTAAATGGCCAGTAAATGACCTGTTATCCATATACATACCCTCTGTTTTCCCAATATTTTTCAGTGGGTGGTATCGGTTAGAGGAAACGAGAAATACGTACATTGTGATCGAAAATGGATTTCCCTAGGATAGCTTCAAGTTCATTTTAACGTAGACATAATGTTGCTATTTAAACAGCACACATTTTGTGTATGTTACTCCTTACTTGCGAGAGAGTCAGCACATTGAGCGGTGAGTTGTCCTATATCACGTAACAGAAGCGTCAACTACATTAAAGTAATACTAAGTTTTCAGTACACAGTTCCTGCCCAAACTCTGTTTTCCACTACAGGGGACATCATATGGTAGAAACAATATTTCCTACACATCCAAAGTAAAGGACTATATAGTCAACGATCCATACCGAGCAGTATGCAGAGGGTTAAAAAAGGCTCCTGAAAATTAAAGGGCGTCTCGGTAAAACAATATCAGTCCAAAATCTTGTAAATTGAGTTAACTCTACCGTCTTGCAGTGTGTATTTGAATGCATCTGATGATAATGTTCTGTCTTGCAGAAGGGCATTAGTCCCACAGAAAACGATGGTTGTAATATAGGCGGTTCTGGAAAAACAGCTTATGTCCAGCATGATTCCAGCAAAAACAGCACTGGTCGTGGACAACTGACGCTTTTGCATGAAGGTTTGGCGCATAGTGCTGCAGTATAGTGGCAAGCCCTGAAACTAATCTCGCCAACAGAGACGTGTTTTCCGTAAAGGCGTGCTGCCCTTCGAGGTTACATTGCGTGTGAGAGGGTGTTTAATTATGAACCCAGATGTAGAGACTGAAGCTTATGACTGTCGTTTACCTAAGAAATGGAAGAGACATACTAGCGAGCTGATACGTCAGAAGACAGTGGCTCGGATAGAACATACCAACCGCGCGACTGTAGGTAAGAAATACGACGATTTCGCACACATTTATTGCGCAGTTTGCGTCCTATTGTTTGTGTTTAAGTATTGATTCATTTGGAAAATGTGTGTGGTTTGTTGCACTTCACAGTAGTATTAGAATTACATAACTTCACATTGAATATGATTTCATTTTCAGGTGTGCGCCCTTTCACTGTTTTCAGAAGGTAGGACATGAAGGAAGAGGGCATATCCTTCAAAAGCTTAATATACTGAAAAACAAAAATGATCTTGATTTTCACTTGGCTGTTTTCAGCTTCGTTACTGTGTCATTAGACGTTTGATTCTTCTCCTGTATTACTCTTTTGTTATATTCACATTTGTTTTTTATTAATACTGTTAATAATAGTAGTTACTTCCCTTGTAGAGTAAGTTTGTGATTATTGTAGTCAGGTTTTTAACATCTTCTTATTGTAGTAGCGGAACTTAGAAAAAGTAAAATTTTACCATGAGTGAGAAGTGTGGGCTTTGCCGTAGGTTCGTGAGTAGTGGATTGCGGTTTGAGACTTGTTCGAAGTATTTTCACTGGGGGGGGATGCAGTGGGGAAGCCAGTGGGCATTCTGGTGAGATCCTCTCCTGGAACTGCAGGTTATGTAGCAAGAGTAAGTTGATGGAGGAGCAGGAGCGTAAGATCTGTGCCCTTCAGGTGCAGTTGAAAAACGCACAGGAGGAGCTAGATAGGATGAGGAGGGAGAAGGGGGTTGGGGAATGGGAGCTGGCTGTTGGCAAGAGATCTGCTAGGAGAAGAAGATTTTCAGATAGTTTTACTATTGGTGTTTACAATAGATATGACCAACTGTTAGAGTCTAGTGGAGAGGAATCTCTAGTAGCTGTAGATGTAGGAAGTATGCAGCAGACCTCAGTAGTTACTGTGCCTAGAACAGTTGCAAAGTCGAAGAGGAAGAAGAAGGTTCTGCTGTTAGGTAGTTCTCTTGGCAGAGGTGTAGGACAGCAGTTGCAGGAAGTGCTGGGGAGTGAGTACCAGGTCACCAGCATTGTGAAGCCTAATGCAGGGTTGGCTCAGGTGATTGTTAACATAGGGGGGTTATGTAGGGATTTTACTAAAGAGGATCAGGTAGTGATTGTGGGTGGGGCTGGTAATAGTATTGGTAGGGATGGGGAGTATAACATAGATCGTGACCTGGAAAAGATAGCCACTCAGACTGGCAACACGAATGTGCATTTCGTAGAACTGTTTCAGCGTCACGATCTGCCTCATCTTAATACAGCCGTCAGGCGTAATAACATGAGACTTGGGGGTGCGCTGATGACAGAAAGCATGGGTCACATTTCAGTGGTGTCGGTGGAGTCTATCAGCAGGACGGGTTTCACTAGACATGGCCTGCACCTCAACAGGTAGGGGAAGGGGAGGTTGGCAAAGCTTATAGGTGACAGCATAGGTGGGGTTGGTGGGATCACTCATGGGAAAATTCCTGCAGCAGTGGGTGTTAGAGCTGCACCTTTTTTAGATAGCTGATAGGTATTCCTGCTTAAGGGAAGTCTCTCTAACAAGGGAATCACTTTTGACAAAGCTTAGGTATCCGAGTAATGAGGGAATTAGTATATTTCATCAAAATATACAAGGTATTAGAGATATAGTTAGTGAACTGCTTATAGATGTTTACTCTGAAATTATTGGTATATCTTTTTTTTTGTTTTAGGGCGCAAAACTGCTATGGTCATTAGCGCCCGGTCCGTGACTTAGGAAACAGTAAAAAACCGAAAATGGAAACCGGCAGCAATGGGAACGAAACTCAAAAAAGTGGAGAAACTAAAAGCAGAAGGAAGGCTTAAAAATCCACTACAGAAAGGGGTTGGTTGTCCCCCAAAAAAAAAAAAACTTCAAATGACTGATGTCATTTCACTGGCACTAATAAACTCGAGAACGCGATCGGCCGAGCGCGTGTCATCTGCTAAAATTGACGATATATCAGGCGACAGCTGTAGACGGGCGCGTAACGGAGTAAAATAGGGGCACTCAATTAAAAGGTGTCTTACCGCCCACAGCTGAGAGCAGTGGGGACAGAGGGGGAGGATCGCCGCTTAAAAGATGTCGATGGCTAAAAAGACAGTGTCCTATCCGGAGTCTAGTTAAAATTACCTCCTCCCGACGACGCGTTCGGTTGGTTGGTTGGTTGGTTGTTTGAGGGTAAAGGGACCAAACAGCAAGGTCATCAGTCCCTTGTTTCAAATAGACTCCATTCTGCTAACGGGACATCTCAGTATAGTCAGAAAATAAAACAGAAAAAGGGGAAACGTAAAAGGGCAGTCACGTTGTCATTAGTAAAAACAAATGAAGGAAGTTGGCAAGAGAACGGACCCAACACTATGCTGAAGCAGCATAAGCAAGACCACCTGTGTCTTAAAAGGTACAACTGCTATAATGCAGAAAGTACGGACGGGAATAGAAAAACTAACCAAGCCTTAAAAAGAAGGGGTAAAAACAGAGTAAAAGGGAAAGAAAAGAGGATTCCGGTCAGGGAGGTGAATCGGGAATCTCTGAACACTGCCTACAGTGGGAGACACCCAAACACTCACCGCCCCGCCCCAACACCAGAGGGAGATTAAAAACTTTAAAACTGAGAATAAAAACCACTCTCCCGGAGGAAACCTAGAACCAGAGAGACCATCCGGGAATCGTCAGCCAACATCAAAGGTAAAGTGTGGGGGAGTCTGTACTTAGCACGCAGAGCCAAAAGAAGGGGGCATTCAACCAAAATGTGGGCCACTGACTGGAAGGCTCCACAACCACATAGCGGGGGTGGCTCATCACGCAAAAGGAAACCATGGGTCAGCCTGGTATGGCCAATGCGGAGACGACACAGTGTGGTCGAGTCCTTGCGGGAGAGGCTAAAGGAAGAACGCCATGGGCCTGGATTCACCTTAATGGCACGAAGTTTATTAGACAGTGGAGTAGCCTCCCAAGAATTGGCCCATGACTGTGCAAAGTGGGATTTGATGTGAAGCCGTAAATCCGCTGCAGGAGGGGTTACAGAAAACGGGGGGTAAGTAACTGCTCCCCCAGCCAAACGATCAGCGAGCTCATTACCCGGGATACCCACATGGCCCGGGACCCATAGGAAATCAATGGAACAAGCAGCACGTTGAAGATCAGCGAGATGGTCATGGATGGCAGAGACCAAGGGATGGCGCGAAAAACACCGGTCAATAGCAACAAGGCCACTCAACGAGTCCGTACATAACAAAACGCGGTTGTGTTGGGATTGTTTAATAAAGGTAAGGGCCCGGGAAATTGCCATCAATTCCGCAGTAAACACCCCACATGAGGGTGGCAGTAGATGATTTTCCGTTCCAACAAAGGACGTGAAGGCATACCCAACATGATCAGCAGATTTAGAGCCATCAGTGTAAAAAACAACAGCATCCCGAAACTCCCATAAAATTTGGCGGAAAAAGGAACGGAACACCACCGGGGGGATGGAATCTTTCGGACCGCGGCGGAGATCCATCCGAATTCGAGGCCGAGGAACTAACCAAGGAGGGGTGGAGGGGAGGGAGCGAGGAAGACAGGACAAAGAAGGAAGCCGAAAATCACGGGTAAGAGACGCAAGGCGCAGCCCAACCGGTAAACCCGCTCGAGGGCGGGAGTCAGGCGGGCGACGTCCATGGTCTGGGAATAGGATAGAATAGGAAGGATGAGCGGGAGAAGAACGGATAGTAAGGGCATAAGACACCAGAAGCTGGGACCGCCGAACAGAAAGGGGGGGGGATCCCAGCTTCAACCAAGAGACTATCAACAGGGCTCGTAGGGAATGCACCGGTGGCCAAACGGATACCACGATGGTGGACTGGATCCAGCACGTGCAGCGTGGAAGGAGCAGCTGAACCATAAACTTGACAACCATAGTCCAAACGTGACAGAACTAGAGCACGATAAAGACGGAGGAGGAGGGAACGGTCCGCACCCCAAGAGGAGTGGGCAAGGAAGCGAAGGACATTGAGTTTTCGGAAACATCCTACCTTCAGGAGTCTGATATGGGGCAGCCAAGTGAGCTTGTTGTCGAAAAGAAGACCTAGGAAACGAAACTGTGGAACCACAGGCAATCTTTGTGCAGCGAGATAGAGCTCTGGATCAGGGTGGACCGTAGTACGGCGACAGAAGTGGACCACCCGCGATTTTAAAGGAGAGAATTGAAACCCGTGTGAGAGGGTCCACGCAGAGGCACGCCGTATAGCCACCTGGAGCTGCCGTTCTGCAGATGGCATCGAGGAGGAACTAACCCAAATGCAGAAATCATCCACATACAGGGCAGGGGCGACCAAGGGACCGACAGAGGCCACAAGTCCATCGATAGCAATGAGGAAAAGAAGGACACTCAAGACAGAACCCTGTGGGATGCCCGTCTCCTGGGTCCGTGGAGAACTAAAAGCAGTACCAACTCGAACTCTGAATGACCGATGGATCAGGAACTGGCGGATAAAAATCGGGAGTGGGCCCCGAAGACCCCACTGATGAAGGGTTAGTAAGATGTGATGGCGCCAGGCCGTGTCATAGGCCTTGCGAAGGTCAAAAAACACTGCAACCAAATGGCGGCGCTGGGAAAAAGCCTGCCGAACTGCGGATTCCAAGCGAAGCAAATGATCGATTGGAGATCGTCCCTCTCGAAAGCCACACTGGTAAGGGGACAATAGATCCCGAGATTCGAGGACCCAAGTGAGCCGACGGGCTACCAGCCGTTCAAGTAACTTACAACCAACATTGGTCAAACTAATTGGCCGATAGCTGTCAACAGATAGGGGGTTCTGACCAGGCTTAAGGACAGGAACCACAATGCTATCCCTCCACTGAGAAGGGAAGTCACCCTGGAGCCAGATACGGTTAAACACCCGAAGAAGATGGTGCCGTTGTGGAGCACTGAGATGTTGAAGCAGCTGGTTATGAATGGAATCTGGGCCAGGGGCCGTATCATGAGAAGAAGATAGAGCAGAAAGAAATTCCCATTCAGTGAAAGGTTCGTTGTAAGATTCTGACTCACAAGTGGTGAAACATAAGGTGACAGCTTCAGCCTGCTGTTTTTGATGAAGGAAAGCAGCTGGATAGGAGGCCGACGCTGATGCCACTGCAAAATGGGTCGCAAGATGTTCTGCGAGAACTAATGGGTCCGTACAAACGCCATCTGGGAGGTGAAGGCCTGGGAGGGTGGACTGCCGATGGCAACCTTGGAGAGAGCGAAGTGTAGCCCATACCCGTGACAGAGGGACAGTGGAACCAAGGGAAGAAACGAATCGTTCCCAACATATCCGTTTGCTCTGTTTAATTAAATAACGGGCTTTAGCGCGAAGGCGCTTAAAGGTAGAAAGGCTGGCTACAGATGGGTGCCTCTTAAAGTGTTGCAAAGCTCGACGGCGATCACGGATGGCAATGGCAATGGCCGTACTCCACCACGGGACTTGCCGACGACGAAATTGTCCAGATGAGCGCGGGACAGCAAGGTTAGCAGCGCGAACAATCGCGGCAGACACGTCACGTAGGACGTCATCAATACAACCCAACAAAGAGGGAGAAAACTCGACCTGTGCAGTATATAGAGGCCAATCGGCGCGGTGGAAAGACCAACGAGGTAACCTGTCCATCGGGGAGCGGGAAGGGAGCGTGATAATCAACGGGAAATGGTCACTATCACAAAGGTCGTCGTGTGGCGACCAGTGTAATGAAGGGAGGAGAGAGGGAGAAGAAAGAGAAAGATCAATGGCAGAAAAGGTACCATGACCAGCACTGAAATGAGTAGGGGAGCCATCATTAAGAAGGCATAGGTCGTGGTCTGCAATAAATTGGTCTATAAGAAGACCTCGTCTAGATGGAAAGGCACTGCCCCACAAAGGATGATGAGCATTAAAATCCCCAAGGAAGAGGAAGGGAGGAGGAAGTTGCTGAAGAAGGGTGGTTAAGGCAGCAGGTGTAAGAGTCCTGTCAGGAGGGAGATAAAGATTGCATACTGTGACTGCAGAGTCTAAGTGGACCCTAACAGCAACCGCTTCCAATGTAGTGTGGAGAGGAATCCACGTGCTAGCAATGTCTGTACGGACTAACGTACATACGCCACCAGAAGCCCGCAAGGGTCCGACCCGATTTCGACAGAAAACACGGAACCCACGGAGGGTCGGTGAGTGAGCATCAGTAAAATGAGATTCCTGGAGAACCACACAAGCTGCTGAGTAGGACGAAAGAAGGGATTTCAATTCCGGAAGGTGACGATAGTAGCCATTACAATTCCACTGGAGAACCACAGAACGATGGTTTAAATGAGGGCTGAACACGCTAAATCCAGTCATACCGCCGGGTCCCCACCCGTCACCGACAAGGAGGGGGCGACATCCATAAACGACAGGTCAGAATCCGGTTGTGAAGCCGGGGAAGGGACCTCTGGTGACACCAGAGGCTCTTTGTCCCGGGACTTATGTTTCTTCTTCTTTTCAGGCTGAGATCGAGGAGGGCTGTGTGGCATAATGGAGTCAGCTGCAGCAAGATCAGGAACAGAAAGAGACCGGGCGACCGGGGGGCCGATAGACCGCGGCTCTCGCGGTCGCCGCGCTGCAGCAGACCTTTGACCTGGAAGGTGCCGGGAAGGGGCATCCCGGGAGAGGCGCCCTTGACCGGCAGACGCCGAAGGAGTGGGACACTTCTCCGGCTGGGGAGGGGGAGCAGCGCCCAGAGGAGAAGGTGTGGGAGCCGCAGGGGAGGGGGGAAGGAGAGGGGTCCGGGATGGGGGTAAGGAAGGGGGAGGAAGGGATGAAGATGTAACCAAGGCGTAACTAGATGTCATGGACACAGGGTGCAATCGTGCGTATTTCTTACGGGCCTCTGTGTAGCTTAAACGATCAAGAGACTTATACTCCTGTATCTTTTTTTCTTTCTTATAGACGGGGCAATCTGCAGAACGAGGAGAATGACTACCACGACAATTTACACATACAGGAGGGGGAACACAGGGACTCCCCTCATGGAGGGGACGTCCACAGTCACCACAGAGAGGGTCCTGGGTACAGCGAGAAGACATGTGGCCAAAACGCAAGCACTTAAAACACCGCATAGGAAGTGGGATGTACGGCTTCACATCACAGCGATAGACCATAATCTTAACTTTCTCAGGAAGGGTATCCCCTTCAAAGGCCAGGATAAAGGCACCAGTATCAATACGATTATCTTTAGGACCCTTCTGAACACGCCGAACAAAGTGAACACCCCGCCGTCCGAGATTGTCCCGAAGTTCCTCATCAGTTTGAAGGATGAGGTCTCTGTGAAAAATCACACCTTGTACCATATTTAGAGACTGGTGAGGGGTAATGGACACGGGAATTGTGCCAAGATGGGTACAGGCACGAAGGGCCGCAGATTGGGCGGCCGAAGCAGTTTTTATCAGTAACGAACCCGACCGCATCTTGCTCAGGGAGTCCACTTCGCCGAACTTGTCTTCAATGTGTTCCACAAAGAATAAAGGTTTGACACTGGTGAAAGTATCTCCATCAGTCCTGGTGCAAACTAGATAACGGGGGAAAGGTTTTGCCCCTAGACGACGCGCCTGACCCTCCTCCCAGGGGGTAGCCACGGAAGGGAAGGCCGAAGGCGCAAGAGAAGCAGCACTTGAGGAATCAGTACCACGCAGAGAGACGGCCGCAGAAGAGCGGCCAGAGTTTTGGACCCGTATGCGTTTCATCTGCATAGCGTCCGCCCTGATACCACCCACTCCGATCAGGGGCTCTCCTCACGGGCGCCACCCAGCCACAGCAAGGGCCGTCTGGCACGGCGGCCATTGCCGGGAGTTCCGATGCTCCAGGATGACGAGCAACCACTCCAAGGCATGCATGAGGAGGTCACAGCTCAGGTATCAGAAGTGTGATCCCTGTGTGTTCAGGGGGCTCAACCAAAAGGGTACATAGCGACCCCACCACACGGGCTGGCTACCGTGCTGGCTATGCACCCTAGCATCAGACAACGACGTAAAAGAAAAGGTGGAATGTACTATGAGGGCACACGTCGGAGACACTAGGTAAGGTGCTCTTCCCCAAATGGCTCACACTACGGAAGAGAAATTTTGGAATGGAGGTCAAACCCCAGAGGGGGACCAAGGAACGACAAAAGGAGGAGATGATTACGCAAAAAAAGCCGGAGTGTAGAACCAACAGAACCAGGAGGATAGCGGGGGCCAACATAAGCAAGGACACCAATAGAGAGAGAGGAGAGGGCGAGGGGAAAGGGGTATGGAGGGGAAAGGAGGGGAAGGGAAAGGAAAGGAAATGCAGCCCGGGAGAGAAAGAAGGCTGCAATGGCTCGGGGCCCCGTGCTCGCCACGCACGTATCCACGAAAGAGTTGTGGACCCCCTGGGGGGACGACGCGTTCGGGAGGAAGACGTCCAAGCACAAGGAATAGCTTTCACGTCCCGCAATTTATTATGGCGAAGTGTCGACCAATGTGCGTGCCATGAAAGAACAACACGACGACATAAAACGCTCCGTAGATCGGCGAAGGGAATCGATTGAATAGCTGGCCGAAGAAGAGAGACTGCAGCCTTGGCCGCCATATCGGCCGCCTCATTTCCACATATACCAACGTGTCCCGGGAGCCAGAGGAACGCCACCGAGACGCCCCCCAGGTGGAGCAAGCGCAGATAGTCCTGAATCCGGTGGACCAGAGGGTGGACAGGGTAAAGAGCTTGGAGACTGAGGAGAGAGCTGAGAGAATCTGAGCAGATAACATATTGTATCCGCTGATGGCGGCGGATGTAGTGGACAGCCTGGAGAACAGCGTAAAGCTCCGCAGTATACACCGAACACAGGTCGGGAAGCCGAAATTGATTTGTGGTGTCGCCAACAATATAGGCACTCCCTACACCAAACGATGTTTTTGAGCCATCAGTGTAAATAAATGTGGCTTCCGTCATTTGTACACATAGAGCAGAAAATGCCCGACGACAAACAAGTGAAGGGGTACCATCCTTGGGAAACTGACAAAGGTCACGGAGCAGGCAGATCCGGGGGCGGAGCCAAGGCGGTGCTGTACCCCAAGTTGTCAAAAAGGTTTTAGGAAAGCGGAAGGAAAGAGAATGGAGCAGTTGACGGAAGCGGACTCCCGGTGGTAGGAGGGAGGAGGGGCGGCCTGCATACCCTACATCAAAGGAGGCGTCGAAAAAAATGTCATGGGCCGGATTAGCAGGCATGGAAGACAAATGGCTAGCATAACGACTCAGAAGGACTGCTCGCCGATTGGACAGCGGAGGTTCAGCAGTCTCAGCATAAAGGCTTTCCACAGGGCTGGTGTAAAAAGCTCCAGACACTAAACGTAATCCACGGTGGTGGATAGAGTCGAGACGCCGAAGAATAGACGGCCGAGCAGAGGAGAGGAGTAAACTATGCTTCCATAGTCCAATTTCGAGCGCACTAAGGCGCGATAGAGGCGGAGAAGGACCACTCGGTCCGCTCCCCAGGAGGTACCATTCAGGACACGGAGGGTGTTGAGGGATCGCAGACAGCGAGCCGAAAGATAGGAAACGTGGGATGACCAGCACAGTTTTCTGTCAAACATAAGACCCAAGAATTTAGCGACGTCCGAAAACGGAAGGTTGACAGGTCCTAGATGTACGGAGGGTGGAATAAACTCCTTACGTTGCCAAAAATTAACACAAACGGTCTTACTGGGAGAAAAACGGAAGCCGGTTTCGATGCTCCAAGAGTGGAGGCGATCGAGACATCCTTTAAGACGTCGTTCAAGAAGGCTGGTCCGTTGAGAGCTGTAGTAGATCGCAAAATCGTCCACAAAGAGGGAGCCTGAGACATCAGGAAGGAGACAATCCATAATTGGATATATGGCAAACAGTACAACACTCAGCACGGAGCCGTGGGGTACCCCGTTTTCTTGGGAGAAAGTACGGGAGTAGTGTTCACCCGCACTCTAAATGTGCGCTCTGCCATAAATTCGCGAAGAAAAAGGGGCAGCCGACCTCGAAAGCCCCAAGAGAACAGTGTGCGGAGGATGCCTGTCCTCCAACAGGTATCGTATGCTCTCTCCAGATCAAAAAATATTGCTACTGTTTGGCGTTTCCGGAGAAACTTGTTCATGATATAAGTGGAGAGAGCAACAAGATGGTCAACTGCAGAACGATGCTTTCGGAATCCGCATTGGGCAGGTGTTAAAAGACTTCGGGACTCCAGCCACCAAGCTAAACGGCAATTCACCATACGCTCCAAAACCTTACATACACTACTCGTGAGAGAAATGGGGCGATAGCTAGAGGGGAGATGTTTGTCCTTTCCAGGTTTCGGAACAGGAACGACGATAGCTTCCCGCCATCGTCTGGGAAAAGTACTTTCAGTCCAAATTCGATTATAAACGCGAAGGAGGTAACGCAGACTATGGGTTGGTAAATGCAGCAACATTTGGACGTGGATACCATCCTGTCCTGGGGCGGAGGAGCGAGAAGAGAGAGCATGTTGGAGTTCCCGCATGGAGAAAACAGTATTGTAGCTTTCGCGATTTGGAGAGGAGAAAGCAAGAGGTCGCACTTCCGCTGCACGTTTCTTTGGAAGAAACGCTGGCGGGTAATTTGAAGAGCTCGAAATCTCAGCAAAGTGCTGACACAATGAGTTAGAAATTGCGACGGAGTCCACTAATGTATCATGCGCGACAGTGAGCCCAGAGACCGGGGAGAAACTAGGCGCGCCAGAACAGCGTCGAAACAGACTCCAAACTTCCGAGGAGGGAGTGAAGGTGTTAAATGAGCTACTGAAGAATTTCCAGCTTGCCTTCTTGCTATCGCGCGACGGCATCGGGCTCGGAACTGCTTATAGCGGATACAGTTGGCCAAAGTAGGATGGTGGCGGAAAACGCGAACAGCACGTCGCCGCTCACGTATTGCGTCACGGCACGCCTCGGTCCACCAAGGAACTGGGGGGGGGGGGGGGGGGGGGGGTGCCGGGGCAATTCGGAGGTGCGTGGTATTGAATGTTCCGCAGCTGTAAGAATAACGTCGGTAATGTGTGACCTCATCGTCGACGCTGGGAAAGTGACGATCATCGAATGTCGCTAGAGACGAAAAGTGTCCAATCGGCTTGGGCAAACTTCCAGCGTCGCGGGCGCATATATGGCAGTTGAGGCTGCAATCTAAGGACACATGGAAAGTGGTCACTCGAGTGTGTATCGTCAAGGGCAAACCATTCGAAGCGCCGAGCTAGCGGAACAGTACCGACCGAAAGGTCCAAGTGAGAGAAATTTGTCGTGGAGGCAGACAAAAATGTAGGGACCCCAGTGTTGAGGCAAACTAGATCCGCCTGGTGGAAAACGTCTAGCAATAGTGAGCCACGTGGCCAAGTATGTGGAGATCCCCAAAGCGGGTGGTGGGCATTGAAGTCCCCAACCAGCAAATAGGGGGGTGGAAGCTGACCAAGAAGATGAAGGAGATCAGCTCGTGCCATTGGTGTGGATGATGGAATGTATACAGTACAAAGAGAAAAGGTATATCCAGAAAGGGAAAGACTGACAGCGACAGCTTGGAAGGAAGTGTTTAGTGGATTGGGTGATAATGGAGAGTATCATGGAGAAGAATCATGAGTCCTCCATGGGCTGGAGTGCCATCTACAGAAGGGAGATCAAATCGGACTGACTGAAAATGGGGGAGAACAAAGCAGTCATGGGGACACAGCTTTGTTTCCTGAAGACAGAAGATGACCGGCGAGTAGGAACGTAAGAGGATCGACAATTCATCCCGATTGGCTCGAATGCCGCGGATATTCCAGTGGATAATGGACATAGGGTGAACAGAAAATGGAGGAATGTGATCAAGGTTGCAGTCAACTCAACGACTGCTCAGAGCTTGCGACCGACAATACGGATTAGCATTCAGCCGAAGGCAGGAGATCCTGGTCCATAGGTTGTTCTGAAGCAGCTCCTGCCACCAGCAATCGGCCAGTTGATCGGCCGCCAGCAGTGCACCTCGGCGACACAGAAGACGGCCAAGGGCGATATCCGCCAGGTGGTGCTGTAGATGGGACACGCCTTGGTGGAGAAAGAGATGAACTGGGTTTCTTAGTAGCCTTCTTGGAAATATGATGTTTAGATGGAGGAGGAACCGATGGTTGTGAAGTTGGGGTACGTAAAAAATCTTCACGAGTATGCTCTTTTTTCGAAGTCTTTATGTCTGACTTTTGGACTCGAGACTTAGCAGAACCCGATGAAGGGTGAGCCATAGAGTGGGCAGGCGAAAGTGGTGAGGTCGAACGGGTGATCTTTGCGCTGGCCGATCTGACGATTGTGGCACTGAAGGTGAGATCACAAGTCTGCATGGCCGCCTCTTTTGTTGGCCGAGGAGAAGCAAGGACAGTGCTGTATTTTCCTGTCTGAGGCACGGTGGGCTGTTGACTGGCGAATAATTTTCGAGCAGCAAAGGTCGACACCTTTTCCTTCACTCTGATTTCCTGGATGAGCTTTTCGTCTTTAAAAACGGGGCAATCTCGAGAGGAAGCAGCGTGGTCACCCATACAGTTGATGCAGCGAGGGGATGAAGGTGGACAAGCACCCTCATGGGCATCCTTGCCACATGTAACACATTTGGCCGGATTGGAACAGGACTGGCTGGTGTGATTGAACCGCTAACACCGATAGCAACGCGTAGGGTTTGGGACATAAGGGCGAATGGATATTATCTCATAGCCTGCTTTGATTTTCGATGGGAGTTGAACTTTGTCAAATGTCAAGAAGACAGTGCGGGTTGGAATGAGGTTCTTGTCAACCCTTTCCATAACTCTATGAACAGCCGTTATGCCCTGGTCAGACAGGTAGTGCTGAATTTCTTCGTCAGACAATCCATCAAGGGAGCGTGTATAAACGACTCCACGCGAGGAATTTAAAGTGCGGTGCACTTCAACCCGGACAGGGAAGGTGTGGAGCAGTGAAGTAAGCAGCAATTTTTGTGCCTGGAGGGCAGTGACTGTTTCCAACAAGGTGCCATTCCGTAATCTGGAACAAGACTTCACAGGACCTGCAATTGCGTCGACACCTTTCTGAATAATGAAAGGGTTGACCGTGGAGAAGTCGTGACCTTCGTCAGACCGAGAAACAACAAGGAACTGTTGCAACGATGGAAGAACTGTCTGTGGCTGAGACTCAGTGAACTTACGCTTGTGAGCAGACATAGTGGAAGGTGAGGAAACCATTGCAGAAGAATCCCCCATGATTACCGGCGTCTCCGATGGCGCGCTCCTCCCTTGTGGGGGCGCTCTCTGAGGGCACTCCCGCCTTAGGTGATTGTTCACACCTCAGGTCACACCTCCCGACAAACGGACGGAGGGACCAATCGGCACTTTCGGAAGGTATCAGGTCGGGTAATCACCCCTCCCTGGGCCTGGCCGTTACCAGGGGGTACGTACGTGTCCTACCTGTCTACCCGGGGCGGGGAATTACGCGTTACCCCGTCACCGGCTACGCACGAAAATGCGTGGGTCGGCCTTCAGACACGCACAGGGAGGAAGAAAGGGAAAGGGAGAAACAAAGAAAGCGAAAGGAAAGAAGGTCTCAAACGCCGCAGTGGAGAAAAGGGTAAAGTGAAGAGGGAAGGAAAAGAGAAGGACAAAGGAAGGATGAAGACATACAAGCTGGGAAGGCGAAGAATGCGTTAAATTTACGAGCATCCGTCTCCGGACGTAGGCACAAACCATACTCCCAGATGGGGAGAAAGGGAAGGAAAGAGCCAGTGGTGAGGGGAGGGGGGGGGGGGGGGCGAAGATGGGGTCTAGGGAAGGATGCGGAAAAGGAAGGTATGCAGCCCGGAAAGGAAGGAGGGCCACATTAGCTCGGGGTCCCGTGCTCGCTACGCACGTATCCACAAAAGAGTTGTGGACCCCTTGGGGGATTGGTATATCTGAACACTTCTTAAATAAGGAGGTAATTCAGAGGCTTCCTTTACCAGGATACAGGTTGGCTGGCAGCTTTTCGAGGAGCTCTTTGCGGTGTGGGGGAGTAGCCATGTATGTGAAAAACGGCATCCCATTTGAGTCAATTGATGTTTCAAAGTACTGCACTGAAAAGGTGTTGAATGTTGTGCAGGTGTGCTTAAATTTAACGGAGCTAAACTTCTAACTGTTGTTATTTATAGAAACCCAGACTCCGATTTCACAACATTTTTGTTAGAGCTAGAGGAGGTTCTTGGTTCACTTTATAGGAAATACAAAAAGTTAGTTATATGTGGTGACTTCAATATTAATTGTATAAGTGATTGTACAAGGAAGAGGATGCTGGTAGACCTCTTTAATTCATATAATCTTATGCAAACCGTATTCTTTCCAACGAGAGTGCAAGGGAACATTAGAACAACCATAGACAACATTTTTGTTCATTCCTCATTACTAGAAGGGCATACTGTTAGCAAAAAGGTGAATGGCCTTTCAGATCATGATGCACAAATTTTAACTTTAAAAGATTTTTGTGCTGCAACATGTGTTAAATATAGTCATCAGCTGTTCAGGAAAGCTGATCCAGTTGCTGTAGAGACCTTTGTAAACCTTATAAAGGAACAAGAGTGGCAAGATGTTTATAGCGCTGATACAGTAGACGATAAATATAACGCTTTTCTCAAGACTTTTCTCATGCTCTTTGAAAGTTGCTTTCCATTAGAACGTTTAAAACAGGGTACTAGCACAAACAGGCAGTCTGGGTGGCTGACTAGAGGGATAAGAATATCTTGTAGAACAAAGTGGCAATTATATCAAAACGTTAGAAACAGACAAAATCTAAATGCAGCAGCCCATTACAAACAGTATTGTAAGGTGCTTAAAAATGTTATTAGGAAGGCAAAAAGTATGTGGTATGCAGATAGAATAGCTAAGTCTCAGGATAAAATTAAAACCATATTGTCAGTCGTAAAAGAAGTTGCTGGTCTGCAGAGACAGGTTGAGGATATAGAATCAGTGCGTAGTGGGAATTTCCGTGTTACTGATAAGTCGCATATATGTACAGTATTTAATAATCACTTTCTGAATATAGCAGGTGAACTAAATAGAAACCTAGTCCCAACAGGGAATCATATAGCGCTCTTAGAAAAAAGTGTTCCGAGACTCTTACCTGAAATGCTCCTCCATGATACTAACAAGAGGGAGATTGAGTTAATAATTAAATCACTAAAGACCAAGAACTCTCATGGATATGACGGGGTATCTAGCAGAATGTATGTTAGCCCAGTCCTCAGCCATATCTGTAACATTTCCTTTAGGAGTGGTCGGTTTCATGACCAATTAAAGTACTCGGTAGTGAAGCCACTTTATAAAAAGGGAGACATTGATAATGTTGACAATTTTAGACCTATTTCTATGCCATCGGTGTTTGCTAAAGTTATCGAGAAGGTTGTATATACAAGGTTACTGGAGCATTTAAATTCACATAATTTGCTGTCAAATGTTTGGTTTTAGAAATGGTTTAACAACTAAAAATGCTATATTCTCTTTTCTCTGTGAGGTTTTGGACGGATTAAATAAAAGGTTGCGAACGCTAGGTGTTTTCTTTGATTTAACGAAGGCTTTTGACTGTGTTGACCACAAAATCTTACTGCAGAAGTTGGACCATTATGGAGTAAGGGGAGTAGCTTACAATTGGTTCGCCTCTTACTTTAAGAACAGAAAGCAGAGGGTAATTCTCCGCAATATTGAGAGTGGTAGTGATGTTCAGTCCCAATGGGGCACTGTTAAGTGGGGCGTTCCCAAGGGTCGGTGCTGGGGCCACTGCTGTTTCTTATTTATATCAATGATATGCCTTCTAGTATTACAGGTGATTCAAAAATATTTCTGTTCGCTGATGACACCAGCTTGATAGTGAAGGATCTTGTGTGTAATATTGAAACAGTAACAAATAATGTAGTTCATGAAATAAGTTCGTGGCTTGTGGAAAATAATTTGATGCTAAATCACAGTAAGACTCAGTTTTTACAGTTTGTAACTCACAATTCAACAAGAACCGATATTTTGATCAGACAGAATGGGCATATTATAAGCGAGACGGAACAGTTCAAGTTCCTAGGCGTTCGGATATATAGTAAGCTGTTGTGGAAAGCCCATGTCCAGGATCTTGTTCAGAAGCTAAATGCTGCTTTATTTACCATTAGAACAGTATCTGAAATAAGTGACACTTCAACACGAAAAGTAGTCTACTTCGCATATTTTCATACGCTTATGTCGTATTGTATTATTTTTTGGGGTAATTCTTCTGATTCAAAAAGGGTATTTTTGGCTCGAAAACGGGCTGTTCGAGCTATATGTGGTGTAAGTTCGAGAACGTCTTGTCGACCCCTATTCAAAAATCTGGGAATTCTGACATTGCCCTCACAGTATATATTTTCTTTAATGTCGTTTGTTGTTAGCAGTATTAGCCTCTTCCCAAGAGTTAGCAGCTTTCACTCAGTTAATACTAGGCAGAAAGCAAATCTGCATGTGGAATGCACTTCCTTGACTCTTGTGCAGAAAGGAGTGCAGTATTCGGCTGCATCCATTTTCAGTAAGCTACCACAAGAACTCAATCTTAGCAGTAGCCCAAACTCTTTTAAGTCTAAAGTGAAGAGTTTCCTCATGGCTCACTCCTATTCTGTCGAGGAGCTCCTGGAAGAGCTAAAAAATTAAGCAAATTCCAGTGTTAAATTGTTGATTTTCTTCATTTAAACGTACGACTTGTCACCTGAATGTTTTTTTATATTTCATTTTATCTGTTTCTAATATCGTGTTATAATTTCATGTATTGACTCGTTCCATGACCATGGAGACTTCTCCTTAATTTGGTCCCACGGGACAATAAATAAATAAACTGATTCATGCAAACGCTTAATACACTGAAAAACAAAAATGATCTAGATTTTCACTTGTCTGGACTGATTCATGTGCATCGTGTATTTCAAAGTCGTCCACGTGGTGTAGAATCCAGTGGCAAAGATCGTTGTGCTACTTATACATACAACGTGAAGTTGGATGGTAAGGATATGCCAATTTGTCTGAAAGCATTTATAAGCCTTATGGCGTAACTCACACGCATGTGCGCAGAATTCAAATGTCTTTGGCAGTTCATGACACATTCCCCAAAGATATTGGCGGCAAGCATGACAACCAGCCTAATGCATACCCGGAAGTAGCAACAGATCTTATCACGTTCCACATCAAATCATTTTCTCTCCGGCAGTCTCATTATTCGCTCCGACCCAGTCCCACAGTCTCAACGTGAAATGTCACCGGAAGGTATGTCAGTGAAAAGGGTGCACAGAATGTTCCTACCACAGTATCACATTAATATTCCTCAGAGACTGTATTGGCACGTCTTCTCCAATCATAACATTAAGTTCGGCTTTCCACGGTAGGAAATATGCATGTTTTGTGATTTGCTGCAACAGACCTTTAACAACCCACAGTTGACCCTGGAAGACAAACAGAAGTTGAGAAGAGAGAAGGGGTTTCACTTGCGCAAAGCAGAAGCATTCACATAAAAAAGGAAGTTCAAGGCAAAAGCCCAATCTAATGAAGTGACATGCATTAGCATCGATTATATTCAAAACCTTCCACTATCACACATTAAATCCAATGCTGTCTTTTATTCCAGGCAACTCTGCTATTATGTTTTTGGTGTACTCTCCCTAGCTTATGACTGAGCTACTATATTTACTTATCACGAAACAGACGGGGAAAAAGGTAGCTAGTGATGTTACGTTGACGCTATTTACCTACGCAAAACATTTGAATTACGATTCTGAACATCTGGTTGTAATAAGTGACGGTGCATCTGGACAGGACAGAAACCATGTAGTGGTGTATTTCTTGTATTTTCTAGTGCATGTCTTGAAAATGTTTCGTAGCATAACGTACTTATTTCCAATACGGGGACATGACTACCTCCCAATCACCAAAACTTCGTCCTCATTGAAAAACTGAAAAGAAAAGTGAATGCAGTAGAATCTCTAATGACTGGATGGAAGTAATGTCGAGATCATGACAAAATCCATCAACATTTCATGCACAAGAAACGCAATATAGCGATTTCATTGATTTCACAGCAACTTTGGCCCCATACTTCCTGAATCATCACAAACCTCCAATGGAAATTAAAAGAGTGAGAATGTTCCAAAGAGAGCAGAGACGTCCAACTGTAAAACTCAGAGATACATATTAAGGTTCGTGGAGGACTAGCGTCATTCGCAGTAGCGTTCCATGTTTACCGGATACTGGACTAAAAGCAGCATACAGTGTAAGGTACCATTACCACCAGCCAACATTGCAGACCTGCACACCTTTATTTAATATTTGAGCAAGCACAACAGAGCATTTTATAACAAACTTTGCATGGCACCTGAAGGTAACAATGAAGTGGCTGACATTGATGACAATAGCAGTGTGTGTGATGAATGAGCAGCTATTCTAAGAATGTAAACTGTGTGTATTTCAGGTTCAGTTCGCCGAAATGGTATTAAAGACTTCTTGGTTAAGAGTGTGCGGTCTAATTGTGCCACAGATGATTACATATAATAAGCACTCAAGTGTAATGACATTTTGGTATTTTTGTGATGCATTGTTACGCTTATGAATGCATCACAGCAAAAAAAGAATGTTTATTATATCGGTGTTTTTCAAGTATAATTGATATATGTCCATCGTATTTTTCGTTTTCATGTGTGAAATATAATACTTTATGTGTTTATAAATGCATGTGATGCTTCTTAATGGGTGAACGTATCCCTACGCAACACGAAATTCCACATATATCGGTGCATTATGATGGTGGAGAGTTTCGTCTCGTTTCCCAAAAAATTGGTTTTCGGACAATGCTGTTTTTCCAAGAAGCCCTTCAATTGTATTATTAGAAAGAAAAGCGCGGGAATGAAACTGGAGTCGGAGGATGTGGAGAAACTTAATGAGTCCTCCGTCTTTTGTGACCTGAAAGGTCAGTGTTTGCCCAAGGGTTGTCAGTTAAAGGCTGCAAAACGATGTGGTAGTTTCTGAATGTTTTTATTTATTTATTTACGCGTCAAGTTCTGTAGGACCAGATTGAGGAGCAAATCTCCAAGGTCATGGAACGTGTCAGTACATGAAGTTACAACATAAAAATAATAACAGATAAAGATAAATGTTTATGAACCCGAAAAAGTCAGCCCATAAGTTTAAGTAAACGCAATCAACTATGCAACAAGAATCAACTAAATTTTTCAAGGAACTCCTCGACAGAATAGGAGTGACCCATGAGGAAACTCTTCAATTTCGATTTGAAAGCGCGTGGATTACCGCTAAGATTTTTGAATTCGAGTAGTAGCTTATTGAAAATGGATGCAGCTGTACACTGCACACCTTTCTGCACAAGAGTTAAGGAAGTTCTTCGATCCAAAAGGAGGTTTTATTTCTGCCGAGTATTACCTGAATGAAAGCTGCTTATTCTTTGGAGTAAACTAATATTGTTAACAAGAAATGACAGTAAGGAATATTATATATATATATATATATATATATATATATATATATATAGAGAGAGAGAGAGAGAGAGAGAGAGAGAGAGAGAGAGAGAGAGAGAGAGAGAGAGGAGAGGCCACTGTGAAAATACTCAGACTAGTGAACAAGGACCGACAAGAGGTTCGTGAACTTACACCACTTATTGCCCGAACCGCCAGTTTCTGAGTCAAAAATATCCTTTTAGAATGGGAAGAGTTACCCCAAAATATAATACCATACGACATAAGCGAATGAAAATAAGCAGACTAATTTTCGTGTCGAACGATCACTCTTCAGATACCGTTCGAATAGTAAAAGTGGCAGTACTAAGTCTTTAAACAAGATCCAGAACGTGGACTTTCCACGACAGCTTACCATGTATCTGAACACCTAGAAATTTGAACTGTTCAGTTTCACTAATCATGTTCCCATTCTGTGAAGTTCTGTGAAATTCTTTGAAATGTCTCATCAGTGTCATTTGAGCAATATCAGTTTCTGAATGAGTTCGATGGAGCAGAATGATTGGTCTCCTTGAAATGAGCTTGTGATATCGTGACAGTGGCAATACTTTGGGAAACGCTGTTACGAGACTCATACCTATGTAGACCTGTGGATAAGAGATAAATGGTGTGAGGAGGGGGCAGTGGACCATGTGGTGAGACTCCAGAATAACTGCCATACCACACGTAGAGCTATAACGCACCCTGAAACTAAATATAGTATTAGCTTGGCATGGGACTGCAACAGATACGGACTTGTTCGTGTTGATAGTTTAAAGCCGCAGATGGAACGCATAACACTGCATAGACTTCCACAGAATGCTACAAAACAGTCTTTTCTCCTACACTGGCTTATTCTGTGAGTTGGGCTGGTGGTCACATGTCATTGGGTTCGTTCGCCTTAACTAACGGCGAAAAAAACTGTCCAAAAAAACACTGGTGTTTATAGGCTAGGATCTCTCTTCTCCACTCTTCACTGACGTGGGGTCAGATGGGCAATTCTGCGAGCCAGATTTCTGAGAGCATAGGGAAACGTGCTCATTTTCCCTTGTGTTGGGTGGGGGGGGAGGGGCGGGGGAGTTCCTAGCCGTTTTTCGTAGAAATAATATTTACATTTGTTGCCTGTAAGGCGTCTGATGGAGGCGGGGCTGACTGTAGTAATTTCTCGTCTAACAGAGTGGGGCCCTACTGCTTAAAGGTCTTTGCTCAGTGTTCCCGAGCCTAGAAGACTATTGGGTTATGAGTTCGCACGAGTGGACTCTAGCAACCACGTGCTTATAGCAGGCCTACTGTGTCACTGGAAACCTTGATATGACCAACGGAGACCTACCGGCTGAAGTAGCAGCTGTCTCCAGCGGCTCCAGCTGAGCGACTTAGCCGGGTAGTTCCACGGATTGTATTTTAGGCCGCGGAGCCCACAGAAAGAATGTTTGCGATTCTGCTGTTTAGTCATCCGAATCAGTTGGCGATTCTGCTTGGCTTCTCGGCTCCTCCCACACTGGCGGCTGAAGTTGCAGGTCAGGACAACTTCACTGGTAGGCTTCAATACGGGCTGATGTGAGATACATCAACGTTTGATTTGCTCTGTCTTTAATAGTCTCGTCATCGACGGGACACAAACCCAAATCTTCTCCTTCCCATCAGAGTATAGTAATTATAATAAAAATATATTCTGCTGTTACCCTAACCCGTGTTACCTATATGGTTCTTACTGTTGCAATTTTCATAAGTGTTAATGCAGTTCACGAAAACGTGCTGTTTATGTAATTCATAGTAATTGTGCTACAGCAAAAGTAGACAGAGATGTCAGTAACACTGCTTTGTAAATGAAGGGACACTCACAGACAGCTGAGGACTTACGCTGCAGTGACGACAAATATACACGGTATTTGGGGCTTAAGTGCAGAAATTTCCACTCACAGAACAGTGTACTGAACAACACTAGATCAATATTTACTTCATTTCCAGAGTTATAATTATAGCTGTTACGAGTAGGAAGGTTTCAGGTTGGTTAGTACCTCCAAGAAGCCATGGCACAAGCAAGTCATTGAAGTTTCTTTTTTTTCTGGACAGCAGGTCAGGTATTATAGTGTAGACATATGGATGCAAAACAGATAGTCTATTCTGATAGACACAGTCCACTTCGTGGCGCAGTTAGACGGTGCAGAAAGCATCCGATAGTAAATTTGTGATGTGTTTGTGGGAAGACTGTTAGACGCAGAGGAAAAACACACTGAAATGAGTACATATTAACGTACCAATTACCACAATTTCTGTAGATATAGTCCTAACACTCATATGCAGAGTGTGAAACACTCAGCATGAATCCAGAATATAGCCAATCATATTTTTCCGTCCCTCGTTCATCCAATATCACACATGTATGAAACATAAAGGAAGCTAAATACAAAACGAGAAATTCCTGAGCTCTTATTGCTGAGTCATGTAGAGTTAGACAAACTTAAAGACACAATAAAATTCGTTTATGAAGAACTGCGAAGTTTAAAACCGCAAAAACGCTAGAGTTACAATAAAAACTCGTCCACCGCGCAATATAGCACGCAAAAATAACTGATCGAATGTAAAATGTAATGCTGCCGTCAACCCGAATATAGATTTGACCACCACAGCCCTTTATTGGGCATGATCCTACTTTAAGTTGTATGCTATTACCTTCCTCCAACCACTGAAGTGATTTAGCCATCTAGGGGGACCTTCGGTTTAATGTGGACTCTGATCCACGCTGCTGCTCCATTTTAGACGTTGACAAGAATTCGACTACTCATACAAAAAAATTGCAAATTTAGAGAGCAAAACAAAGCCCCTAAGTCATTATCTTGAGTGGTAGTCACTGCATTCTCTGCTACTTCAGATGACCGCTAAATGCTGAGAGATTGAAGCACACAGTTCAAGCATCGCATCTCTGTGGTATACAGAGAAGTTGCAGCACTAGAAAATTGCAGCAAAATGCAGGGAGATCTGCAGCGGATAGGCACTTGGTGCAGAGAGTGGCAACTGACCCCTAACATAGACAAATGTAATGTATTGCGAATACATACAAAGAAGGATCTTTGGCGGAACAAACACTGGTAGCAGTTACTTCTGTAAAATATCTGGGAGTATGCGTACAGAACGATTTGAAGTGGAATGATCATATAAAATTAATTGATGGTAAGGTGGGTGCCAGGTTGAGATTCATTGGGAGAGTCCTTAGAAAATGTAGTCCAACAAAGGAGGTGGCTTACAAAACGCTCGTTCGACCTATACTTGAGTATTGCTCATCAGTATGGGATCCGTACCATGTCGGGTTGACAGAAGAGATAGAAAAGATCCAAAGAAGAGCTGCACGTTTCGTCACAGGGTTATTTGGTAACCGTGATAGCGTTACGGAGATGTTTAGCAAACTCAAGTGAGGCGCTCTGCATCCCGGTGTAGCTTGCTGTCCAGGTTTCGAGAGGGTGCGTTTCTGGATGAGGTAACGAATATATTGCTTCCCCCTACTTATACCTCCCGAGGAGATCACGAATGTAAAATTAGAGAGATTCGAGCTCGCACGGAGGCTTTCCGGCAGTCGTTCTTCTGGAACAGGAAAGGGAGGTAGCCAGAATGAGATTTACACTCTGCAGGGGAGTGTGCGCTGATATGAAACTTCCTGGCAGATTTTAACTGTGTGTCGGACCGAGACTCGAACTCAGGACCTTTGCCTTGGTAGAGCACTTGTCCGCGAAAGGCAACGGTCCTGAGTTCTAGTCTCGGTCCGGCACAGTTTTAATCTGCCAGGAAGTTTCAGGAAAGGGAGATAATGACAGTGGCACGTAAAGTGCCCTCCGCCACACACGTGGCTTGGAGTATAAATGTAGACGTAGATGTAGATCTAAAGGCAAGAAAGACGCAGATGAGTCACATATGAGTTTCGCAGAGCTAACCAATATAAAGTAACAAAATATCAGAATTAGGAAAACAGGGACGTAAAATTACTTACTCATTGCTCGAATATGAATTACATACTGGGGTTATAATTAAGCTGATGGTGTTGCGAGTGCTGCAGTGTGGGCTGCATACATTGCAGGACGCTGAAACGTCACAGCTGTGTTCATTAATCGGTGTGATCACGAAGTAAGCCGAAAAAAATAATAGTTCCATTTTGTGCCACCGGGTGCAAATATGAGGCTGTAAATAGTCAGGATGAAGTGTGGGTGCAGGAAAAGGGGAGGAACGATCGAACACATGATCTGGAACGTTGATTAGGATACATGCACAAGTTACAATATGTATTCAATACAACCTCCCAATTCAACAACAAGCTAGATAGGTAACATGGTCGACAGTTGCTTGCAACATGTTCGGTGTAATCAGACCGATAAGTTGTCGTATGCTTTCCTTCAGATCAGGAAGAGTTTGGGTACATCCATAACAGGTACGATCTTTCAGGTATCCCCACGACCGGAAGTCACTAGGATTTAGGTTAGGTGACCTGGAAGGCCATACATCTTTAAATTGCCTAGAGACGATGTTGTCGTTCGCGACGGTTTATCGAAGCAAATCTTCGACCTGGAAAGCGACATGAGAGGCATGAAAATAGAGCTGCGGACACAGTTGCGTTCTCGCAAAGCTTCAATCACGTATTGCACAAGGATGTCCTTATAACGTGTGGACGTCACTGTACATCTAAGAGGCTGGCGATGTATCATCTCACCGAAAGATAAACGGGCCGAGAATGAATGAGCTTGTGAAACAACACCACTCAGTCAAACAAGCTGAGAGCAGTGGATGCTTCTGCACAATATGTGAAGGAGTAGTAAGCCATATACGACAATTTTCTGCATTCACGACGCTGTGCAGAGTAAAATGTGCCTCGTTCATCCAAAGAATATTCCCCAGCCCCATGCCATCGATCATGTCAAAAAACGAAGAGCAGACTCATTGGGCTGTAGTCTTTCTCGGGGTATCATTGGTGCACGTTCTGAATCTTGTAGGCAAACAAGTGTACAATGTGCTGCAAAATCTTTTGAATTGTTGACCGGGGAAGAGACAATTGCCGTGACGCAGCTGGAGCAGTGGCTGTAGAATTTGAGGTCTGTGCTGCACGGCTGGTTACAGCTACAGCAACTCCATCGACAACTGCCATCGGAATAGGCCGTCTCCCCTTCCCTGCTGCACCACTTACGAGTAATTCACCTGTTTCTTCAAATTTCTTGATCATATTCTTGAGCCTATTTATTGACATGGGGCCTCTTTGCAGCTGCTTTTGTCGGCGATATTCCCGCAATGTAGCGCTCCTACTGCTGCCGTTCTGATAAAGCATCTTTAACAGCAGTGTGTCTTCTTAACAGCAATTGCATTTCGTACGGAAAACATCAGCCTTTTTAACTCATTACAACAACAGTCACTTCACAAAAGAAATTAACACGCGTCGCCGAGCGAGAAACAGTACGCTGACGTCAAAACAGAAAACATTTCACATTCTGACTGCTTACAATGCCATATTTGCACCGGTTGGCAGAAAGTTGAACTATTACTCTTTTCAGCATACTCTACGAACGCACCTATTAATAAACATACCTACCATCTTTCAGCGTCTGATGATGTATACAGACCACACTGCAGCACTCGGAACACCGTCAGTTTAAATATAGACACCAGGTAGAAAAGCAAGAAGCTGATAAAATCTGACACGAGACAAAGAAATTGTATGCGAGCCGCTTAGAAAACGGACCTCGCTGATAACATTATTTCAGAGACTAGCCCAGAAATTTAACTGAGCAAACACACTAATAAAATTTGGAGGGAATTACAGACGATAAGAACTTCCTTAAAGTAACAAATGACAGTTTTAAAACAGGTCTAGAAGGAATGCTGATATTTTATCACATGGAGGTAAAACCAAGTATTGGATTACAGTTATTTGCACAAAACAAATATACGTCGAGTGTAAAGTTGAAAGGGGACAGTATGTCCTGCTTTCGTTGATTCCGTGTGCGATTTGCGTGACGACTTGTTGCCATCAGCTAAGTACTTTTATTTTTCTTGGCACTGCTGCTTTACCGCGCTGCCAATAGTGAAGGAGAATGGGCATTCATTTATTCCTTTTTCGCAGCGCAGTCCGTTTTCCTACCAGGAGTTGCCAGATTTCGGAAGCGAGCTGGAGTTGTTGTGAAAAGGTATGATTCCCACTCACTACCTGAAGACGTACTGGTTCCAAGGTGACGCTGAGCCGCAATCCAGGCCCAGTAAATATGGAGTAAAAAAAAGCGATCTGCACCTCACGAGGTGGATGAGGAAGAGGAAAGTATTTTGCTTGCAGCTCTTCTTGGGGTAACAAATGTGAATCATGTCAGCCTAGTCAGCTTTCTATCCAAGAGGAATCCCAAAAATTGGGGCTACGCAACGTCCTAATAGAGTTCCGAGAAATTGTTCCGAGTTTTGAGTCAGGAAAATTGGCGCTCCAAGCAGGATATAATTGGAAACCATAGGGAATGGTTCAGTCAAAAGCCCTTCGGTTGGCTCCCTGAAGATGACGTTCAGCCAAGGCTACAGATTCGGAGCTATAGAAAATACAAAGGTGGTCAACATGCAGTGCCGGAATCGATGGAGGTCACTAGCCCGTTAATAGTGCTGAAGAAGAGAGTAACAACCCATGGAGGAGCTGAGCAACGTACCAACTCTAGCCCGAAACAATTAATGGGATTAAACTTGATGAATAAATAACGGTAGTGAGCTTCGAAAACCCCAGTCAAGGATGGTAAGTAAAATATCACCAAGCGGTGTCGTAAAGAAAATGTTATGAGATTTCGGATTACTGTTTCCAACTTCACCAGATTATTGGCTGTGGCCCATCCTCCCCTGAAACCAGATTGACAGTGGGACACAGCGTCCTGCAATTTTAAACCCAACATTGTACTCGGTCTTCCATCTTTTCAAACAGTTTGCACAGCACATTGGCTAAGCAGCCGATAGCTATTGATGAAATTGCGTATTCGACTGGTTTAAGATGACACTATCTCTCCATTACGGAGGGAAACACCTTCTAGGCAAATACGGTTGAAGGTCATTAGGTAATGAATCAAATCAGGGCCTGGAACCATATCATAAGACAAACCAATGTTCTGAAACAGCTGCAAGTGAAATGTTCGTTATATAATTCAGTGTTACAGGGCCAATCTTATCTTTTATACGCACGAGAGGCAGTTAGGTAAGAAATGCCAGAAGACAGCAGAGTTTGGAATATACCTGGGTTCAAGCGGCTTGCGTTTCCAAGTAGGAGATGTAGAGCATTAAGCATTCCTTTTTGTTGTATTTGATTAGGTTGCAAGCATTTGTATGGAGCTACATAAAAGTGATTAGTGTGGTCTGTGAAGAATGTCGCTTGAAACACTGCAGGGCCATTCAACGGTCCTAAATGACTGTTACAATGTCTTTGTCGCACCGCCCCTGTAGGGGACCTATAGAAATGAAGATAGAAAATGATCCCGTCTCTGAAAACATCGTCGATGCAGTCTGATAGAGAAGGGACGTAACATCCGGCAGAGGTATCCAATTGCCAAATGGTCTTTTGTAACCTCAGTGTCGTGAGTGGTATGTCGGGTGGTCACAAGGAGGCGAAAGGGTCACCAGAAAGTGACGAGAGAATTTTCGGATTAAGGTGGCCGTCTCGAGTTTCACAAGTGTCCTGGTAAATAACCATTGCTAGTGATGATCGCTGGGGTTGTTCGCACTTTCACTACCATTGGTCCAGTTTCATACGGAGAGGGATCCACTCATCGACGACATCTTTGCAAACCAAGTTAAAAGTGCTTGCATATGCTCTCTCAGGGCTAGTACACTTTCAAAAGAATGCATGACTACTTTGAAAGTTCGGAGAACGATCATCAGTGGAATGTGTTTTCTGGAGAGCAAGAAAAACACAGAAAGGACAACACTAATTGTGATAGTCCTGGCAAACGGCAGTAATACCAATTGTAGTTCCACTGAATTATCAGATTAAGGGCGCAACTGCCAGGTGCGAAGCCACCGGGAGGTCAGGTCATGCACCAGGATCACCGTGTCGCCAAACATATGTTCGGAGTTCCCTGGCTGGGGAGGATCTGGCGCCTCTCTTGTCTTGAACTGCCTTAAAGGGATGGAAATCTTCTGAGGGCTTATTCGCTCTGAGGGTAGAAATTGAAGAGGAGATGGCAACCTGGGGACACGCAGTTCTTGGCTCCTTCGGTCACTGGCTAGGATCGAATCACTAACGTGTAGATTTCTGCAGCTCTTTCACTGGTAGACGCTGGAGGGGGCTGCTGCGTTTGTGGCAGGGTATGAGAAGCAGAGGTCTCCAAAGATGCTGCTGCACGAATAAGGGCGGAGTGCTTATCAGCTCCATGGACGAATTTACGTTGTAGGAATGGAGGGATTAACTACTCAAGGTACTACTGCTGACCCAGACACAGTACTGGTGAAAGTTAATACAGCTGGGACGGGATACAAGCAACAGTACTTTTTGAGAACATCAAAAACTGAGATGCGATCGGAGACCTTAAGTTTCTGGGTTTTATGTTCCGCAATTAGGGTGGCACTTTCTGAGGATCGGGTGAGTCGATAGTCTCTCCAATTGACAAAGAACGGTGATCGGTCACATAGCGAGTTTTCATGAAGCAGCCAACCACGATCTTTACAAATTCGGTTGTTCGTACAGGGGTAAATATATGTCCAAAGTGTTGGAATTTAAAGCGACGCGTCTAGGGTGGGAAATACGGCGTCATAATCGGAAAGATAAACTATGTTTCTGAAATTCTTGGGAAAAGTATCCCCCTAATAGCCGAGGATGAATACTCCGATTTAAGCCTTATCGTCTGAGGGGCCTCGACATAGACGAGTTTCAAAGTGTACCTGTCATTTACCCAAGTTTTCGCATGATTTGTTATCCACATTCAGCGTTAAGTCCCGGAGAAAGAATGAACCATGCCAGCTGATATGACGTGTTAGGGTAAAAGGTACAGCAACGCGTTTTTTACAAGGGAATGACACTCTGAACTCCGTAGGATTCACTGTTGTAATTAAGACGAAAAAACTTTGTAATTTACTGAATGTAGAAATTTCTGCAAATAGATTTTTAATGTTCCCACGAAGAACATCGACTTAGTGAATATAAAGAACCATTCATCAGTCCATGTGCAAACCAGGAACAGAGGAGAAAGTTTCTGCAGCTAATTTGATTCGTTTTCCTTCGGCTATAAGGCAAGGTGGCGAAGTTCTTAGGTTCAAAATGGTCTGCACAGAAAAATTTATGTCTGCCTGATGACTCTGCCGGCACTTCAGAGCCACCCGCTGGTAACTAGTCTTCTCCCTGCCCCAGATATCCGTCATGAGAGAGCCTATTCGGAACGAAGGCTCTCGACAAGGGCGCCAGCCAGAGCAATGGCCGCCTGGCTTGATGGCCATTGCATGGAGCCCCAGTTTGTTATAATACTCAAAATTGTGGTTGATTATATTTAACAAATAAAAAATAATCATTTTACAATTTCTCACATAATTTTTGTTTAAAAGTACTTTCCAGACATGCAAGGCAAACATGCTCATGTGCCCTCTACGAACATAACTGATTCATGTTAGAAACAGGACGCAAGATAAGCGCGACGATTGATGTCATAGGCCCGAGGTGAGCGACTGTCCGACACGTTACTTTTTTTAGCAAGTTCTTTGTGTATTTCTATTTTTTTCTGTATATAACACACTAAATTTTTATATTTAATAATACTTCTTTCATTTCTGTATTTTTACTTCTGATGAAGACTAATCAGAGTCGCAAGCGGTAAAATGCGATAAAGACAAAGGTATGTTCGGTTATGACGTAACTAAATGCACTCATATAAAGACTGGGTTATGATACTGACCTGAGTTAAAATGTGTGGATATACATGTCAAATCAGAACGCTTGTACGTCTCTACGAATAGAAATCACCGGAAACAGAAACATGGACGACGTTAGAAAAAGCTAGAAAAACAGGGTTAGAAAAACCTTGAGCCATAATATAAAGGATGGGGTCGTTTTTGAGACGATTGCCCCTGAATGTAATGAAATTTTGGCTAGTTCTTCAACTCCCACTCGCCTACCCGCACCCCCCTCCCCCGCCCCTCACCGCTCTGTCACCTCACCGACAAACAACATCAGCATCAGCGCCTAATTGAACTTAAAAAAGCGTACCTTTTTGAAGATTTATTTCTAAAAGGGACAAAGACAAATGATAGCTGACAATCCACATCGGGGGGGAGAGACTTGTACAAAACATTCTTCCTATGCACCACTCCTCCCCCTAGCGACACTTGCTTCACCCTCACCTTGCACCCACACTGTGTAGCACTCGTGCTGTTTGTCAATCACTTCACTATTGGTCTTCTTATTTCTGAAATAGCAGAAACTGGAAGACTTCAGGCCGCCATTGTTTTGTGTATGACCGCTGTTCAAATGGTTCAAATGGCTCTGAGCACTATGGGACTTAACGTCTTAGGTCATCAGTCCCCTAGAACTTAGAACTACTTAAACCTAACTAACCTAAGGACATCACACACATCCACGCCCGAGGCAGGATTCGAACTGCGACCGTAGCGGTCGCTCGGTTCCAGACTGAAGCGCCTAGAACCGCTCGGCCACACCGGCCGGCTATGACTGCTGTCACCAATAATAATAGTAGTAATAATAATAAATATGTAGGGTCTACAGCTGTGTAGTAGCCACTGTATAGTTACAGCTGTGAAATTTATTCGAAACTATGGTTTTTTCTGACATTGGCTGCATCAGATACAAAGATTTTACTTATTGGTGACACATGGAAATTTGTGACTGACCGGGACCCGGACGTGGATTTCTCACTTGTCACCAGCGGTTGCCTATCCGTCTATCCGAGCAGCTTCCAGGACTGACCCAAACCTTCCTCTGTCTTACTTTTTGTAACCCCATCGCTCGCAACTATACTTGGATTCCCGCCACAGAGTTTCAAGGAGACAAACGTATTCAACGTTAGCATTACGATTGTCAGTTTGCCCGTGAACCTTATAATACTTATTTTTAACAATGTCTGTAGAAACAGACAATGGTGAGGATCTTCCTACTGCACTACAGTTATGAAATTTATTCGCTATTTCGAAAGCTTTCTGACTTGGTTGCGTTGTGTACGAAGATATTATCTGTTGTGGACACATGAAAATTTGTGCCGCATCGATATTTCCGGATACGAGTCCCGGTCCGCACAAACGTTGATGTGTCACCAACAGGTAATATCTTCGTACCTAATGCAGTTAAGTCAAAAAGCTTTCGAAATTACGAATAAATTTCATAACTTTAGTACAGTAGCAAGATCGTCACCAGTGTTTCTTTCTTCACACGTTTTTAAAAATAAGTAGTTGCTATAGTGTCCTGCTGTCAAATAGTTATTTTATTATTGCGAAGTGAATAATGAAGCAATGTCTGGTCTATAGCGGGAACTACCCACAACTCGGAGAAGATATATATATGAAATGTGTTTTCTTATAGGACAACTATCCAAGGAGTTCCACCCAATAATATCCAAACAGCAGACTCTGTACACAATTTATTAAACTGCCAATACTAATCTCTTTAAATAACGACAAAGTCATATAACTTGTTGTTGTGGTCTTCAGTCCTGAGACTGGTTTGATGCAGCTCTCCATGCTACTCTATCCTGTGCAAGCTTTTTCATCTCCCAGTACCTACTGCAACCTACATCCTTCTGAATCTGCTTAGTGTATTCATCTCTTGGTCTCCCTCTACGATTTTTACCCTCCACGCTGCCCTCCAATACTAAATTGGTGATCCCTTGATGCCTCAGAACATGTCCTACCAACCGATCCCTTCTTCTGGTCAAGTTGTGCCACAAACTTCTCTTCTCCCCAATCCTATTCAATACTTCCTCATTAGTTATGTGATCTACCCATCTAATCTTCAGCATTCTTCTGTAGCACCACATTTCGAAAGCTTCTATTCTCTTCTTGTCCAAACTATTTATCGTCCATGTTTCACTTCCATACATGGCCACACTCCAGACAAATACTTTCAGAAATGACTTCCTGACACTTAAATCTATATTCGATGTTAACAAATTTCTCTTCTTCAGAAACGCTTTCCTTGCCATTGCCAGCCTACATTTTATATCCTCTCTACTTCGACCATCATCAGTTATTTTGCTCCCCAAATAGCAAAACTCCTTTACTACTTTAAGTGCCTCATTTCCTAATCTAATTCCCTCAGCATCACCCGACTTAATTAGACTACATTCCATTATCCTTGTTTTGCTTTTGTTGATGTTCATCTTATATCCTCCTTTCAAGACACTGTCCATTCCATTCAACTGCTCTTCCAAGTCCTTGGCTGTCTCTGACAGGATTACAATGTCATCGGCAAACCTCAAAGTTTTTATTTCTTCTCCATGGACTTTAATACCTACTCCGAATTTTTCTTTTGTTTCCTTTACTGCTTGCTCAATATACAGATTGAATAACATCGGGGACAGGCTACAACCCTGTCTCACTCGCTTCCCAACCACTGCTTCCCTTTCATGTCCCTCGACTCTTATAACTGCCATCTGGTTTCTGTACAAATTGTAAATAGCCTTTCGCTCCCTGTATTTTACCCCTGCCACCTTTAGAATTTGGAAGAGTATTCCAGTCAACATTGTCAAAAGCTTTCTCTAAGTCTACAAATGCTAGAAACGTAGGTTTGCCTTTCCTTAATCTTTCTTCTAAGATAAGTCGTAAGGTCAGTATAACTTACAAAACTTAAATGGTTAAAGAGTGAGCTTTAGAAACAATAACGGCGGCTTTCCGCCATAAAATCAAGAACCTTTTACAATAGTGCTTTTAGGGTTTATCCAAAAGACAAAATCCAATAATAAGTTAACTTGGCATTAGAATTTAAAATGATTTATATAAAAAAAACTTTGAGAAAGATAATGGCGCTTGGCACCATAAAATGAAAGAAGCGCAACACAACCAAAAAATATAATAACAAAATAATAATTTGATACAACCAAAGGGCGAGGGCAACTCCCAACGCAATCACAGACGAGCGAGCTGTCAACACTTCGGAGCCTTCCCACTAGAAACGGTCCCCGAAATAAACCGCTGAGAGCTCCCTGACATGCCTCCCACAACTGCCCATCACTTACAACACACGACAGATAATAACACAAGATAAAATTCAAAAATACAGTATAACATCCCGACAGCGCATGATAACCACAGCGCCTTTAACTCGGTCGCTCTTAATAAGTGCCGGAAGCCAACACACACAAATCTCAAACAATTCTCGCTTGCTAAAACGAAACAAATGCCAAGCGCACATGAATAGTCAAGCCACAGTCTTAGAAGTGCCTTAACGACACCAAACGCGACTCTTCCACCAAGTTAATAATAACACAGTAAAAAAATACAGAATATACCACTAAATGCTGTTACATAACCAAATTGACTATATCGTGTTGTTCAGGTCCCGGAAGACCACATATACCAAGCAGCAGTAATTCACTATGTATATACTGTACAAAACCGCCCTTCTTAGGCAGACTTTACCTAACACATCGACTGCCAAATGTACCATACATGAATGCAACTCCGGGCTGGACTCCAGTTGAGTAAATAAATTAGTACCAACAATTAGCGTAACGAGTCACACACACAGCAAAAAGTTCCAACAACACCGTCCCACATCAGAAAAGTTCAGAAACCGCTGCTGGAGCTTCCAGGGGAAAATCTGAAGAGCCAACCGAGCTAACACCCTAACCTCGCAGACGACTCCAAAATTCAGCAACTAGTTGTCTCCGGGCCAGAGTATCACAGGACCCCACCGGACCTCCACATCACACAGGCAGGAAGAAGAAGTACGCCGACTCCAATTAACCACCACCGCATGGCCAGCACAGCGGCGAGTCACCTCCGCCCCAGACCACTCTGCTCATATTGCGAGGCACAACAACCTGAGCGCTGGTCACTAACCGGTCAGGCAGAGCGAACTTCACGTTCCGTGCACTACCCGGAAAACCAACTACCCTCTCGCTTTCCGCCAGCGACGTCATAGCAAATCGCCGCCGGAGCGCCACCCGCACCAGGACAACGAACTATAATCGATTACAGTGCGCGCTCTGAACAAGATCACAGGGTAGCGGCGCGCGCCATATCAATATATATATATATATATATATATATATATATATATATATATATATATATATATATATATATATATGTGTGTGTGTGTGTGTGTGTGTGTGTGTGTGTGTGTGTGCGCGCTTCAGTTTTACTGTCATAGATACATGGTACAAAGTATGTGTCTCGTGGATAGACTATCTGAGAAAGATGTTCATACATTCGTCTCACAAGCTATAAGGTCCATGACATTGTATCGCGGGTAATGCTGGTATTAGAAACAAAAAAAGTGGTTGTTGGTGACTTTCGTGATCAGTACTACAGTCTTATGATACAATGATAATAATAATGATCTTTTCAGTTCAAAGTGATTTAGTGACCCAATGACAGTTGAACCTTTTGATTTTACCCCTCATAAAATTTCGTTTTACCCTCAGATAATAATTTCCTCCAGGTTGTGAAACACTGGTTTAGACTAATGAGACGCTACAACAGAAGAGAGGAATAGCAGTACAACTGAAAAGAAGAGTACTACAGTTTTATGGTCTGTGACGAATTTCTACTGCCATGTGTAATTCCTTATACACTCCTGGAAATGGAAAAAAGAACACATTGACACCGGTGTGTCAGACCCACCATACTTGCTCCGGACACTGCGAGAGGGCTGTACAAGCAATGATCACACGCACGGCACAGCGGACACACCAGGAACCGCGGTGTTGGCCGTCGAATGGCGCTAGCTGCGCAGCATTTGTGCACCGCCGCCGTCAGTGTCAGCCAGTTTGCCGTGGCATACGGAGCTCCATCGCAGTCTTTAACACTGGTAGCATGCCGCGACAGCGTGGACGTGAACCGTACGTGCAATTGACGGACTTTGAGCGAGGGCGTATAGTGGGCATGCGGGAGGCCGGGTGGACGTACCGCCGAATTACTCAACACGTGGGGCGTGAGGTCTCCACAGTTCATCGATGTTGTCGCCAGTGGTCGGCGGAAGCTGCACGTGCCCGTCGACCTGGGACCGGACCGCAGCGACGCACGGATGCACGCCAAGACCGTAGGATCCTACGCAGTGCCGTAGGGGACCGCACCGCCACTTCCCAGCAAATTAGGGACACTGTTGCTCCTGGGGTATCGGCGAGGACCATTCGCAACCGTCTCCATGAAGCTGGGCTACGGTCCCGCACACCGTTAGGCCGTCTTCCGCTCACGCCCCAACATCGTGCAGCCCACCTCCAGTGGTGTCGCGACAGGCGTGAATGGAGGGACGAATGGAGACGTGTCGTCTTCAGCGATGAGAGTCGCTTCTGCCTTGGTGCCAATGATGGTCGTATGCGTGTTTGGCGCCGTGCAGGTGAGCGCCACAGTCAGGACTGCATACGACCGAGGCACACAGGGCCAACACCCGGCATCATGGTGTGGGGAGCGATCTCCTACACTGGCCGGACACCACTGGTGATCGTCGAGGGAACACTGAATAGTGCACGGTACATCCAAACCGTCATCGAACCCATCGTTCTACCATTCCTAGACCGGCAAGGGAACTTGCTGTTCCAACAGGACAATGCACGTCCGCATGTATCCCGTGCCACCCAACGTGCTCTAGAAGGTGTAAGTCAACTACCCTGGCCAGCAAGATCTCCGGATCTGTCCCCCATTGAGCATGTTTGGGACTGGATGAAGCGTCGTCTCACGCGGTCTGCACGTCCAGCACGAACGCTGGTCCAACTGAGGCGCCAGGTGGAAATGGCATGGCAAGCCGTTCCACAGGACTACATCCAGCATCTCTACGATCCATGGGAGAATAGCAGCCAGCATTGCTGCGAAAGGTGGATATACACTGTACTAGTGCCGACATTGTGCATGCTCTGTTGCCTGTGTCTATGTGCCTGTGGTTCTGTCAGTGTGATCATGTGATGTATCTGACCCCAGGAATGTGTCAATAAAGTTTCCCCTTCCTGGGACAATGAATTCACGGTGTTCTTATTTCAATTTCCAGGAGTGTATTTTACTTTCAGAAGTAACACTTATCCCTAGGAAGAGTGGTCAAGGTAGGTTTAATGCGTACTCACGATTTCTGTCTCCTCAACTGGTGAAATCTGCGCCAAGTAGTAATGCGAATACACTCGCTGTTTACACCGTGCCGTCTGATCGTAGGCTACAAGGACAAAAAGATTAGAGTGGCGTGCTCAGTAAACTGAAGTGTCGTAGCCGTTGTATCGTGGCAGTGTCCGCTCGAACGAATTAAACAGGCCATTTGGTTATTCAGATAATGGAGCCGGCGGCTGGCTAATGATAATTGTGGCGCACAGTGGGCTCATTACGAGCACCTGCGGGGCAGATTGGAGCCGGTCGGCCGTCTGACGACCTCCTTCTGCGGCCGCCTCGAGTCCTCGAGAGCGGCGGACAAGCGCTACAAATGAGCGGCGCTTCCCGCTGCGCCCTCCGCGGCCGCCGCCGCCGCCTGGGTGGACGCCCTCGAGCCACTCCGAACGCACCAACTCTGCTAAACGCTGCCCCTGAGTTCACGCTGGCTCCTCATCGCCAGATTCACTTCATGACAAGTTACGGGCCGGGTCATACTATCGCAAATCAGTAGACCTGTGTACTTGTCTTCAGCTCGAAGACTAATTTCATGCACTACTCCCCACAAATTTATGCTACTCAGGTCCCTTCAAATCCGCACAGCTACTGTAACCAAAATCCATTTGACGTTTCTTATTGTAGTAAAAACTTAATCTCCCTCAAAAAAAAATTACCACATTTATCAGCATACAAACAGCATTTACAGAACTGATGACACTGAAACCTACGGGACTCCTAGTACTACCTTTCTCTATTTCAGATGGACATCACCTGTTGTTGTTAGTATGTCTGCATCTGCACGCACAGTCAAAAATCAAATGGTTCTAAGCACTATGGTACTTAACATCTGAAGTCATCAGTCCCCTAGACTTAGGACCACTTAAACCTAACTAACCTGAAGACATCACACACATTAATGCCCGAGGCAGGATTCGAACCTGCAACCGCGGCAGCAACGCGGTTCCGGACTGATGCGCCTAGAACCGCTCCGTCATAGCGGCCGGCCGCGCACAGTCAACAAACCACCGGACAGTATGTAGCGGAAGGTACCCTGTACGCCCTCTAGTCGTTTCCTTTCCCGTTCCACTCGCAGACAGAACGAGGGAAAAGCGACTATCTATATGCCTTCATACGAGGCCGAATTTTTCTTACTTTCGTTGTCACTACGCGAATGTATGTTGGCGACAAGAGAATCGCTCTGCAGTAAGCTTATAAATTTTCTCGGTAGTATTCCTCGAAACGAACATCGCCTTCCTTACAGGTATTCCCATTTGAGTTTCCGAAGCATCTCCGTGATAGTCCGTGATTTGTCGAACCTACTGGTAACAAATTTAGAAGCTCGCTTCTGAATACCTTCAATCTCTTCCCATGGAAAGTATCAGAGTTGGGCATCCTAAAGGAAAATCTATTACGTATCCTACACCCAGAATATTTGACAGGATTCATTTGAGAGTAAATAATTTTCCAACAGAGTCTAAACCATTATGTGACCTCATTCGGCAGGCGTTCAGAAGAAGAAACAAACCATTTGACATTGAGCATTTATATGTGGATTTTGTAAAAGCTTATGGACGCATTTTCTTTGACCCAGCCCTCCCCTCGCCGAAGTGCTTGTTTACACCCGAAACACGTAAAAGGAAAAAGATACTACAGATAAATACTGTTCGAAATAAACTGACAGTGACTGAAATACGAAAACTAATTTACGAACTGAGTCTTGATACAGCCTGTTTGCACGAAACGTACAGTAGAAACAATAAGCTCTCACGTTTTACTGCGGATATGGTAACAAATACTGGCCACAATGATGCAATGTCTGCCATTGTTGTTACAAGAAAAAGATTCACTTTGACAAAGGTGTCACAGCTGTATGACAAGCACATGATCACATTAGAAGTGATGGACGCGCAAGCAGAGTGGGTTGTAGTAATCATATACATGCAGTGTTCTCATCCCAACCTACCTTGGTTAGATCAACGCAGGGTGATTGCTCTATACGGACGAGGTGCGTGTATCCCTGTGGCAACAGAAGCTAATGCAAAATGCTCTCTGAGGCGCAGTAAGCAAACTGACGAACGAGGTGAGATACTATAGGACGTAATACAGGAATTGGACTTCATTATTTTAAATCTAGAAAGCCAGACGAGTACATTCGAGGGAGGAACACGTGTAGTCACTAACGTAAATGTCACTTTAGCAAGCTGCATGGCAGCAGCTAAGATTAATAGTTGGCAATTGCTCCAATTCCTAACATCCAGTGGCCTCAGCGCAATTGCCATCGAACGGAGAAATGATAACACAGGCAGCCAAGCTGAGGATAGCAGGATTGGGTTAGACATAAGGAAAACGTATTGGAATGGCTTAGTTGCCTATCCTGCAGCATTCTCTGTGGAAACGCATTGGATGCATGTGGACTTGAGTGCGAAGCTACTAACTGCAAAGAGCACAGGACATTTATATTCTCAATGAAAAGTTAAACAGTCAGACTACAATCCCTTAGAGCCCAGAACTCTCCACGCTGAGTCGAAAGTTAAAATCAAGAAGAAGAGCTTACCAACGTGCTCTAGGGCAATCAGAGAGCATTGCTAAGCTCCACGAATATAGGAAAACTAAGATGCGCTACAAAATATTGCTTCAGGAATCTAAAAGAATACAATGGGAGAAATTTCTGCGATGACAAATAAAGTTTGACATATGTGAAAGACCGTATAAATTATTAACTGAAAACGATAAGGGGCGTTCTGTCATGTACACAATTCGTAAAAGGGATGGCTCAATGACGGCTACATGGAGGGAGTCAGCAGAATATCTGCTAACCTGTTCTGCTTCCTGATGGTAACACAGCCACACATACTGAAATACACGCACAACTTATAAGTGAAGTAGGTAATGAATACGAAAATCAGATGTTGGTGATACTGTTCGCTCAGGAAGAAGTTGCCGTCGCAGTTTACAAGCTCAAAACTGTAAAGGCACCTTGTCCGGATGGCGTCTAACCTGACGTCGTGTGGATGGTAGGTCCTCTAATAGTATCATATTTGACAGTATTATTAAATGAGGTGTTGCGAATAGGTAGGATCCCGGCGGTATGGAAAACAGCCAGGGGACTAGTGGTTAAACAGGGAAAACATAAAGATCCAGCATCACCGAAAAGTTATAGACCAACTTGCTAATTAAACGTCTTGGCAAAAGTACAGGAGCGTCTGCTCTGTGATCGGTTGCAGGCGCACAGGGAGCACTTGGCTCTAAATTAGTGTCAGTATGGATTCAGAAAAGGGAAGTCTATTGATCATGCGGTTAATAGAAATCTTCATATTGTAGAAAATTAGACAATGAAGTATGCAGACGCACTCATGATTGACATCGCTGGCGCATTCGACAGTCCTTGGTGGCCTGAGATATTCGCACGCCTTCGAGATCTCAGGGTCCCCAAATGTCTGGATAATAGCTTTGTGGATTGTTATAGCGGACCTAGTTTACAGTGGCTTGGGGGGTAGAACAAGGTAATCAAAAAGGTTACCAAGGGCTGTCCTCAATGATCCATAAGGGGTCCACTGTTCTGGGATTTTAGGATGGAATCCCTATTACATCTGTTAGACAAGGCAGATCCTAATGAAGGAGTTGTTGCACACACAAACGACATCCCAGTAGTTGTATCTGCAGACTCTGCGGCGAGACTTGAGGAAAAGGCGAATGACGTGCTTGCTCAGATGCAGAATTGGTGAAAGAGCATCAAACTGACTACAGCTGTTCATAAGACCACGTACACACTTCTGAAGGGAAGACTTTCTCTTGCCAGAAATCCTTCCCTGAGGTTTGATGGAATACCTGTAAAACATGGCACTGTTTGTAGATATTTAGGTATTCCTCTATGCGAGAAAAGAAACTTTCTTGAACACGTAAAATCAGTTAATCAGAAAGCGGGCAAAATTGTGCATATGACTGCCCGAGCTGGCACTGCTGACTATAAGTTACCGATGCATGTAATGCGGTCATATCACGAAGCTATCTTCACCTCCATTGTGGGCTTCACTGCCAGCGTCTGGACGCATCGTCTTAGACTAGACAGTTACAAAACAATACTGCGACGAATTCAGCAGAGCATACTTCTGACGCTCAACGCTACTTTTCGAACATCACCTGTAGAGATTTTACTGGTGATCCTCGGGATACGTCCGATGGATATCGTGGTACGTTACAGGGCATTGCTGTATTGGTTGGAACGTGAGCAATATGATCGTGTGTACGATATCACAGGAAAACATGTTCAAATGTTCAAATGTGTGCTAATTCCTAAGGGACCAAACTGTTGAGGTCATCGGTCCCTAGTACTACAGCCTACTTAAACTAACTTATGCTAAGAACAACACATACACCATGCCCGAGGGAGGACACGAACCTGCGGCGGGAGGGGCCGCGCAGTCCGTTTCATTGCGCCTCAAACCGCGCGGCCACTCAGCGCAGCACAGAAATGCGTATTACTTATAAAAGAAATTTAAGAGCCTGGAAGTTTGATGGATGGCAGTCTGGCTGGGATACTAGGAGGACTGTAAGACGTGTTTACAGTGTTTTCCCAAGCATCAGAACCGCTCGACCGCTGCGGTCGCAGATTCGAATCCTGCCTCGGGCATGGATGTGTGTGATGTCCTTAGGTTAGTTAGGTTTAAGTAGTTCTAAGTTCTAGAGGACCGCTGACTTCATGAGTTAAGTCCCATAGTGCTCAGAGCCATTTGAACCATTTGAACCCAAGCATCAGGAACAGGCTCAAATTGTGCGACATTGCCCCTACTCGAGGTATCGTGCACCTTTCAACAGGTCACGCTCCATATCCCAAACATCTGCATCGAGTAGAATGCAGTAACACACCAATTTGTGACTGTGGAGAGTAAGGTTCCGCTGATCATGTCGTTGTCAGCTGCCCCCTTTTTCAGTAGAGAGAGACTGCTGACGATTAGACTGCAATCTGCAAACAACTGGCTTGGTTAGGTTTGCTTATATATAAATTTAATTAAGAGGAGCTTCATATATAACAAAAAGAAAAAGAAAATAAAAAAGAAAAGAATGTCGTAGCCACCCACACGGATAGGCATAGACTCAAGGATTGCCGAGGCGCGCACACACCAGTGTGTGTGATGTAGAATAGTGTAGCAACAATAGGTTTAGAAGTAGGTATACTTGCAGTTAGTCGGCAAACCTCGAGTTCTTCCGAGGCTGCCAGTAACATATGTAGTAATGACAAATGGAAGTTATTAACTTGAAACTAGAGTTAATTCCTTTTATTTTATGTTATTATTGTTATTATTATTTTTAAGTGATTCTTATTTTTCAAGTGTTCTTTTTATTTCTACATCAGTTTTACCAATGGTTGCTGTTAACATGATTTAGTGCTACGTACATAGTATAAAACATTATAATCGCCATGATTAACGAATATGTACGACCAGTTTAGAGTTTCTAGATAAGACGTTTGAAATTCGTAACAATAAATAAACTGAATGGAATTGAAACAAACTAGTGTCCTATATGCGATCTCCTTTACAGTTGAAACACACTTTCCAAAAGCTCCCAATAAATCAGAGTCGTCTATTTGCCTTCCCTACTACAATCCTCACGTGCTCGTTCAATTTCATTTCGCTCTGCAACGTTTCGCCTTGATAGTTAATCGACATGACTGTATCAAGCAACTCACTGCTCTCATTACGTGTTTCTTTTTCCTACTCATCTGCATTAACTTACATTTCCTACATTTAGAACAAGCTGCCATTCGTCACACCAACTAGAAATTTTGTCTAAGTCATCTTACCTCTTCCTAGTGTCACTCAACGAGAACATCTTCCCGTACAGCATAACATCATGAGCAAACTGCCGCAGGTTGCTACTCAACCTGTCCGTCAGATCACTTATGTATACAGAAAATGGCAGCGGTCCTATCACACTCCTCTAGGGCACTCTTGACGATACCGTTCTCTCTTATGAGCAGTCGCCATCGAGAACAAGATACTGGGTTCTGTCACTTAAGAAGTCTTTGAGCCACTCACAAAAAAAGAAAAAAAAATTATTCTGTATACTCGTGCCTCCGTTAGCAGTCTGCAAGGGAGGCCCCGCGTCAAATGCTTTTCGGACATCTACGAATGTGGAATCTGCCTGTTGCCCTTCATCCATAGTTTGCAGGATGTCATGTAAGAAAAGGGCAAGCTGAGTTTCGCACGAGCGATTCCTTCTAAAACCATTGAGAAACTACCCTCATCCTTCATTCTGTTACCCTCGTTTTGATTTTGTTAATATTTGTCTTATAAACTCTTTTCAAGGCACTACCTACTTCATTCAACCGATCGTCCACAACTTTTGTTGACTGACAGAACTACAGTCCCGTTGACAAACCTCAAAGTCTTCATTTCTTCTCGCTGAAATATAGTTCTCATTCCAAATTTCTCCTTTGCTTCCTCCACAGCTTGCTGAGTGTTCCGAGTTAATAACATTAGGGGAGAGGGGGATAGTTGCAACCCTGTCTCACTCCCTTCTCAATTGCTGCATACCTATCATGTCTGAATTTCATCCAGACTTACGTGCAAAGAAGGTGCCTTTGAGAAAGACATGGGTGACTTCTGTCCACGTCCTTACCCAAAACGATCTCATGTTCCGTTTTTAATGACTTTATCGATGGGACGAAAACCTGCGCCTTAGCTTAGCTAATGGATGCTCTGAACTGCTCATGAATCTCACTGACGCAGCCTTTTGGAAATATAAATATCATGCCACCACGGAAATTCATATTGCTTCTAAGCAGATGCAGAAATGTCAATCAATATGAGAGGCATGTTAAACCCAGACGTGTCTGTACATTAATTGACAGCAAACAACAGCTGTCCTGTGAAAAAGATTAGTCTAGGGACAGTTGCAGTTGATCTCTCTGTCCCTGCCGAGGAACTTAGCCGGTAAGGAACTTCACTTTATTAGCAACCACTAATGTAACTTAAAGAAAAAATGTGACGTTTTAAGCGAATACCACACGCACAGCCTTTAAGGAGTACATTCTGGAAACGGCCGCATTTAGATTCGCGGTATCAGTACTCAGTGACTGAAAGGAACGAGGACATAGTACCAGACGCCATTCAGTCGTTGCGTCTTGTTCCACCACCTCACTCAGTAATATCCGTCATTTACTGACCACTGTCGTCAAAGCGTTATACAGTAACAAGTAAGCTACGAGAACTTTAAACTTTTTGATAGTGATTCCATAACATTTTACTCATCAGGAATCAAATGGTAGCTAATAACTGCTAGTGATCATAATCTGTAATATTACAATAGATGGCAAAATCCATGAGCTTGTGATTCAACTGTGAATTGGGGAGGAGCTACTTATCAGTGGAATATGTTTAGATGTGAAAGAGCACACTTCTTGCCCTCTTACACCACAGAAAGATGCACTAAGCCAGCGAAGTAGCCACTTCCCATTCCGTCTTTCTTTTGCTGCAGTGAGCCGCAGGATAGCAAACAAGTGAACAACTCTCAGGGACACAACCTATCTTGTTACCATTCTCGTTACTCTCAATAGGAATAAAGGAGCACTGGACCGCTGAATGGCGTGTAGCCTTTCGTAGAGAACCTTTAATGCAGTGAGCCCCCGCAGTGCGAGGCAACTGCTGAAATGTACGTAATGAATAGAGCAGTCTTCTGCGTCGCTACACAGTTGCAGCATTCATTCGGACACATCCGGAAAACAACATACCTTAGTAATTATTCGCAGAGACTGAAGCCGACGAGCATTCCTGGATTCTCCGTTCGCCGACTCTCACTATAATCCACTACCTGCGCCGATGATCATTGCCCAGTAACGCCTCAGACAATCATTTCAGATCAGGCAACAAGAAAGAAAGATCAGAAGTTAACTTATAAACTCCCCGATAAAGATAGCTTGAAGTTAAGTCTGATTAAAATGTAAGTGGGCTGCTTCTGTGTTGGTAGCGCTGTGTAGCGCTTTGCTTTGGATCTCTTACTGCGCTTTCTTTGTAAGAGACTCTGTGGCTGGTTGGACTCGTTGTTGGAAGTTAGTCGCCTGCAGTGATGGAAGTACTGTTGGGCAGTTGGAAGTGAACGGCCAGCAGTGATGAAAGATGTGAGAGATTAGCATTGATGGAGGGTAGAGGTCCGAAGTGTTAGCATAGGCTAACGATCTGGAAGTATCCGACTTGGAAATTGAAAATTATTCATGATTATATATCTGTCACATCATTAAGGTAAAAATACACTCCTGGAAATGGAAAAAAGAACACATTGACACCGGTGTGTCAGACCCACCATACTTGCTCCGGACACTGCGAGAGGGCTGTACAAGCAATGATCACACGCACGGCACAGCGGACACACCAGGAACCGCGGTGTTGGCCGTCGAATGGCGCTAGCTGCGCAGCATTTGTGCACCGCCGCCGTCAGTGTCAGCCAGTTTGCCGTGGCATACGGAGCTCCATCGCAGTCTTTAACACTGGTAGCATGCCGCGACAGCGTGGACGTGAACCGTACGTGCAGTTGACGGACTTTGAGCGAGGGCGTATAGTGGGCATGCGGGAGGCCGGGTGGACGTACCGCCGAATTACTCAACACGTGGGGCGTGAGGTCTCCACAGTTCATCGATGTTGTCGCCAGTGGTCGGCGGAAGCTGCACGTGCCCGTCGACCTGGGACCGGACCGCAGCGACGCACGGATGCACGCCAAGACCGTAGGATCCTACGCAGTGCCGTAGGGGACCGCACCGCCACTTCCCAGCAAATTAGGGACACTGTTGCTCCTGGGGTATCGGCGAGGACCATTCGCAACCGTCTCCATGAAGCTGGGCTACGGTCCCGCACACCGTTAGGCCGTCTTCCGCTCACGCCCCAACATCGTGCAGCCCGCCTCCAGTGGTGTCGCGACAGGCGTGAATGGAGGGACGAATGGAGACGTGTCGTCTTCAGCGATGAGAGTCGCTTCTGCCTTGATGCCAATGATGGTCGTATGCGTGTTTGGCGCCGTGCAGGTGAGCGCCACAGTCAGGACTGCATACGACCGAGGCACACAGGGCCAACACCCGGCATCATGGTGTGGGGAGCGATCTCCTACACTGGCCGTACACCACTGGTGATCGTCGAGGGGACACTGAATTGTGCACTGTACATCCAAACCGTCATCGAACCCATCGTTCTACCATTCCTAGACCGGCAAGGGAACTTGCTGTTCCAACAGGACAATGCACGTCCGCATGTATCCCGTGCCACCCAACGTGCTCTAGAAGGTGTAAGTCAACTACCCTGGCCAGCAAGATCTCCGGATCTGTCCCCCATTGAGCATGTTTGGGACTGGATGAAGCGTCGTCTCACGCGGTCTGCACGTCCAGCACGAACGCTGGTCCAACTGAGGCGCCAGGTGGAAATGGCATGGCAAGCCGTTCCACAGGACTACATCCAGCATCTCTACGATCGTCTCCATGGGAGAATAGCAGCCTGCATTGCTGCGAAAGGTGGATATACACTGTACTAGTGCCGACATTGTGCATGCTCTGTTGCCTGTGTCTATGTGCCTGTGGTTCTGTCAGTGTGATCATGTGATGTATCTGACCCCAGGAATGTGTCAATAAAGTTTCCCCTTCCAGGGACAATGAATTCACGGTGTTCTTATTTCAATTTCCAGGAGTGTACATTATTTGGTTTGCAACAAAATCTTTCTTTTGCCAACCATATGCCTATTAGTAATTAGTGGCTTTAGTAGTTAGAATCATTTATTTAGCTGGCAGTATTGACGCTCGCTGTATTGCAGTAGTTGGCGTAATGAAGATTTTTGTGAGGTAAGTGCTTAATGAAATGTATAGGTCATTGTTAAGATTTCTTTTCAGTCAGAGCCATTATTTTGAATTAATTATTTGCAGTCTGGTTGTAATTTTTTTGGGTAATCGGATTGCGTTGTGCTAGAATATTGTGGGTCACTTGACATGATAAGAAAAAGTAAAGAGAAATTAGGCTCAGTACGTTCAGTTTTACTTAGCGGTTTCAGAATCAAATAACGTAGGAGCTTCATATTTTCAGTCATTCTGCAATTTAAGTACAGATTCACAGATTTAAATAAAGAAGTTTTAAAAAATAGACAAGAATATTGCTGAAACTTAATGAATTAAGAAATAAGCAGCTGAGGAGCAAAGCCACTGTCTCTGCACAGTCTCCGTATGCGAGGTCACTGACTAGTCGCATTAACATTGCCACATGGCGAAAGACTGAAAAATCACCTTTTGCAGCTCGGACTGCTGCAAGACGTACAGGAAGAGGAGGAGGCTCTGGAAGGTACCGACATGGATGTGGAGCCATGTCGCCTCCAGCGCCGTGAACAGCTGTGCAAGGTTTCTCGTTTGAGGATCCATGGCGCGAACACGCACAGATTCTCGATAGTGATCGACATCAGGTGGGAGGGGTGGGGAGGGGGCATCTGAGTATGGTAAACTCATCCTTCCCTTCGAACCACGCACATACACCTCGAGCTATGTAACCCATTTCACTGTTCTGCCAGTAGATACCGTCGTGACGAGGAAAAAAAAAAAAAAAAAAAAAAAAGAACGGCATATAGGGGTGGACATGGTCCTCAAGGATAAATACCTATTTATGTTGATCCACTGGGCCTTCCAGAAAGACATCAGCAATGCTACGAAAACATACGCCAGACCATAACGCTCCTTCCTAGGACTGGAACCTTCCGATGATTGTTGCAAGGCCGTACATGCCCAATGCCAACTGTCCGATGGAGCATAAAACGTGATTCATCTGTAACAATTACCTATCGCCACTCAGTGGTCGTCCAGTTGCGGTACTGGAGTGCAAAGTCCAGTCTTCGACGCCGGCCAGAGTGGCCGAGCGGTTCTAGCCGCTACAGTCTGGAACCGCGCGACCGCTACAGTCGCAGGTTCGAACCCTGCCTCGGGCATGGATGTGTGTGATGTCTTTAGGTTAGTTAGGTTTAAGTAGTTCTAAGTTCTAGGGGACTGATGAACACAGATTTTGAGTCCCATAGTGCTCAGAGCCATTTGAACCATTTGAACCAGTCTTCGACGCCGATAAACAGCAGTCAGCAAAGGTCTATGAACAAGTTGCCTGCTGCGGAGGCCCATACGCAGCAACGTTCGTTGAACATTTGTTGAGGAGACACAGTTGTTGGCCCCTTAGTTGCTCTACAGTTGCACGTCTACTCACCTGTACACATAGATGGTTCGGAAATTATTCCATCTTTGGCCCGAAAGACAATGATCGCGCCCTTTTGGACGTCAGATAAATCACTCCGACTGCACTATTATCCGCGTTCTGTCGACAAGCTTTATATACTCTGCATTGCTGCCGTCTGTCATCTGTGAATGTTTATTGCACGTTAACGCTGAATATAGGCGGTGGTCACATTAATGTGTCTGGACCGTGTATAACGGTTTGCGCGTGCAGTTGTCGACAACTCAAAAACCACTCACCGACAGTCGGAGGTTCCTTGTAGTGCAGTACAATGGTTGTACGGTGGTAGTTCTGCTTGCAATGGCTGCCATCTCACCGCGGTGGTCAGTGGTAACCACGACCGCCGGTTTGAATTCGCAAAAAAGCTTCCGTATAGTATCACAGAAGCGGAAACAATAACCGGAAAAAAAGGAAGTCAGTGTTCATAACAGGAATTTCAATCGTTTCATGTAACTTATCATCCACCTTTAACACTCCAGCTCGTGTGTATAAACCGCATAAACAGCTACAATGATTTTAACCGGATAATTGGTTGCCTGGCCTATTAGAGAGGCCGTGCACTTTTGGTTCCGAATTTCTTTGACGGACAGTACGACGATCGAATATTGTAGTTTGCCCTGCAGTTAATCGTTCCGTTGCTTTTACGACCTTTTGTTGCACTCGACATAACTCGCGTGGCAACGTTGCTACGGGCTATTTCTATTTAAAATCGTGTTTCCTTGGAGATCTGAGCTTGTTTTCTTGTGAGTTTGTGATAATGTCCGACACGGAGTCAGTTGCGGGTTGGACAGACGAGGAAAGCGAATTCAGTGAGAGTGAGACCAGCTTTTTTGGCGACATACCTGACGGTGATGATCCTGAATACTCTCCTGAGAGTTCCTATCGTGATTCCGACGATTCCGAAACAGGCGGACCGAGAAAAAGAACAAGGACTACTGCTGGGGAATCAGCAATTGTGCCACAAAGAGACGTCTCCGAAGTTACTTGGCATGATGTAGTTGGAAACATGAAGGCTTTTACCACAACTTGAAATGAGGCAATTGACCTGAAATGAGTCAATTGCTGATCATACCAAATGAAAATGACTGGAAGGTGTGATGAACTTTATTTTTACCTTTTTCTTCAATGACCAACTTTTGGAAATGATTGTCACCGAGACGAACCATTATGCCGTGCAACGAATTATTGACAGTATTTTCAACGAAAAGTGAACAGAACACAGAATATACACCAATGGGACGAAACAAATAACGAAGAAATCATGCACTTTTTGGATTCGTTCTGTGGACTACTTTGGATCGAAATCTTACACTTCAGAAATATTGATCAAAGGATATACTGTACAAAAACCAAGATCATTTCTTGCACATCTAATGTAAATTCAGCTCAGAATCATATACTGACGGGATTAGCCGAGCGGTCTACAGCGCTGCAGTCATGGTCTGTGCGGCTGGTCCCGGCGGAGGTTCGAGTATTCCCTCGGACATAGGTGTGTGTGTTTCTCCTTAGGATAGTTTAGATTAAGTAGTGTGTAAGCTTAGGGACTGATGACCTTAGCAGTTGAGTCCCATAAGATTTCACACACATTTGAACATTTTCATGTACTGACGCCTTGTTTACGCTGCAGAAAAGGCGGGTTATCCGTGTACAACGGAAACAGTTCTTATTTTGACGTACTGTGCTGTCTAAACGGGTCCTCCAAGAGATTTGTTCAGATGTTAAAAGACAACTTGGAGTGCAACGAAGCACCGATCACCGTGCAAAACAACCACCTATATTCTGTGCGGCCCAGTGTTTCCCATAGTACATCCAACAGCTATTTTGTTCGCGGCGTTATCTGCAATATGAACAAGAAAGTGGAGTAGACTTAATTATCCAGCGAAGTTGTTTTACATGTTTGGTGTACGCAAAGCTCCCCCGTCATAGGTTCGAATCCTCCCTCGGGCGTGTGTGTGTGTTGTGTGTGTGTGTGTGTTTTTTTTTGTCATTAGTGTAAGTTACTTTAAGTTACATTAAGTAGTGTGTAGGCTTAGGGACCGATGACCTTAACAGTTTGGTCCTTTAAGATCTTACGACAAATTTCCAATTGTACGGAAAGCCAAGAAACGAGACATCTGCAAATATGATGACTTCACTAACGTCATGTGTTATTCATTTAATCCTAACTGTAGACATAGGTGAACTGAAAAACGTCATCAGATGACAGAATTTCATGAGTTATTCGTCTTAAACTATTGTAGATATGAATTTGGCTGTCTCTGACTTCCTTTGACAGACCTGATGGCATGGCTGAACGCTTAAAACGCTAGTTTGCACGGCAAGAAGGTAAACCAAACGATACGCAATTCGAAATATCTCACCTGATTGAAGATCATTTATCTCGTACACTAGAAAATGTAGTTGTGAACTTTAGGTGGTTTCGCACACCCTTCTATGTAAATACTCAATTATACTACACTTCAGAAGTGCAACATAAACTGTTGAAAGAAGGGCACGCCACCTGCATATACGAGAACTTACTTGTGATTAGTTTATGAGAAGCAGGCAGTGAAACAAGAAGCTTTATTTAATAAATTTAAGAAAGCTTTGCTATGAAAAAAGACCTAAACCATCCTATTCGATAGCGCACATCTGTGAAAGCAGTTTCTGCAGATGGGTAACTTTCAGTACCATGTCACTGCACCCACTGCATTGTAATGCGCTTGGAATCTTCTTAGTCTGCTGTCCAGAAGGTGATCAGGACGGGGTTACCCAAACCTGGTCCACCCCTTGACGATGGCCCTCTGACGTCATCCAGCATGCGAGAAGAGTGCTTGCAGCTTTCTGTAGCATTCGATTGATCACGATAATACTACATCGGATTCATCCCAGCAAACACTCTCTTAATTCCTGCGTATTTGAAAAAATTTGGATATTTGTGGTAAGTTCATATAGGACCAAACTGCTGGGGTCATCGCTCCCTAGGCTTACGCACTACTTAATCTACAATCCTGGAAATTGAAATAAGAACACCGTGAATTCATTGTCCCAGGAAGGGGAAACTTTATTGACACATTCCTGGGGTCAGATACATCACATGATCACACTGACAGAACCACAGGCACATAGACACAGGCAACAGAGCATGCACAATGTCGGCACTAGTACAGTGTATATCCACCTTTCGCAGCAATGCAGGCTGCTATTCTCCCATGGAGACGATCGTAGAGATGCTGGATGTAGTCCTGTGGAACGGCTTGCCATGCCATTTCCACCTGGCGCCTCAGTTCGACCAGCGTTCGTGCTGGACGTGCAGACCGCGTGAGACGACGCTTCATCCAGTCCCGAACATGCTCAATGGGGGACAGATCCGGAGATCTTGCTGGCCAGGGTAGTTGACTTACACCTTCTAGAGCACGTTGGGTGGCACGGGATACATGCGGACGTGCATTGTCCTGTTGGAACAGCAAGTTGCCTTGCCGGTCTAGGAATGGTAGAACGATGGGTTCGATGACGGTTTGGATGTACCGTGCACTATTCAGTGTCCCCTCGACGATCACCAGTGGTGTACGGCCAGTGTAGGAGATCGCTCCCCACACCATGATGCCGGGTGATGGCCCTGTGTGCCTCGGTCGTATGCAGTCCTGATTGTGGCGCTCACCTGCACGGCGCCAAACACGCATCCGACCATCATTGGCACCAAGGCAGAAGCGACTCTCATCGCTGAAGACGACACGTCTCCATTCGTCCCTCCATTCACGCCTGTCGCGACACCACTGGAGGCGGGCTGCACGATGTTGGGGCGTGAGCGGAAGACGGCCTAACGGTGTGCGGGACCGTAGCCCAGATTCACGGAGACGGTTGCGCATGGTCCTCGCCGATACCCCAGGAGCAACAGTGTCCCTAATTTGCTGGGAAGTGGCGGTGCGGTCCCCTACGGCACTGCGTAGGATCCTACGGTCTTGGCGTGCATCCGTGCGTCGCTGCGGTCCGGTCCCAGGTCGACGGGCACGTGCACCTTCCGCCGACCACTGGCGACAACATCGATGTACTGTGGAGACCTCACGCCCCACGTGTTGAGCAATTCGGCGGTACGTCCACCCGGCCTCCCGCATGCCCACTATACGCCCTCGCTCAAAGTCCGTCACCTGGACACACGGTTCACGTCCACGCTGTCGCGGCATGCTACCAGTGTTAAAGACTGCGATGGAGCTCCGTATGCCACGGCAAACTGGCTGACACTGACGGCGGCGGTGCACAAATGCTGCGCAGCTAGCGCCATTCGACGGCCAACACCGCGGTTCCTGGTGTGTCCGCTGTGCCGTGCGTGTGATCATTGCTTGTACAGCCCTCTCGCAGTGTCCGGAGCAAGTATGGTGGGTCTGACACACCGGTGTCAATGTGTTCTTTTTTCCATTTCCAGGAGTGTAGCTTGAACTAACTTACGCTAAGGACAACACACACAACCATGCCCGAGGGAGGACACGAACCTCCGACAGGGGAAGCCGCGCGAACCGTCGCAAGGCGCCCAAGACCGCGCGGCTGCGTATTGGAGAAAGCTGTGCAAAGTGTTCTCGTGCGACACCTTCTTGAATGACGAACCTCACACGAAAAAATCGATTAATGATCCGGACTTTAGAATGTAAGATCCTGTCCAGGTTCTACACAGCCCTCAGTTGGCCCTCAATAATGATGACAGGAGTCCGACTTCCGTAAGTGATGCCATCCCAAGACAACTCTCGCCCATCTCCCTGTTGAAGCCATCGGACTGTGTCCTTGTGGCCTGCACTGCTACTTACCGACTGCACACTCTTCTACAAAGATCGTCAGGTGCCAATGATAAACCTTGCATTCGTCTATGAAGAGAACATGACGTCACTGACGCGGATTCCTTTCTGTGTGTTCCCTTGCGACCTGTGTGCACACTCACAGCGATACATTTGTTTGCAGAACGTCTTTGGGCTTCGTTGCCTAGGTACGGTTTCTGCGGCGTCTTGGTAGGTGGCGCCCTTGTGGTATCTCACGCAAGATTTGAAGGGCGTGCGTGGCCAACACTGTTACAAGTCTGTTTACCGCGGGTTGACTGTCTGAGAAGGAGTCTCTCTGGTTCGCGGCCTGAGCATGCTAGCCGTTGAGGTCAGCTCGCCTCGATTGGGTAGCGGGTGTTTACTTGGAGGAGCATGCCTACGCCTACTGGAGAGTCGCTGCTTCCCTCTGCCGGTGCGATAGCGGGCCATACTCTAGACTAGGGCTGTTTCCTGCTGCTATGACTGCTGGACGTGGCCACACACACCATTATTATTATCCTTGGCCTGACGCAGGAACAAAGAATATGTACTGAATCGCGCATCTCATCGGGACGTGGGCCGAGCAGGTTACCGTGTGTTGGTTAATTCACGTGTTTCAGCCCCTCTGTTGTCCTTAGTTATTCTTATGACTAATTGCTTATGCTTGTCGATTCCCGAAAATTCACTTTCTTATTTGAATGCCTTTATAGAACTTGCATATTCATCTGCCTTGAAAGTTTTCTTTAATATTCAGAATGGATGCACATTGTGGCCTCTGTAATAGCCAGTGAGATTGTTAGACCCGGTAAATTCCTTTGGAGCGATTTCTAGAGTTCAGAGAGTTAGTTTGGCTTTGATTACCAATAGAGGAATTCCCTGTAGTATTATAGAAATAGTAATGTAAATTTTTATTCCGTGTCCCCGTGAGCTTAATGATTCGTAACTGTTCATGTTAAACTTGCCCCGCGACGAATAAGTACTGCTCACCTTTGTGGTAGTTAAATTTGACCTCTGTGGTAAATAAATAAGTTAAAAAAAGTTTCTTTATGCTTAGCGCCTTGGCACTCACAGATTCTACCTCTCTTTCACCTCACCTTGCTCACTTTCTCCGCACACTACCCTGGTGGGTTGAAGTGGAGTAATGGACGCATAGAAGCCAAATCGATCGTGTGGAGACGGTTGCGTATAGTCTGTGTCAACACAGCGTTTCCACTTGCAACCAAAGAGGAAGAAAAAAGTTCTGTAGCTACAAGTCATACACGGTCTACTCACATTTACTTGAGCACCGCGTATGTTCGACTTCGACTTGTAACAACCACTCACAGCGGCAGTTACCTCCACTAACAGTGGAGGGTAGTAAGAAATGTCGCAGGGATGCTGGAAACTGTGCAGTCGTTGTCCTAATGTGGGAACGAAGCAATTTATCTAATTTCAAAAAGGGCATGATCATTGGTTTTCGGGCCAAAGGTGGAAGTACTAAGTCAGTAAACTGTTCACGTGCAGCCGTGGTAAATACATACCGTGCATGACAAAACTCCCTTTCCAAAACAGGCGCCGAGGCAACTGTGGTGCAGCAGGTGTCATAGATGACAGGGGTAAATGACTGTTGGGTAGATCTGTACGGCCGAATAGACGTGCAACTGTTCTGAAAGTGACCACCCAGATGAACCAAGGGCCAATCAATATTTCTCCTCAATGATAATTCACCAAACATTGCTGCGTATGTGTATGCAGGTTCACGTACCCATGCTGACTATTGTTCATCGGCGACGAAGGCTAGTATTTGCAATTGAATGGTGACAAGCGGCCTTTTCAGACGAATTAAGTTTTAAGTTCCTTCAAGCAACGTCCGAAAGCAAACACCCTGCAATAATCGTCGAGAAGGTCCAGACCGGAGGAGGGAATCTTATGGTCTTAGGAGTGTTTTTGTGGTATTTCCCGCGTGAGCCTCGTCATTCTGGAAGGCATAAGTATGCATGTGTCCTTGTGGACCATGTCCACCCCTACTGTAAGTAGACTGTTTAGGTTTTTATGTTGGTAACGCCACGTAGCGCTCTGTATGAAAATCACTGACTGTGCTGTGTGCAGTCTGTGGCTGGTTAGCATTGTTGGAATTCGCTATTGTAGTGTTGGGCGGTTGGATGTGAACAGCGCGTAGCGTTGCGCGGTTGGTGGTGAGCCGCCAGCAGTGGTGGATGTGGAAAGAGAGATGGCAGAATTTTGAGAGCGGACGATCTGGACGTGTGTCCATCAGAAAGAGTAAATTTGTAATACTAGATATCATGAACTGATATATATACGCTCACTTTTGAACATTATTAAGGTAAATACATTGTTTGTTCTCTATCAAAATCTTTCATTTGCTAACTATGCCTATCAGTCGTTAGTGCCTTCAGTAGTTAGAATCTTTTATTTAGCTGGCAGTAGTGGCGCTCGCTGTATTGCTAGTTTGAGTAACGAAGATTCTTGTGAGATAAGTGGTTCATGAAAGGTATAGGTTATTGTTAGTCAGGGCCATTCTTTTGTAGAGATTACTAAAAGTCAGATTGCGTTGCGCTAAAAAAATATTGAGTGTCAGTTTAGTGATGATCAGAATAAGTAAAGAAAGAAATGTCCGAGTACGTTCAGTTTTGCGCAGCTGTTTGAAAATCAAATAACGTAGAGGTTTCCCAGCACTGTCATTTATAAATTTTTCAAAGGGGATGTTTCACTACAAAAGTTTGTTTCTCATCGGCACGATGACATCTATTAGCAGGACAAGGCAACGTATCATACCGCTTACGGTGTACATGCGTGTTTCGAAAAATACCAGCATTAGTGTACTGTACTCCCCTGGCCCCCAGACTCCCCGCATTTAAACCCAATCGAGAAACCTAGCGCAGTTGGCCGCTACGCTGGAGTCAGCATGGCTCCACATCCCTGTCGGTAATTTCCAGAACCTCAGGAGTCTCTTCCTGCACGTTTCGCAGTGGACCGTACTGCAAAAGGTAGTTATTCAGGCTTCTGACAGTGGTCACATTAATGTGACTGGAATGTGCAGAGGAAGCTGCTTCCGTTTACTACTGTCGAAGTTCTGTCTTCAAGAATAAAACGAGAATAATGTAAAACTATGTAACTAGATACCTAATAAAAACGTTACATTCATCATAACAAGTCTGTATAAATGTTCAAGTCGAAAAAAGTCCAAATTCAAAGAAATTAATACTAAAATTTAATACGATCGACGTCAGGAGGATCTTACAGACAAGACCAGTCCACCGTAGACATAAGGAGATAAAAGGAAATGAGTATACGAAATAAATTCTGACATTCAAACTCATTACATGTAGAAAAAAATGTCTCTTGTAATGTAACTACAGAGCGATTATCAATATACAGAACATACTTATTGCAGTAGGTATTTGTTAAATGGTAGATCTTGGGGTGCAAACTCACTACTAACACACATTCTCGTTGCTTCACTTTTTTTTCTTTTCTTTTTTCTTTTGTTAGAACTATAAGCCCGTCAAGCGAAATCCAAAACATTGTAGTTCATCAAAGAAAATAAGATCATAAACAACAGAAATGACTAGCAATATGTAAACTTTACTCGATCATTCTGTATCCATTGGTTCTGTAAGAGAATGCGAAAGACCACAAACAAAGTGACGCAAATGTTTATTTACTGTAATATGATAAACTCAAAAAATATCTTAATATGTAAAATTAAATAAGTGAGTTTATAGGTTCAAAATAATATTCTAGTGTATCATTATGTACTAATTTTTTCGGATCTTAAGATAGGGTCTTATTTTCTTGATGTCGCTGCGTTTTGTATTGGGCTTGCAAACTAAAAACTGGGAATTAATTGAAGTGCAGTGAAGACTTGTAAACTTATTACTTAGAAGGATAATGTTATCAATCATATTCACCGGTGTTTGTGGGACTTAACTGAACTGCTGAAGTTGTTTATTTCCCTCTCCCCAGCGTTGTACGCATGGAACTGTACCTGTATTAGCTGCCGACTGATTAATCTTACTGCAGTATGGTGGTTGTGTTCTTACTGATGATCAGAAATCATCAAATCATGAAATCAGGGACAAGCACATAACCTACCCCCACTGAGGCTGAGGCTGCCACTGGTCCAAAGGATGAACATCGACAGTGGTGTACTCTCTCAATGGGGGACTGTAGACAAATTTGCTATTTTACTTAGGATATCGACATACAGTATATTGATTATGAACTGCACGTTTGACCTCTGGTCTCCTTACCAGCCAAATTCTGCTGAATATTTCTTGCACTATCAGATTCGAAACTGCTATCTCCCAGTACTGTGACATCGCTTTACCTTACTTTAGCAGCTTCAGCTAAGCATACCGGACGTCGAATAGCTAATCATACACTTCTAGAAATGGAAAAAAGAACACATTGACACCGGTGTGTCAGACCCACCATACTTGCTCCGGACACTGCGAGAGGGCTGTACAAGCAATGATCACACGCACGGCACAGCGGACACACCAGGAACCGCGGTGTTGGCCGTCGAATGGCGCTAGCTGCGCAGCATTTGTGCACCGCCGCCGTCAGTGTCAGCCAGTTTGCCGTGGCATACGGAGCTCCATCGCAGTCTTTAACACTGGTAGCATGCCGCGACAGCGTGGACGTGAACCGTATGTGCAGTTGACGGACTTTGAGCGAGGGCGTATAGTGGGCATGCGGGAGGCCGGGTGGACGTACCGCCGAATTGCTCAACACGTGGGGCGTGAGGTCTCCACAGTACATCGATGTTGTCGCCAGTGGTCGGCGGAAGGTGCACGTGCCCGTCGACCTGGGACCGGACCGCAGCGACGCACGGATGCACGCCAAGACCGTAGGATCCTACGCAGTGCCGTAGGGGACCGCGCCGCCACTTCCCAGCAAATTAGGGACACTGTTGCTCCTGGGGTATCGGCGAGGACCATTCGCAACCGTCTCCATGAAGCTGGACTACGGTCCCGCACACCGTTAGGCCGTCTTCCGCTCACGCCCCAACATCGTGCAGCCCGCCTCCAGTGGTGTCGCGACAGGCGTGAATGGAGGGACGAATGGAGACGTGTCGTCTTCAGCGATGAGAGTCGCTACTGCCTTGTTGCCAATGATGGTCGTATGCGTGTTTGGCGCCGTGCAGGTGAGCGCCACAATCAGGACTGCATACGACCGAGGCACACAGGACCAACACCCGGCATCATGGTGTGGGGAGCGATCTCCTACACTGGCCGTACACCACTGGTGATCGTCGAGGGGACACTGAATAGTGCACGGTACATCCAAACCGTCATCGAACCCATCGTTCTACCATTCCTAGACCGGCAAGGGAACTTGCTGTTCCAACAGGACAATGCACGTCCGCATGTATCCCGTGCCACCCAACGTGCTCTAGAAGGTGTAAGTCAACTACCCTGGCCAGCAAGATCTCCGGATCTGTCCCCAATTGAGCATGTTTGGGACTGGATGAAGAGTCGTCTCACGCGGTCTGCACGTCCAGCACGAACGCTGGTCCAACTGAGGCGCCAGGTGGAAATGGCATGGCAAGCCGTTCCACAGGACTACATCCAGCATCTCTACGATCGTCTCCATGGGATAATAGCAGCCTGCATTGCTGCGAAAGGTGGATATACACTGTACTAGTGCCGACATTGTGCATGCTTTGTTGCCTGTGTCTATGTGCCTGTGGTTCTGTCAGTGTGATCATGTGATGTATCTGACCCCAGGAATGTGTCAATAAAGTTTCCCCTTCCTGGGACAATGAATTCACGGTGTTCTTATTTCAATTTCCAGGAGTGTATTTAATCTTAAAGAGTTTGACAGTCGTTAGGATACGCATTTCCCTTCCACCAGGCAGACAGAAGGAGCCGTCCTTCACCCCTTACATGGGCTCACTGCAGATTTGGAGCTAGCGTTGGGCGAAAGTGTTCGAAAGTCTCCAGGAGTCCTCCCAACATCAGAAATGTACCAAAATCTACCATTCTGATGAAAATAAAAAGAAATTGTTTCATAAGGTTCGAGTCCTCCCTCGGGCATAGGTGTGTGTGTTGGTCCTTAGGATAATTTAGGTTCAGTAGTGAGTAGTGTGTAAGCTTAGGGACTGATGACCTTAGCAGTTAAGTCCCATAATATTTCACACACATTTAAACATTTTTGAAGTTCAGTTCTCATCTTCAGTTCGAGGAATTGTTCGTAACAGCATTCTTCGTAAAACATGCACCAACATCTGCCCAGTAAAATAAATACTTTTTATATTTCGTCAGTTTACTTCTCATCTTCAGTTTGAGGAATTGTTTGTTACAGCATTCATCGTGATAGGTGGTGAGGTCTTAGGGGACCAAACTGCTGAGGTCATCGGTCCCTAAGCTTACGCACTACTTAATCTAACTTAAACTTACGCTAAGGACAACACACACACCCATGCCCGATGGAGGACTCGAACCTACGACGTGGGGGAGCCATCTGTACCGTGACAAAACGCCCTAAGACCGCGCGGCTACCACGCGCGGCGCAGTCCTCGTACTTTCCTTTGCAAAGAGTAGTCTATTAAATCTTACCTCGCAAAGCCATCGTATACTGGTGGTCTATATAAATACGTCCACTTTCTCGATTGCTGGAGACAGTGATTGGCTTTGTTGAGATCTTTTGCACAATAACGACTGCGCGAAACCACGGTATCTCGTACGGAAAGACAGAGCAGCTGATGCTACTGAAGGCTCGCTCGCGAACATTTCCGATGCTGACCTCTTGATTATGATGGCATTCAGACAGGAAAAGCTATTGGCCATCAAGTGTTTCGTGTGCAATGGAAAAGAAGCTGAGACTACTACGAGTGGGCAGGTACGAGCGCCTCAGCCCGTCGTTTCTGTGATGTAGCAGCTATCACTATTGCAACCCACAAAAATTTCTGTTTGCTTATCATAATCAAACCTTGATCTCCCTCCACTATTTTTATCCAGCACACTTCCTTACATTACAAAGCCGTCGAATCATTGAATAGTAGAATGCGTTCCACATCGACCAATCATTGCTTTTAGTTAAGTTGTGCCACAAATTTCTTCCCCCCCCCCTCCCCCCGACCAATTTGATCAAGTGCCTCTCCGCCAGTTATCAGATCCACTCACCTCTCACCTAATCTTAAAGATTCAACTACACCACCTCCTGCATCTTCTTGTTCACATTTCATTTCCGTACAAGGCTACACTCCAGACAACTACGTTCTGAAACGACTTTCTGACACTAAAATTTATAATCTACGTTGAAAAATTCTCTTTTTCGGGAAGGTGTTTCTTGCTGTTACCTATCTGCATTTCATTTTCCATTACAAACGGCAAAATGCATTTCATATGCTTAATGTGTCACTTTCTAATCTGGTTCCCTTAGTATCACCTAATTTAATTCGACTACATTCCATTAACCTTATTTTGCTTTTGTTATTCCACTTATAACCTCTTTCAAAGATACTATCCATTACATTCTACTGATCTTCCAATCCAAAATGGTTCAAATGGCTCTGAGCAATATGGGACTTAACATCTGAGGTCATCAGTCCCCTAGAACTTAGAACTACTTAAACCTAACTAACCTAAGAACATCACACACATCCATGCCCGAGGCAGGATTCGAACCTGCGACCGTAGCAGTCCCGCGGTTCCGGACTGCAGCGCCAGAACCGCACGGCCACCGCGGTCGGCACACCATGGGCGGTATGCAGCTTTGCGTTACTTTGCTGGAAAGCAACGTCACAGACGCCTCGAAGATTGGGCACATCAGTGCGTGATCAGTGTAACGATTGCTGTCGAAATTACCAACTACGACAACCAGAGCTGATCGTGTTATTACCCAGTGGGACCCCGTACTATCTCACCAGTCTCTGGGTCTATTTTATGAGGACGAATGCAATCTGACAACTATAATTTTCGAAAAGAGATACGTCAGTCAAGTCGTTGTGCGCAGAACCAGGATATTTCTGGAAAGGGGCACGGTGTCCCTCGGATGTCGAGTGTTTTTGAGCGCATAATGGGAACGTTCCTCTAAGTATGTGCAGCTGTTTTAAGGGGAGCCACAGTTGTCGCCACACTGTAAGTCTGCATTTTTCTAGACTCCGTACTACTATCCCATATCTTGCTGTGAAGATGCCCATTTCCTTACTCAAGGAACTTGAAGTAGTTCTTCGAACCTGCACGGCAGATCGAATAATATGTATGTTCTCTTGGGCTCTAGTTCCGCTGTGCCGTTGAGTATGACCGTGCTGAATCTATCGATTACATATTCACGTGACAATCATAGGATCGTTAACAATGCGAGCAACACTATGGCCTAATGGTATCGATAGCTCACAATCCTGCCGCTGAGTACCGTGCTGGTAGCCGTTTCTCCTCCTTGCACGAGGTATAACACGCTCTTCTCGCAACAATCAACATTCAAATGCGATTTCTGATTCAGAAACCCACAGCGCAGCTTTCTTTATGTGCAGAATGTAGATGGCGTGAGATTGTGAGCCGTGAGTCCGCAGTACAGAGTATTCTAAAACAACATGTTTGGGTGAGCGATATGTAGATGGCCAGTTGCTGTGTAATGGCCGGGCCAGACAGGAAACCGGACTCTAGGCAGTGAGCCCGATGCTGTGGCGAGCCGAGAAGGGAGGTGGTGAGCACTCACCAGGCCGCAACGGCCTCGCGTCTTGGAAAGCCCACTTACACCAATACCAGACATGCTACCACAAATGTACAGAGAGAGAGGGGAGGTGGAGATGCATAGAGTGAGGAGACAGAAGAATATGGAAAAAGAATGGATTGAGGAGGAGATGGTCATAAAGAGGGGGAAGAGAAGTTGACTTAGAGGGGGGAAGGAAGAGATGGACAGAGGAGAAGGGAGCAGATGGACAGATGGGGAGTAGCAATGCACTGAACTCGCAGTACTGTGACGAGCTCGCTAAAATTATTTTTGTACGTGTAAAGTGAACATTAACTAATTTATCAATATTGTATAAGGACATTCTTGTTTAACGTTGTTACCAAAAATTTGAGAAAGTACTCGACCAGTTTACTTCAGATATGTATACGATACTCTAACGAATCTTCTTACGCACGTAGGCTATATATTTACTTAATATCGATACATATTTGTATTATAACAATGGATGTATTCATGTATGTTCCACGTCTCCTCCAGAACCACTGAACCCAATTCAGCCAAACTTGGTACACTTATCACTAACTGTTTGGAAAGAAGCGCTGTGGGACTGAGAACCACATAACTATCAAGTGGGTGAAGGTGGGGAAGGAAAAAAATGTGTAGCCCACTATGGCGAATACAAAGACTTTACTGATCCAGTAATTGAGAATTAGAGCATTTAATGACTTTCGATAAACTTTATGCATAATTTCAGACCTTAAGTAACTTTTTCTCGCTCATACCACCAGCATCATGATGAAAGGAAAAAAGTCTTTATCGTTTACTACATTTTCCCTGTTCATGCAGTAAAACTGCCACATCAGACATTGTTGTTGTTGTTGTTGTTGTGGTCTTCAGTCCTGAGACTGGTTTGATGCAGCTCTCCATGCTACTCTATCCTGTGCAAGCTTTTTCATCTCCCAGTACCTACTGCAACCTACATCCTTCTGAATCTGCTTAGCGTATTCATCTCTTGGTCTCCCTCTACGATTTTTACCCTCCACGGTGCCCTCCAATACTAAATTGGTGATCCCTTGATGCCTCAGAACATGTCCTACCAACCGATCCCTTCTTCTGGTCAAGTTGTGCCACAAACTTCTCTTCTCCCCAATCCTATTCAATACTTCCTCATTAGTTATGTGATCTACCCATCTAATCTTCAGCATTCTTCTGTAGCACCACATTTCGAAAGCTTCTATTCTCTTCTTGTCCAAACTATTTATCGTCCATGTTTCACTTCCATACATGGCTACACTCCATACGAATACTTTCAGAAATGACTTCCTGACACTTAAATCAATAGTGGATGTTAACAAATTTTTCTTCTTCAGAAACGCTTTCCTTGCCATTGCCAGCCTACATTTTATATCCTCTCTACTTCGACCATCATCAGTTATTTTGCTCCCCAAATAGCAAAACTCCTTTACTACTTTAAGTGCCTCATTTCCTAATCTAATTCCCTCAGCATCACCCGACTTAATTAAACTACATTCCATTATCCTTGTTTTGCTTTTGTTGATGTTCATCTTATATCCTCCTTTCAAGACACTGTCCATTCCATTCAACTGCTCTTCCAAGTCCTTTGCTGTCTCTGACAGAATTACAATGTCATCGGCGAACCTCAAAGTTTTTATTTCTTCTCCATGAATTTTAATACCTACTCCGAATTTTTCTCTTGTTTCCTTTACTGCTTGCTCAATATACAGATTGAACAACATCGGGGAGAGGCTACAACCCTGTCTTACTCCCTTCCCAACCACTGCTTCCCTTTCATGTCCCTCGACTCTTATAACTGCCATCTGGTTTCTGTACAAATTGTAAATAGCCTTTCGCTCCCTGTATTTTACCCCTGCCACCTTTAGAATTTGAAAGAGAGTACTCCAGTCAACATTGTCAAAAGCTTTCTCTAAGTCTACAAATGCTAGAAACGTAGGTTTGCCTTTCCTTAATCTTTCTTCTAAGATAAGTCGTAAGGTCAGTATTGCCTCACGTGTTCCAGTGTTTCTACGGAATCCAAACTGATCTTCCCCGAGGTTGGCTTCTACTAGTTTTTCCATTCGTCTGTAAAGAATTCGTGTTAGTATTTTGCAGCTGTGACTTATTAAGCTGATAGTTCGGTAATTTTCACATCTGTCAACACCTGCTTTCTTTGGGATTGGAATTATTATATTCTTCTTGAAGTCTGAGGGTATTTCGCCTGTTTCATACATCTTGCTCACCAAATGGTAGAGTTTTGTCAGGATTGGCTCTCCCACGGCCGTCGGTAGTTCCAATGGAATATTGTCTACTCCGGGGGCCTTGTTTCGACTCAGGTCTTTCAGTGCTCTGTCAAACTCTTCACGCAGTATCGTATCTCCCATTTCATCTTCATCTACATCCTCTTCCATTTCCATAATATTGTCCTCAAGTACATCGCCCTTGTATAGACCCTCTATATACTCCTTCCACCTTTCTGCTTTGCCTTCTTTGCTTAGAACTGGGTTTCCATCTGAGCTCTTGATATTCATACAAGTCGTTCTCTTATCTCCAAAGGACTCTTTAATTTTCAGACATGACGTTTAGATTTCTTATTTCTTTGCTACTAACTCTACTCGCAACACATTTTACAGACAGTATCCACATATGCCGCAGAATCTACCCAGAAAATTCTACGATTGTACGCCACGAAGTTCAACAGATATACGGTCATAAACATAGAGCAGGGCGAAATTCGTTAGACATAAAGGATAAATACATGTAAAAATATCTGTAAAATATACGGATTGATTTCAGTCTTACTTGGTACACGTACTATTTACTATCTGGAAAAAAAATTCTGTTGGGGTGAGAACCAGCGGCCTCCTTTTGGGGTAGGTGAGATAACATGGAAAGAGAAAGGAGAAAGAGGAAATGGACGGGCAAAGAAGTGGCAGGAGGAGATGAACAGAGATGGTGGGAGAAGGAGATTGCCTGAGAAAAGGGAAGACCGAAGTGGACAGAAAAGGAAGAGGAGGAAATGGCCAGAGAAAAGAAACGGTAGGAAATTTAGAGACATAGGGGGCGGGGTGTGAGGGGGGGGGGGGGGGCGGAAGACCGACAGTAGGGCAGGAGAAGATGGACAGACAGAGAGGGGGAGGAGAAGATGGGCCAAGGGAGTGGGGAATTGGAGATGGACAGAGTTGGTCAGGAGGTGAAATTGCACAGAGACATGGAGAGGAGGAGATGTGAGATGTGCAGACAGAGTGAGGGGAGGAGACGGACAGAGAGAATAGGAGGGGGAGATGAACAGACAGAGGGAAAGGAGAGAGTGTAAAGGGAAGAGGAGATGATGGACAGAGAGAGGAGAAGGCAGATGTGGCTGCCAAGAGGGAGAAGAGGAGAGGGACAGAGAGAGAGGGGAGGTGGTGATGTATAGAGTGAGGAGGCAGAAGAAGATGGAAAAAGAATGGATTGAGGAGGAGATGGTCATAAAGAGGGGGAGGAGAAGTTGACTTAGAGGTTGGAAGGAAGAGATGGACAGAGGGGAAAGGAGCAGATGGACAGATGGGAGCAGCAAATGGACAGAGAAAGGAAAGAGGAAGAGATGGACAGAGACTGGGTGGGAAAGAGGTAGAGAGACAGGGGGAGGAGATATGGACAAGGAAACGAAAGAGGAGGATATGGACAGAGGGAGGAGAGAGAAAGGAATGGGCAGAGATAGGAGGGAGCAGAAGTTGGACAATGATATTTGGGAGGAGGAGATGGACAGTGAGAGGGGAGGGAGGAGAATGACAGTAAGAGGGAGAGTAGCAGTTGGACAGAAAGCAGGGGAAGAGGTGATGGACAGAGAGTGTGGGTTCGAATATAATAAATTTCCATGAAACAGAAAAGCTTCTGTCCACGAATCATCTCCATTTTAGAAGGCATTGTTCTTGAGAAGCTCAGCTGGCCCTTTTCTTACATGATATACTGCTGACTTTGGATGAAGGGCAACAGGCAGATTTCATATTTCTTTATTTAAGAGAAGCAATTGAGGTGGTGCCCCACTGCAGACTGTTTCAGATGGCACGAGCATGTGGAATACATTCCCAGATATGTGAGTGACTCAGTGGCTCGAAGACTTCTTGAGTAATAGAATCCAGTAAGTTTTCCTCGATGGCAGGTGTTCATCGGGGTCAAGGATATCGTTCAGGAGTACCCGACTGAGCGAGGTGGCGAAGAGATTAGCACACTGGACTCGCATTCTGGAGGACGACGGTTCATTCCCGCGTCTGGCCATCCTGATTTAGGTTTCCCGTGATTTCCCTAGATCACTTCAGAAAAATGCCAGCATGGTTCCTTTGAAAGGGCACGGCCGATTTTCTTCTTCATCCTTCCCTAATCCGCGCTTGTGCTCCGTCTCTAATGACGTCGTTGTCGACGGGACGTTAAACATTGATCTCCTCCTCCTCCTCCTCCAGGAGTACCCCAAGGAAGTGTGATAGGACCGCTGTCATCTTCTATATACGTAAGCTATTTGGCGAACAGGGTGGACAACAGTCTGCGGCTGTTTGCTGATGATGCTGTGGTCTATGGGAAGATGTCGTCGCTCAGTGACTGTAGGAGGATACAAGATGACATAGACAAAATTTCGAGGTGGCGTGTTGAATGACAGATAGCTATAAGTGTAGAAAAATGATCGTTGATGCAGATTTTTAGGAAAAACAAATACTATATTCGGATACTGCATTAATCACGTCGTTTAAATATCTGGACGTAATGCTGCAATGCGATATGATTGTAGTAAGGAAGGTGAATGGACAACTACTGTTTATTAGGAGAATTTTAGGAAAGCATGATTCATCTGTAAAAGAGACCACATATAGTACACTAGTAAGATCCATTCTTGAGTACTGTTCGAGTGTTTGGGATCCTCACCCAAATCAAACTGAAGGAAGACATTGAAACAATTCAATGCTAGGCTACTACGAGATTGTTACCAACTGGTTTGAACAACACACAAGTATTATGGGTATCCTTCGGAGACAAAGATGGTAGTCCATGGAGAGAGAAAATTTAGAGAATGGACATTTAAAGCTGACTGCAGAATGATTCTAATGCCGCCAATATACATTTCGCTTAAGGACTAGGAGGATAAAATAAGAGAAATTAGGGTTCGTATGGACTCATATAACAGTCGATTTTCCCTTGCCCTATTTGCGAGTAGAGCAGGAAAGGACTAGTAGTGGTAGAAGACACCCTCCACCACGTACCTTTTGGTGGCTTGTGAAATATGTACATAGCTGTAGAATAAGGAGATAGACGAAGGGAGAGGGTAGGAGGACATGGACAGAGAGGGAGGAGAGGAGACCAGCAAAGAGAGGTGGGAGAAGAAGATGAAATTACAACGTGTGAGGAGGAGATAGAGGCGGACGAGAGATGGACTTAGTGGGACAGAGGAGGAGATGGACAGAAGGAGAAGAAGCAGATGGACAAACGGGGAGAAGGAGAGGGATAGAGAGGAGGGGTGTAGGAGATGGACGAAGAGAGAGAAAAGAAGCAGATGGACTAATAGAAGACTGGAGTAAATACATACCCAGAAAAACTGGTTACCTACCTGATAAACATATTGGATGAGTCAGGAGGAAAGGTACATGCTTTGATACTATTGGTGATTCTGAACAAAAAACTTCAAATGAACATACCCCCGTTTCTTAACCATATCCGACATGCAGCTGTTTGAAAATCACTGGCCTCAGTCGCATGTCCTTCAACAGCATTCACATGCGAATAGGCTACATAGTGTTGTCTTTTCTGATCATTTCAATGTGTACTTCACTTATTATTAGACGGCTGATTTTTAGGTCGTAGGAAGTGCATTTCAGATGCCCAAAATAGGCCCTTTCAGTATCTTATTTAGGATATATACAACCTAAAATAGGCTCTAAAAAGTATTATGCAGAGAAACCAAATATAATGTGTGATACACAGCGTTGGTGTAGGGCCTATTAGGGCCTATTATTCATTAAAAACGAAGAAAATTAAAATCTGTACGGTTGTACAACACAGAAAACATTATACTACTTTAATGTTCAAACTGATCCAAACGTTTTAATTTTTCCAAGAAAAATACAGTAAAAACACATGTAGCCATATGTTGAAATGTATGTAATACGTAAATAAATAAATGCCGGATAAAACAGTTGTTTCAAAATTCAGACCAAATTGGCTTCACAGTAAAAAAAAGGTTTTTCTAGGTTTTCCAGAGAAAAACAAAGGCGCTTGTCAGTCGGTATTAATTTATACGCCGAAAATGAGCGATCTACATCAATGGGTCTGACAGAGGTGTACGTCACTTTCGGTACGTGTTGGGCAGGAATGCTACAATCAGGGGAGCTGTATTTTCCGCTAAGTATGTATGCTCTGCTCACAAGTTCTTTAGGTCGGTATTCTTCTGCAAAACCTTTTGCATTTTTGCCTGTACTACTTCTCTCACTTGATTGCCGTTTCGTTAATTTTCTGTGTAACATCCTCCAGTAACCCATAGATAGGGGCTCTGTGAGCGTTGTAATTCGGAAATAGTTCTTGCCGTAAGCATGTAGTTGACTTAAATGTAAGCCAAGTATAGTTTTATTGAGGGATCTTTGAGTAATTGTTTTTCTGGAGTTACTGAGGTGGTATTCTCTGCTAGATTTTCAGTTACCCCCCGGAATGTTGGGAGATGCTTGCTGTAGTACTTCGCTGCTGCTAACCATGAGTCCCAGCGGCTAACAGCAGGCTCAGGAGGCAGTGGGCCATCATCATCTTGGACAGTTTCCAGCCACTGGCTGGGTCTGTCGGGAACACAAGCCTCTCCATCGTGTTCTGTCTTTCCACCATTCCCCCTCTTCCACCTTCGTCCAGTTCTCTCCTCTTCTCGTCACACATTCCTTCACTCCCTTCACCCATCTATCTCTTGATCTTCCTCTGGGCCTCTTCCCCTCCAGTTGCAGATCAAACATCCTCTTTGGAATTCTTCCCTCATCCATTCTCTTCATGTGTCCATACCACTGCAGTCTTGATTTTTCTATCCTGTCCTGTACTTGTTCCTCCTTTAGTCTTTCCCTCACATACACATTTCGCAATCTGTATCGTCTTGTTATACTCAACCTGCTCCTCTGGAACTTCATTTCACTAGCCTGTATTCTACTTTTGTCGCTTTTGTGCATTACCCATGTCTCACTTCCGTATGTCAATATGGGGACAAAGTAGGTTCGTTACATAATTCCCTTGGATTCCTGTGCCACCTCCTTGCTCCAAATAAGCCCCCTAATGCATTTGTAGAACTGCCCTGCTTTTCTGCAGTTTTCATTTATTTCTACATCTACATCTACATCTATACTCCGCGAGCCACCTTACGGTGTGTGGCGGAGGGTACTTATTGTACCACTATCTGATCCCCCCTTCCCTGTTCCATTCACGAATTGTGCGTGGAAAGAACGACTGCTTGTAAGTCTCCGTATTTGCTCTAATTTCTCGGATCTTTTCGTTGTGATCATTACGCGAGAAATATGTGGGCGGTAGTAATATGTTGCCCATCTCTTCCCGGAATGTGCTCTCTCGTAATTTCGATAATAAACCTCTCCGTATTGCGTAACGCCTTTCTTGAAGTGTCCGCCACTGGAGCTTGTTCAGCATCTCCGTAACGCTCTCGCGCTGACTAAATGTCCCCATGACGAATCGCGCTGCTTTTCGCTGGATCATGTCTATCTCTTCTATTAATCCAACCTGGTAAGGGTCCCATACTGATGAGCAATACTCAAGAATCGGACGAACAAGCGTTTTGTAAGCTACTTCTTTCGTCGATGAGTCACATTTTCTTAGAATTCTTCCTATGAATCTCAACCTGGCGCCTGCTTTTCCCACTATTTGTTTTATGTGATCATTCCACTTCAGATCGCTCCGGATAGTAACTCCTAAGTATTTTACGGTCGTTACCGCTTCCAATGATTTACCACCTATGGCATAATCGTACTGGAATGGATTTCTGCCCCTATGTATGCGCATTATATTACATTTATCTACGTTTAGGGAAAGCTGCCAGCTGTCGCACCATGCATTAATCCTCTGCAGGTCCTCCTGGAGTACGTACGAGTCTTCTGATGTTGCTACTTTCTTGTAGACAACCGTGTCATCTGCAAATAGCCTCACGGAGCTACCGATGTTGTCAACTAAGTCATTTATGTATATTGTAAACAATAAAGGTCCTATCACGCTTCCCTGCGGTACTCCCGAAATTACCTCTACATCTGCAGATTTTGAACCGTTAAGAATGACATGTTGTGTTCTTTCTTCTAGGAAATCCTGAATCCAATCACAAACCTGGTCCGATATTCCGTAAGCTCGTATTTTTTTCACTAAACGTAAGTGCGGAACCGTATCAAATGCCTTCCTGAAGTCCAGGAATACGGCATCAATCTGCTCGCCAGTGTCTACGGCACTGTGAATTTCTTGGGCAAATAGGGCGAGCTGAGTTTCACATGATCTCTGTTTGCGGAATCCATGTTGGTTATGATGAAGGAGATTTGTATTATCTAAGAACGTCATAATACGAGAACACAAAACATGTTCCATTATTCTACAACAGATTGACGTAAGCGAAATAGGCCTATAATTATTCGCATCTGATTTATGACCCTTCTTGAAAATGGGAACGACCTGCGCTTTCTTCCAGTCGCTAGGTACTTTACGTTCTTCCAGCGATCTACGATAAATTGCTGATAGAAAGGGGGCAAGTTCTTTAGCATAATCACTGTAGAATCTTAAGGGTATCTCGTCTGGTCCGGATGCTTTTCCGCTACTAAGTGATAGCAGTTGTTTTTCAATTCCGATATCGTTTATTTCAATATTTTCCATTTTGGCGCCCGTGCGACGGCTGAAGTCAGGGACCGTGTTACGATTTTCCGCAGTGAAACAGTTTCGGAACACTGAATTCAGTATTTCTGCCTTTCTTCGGTCGTCCTCTGTTTCGGTTCCATCGTGGTCAACGAGTGACTGAATAGGGGATTTAGATCCGCTTACCGATTTTACATATGACCAAAACTTTTTAGGGTTCTTGTTTAGATTGTTTGCCAATGTTTTATGTTCGAATTCGTTGAATGCTTCTCTCATTGCTCTCTTTACGCTCTTTTTCGCTTCGTTCAGCTTTTCCTTATCAGCTATGATTCGACTACTCTTAAACCTATGATGAAGCTTTCTTTGTTTCCGTAGTACCTTTCGTACATGATTGTTATACCACGGTGGATCTTTCCCCTCGCTTTGGACCTTAGTCGGTACGAACTTATCTAAGGCGTACTGGACGATGTTTCTGAATTTTTTCCATTTTTGTTCCACATCCTCTTCCTCAGAAATGAACGTTTGATGGTGGTCACTCAGATATTCTGCGATTTGTGCCCTATCACTCTTGTTAAGCAAATATATTTTCCTTCCTTTCTTGGCATTTCTTATTACACTTGTAGTCATTGATGCAACCACTGACTTATGATCACTGATACCCTCTTCCACATTCACGGAGTCGAAAAGTTCCGGTCTATTTGTTGCTATGAGGTCTAAAACGTTAGCTTCACGAGTTGGTTCTCTAACTATCTGCTCGAAGTAATTCTCGGACAAGGCAGTCAGGATAATGTCACAAGAGTCTCTGTCCCTGGCTCCAGTTCTGATTGTGTGACTATCCCATTCTATACCTGGTAGATTGAAGTCTCCCCCTATTACAATAGTATGATCACGAAACTTCTTCACGACGTTCTGCAGGTTCTCTCTGAGGCGCTCAACTACTACGGTTGCTGATGCAGGTGGTCTATAGAAGCATCCGACTATCATATCTGACCCACCTTTGATACTTAACTTAACCCAGATTATTTCACATTCGCATTCGCTAATAACTTCACTGGATATTATTGAATTCTTTACTGCTATAAATACTCCTCCACCATTGGCGTTTATCCTATCCTTGCGGTATATATTCCATTCTGTGTCTAGGATTTCGTTACTGTTCACTTCCGGTTTTAACCAACTTTCCGTTCCTAATACTATATGCGCACTATTTCCTTCAATAAGAGATACTAATTCAGGAACCTTGCCCTGGATACTCCTGCAGTTTACCAATATTACGTTTGCGTTTCCCCCCTTACTTTCGATCATGCTTCCCAGGTACTTGAAGTTCTCTACCACTTGTAGTTTTTCCCCTCCACAAGTTATATCCACATTTGGCCTATTCTTCTTCCTTGTTGTGACAAATATTTCACTTTTCTTTGCAGAGAAATGCATTCCATATTGTGCTGCCGTTGCCTCCCATACATCTAACTGCTCTTGCACCTCCTTCTCGCAATTTCCCCATAACATCAGGTCATCGGCAAAAAGCACTGCTTTCATTTTATGATCTCCAATTGCATCTGATACTTGCTGTAAGATTTCATCCATAACAATAATAAACAATAAAGGCGAAAGTGCACTTCCCTGTCGCAGCCCATTTTCCAACTTGAACCATGCAGTACGTTCCCTCCCCACTTTCACACAACTTTCACTTCCCTCATACATTTTTCTGACTTTTCTTGTTATCTCTTCATCTACCCCTTTTGCGTTCAGCACATCCCAGAGCTTGTCCCTACAGATACTGTCATACACCTTCTCAATATCTAAAAAGGCCATGATTAAGTCCTTCCCGTACTCATAGTGCCTTTCCTGCAGTTGCCTTACCGCAAATATGAGGTCCGTTGTTGATCTTCCCAGTCTGAAACCGTACTGCTCCTCTTGCAGTCTACTTTCAATACTGCTTCTTATTCTCTTCTCCAGGATCTTTTCATAGATTTTTCCACAGTGGCATAGCAGGGTGATTCCTCTGTAGTTCTCACATCTCCTTTTATCCCCTTTCTTGAAGATCGGGACTATAATTCCTTTCTTCCAATCCTCAGGAATTCTGTTCTCCTTCCACACCACCCTCAGCACTCTGTACAGACACTGGGTTCCTACTTCTCCTGCTGCTCGTATCATATCCACTGTTACTTCGTCCCAACCTGGTGCCTTGCCCCCTTTCATCCTCTTTATGGCTTCTTCCACTTCATTCCAAGTTAGATCATCAGTTTCCCCACTATTATAATCGTCTGCTGCCTTAGGCTCTCCATCGCTGTTAGTTACCCGCTTGGCGGCATTCAACAGATCTTCAAAGTACTCCTTCCAAATCTTTTTGAGCTCATGCATTTCCTCCACAACTCTTCCATTATTATCCATGATCCTCAGGCACTCGCTTCTGTCGTTCCTCTTATTTCTTACCATGGTGTAAAGCACTTTTTTGTTCCCTTCACTGTCCTCTTCTAACATTCTTGTCCATTTTTCCATCCACTTCTTCTTCTCCGCCCTTACTATGGTCTGTGCCGCTTTCTTGCTTTCCTTATATTTTACCCTAGCTTCCTCTGTTCGGGTCTGGAACCATTCTCTGAAGGCTTTGTTCTTTCGAAGTACTGCCTCTTTACATATGTTGTTCCACCATGGGGTTTCCTTACTTCTCCTCTTTGTGCTAGTTCTTCCGCACACAGTCTCAGCTGCCTCAACTAGAGCCCTCTTAAAATCTCCCCATTCTTCTTCCACTGTTCTCTGATCTTCCTTTGGCAGCTTCTTCCTAATCAGTGTCTGGTACTGGGTCCTCCGTTCATCCTCTTTCAGCATCCATGTCTTCAACCTTTTCTCCTGTATATCTGTTGCCCTCCTATCTTTTTTCTCTCCCAGGGTGGCTACCAACAGCCGATGGTCACTGTCTAAGGCCTCAGATGGAATGACCTTAACATCTGTGAGGCTGCTCATCATCTGCCTATCCACTAGTACATATATTACCACTGAAGTTTGGGACCAGTCTCCACTGTACCAAGTTATTTTGTGGCTACTTCTCTTCTTGTACCAGGAATTTGCGATCGCCAGCCCATTCCTCTTGCAGAATTCCAGCAACAATTTTCCTTCTCTATTTCGGTTCCCCCAGCCCTCTGGTCCCATTATCTCCTCGAACCCTTTCCTGTCTGTGCCAACATGTGTATTGAGGTCCCCTATTATAATCTGATTACCTCCATTTAGCTGCTTTTGCATGTCATCTTCAAATTCCTCCTTCTCCTTTTTTGTACACCCCACCTGTGGGGCATATGCTTGGATGATTTCAATGCTTTTTCCTTTCACTCGTACTCTGGCTTTTATCATTCGATCATTGATACCTTCCACCTCCTCCTGCAGACCCTCTCTGACCACTATTGCCACTCCATTTCTTCCCCTCTCATTCCCTATCCAGTACAGTTTACATCCTTTACTTAGTGGTTTTTCACCAACTCCTCTCCACCTAGTCTCAGCAAGTCCCAAGATGTCCAATTTCCTCCTTTCCATCATTTCTACAATTTCTTCTAACTTCCCAGTTAGAGTCCTTACGTTTAAGGTGCCCAGTCGTAAACCATCTCGTAATCCTTTTCCATTGCTTGGTCGGTTTCCTTTAAATCCGTTCCGTGATCCGAGGCATGTTCCCTTTTGGGCCATCAAAGGATAGAATACTTGAAGCAATTAAAATGCAACTCTATACACAGCCGCATCTTGCCAGAAGCACCTCGTTCCATCCACGTCGTTTGGAAATAGCATCTTCAGCCCATTGTTGACAAAGTATGCAGCTGTTTGTTGGTTATTCTTTTGGAGCTATTTCTCAACAAATCAAATAAGCCCTATATGGCTCATCTCGATACAACTTGTCAACCATCAGGTTTTCAATGTACCGGCCAAGGCTGTCAGAGTTTCATCAACAGAAATCTGTGCCCAAAATCCCCAATATCTCCTCGGATTTTGTGCAATGTGTCAGTGTAAGTCGAATCTACATAATTTTTACGCGATCCTGCAGGAACAGACTGATGACAGTACTTCTGAAGAAAATATTTGAAAGTAGAATTTTCTAATTTCAAAAGGAATGTTTGCTACCATAATAGCATGATACAAGTAACTGCAGAACTGGTTCATCTTGGTGGATTCATCAGATGTCTTTGTTAAAAGTGTTTGCTTCTATTTTGATTTTCGTTCAATATTTGCCTTATGTAACCCTCCATCTGCACGCCGATTTAAGTAGGACTTTTTATCACTAGAAACCTAATACAAGAAAGAAACAAGATGCATTATACAACTGCGTATAAAAAGTGTTTGGTATTGCTAATGGACAAAGTTACTTAATTTTAGCAACAAAAAAAAGAAATAAAAAATATACATTGCTGTTTAGCAATTTTAGTTCCCAAGTGTCCAAGTAAGTTTTTGGTAAAACTCGTAACTTAAAAGAAATCAAAACATGGTGCACCATTTTAAAATCCTTGTACTATAGGTATGAAATTTTAACATTGCTTACTTTTCCTTTATATCAAAACTGAATTCAGCAGCTTAAAAACTATAATAAAAATGAGCAATTGAGCTCCAGTGTCGCATAGTATAAGTTTAAATAATAGTTATAAAATAAACTGCTTCACAAATGCATTGGGGTCGAAAGATGTGTAAATAAATTCACAATTCCAAAATAAGGAAAAAGTAGTAAGCATAAAAAATACCTACTAAACTGTTTGGCAGAGTAAAATTTTTCCATCTTTTGTATAGTGTGGAAACTTTGGCAGTCAAAATCTTATACGACTAGAAATTGAAGTAGCTGTTTTTGGCATTTTCTTCTGCCGAACTACTCAAGCACTGAAACTGGAATATATTTTGAACAATGAACATGTTACACTTAATATTTCCATCGACATACTATGCAGTAGTTTAGTTGGGCGAGTGGATAACAAAAATTCGACAATGTCCTCGCTTTCCCTCAATGAGAGTCCGTATATAACCAAGAAGAGAGGTGAAGTGTGTTTTATTGTAATTGCTAGGCAACTTTAACCCTCCCCTCTCCTCATCTGAACTCATTCGAGGCCTACGAATATCTTTCTTTGTGGAAACAGGCAATTGACCAGGATTTTGTCATCGTCGGATTTTATTTATTTATTTTCTAATATTAGTCCTCCCACATTCGACTCCTTTAAGCAGTTCCAATCTTTTGAAAATAAAATAATTTTATGTTACTTTAAAGAAATAGGTCCCTTTTAGGATTTTAAAGCTAAAAAAGGCAAAAACAGGATTTAACGTCAGAAAAGGCTGTTTTAGGTGATATTAAATTAACGGTTTAGAGTTTATGTAGTCATGAAACTCGTAAAACCGGTTTATGTGCAATTAAGAACTTAGGAAAAGAATAGGTTTTAACCTAAAGGTCCAGAGTCAACTTATTATTGATGACCAACTCTTCGATCCGGTTGTTTTACATAAACATCTTAATGAAATACGGTGTATGGATTTCCTTCAACGTATGTTACCAGAATACTTGACTGATATTCCTTCGGTAACACTATGCCTTCGTACTTTCTTCATGAAAATTTCTGTTCCGACACTGACAATGTTGAGTGTTTATGGAAAAAGTTCAAGGCAATCGTAAAATGCGTTTTAGACAGGTACGTGCCGAGTAAAACTGTGAGGGACGGGAAAAACCCACCGTGGTTCTACAACAAAGTTAGGAAACTACTGCGAAAGCAAAGACAGATTCACTGCAAATTTAAACGCGGCCAAAACCCCTCAGACAAACAGAAGCTAAACGATGTCAAAGTTAGCGTAAGGAGGGCTATGTGTGAAGCGTTCAGTGAATTCGGAAGTAAAATTCTATGTACCGAGTTGACAGAAAATCCTAGGAAGTTCTGGTCTTACGTTAAATCAGTAAGTGGCTCGAAACAGCATATCCAGACACTCCGGGACGATGATGGCATTGAAACAGAGGATGACACGCGTAAATCTGAAATACTAAACACCTTTTTCCAAAGCTGTTTCACAGAGGAAGACCCCACTGAAGTTCCTTCTCTAAATCCTCGCACAAACGAAAAAATGGCTGACATCGAAGTAAGTGTCCAAGGAATAGAAAAGCAACTGGAATCACTCAACAAAGGAAAGTCCACTGGACCTGACGGAATACCAATTCGATTCTACACAGAGTACGCGAAAGAGCTAGCCCCCCTTCTAACAGCCGTGTACCGCAAGTCTCTAGAGGAACGGAAGGTTCCAAGTAATTGGAAAAGAGCACAGGTAGTCCCAGTCTTCAAGAAGGGTCGTCGAGCAGATGCGCAAAACTATAGACCTATACCTCTGACGTCGATCTGTTGTAGAATTTTAGAACACGTTTCTTACTCGCGTATCATGTCGTTTTTGGAAACCCAGAATCTACTCTGTAGGAATCAACATGGATTCCGGAAACAGCGATCGTGTGAGACCCAACTCGGTTTATTTGTTCATGAGACCCAGAAAATATTAGATACAGGCTCCCAGGAAGATGCTATTTTCCTTGTCTTCCGGAAGGCGTTCGATACAGTTCCGCACTGTCGCCTGATAAACAAAGTAAGAGCCTACGGAATAACAGACCAGCTGTGTGGCTGGATTGAAGAGTTTATTGCAAACAGAACACAGCATGTTGTTATCAATGGAGAGACGTCTACAGACGTTAACGTAACCTCTGGCGTGCCGCAGGGGAGTGCTATGGGACCATTGCATTTCACAATATATATACACTCCTGGAAATTGAAATAAGAACACCGTGAATTCATTGTCCCAGGAAGGGGAAACTTTATTGACACATTCCTGGGGTCAGATACATCACATGATCACACTGACAGAACCACAGGCACATAGACACAGGCTACAGAGCATGCACAATGTCGGCACTAGTACAGTGTATATCCACCTTTCGCAGCAATACAGTCTGCTATTCTCCCATGGAGACGATCGTAGAGATGCTGGATGTAGTCCTGTGGAACAGCTTGCCATGCCATTTCCACCTGCCGCCTCAGTTGGACCTGCGTTCGTGCTGGACGTGCAGACCGCGTGAGACGACGCTTCATCCAGTCCCAAACATGCTCAATGGGGGACAGATCCGGAGATCTTGCTGGCCAGGGTAGTTGACTTACACCTTCTAGAGCACGTTGGGTGGCACGGGATACATGCGGACGTGCATTGTCCTGTTGGAACAGCAAGTTCCCTTGCCGGTCTAGGAATGGTAGAACGATGGGTTCGATGACGGTTTGGATGTACCGTGCACTATTCAGTGTCCCCTCGACGATCACCAGTGGTGTACGGCCAGTGTAGGAGATCGCTCCCCACACCATGATGCTGGGTGTTGGCCCTGTGTGCCTCGGTCGTATGCAGTCCTGATTGTGGCGCTCACCTGCACGGCGCCAAACACGCATACGACCATCATTGGCACCAAGGCAGTAGCGACTTTCATCGCTGAAGACGACACGTCTCCATTCGTCCCTCCATTCACGCCTGTCGCGACACCACTGGAGGCGGGCTGCACGATGTTGGGGCGTGAGCGGAAGACGGCCTAACGGTGTGCGGGACCGTAGCCCAGCTTCATGGAGACGGTTGCGAATGGTCCTCGCCGATACCCCAGGAGCAACAGTGTCCCTAATTTGCTGGAAAGTGGCGGTGCGGTCCCCTACGGCACTGCGTAGGATCCTACGGTCTTGGCGTGCATCCGTGCGTCGCTGCGGTCCGGTCCCAGGTCGACGGGCACGTGCACCTTCCGCCGACCACTGGCGACAACATCGATGTACTGTGGAGACCTCACGCCCCACGTGTTGAGCAATTCGGCGGTACGCCCACCCGGCCTCCCGCATGCCCACTATACGCCCTCGCTCAAAGTCCGTCAACTGCACATACGGTTCACGTCCACGCTGTCGCGGCATGCTACCAGTGTTAAAGACTGCGATGGAGCTCCGTATGCCACGGCAAACTGGCTGACACTGACGGCGGCGGTGCACAAATGCTGCGCAGCTAGCGCCATTCGACGGCCAACACCGCGGTTCCTGGTGTGTCCGCTGTGCCGTGCGTGTGATCATTGCTTGTACAGCCCTCTCGCAGTGTCCGGAGCAAGTATGGTAGGTCTGACACACCGGTGTCAATGTGTTCTTTTTTCCATTTCCAGGAGTGTAAATGACCTACTAGATAGTGTCGGAAGTTCCATGCAGCTTTTCGCGGATGATGCTGTTGTATACAGAGAAGTTGCAGCATTAGAAAATTGTAGCGAATTGCAGGAAGATCTGCAGCGGATAGGCACTTGGTGCAGGGAGTGGCAACTGACCCTTAACATAGATAAATGTAATGTATTTCGAATACATAGAAAGAAGTATCCTTTATTGTATGATTATATGATAGCGGAACAAACACTGGTAGCAGTTACTTCTGTAAAATATCTGGGAGTATGCGTGCGGAACAATTTGAAGTGGAATGATCATATAAAATTAATTGTTGGTAATGCGGGTACCAGGTTGAGATTCATTGGGAGAGTCCTTAGAAAATGTAGTCCATCAACAAAGGAGGTGGCTTACAAAACACTCGTTCGACCTATACTTGAGTATTGCTCATCAGTGTGGGATCCGTATCAGATCGGTTTGACGGAGGAGATAGAGAAGATCCAAAGAAGAGCGGCGCGTTTCGTCCCAGGGTTATTTGGTAACCGTGATAGCGTTACGGAAATGTTTAGCAAACTCAAGTGGCAGACTCTGCAAGAGAGGCGCTCTGCATCGCGGTGTAGCTTGCTCGCCAGGTTTCGAGAGGGTGCGTTTCTGGATGAGGTATCGAATATATTGCTTCCCCCTGCTTATATCTCCCGAGGAGATCACGAATGTAAAATCAGAGAGATTCGAGCGCGCACGGATGCTTTCAGACAGTCGTTCTTCCCGCGAACCATACGCGACTGGAACAGAAAAGGGAGATAATGACAGTGGCACGTAAAGTGCCCTCCGCCACACACCGTTGGGTGGCTTGTGGAGTATAAATGTAGATGTAGATGTAGATGTAGAAGGAGCTCCTCCACATTCCAGACGGTCAGTGACACACGGTCGCCGTGGAGTCATTACTTCGCCACCGATGTCGCCCGACCATACTCCATTAGGTTAATGTTGGTGATGTTGGCTTAGGGGTGAAGTCTACAAGCGCACAGTGGATACAAAGGAGGAACTACTTCTAACTCGTATTATCCATGCATGTGCTCAAGTAAAGGGCCGTACGCTGTCTATAAGAACTGCTAAATGATTGCACTTGACGCTGTGCTTTTTGAACATCTTTTGTGAGGAAATGAACACAGTTAAACAAAACATTAGATCAGAATGTTTCATTTTCTATCCCCTGCATCTGTCCTGTTCACACTGTTTTCATTAGTTTCTCGGAAACTCTTAAGTATGGGACATATGTTCACATGATGTTTTTTCTTCAGAATCACTATTACTATCACCCCCAGAAGCATGTACCTTCGCTCTTAACTCTCCCCGTATACGTATGTATAGTGTATACAAGGGGGAAAAGCGGATACTAAATATCTTGAAAAGTTTTCCACAGGTTTACTTCAAAATTTTACTCTGATGAACATTAGGATGGACATGGGCTACGTATTGTTTGATTTATATAATAAGTAAGCGTACATACACTGATAGTCATCCAGACGGACATAAGCTATGTACAAACATTAATTTATCGTTCTCCACGCCTAGGAGTGGAGCAGGGCCAGGGACTTTTTCTCCGTCCGAGGACTTGGTGTTTGTGTTGTTCTCATCATTTCATCATCATTCGTGAACGTAGCAGACGGGGGTGTGCAAAGATTGGGAATTTGTACGGCCACTGATAAAAGCGCAGTTGAGCATCCCACAAATCAAATATCATCATCATGGAGCAGGGCGTTCGACATACGGCCCATTAAGAGTCGCAGTTCACGTTCAGCCAATTACCAGACAAGCCGGTAGTGGGGCAATTGCGTTATCGCAATGGGAACTACACATAAGGGGCTTACCAGTTCCTGCATTCGACCTTACAACCAACGGAAATCTCTCTAAAACGTTGGTCGGAACTGAAGAACTGAATACATACAAATTTATTTCTGGGACATCATTCTTCGTTCAGAATGTTGTCCCAGTGAAAATCTAAACGGTGTGTACGAGTTATACGACGCAGTGATGTGTAGACTGCAAGAAAGAAAATGCGTTGCTGTGAAAATGTCTTGTGTCATGTTCTTTCTCACAGTTTTAACTAAGATAGCAGGGTATGTAAGCCATTAGGTAACTTGTTTCCTTATATATAATTTCAAACAAAAATTGTATATAATGTGCGCCTTTTTTTAATTGCTTGACATCCATTTTACAGAAAACAGGAAAGTTATATTTATGGCCACTATGGAATCTGATTCGTCTGTAACTTTGTAATCCTACCCATTCGCAGACTAAAACTATGCAAAATACTATCATTGAAGCTACTATCCTCAGAGATTGTGCGATCCTCTCTTACACTGTGTATCAACAACCCGAAATGACTTACCAGTTCATTTTAAACGACTTCAGTTCCCAATGAAGATTATGGTTGCAATTACAATTAACAAGGCTCAATGTCAGAGAAAGGGGTAAGAGGACAGAGAAGGGACAGAGAGAAAACTGACATGTAGAGAGGACAGAGAGAATGAGATACAACAGGGAGAGTGGGAAGGGGGAGCTTCAAAGGGAGAGGGAAGGGAACAGACGAAAATAGAGAGGAGTAGATGGATAGAGAAAGGGAAGAGGTGGAAATGAAGAGAGATAATGGAGAGTAGGATATGGACCGAGAAAGGGAAGAGCAGGATATGGATGTAGAGGGGGAGAGGGGGATATGGACAAAGGGAGGGGGAAGAGATATGGTGAGAGAGAGAAAGGGGGATATGGACACAGGGGAAGGAGGATTTAGAGAGACAGAGGGGGGAGGAGGAGATGGACAGAGAGTGTGGGCATGAGGGGATGGACAGAGACTTGGGGTGGTGAGATGGACAGAGTGTGGGGAGAGGAGTAGGTAGAGAGGGGGAGGGAGGCAGGGAGGCAGGTGGAGGGAGGCAGTCAGGAGGAGAAGAGAGATAATGGAGAGTAGGATATGGACCGAGAAAGGGAAGAGCAGGATATGGATGTAGAGGGGGAGAGGGGGAGATGGACTATGGGAGGGGGAAGAGATATGGCGAGAGAGAGAAAGGGGGATATGGAGACAGGGGAATGAGGATTTAGAGAGAGAGAGGGGGGAGGAGGAGATGGACAGAGAGTGTGGGCATGAGGGGATGGATAGAGACTTGGGGTGGTGAGATGGACAGAGTGTGGGGAGAGGAGGAGAGGGGGAGGGAGGCAGGAGGCAGGCGGAGGGAGGCAGTCAGGAGGAGAAGAGAGATAATGGAGAGTAGGATATGGACCAAGAAAGGGAAGAGCAGGATATGGATGTAGAGGGGGAGATGGACTAAGGGAGGGGGAAGAGATATGGCGAGAGAGAGAAAGAGGGATATGGACACAGGGGAAGGAGGATTTAGAGAGACAGAGGGGGGAGGATAAGATGGACAGAGAGTGTGGGCATGAGGGGATGGACAGAGACTTGGGTTGGTGAGATGCACAGAGTGTGTGGAGAGGAGTAGATGGAGAGGGAGGCAGGGAGGCAGGTGGAGGGAGGCAGTCAGGAGAAGAAGAGAGATTATGGAGAGTAGGATATGGACCTAGAAAGGTAAGAGCACGATATGGATATAGAGGGGGAGAGGGGGAGATGGACAAATGGAGAGGGAAGAGATCTGGTGAGAGAGAGAAAGGGGGATATGGACATAGGGGAAGGAGGATTTAGAGAGGCAGAGGGGGGAGGATAAGATGGACAGAGAGTGTGGGTATGAGGGGATGGACAGAGACTTGGGGTGGTGAGATGCACAGAGTGGGGGGAGAGGAGTAGATAGAGAGGGGGAGGGAGGCAGGGAGTCAGGCACAGGGAGGCAGTCAGGAGGAGATGGACAGAGAGTGGGCTGGAAGTCAGAGAAAGAGGGTCAGGAGGAGAACTTCAGTGAGGGGGAGGAGGTGTTGGAGAAGAGGGAAGGTGGAGGTGGACTAAAAGGAGGTTGTAATAAATACATGCCTGGGGAGTGCCAGGTACTCAGCTATTTCCGGTAATATAATACCTGGTCGTTTGAGTACCTTCGTGCAACACAGACATGATGAATGCAGTTCCAAATTGTATTGTGAAATATTTGAATAAAAAATAAGCTTTTTCTGTATAACATTGAGTAATGCACTCGTAATATGAGAACTGCAAATTAACTGTAAATATATGTCATATATTTTTGAAATGTATGAGTAATGGGAAATTCGTTTTCCTTTGGTAATTACTTCACTGGTGATCGTTTCTTTTGGGAACCATTCATTTTTAATTGTTCACCATTCCCTTTTTATCTAATTATGCATGCTGCATGGATTTGAATAAGTTATCAAATAAACTATCAATTATGCACAAGTGTTACTTCTACATGATAAATTCACTGGTTTTTTGTATACAGACTTCGCTTACTTCGATTTCCTTAGCTGAGTGCTTCCTTAGAAGGCGTCACATTTCCCAGCCGACGTGACGGAGCAGTGACCGCGAGCCAGGTAGAAGGAGGCCAGCGCTGGCTGCACGAAATTGCAGAATACGGAACCTGATCATGACCCATCCCAATCGTCATTTACTTGCTAGAGAAACTCGTAATTCTAGTAAGTACAATGTCATCGTTTCCTGTTCATTTGCAGGAGATAAGTAATATATACTTGCACAGACATTACTACCATGAAGTAACCTGAAGTAAACTGTCATCGGCTCGACCAACAGTAAAAGTATTATTTTACAATACGCGCGCTTGTAAACAAATTACGCATCGAAGTGCCATAATGTCTGTGTGGGAAGTGAAAAGTTATTTGGAAAAAAAAATAAAGAAAGAGACATGAAGGCCCACTCATTGCACAGGTTGTTTCGATCTGCTGCGGAAGTTTCGTTGGGAAACCCTTACAAATGCTTCATACAGTCTTGATCTCTCCCATGCGGATTTCCACACTTTTTAGCCTTGAAGAAAGATATTTGTGGCCATGGATTTGCTTCGGACGAAGAGATGCACACCTGGGCACGATCATTATTCTGTAGGCAATCGAAAATATTTTTACATGAAGTTATTGACCATCTTGTCTCACAATGGAATAAATGTACACTACTGGTCATTAAAATTGCTACATCACGAAGATGACGTGTTACAGACGCGAAATTTAACCGACAGGAAGAAGATGCTGTGATATGCTAATGATTAGCTTTTCAGAGCATTCACACAAGGTTGGCGCCGGTGGCGTCACCTACAACGAGCTGACATGAGGAAAGTTTCCAACTGATTTCTCATACACAAACAGCAGTTGACCGGCGTTGCATGGTGAAACGTTGTTGTGATACCTCGTGTAAGGAGGAGAAATGTGCACCATCACGTTTCCGACTTTGATAAAGGTCGGATTGTAGCCTATCGCGATTGTGGTTTATCGTATCGCGACATTGCTGCTCACGTTGATCGAGATCCAATGACTGTTAGCAGAATATGGAATCGGTGGGTTCAGGATGGTAATACGGCACGCCGTTCTGCATCCCAACAGCCTCGTATCACTAGCAGTCGAGATGACAGGCATCTTATCAGCATGGCTGTAACGGATCGTGCAGCCACGTCTCGATCCCTGAGTCAACAGATGGGGACGTTTGCAAGACAACAACCATCTGCACGAACAGTTCGACGACGTTTGCAGCAGCATGGACTATCAACACGGAGACCATGGCTGCGGTTACCCTTGACGCTGCATCACAGACAGGAGCGCCTGTGATGGTGTACTCAACGACGAACCAGGGTGCACGAATGGCAAAACGTGTTTTTTTTTCGGGTGAATCCAGGTTCTGTTTACACCATCATGGTGGTCGCATCCGTGTCTGGCGACATCGCGGTGAACGCACATTGGAAGCGTGTATTCGTCATCGCCACACTGGCGTATCACCCGGCGAGATGGTATGGGGTGCCACTGGTTACACGTCTCGGTTACCTCTTGTTCGCATTGACGGCACTTTGAACAGTGGACATTACATTTCAGATGTGTTACGACCCGTGGCTCTACCCTTCATTCGACCCCTGTGAAACCCTACATTTCAGCAGGATAATGCACGACCGCATGTTGCAGGTCCTGTACGGGCCTTTCTGGATACAGAAAATGTTCGACTGCTGCCCTGCCGAGCACATTCTCCAGATCTCTCACCAATTGAAAACGTCTGGTCAATGGTGGCCGAGCAACTGGCTCGTCACAGTACGCCGGTCACTACTCTTGATGAACTGTGGTATCGTGTTGAAGCTTCATAGGCAGCTGTACCTGTACATGCCATCCAAGCTCTGTTTCACTCAATACCCAGGCGTATCAAGGCCGTTATTACGGCCAGAGGTGGTTGTTCTGGGTACTGATTTCCTAGGATCTATGCACGCAAATTGCGTGAAAATGTAATCACATGTCAGTTGTAGTACAATATATTTGTCCAATGAATACCTTGTTATCATCTGCATTTCTTCTTGGTGTATCAATTTTAATGGCCAGTAGTGTCTTAACAATTACGGTGCTTACTTTTGAGGTAATAATCAGTTTACTTGCTCTTTTCCATCCGCGTCGTTTTCCTTTAAGTCTTGCGCCACTTTAGAAGTCAAACCATTGTATTGAGATTTCAGTATTCTCTCAAAGATTTATACATGTATAGCAGGTCGACAATAGTGAAACCTGAGATGTGGGTTTGTAAAAACTGAAAAATCATTTTTGTTTCCCGTCCTCTGTTCTGTCGCTACGATCTTTTGAATCAAAATGAAAACACTCGCTGCACTAAATCATGAAGCAGAACCAACAAACGAACGTGAATAATGATTCGAGTCGGAAGCTTTCAAATCCCAAAACTTATGGCTAACGGGACTGACAAGGGAACCTCCCCATCGCACGCCCCTCAGATTTAGTTATGAGTTGGCACAGTGGATAGGCGTTGAAAAACTGAACACAGATCAATCGAGAAAACAGGAAGAAGTTGTGTGTAACTATGAAAATATAAGCAAAATATACAAACTGAGTAGTCCAACATAGGCAACATCCAGGAGAGGGTGAGCTCAGGAACGCCGTGGTCCCGCGGTTAGCGTGAGCAGCTGCGGAACGAGAGGTCGTTAGTTCGAGTTTTCCCTCCAGTGAAAAATTTAATTTTTTATTTTCAGACAATTATCAAAGTTCAGCCACTCACGCAACTTCGCTCTCCAAAATTTCAGGAAATTTTCAGATTTGCTTGGACATATGCAGGGTTTGACGGTCTACACACGGAAAAATTTGAAAACGTCAAAAACATATGTTTTGACAGAGCACAGGGAAAACTGTGCGACTGTGAAACTGTTGCATTCAATTGTTGCAGTTTATGTGACAAACTCTTATGTTTTCATCACTTTTTGGGAGTGATTATCACGTCCACAAGAAAACTTTAATCGGGCAAGGTAGAAGAATCTTTTTACCCATTCGCCAAGTGTACAAGTTAGGTGGGTCGACAACATGTTCCTGTCATGTGACACACATGCCGTCACCAGTGTCCTTTAGAATATATCAGACGTGTTTTCCTGTGGAGGAATCGGTTGACCTATGACCTTGCGATCAAATTTTTTCGGTTCCCATTGGAGAGGCATGTCCTTTCGTCTACTAACCGCACGGTTTTGCGGTGCGGTCGCAAAACACAGACACTAAACTTATTACAGTGAACAGAGACGTCAATGAACGAACGGAGGGATCATAACTTTGCGAAAACGAAGTAAGTAAACATTCACTCGAGGGAAGACTTGAACCGAGGACCTCTCGCTCTGCAGCTGCTCACGCTAACCACGGGACCACGGCGCTCCTGAACTTCCACTGTCCTTGATGTTGCCTATGTTTTGCATGGACTACTCAGTTTGTATATTTTGCTTATTTTTTTCATAGTTCCACACAACTTCTTCCTGTTTTCTCGATTGATCTGTGTTCAGTTTTTCAAGGCCTATCCACTGTGCCAACTCATAACTAAATCTGAGGGGGGTGCGATGGGGAGGTTCCCTTGTGAACAGTTCGTTTCTAAACAAATAAGAGTATCTTTAACCAATTTGATTGGACTGACATGTTCCTTAAGACAGGTTATTCACAGTGGCATGCAAATTAAGATGTCATCAACTTCTACACCTAGTTACTTAACTAAAAGTAGGCAGGTACCCCGGTGACACAGGCGTCAAGCTCATGCAACACAGTAATAATAATAATAAATAATGAAACTAGAACTCCGCCACTGTCAGTCCCAAGCCAGAGGCCCCATAATGTAAGTGATGAGGAAGGTTTGAGGGGGAGGAGTAACAACCTCATTAAAAAAAACCTGGCTCCATCTGGCTCCAGATGGTAGAACCCTGTGAGTGCCCCGGCCTAAGGTTACAGGTGAAACCCCGAAATCCAGACACGTCTGTGTAGTAGCCACCGGTACTCTGGTCAGCGTCTGTTGGTTCTGTGGGCTCGGCTGCGATTGAATCTTCTGGAACTCAAAACTCCAGTCGAAATTACGTGAGATCCTTTGGGATTTCACCAAAACCTCAACACAAATCAGTAATAATAACAGAACAGTGGGAAAGAATCTGCTACCATGGGCCCTAGTCAGTGAGGCTGGGTGATAGACCTGATCATCGGATTCCAGAGGATCAGGCATGTCATGAAGAAAAGAGTCAGAGCTTCTCAAAAACACTCGAAAGTAAGACAATATTTTACATGGGAACACTGAGCACGTACACACTACTGAAACTAGCTAAACTGAAACAACTGACAAACACCATGGATAAATTCAAAATAAAATGTCTGGCAATACAGGAAACACGATTCTCAGATGAGAGTCACTTTGGATCGGAAAACTACAGAATATACTAGGGGAAACCAGCCATAACTATCCCAGGAAGAAATCTAAAACTCTTCGGAACAGGATTTGTAGTACGCAAAACGATACTGGACTCTGTAATAGATTTCACTTCAAAATCAGAAAAAATATCAACACTTGCGATACGATCTGGAAACAAAGCCTATACACTAATCAGTGCACGTCCTCCACAAACATCTACAACAAGAAAAACTTACAGATGATGGAAGATTTCTGGGAAGATCTCGAAGAAACCACCAACAAAATCCTCGTGAAGCACGTGAAAGTTTTACTAGGAGATTTTAATGCCCATTTAGGCACGGAAAGAAAATTCAAAGATACAACAAGAAAATACACGGCCTACAAGCGGACAAGCAACAATGGAGAGAACGTGATCAACTTTTGCAGGAATTTCGACCTCAGAATCATATCTACACAATTCCAGAAGCCACACAAAAAACTATAAACTTGGAATTTCCCCAACAACGCCTTAGGAGAATTTAGGATGGTTCAGATTGCGATATCCATGAAAAACACCAGAGAAATTATTAACTTAAGAACAAGTAAAGGATTTTTGAATCCGATCACCATCTACTCCAAATAAAACCGAAATTTGTACCCAGAAGACAAGTCAAGAAAGCCAACAGAAATATCCGAACAGACACAGGATTCCTACAACTACACACGAAAGAAATAATAGAAAAAAATTAAGTAAATCGACAGTAACAGCTCGACAGAACTGTCAGAAAAAACTGAGGAAGTGATAAAACTGGGGCCACCAACAAGAAAAAGGAGACACAAATAGTAGAATATGATACGTGACAGAGCCACAGAAGATAGAATACAAGCATGGAAAAAATTTATCAGTCATAGAAAATTCGAGAAATGGGAAGAATTCAACAGAATACACAGGACCACTTTGAAAACAGCCCGTAGAGAAAAAAGTGGTTATGAAAACAACAGCCCGAAAAATAGAAGAGGACTGCAACAAAAACAGCACACGAAATTTTTGTAGGACACTCAGAGACAATATGCCAGAATACCAACCACCGAGCTTATGCTTCAAAAGGCAAGGCGGAACACTGGAGACAAACTCGAAAAAGAACTATGAATACTACTAAACTGTGATAAACTTTTGTATATCCTACAGTTATAGAAGCCAGAAGCCAGCCTCGATTCCAAACCGCCAACACACCAGGAGATCGTGAAAATAATAAAATCACTAAAAAATAAGAGCACCTGGACTGATTGCGGAAATATGGAACAGACCACGAACCCATCACACCCAAAATACACAGAACAATCAAAAACATCAGAGAAACAGAAAAAGTACCAGAAGAATAGAAATCAGCGATAATACACACCCTCCTCAAGAAAGGAGACAAAACAAAACCTAATAACAAAATAGGAATTTCACTACCACCCGTGTCAAATAAAATTTTATCAAAAGTCCTGTTAAACCGGCTACAGCCTCAAATAGATACACAGATAGGAGATACCAAGGAGGGTTCAGATAGGGAAGATCTTGCAGTGAACAGATCTGGTGCCTGAGAACAATATTAACAACAACAGAACACCACATGAACATTCGCTGACTTCAAGATGGTCTACGACTCCATAGATAGAGAAACACTCTTGAACACACTGGAGGAAATGAAGGTGGACGACAAAATCAGAAAGCTAATCCAGAACGCATTAACAAATACAACATCCAAAGTTTATGGGAGATATCTCGGAACCATTAGAAATCAAGACAGGATTGAGGCAGGGAGATGGGCTGTCACTCACTCTATATGGAGAAAATAATCAGGACATAGGACAAAGGAGTCAGTGGGGTAAAGATGGGGAGACACAGGGATAGAACCGTCAACACAACATGTCTTGCATTTGCTGACGATATATCCATCATAACAAGTAACAGAAAAGAAGCCAGGGAAGCTCAAGAGGCGCTACACGATATCTCAACCAGAATAATACTACAAATCTCGTATGAAAAAACGTAGTACACGGACACAAAATCCACAGACAGAGATCCACTGGTAAAAAAAGTATGAAAAGAAATTAGGAATATAAAGTTTCAAATTGTTAGGAGAGATTACACAGAAAACAGGACTGAACGGAACATCCAATGAAGAAAGTATCACAAAATTCCATGGAATCATTACAACAAAAGAAGTACTACCATGAATGCCAAATTAAGACACTACAGTACAATAGTCTTACCAGAAACCCTGAATGCCTCAGAAACAACAGAAATCAAGGGAAGAACGAAAATCAAGGAGATGGAAAAACAAGAGAGGAAAATACTGAGAAACGTCATGGACCAGTTAAGAATGAGGGTATCTGAATAAAGAGCTCGACAAAAGAACTCTACCAACAGACAAAGACGATTACGAACAACTTCACGAAAAGAAGGCCACAGTTTTACTGGCACGTACACAGGACGAAAGAAACTAGAGTGACCAAGAAATTTTTTAACATAGTGACAACTAATACAGTGAAACCCAACTGGGTAAGGGAAACAGTGGAAGACCTCAAGATACTGGACTTCTCCACAGAAGACATGACAGACAGAGAAGAAAATCAGAAAATGACAATTTCAGCAAAATCCCAAAGAGAAGAAAGCAGGAAACAAGTGGACGGAAGACGGAAGACTAAACATAGTGAACTTACGAGAGGCTTATGGGAATAAAAAGAAAGAGACAAAAATGCCATGAAAATTGATTGTGTTCTAGCGCTCTTTAATGGTGAATTAACATTAATAATACCGGTATAATAATAATAGTAATAATAATAAAACGAGAAACAGAAGCTCTACATACTTAAGGCTGTGTCTGTTCCGTAATATTCCAGGGAAAAAACAAAGACTTAATCGAAGAAGAAATATGCTTAAAAATAACAATTATTTTCCCCGTCATATTTCCCTCACTCATTTATTATTATGTGCATATGGACCCTGTCAGATCACACATTACATTTATGATTCGCCTTTCTAATAGCCCTTATATAATTCATTCTTTCGCTATGTGCTTTCTTCCTTTCTTTTGACCACTTGGTCCTTGATATTTTAGGGGCTTCATTCTCTGGCTTTACTACCCATCTATTTATCTCCTGACGGTAAAGTTGCATGTCTAGTATGTCCGATGTTCCTATCTGTGACTTTTCCAAGTCATATTTGACTTCTTCTGTCCATGGAATGGTCTTCAGTTTCGCAGTGTATTTCAAAATCTTGTGAGATAGCCTTGAAGAAGAGAGTCTATGAATGTGTCCATAGAATTTCAGCCTTCGTTTCCTGATATCTGCGTCAAGGTTGGACAGTTTTTCTGTTGCTTTGCGCGATTTGTTTTATCTGGTCCCAGCATTTTCCTCATGATCTTTCTTTCCTCCTTCAAGATGTTCTCCAGATCGTCTTTTCTGTTAAGTACCGAGGTTTCGCTCGCGTACAGCAATTCAAGTTTAATCACTGTATTATAATGTTTGATCTTTGTATGAATAGACATATATTTCTTGTTGTAGATTTCACGTGTTCTCCCATATGCTCGTTTGAGCTTTTGTAACCGAACTTTCTGTGCTTCCTTTTCCAACCCTGTTGGTTCCATGACCTCACTGAGATATTTGAAGTGTGGAACTCGTTTCATCTGCCCCTATTTTGTGTTCAGTTCCTGAATGTCCAACTTAGTGTAAATGAACTTGGTCTTCTCGAATGAAGTTTGTAGTGCAGTTTTCTCTGTGCATTCCTTGAGGACTTCAGTCTGTTTGGTCGATGTATTTTCGCAGGCCGCTAGTATCGCCACGTCGTCTGCGAAATCTAAACAACTGACCTTGATGTCATCATTCCTTTGCCCTAGTTCAACGGGGTTCCAGAGGTTCTGGGTTTTCAATTCTTTCTCCCATTCTCGGATGACTTTATCCAGAACAAGGTTGAAGAGCAGTGGTGACAATCCATCACCTTGTCGCACACCGGCCTTTATCTCAAAGGGCTCTGACAATTCGCCCACGAATTTCACTTTTGACTTCGTGCCCGTGAGTGTTTCCTTGATGAGTCTTAATGTCTTTCAATCAAGTCCTTGTTCTTATAAGATGTTAAAGAGGGACTGTCGATCGACCGTATCACATGCCTTCTTAAAGTCGACGAACATACAGATGATCGGAGAGCTTCGGGTTGCTCTACATTTCAATAGTATTTTCAAATTGAAAATTTGTTCAACACAAGAACGCCCCAGTCGGAAACCGGCTTCATAGTCACCAAATTTGTTTTCAAGTTGGTCTTGAGTTCTTTGAACAAGGCACTCGGATAGAATTTTGTAGGTGACTTCAAGGAGAGAAATCCCTCTGTAGTTACTGACATCTATTCCGGTCACCTTTCTTGTGTAACGGATGGATGAGTGCACATTTCCATTCTTCAGGTACCTTTTCCGTTTTCCAGATGTCTATGATGATTTGTGTGAGCTCCTAAAGTCTATTTAGGCCTATGTTCTTCAATAGTTATGCAACTACACCATCTTTTCCAATTGCCCTGTTATTCTTGAGTCTGAAGATGTGTCTATGGATTTCTTCTTTGGTAGGTGGTGGAGATTCTGGGTTTACTTGGGCGGGAGTCTCTTTGGGTCATGTTGATGTGGGCTCCTGGCAATTGAGTAGCTCTGAGAAATATCGAAGCAATTCTCTACAATTATCTCGGTTGGTCAGCGCGAGTTTGCCGTCTGGTTTTCAGAAACCTAAGTTCTGAGGGGTGTATCCCCGATTCCTCCCTGCGAACGTCCTGTAAAAATCTCGAGTATTGTGATTTCGGAAGTCTTTTTTTATCTAGTCCATCTGGCCCTTCATGTGCCTCCTCTTTGTTTGTCTGACAATTTTTGAGGCTTCCTTTCTGATGTGAAGATATTGTTGTTGAGTCTCCAATGACTTCTTAGAGTTATATTTCTGGAAAGCACTCTTTCATTCTTCTAGTGCTTCTTCACATGCAGAGTCCCACCACGTGTGCTTCGTATTCTTCTTCAATGGTACTACCTCTTTGGCTCTCTTGATTTACGTTTAATAAATAATGCATTTGTTGTTTGTATTTTTAAAGTTAGTGCAACAATTTGGTATTAAAAATTAATTTTAAAGTAAAAAATATTTTGTTACAAAGCTACTTGTAAACAATAATTTTGAGATAACAAATACGATTTTATGTCCTACCATTTTTCAAATGGAAGAGCACCCCTTCCCCTTTGCTTGCTGAGACGATATCACGCACAACCTATTTTTTGTGTGCAAAGAAACCAAACTAGGGGAACTGCAAAGAAACAACCAAATTTTAAAAATAAGAACCTCCCTGTCACGTTGTTTTATTTTTGGAATAAATGCGAAAATCTTTAGTTTTGTGTAAACTTTCTTACAGAACAATTTTAAAAAACTGATTTAAAGTACTTTTAAAAACTAGACATTAATTCAAGCACATGAAAGTTTAAAAAATCTACTAATAATGAAAACAATGGCTGCTAGTTTTACTGGATGAGACTGAGGCGGGAACAAGGAACAGAGGAACTAGGTCGAGGAACGAGACTGACTGAACCAGACCATGGCGGGAGCGAGACTGGTCGGTGTGAACAGCGAAGAAGACGTTCCCAGCAACAAGACTGACCGCGACCGAAGTGAACGATGAACGAGAATTCCCGGAAACAAGGCCGACTGCGACGGAAGTGAATGGTGAACGACTGTTCCTTAGAAGGTGCTTCTTGGCCTCTCCACTCAGTTTAGTGATGGGAGAGGAGGGGAAGGGAGATGACGAGCGGTAACTTTGAATATAACAAGCACAACTGCATCACCTGTAATCGGACGCAGGGTGCAAAAAGTGCTGATATCAGTAATTTGGCCAAAAGCGATTCTGCTACCCTACTAATGCTTATGTCTTCCTCTCCGTCGATGGCATCTTTCAGCACGATAAATGTCCCTGTCAAAGGGCCAGAATCGTGCTACAGTACTTCGAAAAGCACCACCATATGATATCTTGGCCACCAGATTCGCTTTATCTGTACTCGATGGAACCCATGAGGGCCGATATTGGGCGCCAGGGACGTTTTGTCAAAGTACTATCCCTTTATTTACGGGAGTTACGTGACCTGTACGTAGATACAGGGTGTTTCAAAAATGACCGGTATATTTGAAACGGCAATAAAAACTAAACGAGCAGCGATAGAAATACACCGTTTGTTGCAATATGCTTGGGACAACAGTACATTTTCAGGCAGACAAACTTTCGAAATTACAGTAGTTACAATTTTCAACAACAGATGGCGCTGCGGTCTGGGAAACTCTATAGTACGATATTTTCCACATATCCACCATGCGTAGCAATAATATGGCGTGGTCTCTGAATGAAATTACCCGAAACCTTTGACAACGTGTCTGGCGGAATGGCTTCACATGCAGGTGAGATGTACTACTTCAGCTGTTCAATTGTTTCTGGATTCTGGCGATACACCTGGTCTTTCAAGTGTCCCCACAGAAAGAAGTCACAGGGGTTCATGTCTGGCGAATAGGGAGGCCAATCCACGCCGTCTCCTGTATGTTTCGGATAGCCCAAAGCAATCACACGATCATCGAAATATTCATTCAGGAAATTAAAGACGTCGGCCGTGCGATATGCCGGGCACCATCTTGCATAAACCACGAGGTGTTCGCAGTGTCGTCTAAGGCAGTTTGTACCGCCACAAATTCACGAAGAATGTCCAGATAGAGTGATGCAGTAATCGTTTCGGATCTGAAAAATGGGCCAATGATTCCTTTGGAAGAAATGGCGGCCCAGACCAGTACTTTTTGAGGATGCAGGGACGATGGGACTGCAACATGGGGCTTTTCGGTTCCCCATATGCGCCAGTTCTGTTTATTGACGAAGCCGTCCAGGTAAAAATAAGCTTCGTCAGTAAACCAAATGCTGCCCACTTGCATATCGCCGTCATCAATCCTGTGCACTATATCGTTAGCGAATGTCGCTCGTGCAGCAATGGTAGTGGCGCTGAGGGGTTGCCGCGTTTGAATTTTGTATGGATAGAGGTGTAAACTCTGGCGCATGAGACGATATGTGGACGTTGGCGTCATTTGGACCGCAGCTGCAACACGGCGAACGGAAACCCGAGGCCGCTGTTGGATCACCTGCTGCACTAGCTGCGCGTTGCCCTCTGTGGTTGCCGTACGCGGTCGCCCTACCTTTCCAGCACGTTCATCCGTCACGTTTCCAGTCCGTTGATATTTTTCAAACAGATCCTTTATTGTATCGCTTTTCGGTCCTTTGGTTACATTAAACCTCCGTTGAAAACTTCGTCTTGTTGCAACAACACTGTGTTCTAGGCGGTGGAATTCCAACACCAGAAAAATCCTCTGTTCTAAGGAATAAACCATGTTGTCTACAGCACACTTGCACGTTGTGAACAGCACACGCTTACAGCAGAAAGACGACGTACAGAATGGCGCACCCACAGACTGCGTTGTCTTCTATATCTTTCACATCACTTGCAGCGCCATCTGTTGTTGAAAATTGTAACTACTGTAATTTCGAAAGTTTGTCCGCCTGAAAATGTACTGTTGTCCCAAGCATATTGCAACAAACGGTGTATTTCTATCGCTGCTCGTTTATTTTTTATTGCCGTTTCAAATAAACCGGTCATTTTTTAAACACCCTGTATATGGTGCCACATGTCTCTGAAAACCTATCAAGGAGTTGTCATACCCATTCCATGTAGAATCACTGCTTTATTGCGTTCTAAATGTGTAGAAATGCAATATTACACAGGTGGTCACAATGTTTTAGGTCATGAGTGTATTTTAAAGTCATTACTTTCTATATCGCACTGCAGAATCATTCACATCACGGAACATGTCGAAGCTCTTCCGTTCTATTAACCCACCACTACATTCTTAAAAAGAAAAATCTTGGTTAGACCGAGCAGAACCTGTTTTTGTTTGCTATTGTAAACGGAAAATACCGTCAGAAGGGTACAAGCATTACTGCTGAACGGGACTGTGAAGTTTCCTAACCCGATTCACCGAAACGGAGACGACAGGCGGGAGGAGAGAGTAGGTTGCACAAATTGCGCTGGGGACGGCAGCCGGCTCGTGGCCTGTGTCGGCCCGTCCCGGGGTCACGGGCTGCAATCAGCGCAGCCCGCCGACCGCCTTCCTGCGGCTGCAGTGGCGGAGGCTGCGCGCCTAACGAGCCGCCGCCCGCTGCTGCACGCGGCCAGACGGTCGATCGCTGCCAAGTCCCGACGACAGCGGGTGCAGTCCGCGTTCCGGAGCGCACTGTCATCACTGGCTACCTTTCCCTTCACAAGCTACGTGCCGCCCTGTGCTCGAAACTACAACTCTCTCGTCTGTGTAACGCTGATTTACCTACATCAGTAGATAAAATGCAATTTACAGAGGGGTAAAAACAAAATGGGTGAACGTAGCTTCGGTCACAAAACTAAATTAGTTTAAAGGATTGTTATTATTTCTATTTCGTATTACTGTAATGCGGATTACGTAAGTTATCAACAGTTACAGTCCTTCAAATACTAGCATTACTACGTGATACAGTGTGGTGGAGGCTACAGTCTGTGAAACAAATGTATAAACATCATCTTCTTCACTTAGTCCACCCATTACACATGTACTTTGTGCTTTGTACCACGCGTCTACACAATGTGTCCCACTTCTGTCAGGGCTGCCTGTGTAAAATTCCAAACTGCAATGCTATCCTGTGGCGAGTTGTGGTGTAATGATCGTTGAAGTTTCAACAACAACCGTGTAGAAAGTCAAAGTGCTAACATTGCTGCTGCAGGCATCCCGGTCGCGAATGTAAGAGTACGTGTCTGACACTTGTCGGAAAATGATGGTGGAGCACCGAGGCAGCATCAAGTTTTGTGTTAAGTTTTGGGTTTGTGGGCGTGGGTTCGTCGAATTTACCCAAACCGAGAGGCAGGTTCCTGGTCGCCGTCCACGACAACACCCCAGCCCACAGAGTGAAGATCGTGCGCGAGATTTTGGCCTACAGATGGATCACAGTCCTCGATCGTCCACCGTATTCGTCGGGTTTGGCCCCAGCTGACTTCTGCTTGTTCCCCAAATTGAAGTTGCCAATGAAACAACACCCTTACCATGCGTTTAAGAACGACGAAGAAATCATACTCCTATACTAAAAGCAATTCCAAAATAGGACTACAGTGACAGCTTCGGAACACTTTTAAAAATATTTAAGCTGTATATCCATTCAGGGGGAAACTATTTTGAATAAATACAGTGGTTTTGTGAACATAATTCATGACATATTTTTCATAGCCACAATCCTAACGGAACTGCAACATACTGTGTATGACAGTGAAATCGAGACATATACATCACAATATCGTCTTCGAGTTGTATGTAATACCCACCAAAAACCATTGCTGCTGAGGACCATTCGCAACTGGAACAGGAAAGGGGTGCGGGGGAGGGGGGGGGAGGGGCGGAGTGACAGTGGCAACAATGAATGACAACTGACAGCATAGTACAACAGTAACTATGTAATGGCCACTACTCTACTGTAGGGCCCACACAGTATACTTCTTCTTCTTCTTGTTATCATTATTAGTGCCACTGGTCAGACACAAAGCATCGGCAATCTTAAGCCTTTCATTTCTAACAGTTGAGAAGTAAGGAGACCAGCAATCGAGTGATTTACAAACAGTAGGTCTAAACAGAGTGCACACAACCGAATGTGGTTAATTTTAAATGTGAGTTCAAGGTGTTGGTGAAGCAAGTGTCTCTAGGGAGAAGTGTCGTGCATAGGAAACATGTTTTGTGACAAGTGTCTACCCTCAATATGGTTAGTTAGCTTTCTGTTCTGAGCAGAAGTTGGATGTAGCACTCGCGATGCACTAAGATTTACTACATCATTCAATAGATAAGGATTACTAGAATAAGCAGTACGAATTGGTTCATTCCCTCATTCATTCATGGGTTTATTTAGTTAGGCGCTGCACTTTGCGGCAATAGTCTCAAAAAGGTTGGGACTCACTAACTTGCAATTATGCTCTGCCACCCACGTTATTGTGCATGGCGGTCGATACTTTGAATGCCACTGTCACTCCCTCCTCCCCCCCCCCCCCCCCCCCATCTTTCCCGTTCCAGCTGCGAATGGTCCGCAGGAGCAATGATTTTTGGTAAGTCCCTGTGTGAGATCGAACTCTCTATTTTACCTTTATGGTCTTTTAGTGATATATGTAAGGGAAGCTCAAATGTAAACGAGACAGACTATACAGTTAGTTCCACAAGAAAGTGTACGCCATAATGTTAAATGTAACGTCCGCAGCGACATCTCTGATACTTGTCTCGAATCTGTACTCACTGCGCTTTTGCACAGTGTGTAGATAAACAGTGTGAAAGTGGAATGTTTTATTTTGTAGGTTGCAGTTTTGGCTATTCGCACTTATTTACAGCCAGTTTAAACGCTGAAAAAATATGTAATGGCTATAAAAGCCTTCTGAGGTCCGTTAAGAAGTTGTTTGGCTCGAACAAGGCAACTGGGTGCTTCAAGAGGATAATGATCCCAAACATCGCAGCCGTCTCTGTACAGCGTGGAAACAACACAATGCGGTGTCCACGATGGATTGACCTGCAATATCTCCGGATGCAAATCCTATCGGTAATGATTCGTCGCATATTAAGATGAAGCTTAAAGGAAAGCCATTATATACTTTGTAGCAGCTGTCATGTAAAATCATCACGATGTGGATCGTTACCTAGAGAATATGCAGAAAATCTCTTGAAAAGCATGCCAGAAAGGTGCCCATCTATAATCGATAATGGTGGCGATTGGATTAACTGTCAGGTAATTGTGTGATTAGTAATAACACGTATTTGCATGTAAAAATATATTTATACTAGTGTCTTTTGTTTCATAACAGTGGACACTTTCTTGTGGAACTGACTGTACAACGAGCTTGGCGCCGACGTTGGTAGCGCAGGTACGTGATGGCATACAGGGTGGTCAGCAACAGTGTGAAAAGCTTGTAAGGGTGTTGCAGGGTAGATTGTGCTGAGAAATAATAGGTTGTGCTGAGAAATTAGTTAAGGAAAAAAATTGATACGTTGGGTGTTAATTAGCATTGAAGTTAGCCAATCAGGCCATTGCGTGAGCAAATTCAAGCAGTCCTCACAATTAGTGTCAGTTGTTATCACAGCGTAGATGATAGCGCACGAGACTGCTCAGTCTTTGGCTCAGGTTCGATCCTTACTACAGCCCATGTCCAATTTTTGTATCGCTCTCTTGTTAGGATTTAGGAAACCATACGAAGAACACGTTTGGAGACTCCATCTCTGGCGGGCTGCTGGGATTTGCGCATGCAACGGCCTGATTGGCTAACTTCAATGCTAATCAACTCGGAAGCGGCACAATGTATTGAGTTCTTTTCTTGACAACCTACACTACTACGCCCTTACAAGCTTTACAGGCTGTTTCTGACCACCGTATAGAAGTGCCCTCTGTAGGGTATCAGGAAGAAACATCGAGAACATACATTGCTGTGTAATTCGTCTGTTAGACATGTTCGACGTGATATCAGCAAGTCTTGTGTGAGGTGCAATGCGGTTTTTGACTGTGAAAGGAGGGTAATGGAGTAAAGTTTATGACACAGTCTATTTCTTGTATGTCGAACACAGTATGTACGTGCACGTGCGATTGTGTGACATAAACGATTTCGAAAAGGTCGGATGTAATCGAAAGACAACAGTCGGCAGGACAGGTGTAGTTGCCCTTTCTGTCAGTGGTGCGATGGATGCTGCCGTCAGAAATGACCGACAGCGGACTGTCGAACACATTCCGTTCATGCTGGGCACCAGTTGACGCAGAACCCACGCCTCTCGCGGTCGGAAAAACAGGACCCATGCCTCCCGGACCCTTAAAGGGTCCGCCTGCTGTGCAGGACCCACACTTCCCACAGTCGACCTAGAACTCACCTTCAAACGAGGTAGATACATAAACACATCTCTTCTCATCGAAGCTGTAAGCATTTTTCGCGTCTGGCTCTGGTTAACCTACATGTCGAGATGAAAAAGATGATGCTTAAATGTGAATTGGTGGTATTTGCACCAATTCGTTTATCGTCGCCTAGGAAGGAAGCGAACTGTCTTGCACCCCAAAAATTGAATACATTTACAAAATCATCGTCATGATGCCATCAAACGTACGCCCTTAGCCAAAACAGTCAATATTTTTCATTTTAGTTACTGGTTGTGCTTTCAGCTTTTATTTTATAGAAAATTAACTTCTGCCTATTTCATTCTTGTAATTTTTCCAGCTTTAAAGTCCGTCACTAGCTGCATCATAAATGAACTTTAAAATCAGGCAAGCTCTTTCGTTTTTTTTTTTGGGGGGGGGGGGGGAATTAATTGGAATTTTGGTTTCGAATTTAATTTACTTCAGTATCCCAAGAACTCTGTTCGGTAGCAGAAATAGAACTGACTGTTGTGTTTGCCGTGGAATGTTTCGCAAGCATTGGTGGTTCTCCCGCTACTGCGACTTTGTACTGCTCACATGGGTGGAGAAATTAGTGAGTTTTCGTCTGCATAAATATCCACTAAATACTCACAAATCTTTGTAGTTTCTCAGATGAGGCATTGCTGATATTAAGTCCACACACAAAACACTTCAAATGGCTCTAAGCAGTATGGGACTTAACATCTGAGGTCATCAGTCCCCTAGACTTAGAACTACTTAAATCTAACTAACCTAAGGACACCACACATATCCATGCCCGAGGCAGGATTCGAACCTGCGACCGTAGTAGCAGCGCGGTTTCGGACTGAAGCGCCTAGAACCGCTCGGCCACAACGGCCAGCGTACTGAAACAGTTATCAACCATATTGTGATTCAGCAGTGAATCTGAAAACATTGTCGATGGAGATAATTTCGGACCTAGATTACCACATTTATCCAAAGTTGTTGAAAAACCATTCTGAGAACAAGAAGTTTTCTTATTAATTCACAATAAATAAATAAATTATTTGAATGTAGCCGGCCGGTGTGGCCGAGCGGTTCTAGGCACTTCAGTCTGGAACCACGCGACTGCTGCAGTCGCAGGCTCGAATCTTGCCTCGGGCATGGATGTGTGTGATGTCCTTAGGTTAGTTAGGTTTAAGTAGTTCTAAGTTATAGGGCCATTTGAACCATTTGAATGTATTGTCTGTTATACGCCCGTTGATTGTAAATGGCTGACAAAAAGGTTCGTGCAATACTTCGAAGTTCCATCAGCTACCAAATTAAGTATTTTGAGATTTCCAGCTTCCAAGAATATTATAATGTTTTTGTCAGCAACAGTATGTAATAACAAATGCATTAATGTGTTCTGAAGAACTTTTCGGCAGAATTTTCCCTTCTACATTCCTAAATGAATTTACCTAAGCTGTCGACATCTTTGATTGTTATTTCTTCAGTATGTTCTTTTTTCAGTTGATTATGTAATAGTTCTGATGATATCTCACATAAATCTTCTGTAGTTTTCCTCTTCAAACCAAAAACTGATACAATGAAGGCTTTCACGACCGGATAGTACTGTTGTTGATAATTCTTCCGGGTTATATGGCCGTGGTCCATGGAATTCTTCTATTCCTAACGTTACGTCCAATACTACGTTGGACATCTTCTGAGGTATGGCTGGTCCTGCTGAGTCAGTCGGTAGGACTCAGCAGGACCAGCCATACCTCTGAGGATGTCCAACGTAGTATTGGACGTAACGTTAGGAATAGAAGAATTCCATGGACCACGGCCATATAACCCGGAAGAATTATCAACAACAACCCAAAAAATGCTTTTTGGCTCTGAATTTTGTGACCAGATATTTCTGCATGGTTTTGGTCGTCTTGACTCTCGAGCACATTTGTGCCTTCAACGGAGGGAGATTAAATAAAACTTCTGCAACTCCATATTTTGCACGCCCATAATTTTTACTATTGTAAAGTGTAACGATTCTGAAGTAGCATTTCCCTTCCAACTTTACTAACTGTAACTGCAATTGCATAGCAAGACGAGGTCACTATGAAATTATCTGGTGTAAACTGAAACATGAGCCCACAATTACCACTCGGAGAAGGCTGCAAGGGCTTGGGGCTGCTATCTGCTGGTAACTAGACTTGTTCTGGAGGTATGGTTCCTGCTTCCTGCTAATGCTATGTGGTTATGGGAGTCATGGGCCTGCTACCTGCTAATCCACGTGGTTATGGGAGACATGGTTCCTGCTTCCTGATAAGCCTACTTGCTTATGGGAGGCGGGGTAGTGTACCCCATTAGTCGCGGTACCGCACGCACAATAATGACGGAGCATCTGAAGTTATGGAAGAAATGGTCCAAATGGCTCTGAGCACTATGGGACTTAACATCTATGGTCATCAGTCCCCTAGAACTTAGAACTACTTAAACCTAACTAATCTAAGGACAGCACACAACACCCAGCCATCACGAGGCAGAGAAAACCCCTGACCCCGACGGGAATCGAACCCGGGAACCCGGGCGTGGGAAGTTATGGAAGACCTGTGTGCACTGGATTCCCCACAGCCTCACAGACGAGTAGAACGGAATGTCGACATTACTACAGCACTTGGAACTGTATCACTATGAAGAATATCGTTTCCTGTCCCATGTTGTAGCGGAAGATTATAACGTTACGCGTATTTATGCGACATGATCGGCCGCCTAAAATTAGTACAATGTAAGGTGAATTTGTTTGCGAAGCTGTGCGGCCCCAGAGCCGACGAACGACACGGCCGGGCGTGTCTCCACGAGTGCTCCAGGCGAGCACGTCCGTTAGCAAAAGACCGGATGTCTACAACTACATCTACATCTACGTGATTACTCTGCTACTCACAATAAAGAGTCTGGCAGAGGGTTCCGTGAACCACCTTCAAGCTGTCTCTCTACCGTTCCACTCTCGAACGACACTTGGGGAAAACGACCAATTAATTTTTTCTGTGCGAGCCCTGATTTCTCTCACTTTATCGTGATGATCATTTCTCCCTCTGTAGGTGGGTGCCAACACAATTTTTTCGCAATCAGAGGAGAAAACTGGTGATTGAAATTTCATGAGAAGATCTCGTCGCAACGAAAAACGCCTTTGTTTTAATGATTGCCACTCCAATTCACGTATCATGCCTGTGACACTATCCCCCATATTTCGCGATAATACAAAACGAGCTGCCCTTCTTTGTGCTGTTTCGATGTCATCCGTCAGTCTACATCTACATCTACATTTATACTCCGCAAGCCACCCAACGGTGTGTGGCGGAGGGCACTTTACGTGGCACTGTCATTACCTCCCTTTCCTGTTCCAGTCGTGTATGGTTCGCGGGAAGAACGACTGTCTGAAAGCCTCCGTGCGCGCTCTAATCTCTCTAATTTTACATTCGTGATCTCCTCGGGAGGTATAAGTAGGGGGAAGCAATATATTCGATACCTCATCCAGAAACGCACCCTCTCGAAAGCTGGCGAGCTAGCTACACCGCGATTCAGGGCGCCTCTCTTGCAGAGTCTGCCACTTGAGTTTGTTAAACATCTCCGTAACGCTATCACGGTTACCAAATAACCCTGTGACGAAACGCGCCGCTCTTCTTTGGATCTTCTCTATCTCCTCCGTCAACCCGATCTGGTACGGATCTCACACTGATGAGCAATACTCAAGTATAGGTCGAAAGAGTGTTTTGTAAGCCACCTCCTTTGTTGATGGACTACATTTTCTAAGGAATCTCCCAATGAATCTCAACCTGGTACCCTCCTTACCAACAATTAATTTTATATGATCATTCCACTTCAAATCGTTCCGCACGCATACCCCCAGATATTTCACAGAAGTAACTGCTACCGGTGTTTGTTCCGCTATCATATAATCATACAATAAAGGATCCTTCTTTCTATGTATTCGCAATACATTATATTTGTCTATGTTAAGGGTCAGTTGCCACTCCCTGCACCAAGTGCCTATCCGCTGCAGATCTTCCTGCATTTCGCTATCTATCTACTAGGTCATTTATAGTATATTGTGAAAAGGAATGGTCCCATAACACTCCCCTGTGGCACGCCAGACGTTACTTTAACGTCTGTAGACGTCTCTCCATTGATAACAACATGCTGTGTTCTGTTTGCTAAAAACTCTTCAATCCAGCCACACAGCTGGTCTGTTATTCCGTAGGCTCTTACTTTGTTTATCAGGCGACAGTGCGGAACTGTATCGAACGCCTTCCGGAAGTGAAGGAAAATAGCATCTACCTGAGAGCCTGTATCTAATATTTTCTGGGTCTCATGAACAAATAAAGTGAGTTGGGTCTCACACGATCGCTGTTTCCGGAATCCATGTTGATTCCTTCAGAGTAGATTCTGGGTTTCCAAAAACGACAGGATACGCGAGCAAGAAACATGTTCTAAAATTCTACAACAGATCGACGTCAGAGATATAGGTCTATAGTTTTGCGCATCTGCTCGACGACCCTTCTTGAAGACTGGGACTACCTGTGCTCTTTTCCAATCATTTGGAACCTTCCGTTCTTCTAGAGACTTGCGGTACACGGCTGTTAGAAGCGGGGCAAGTTCTTTCGCCTACTCTGTGTAGAATCGAATTGGTATCCCGTCAGGTCCAGTGGACTTTCCTCTGTTGAGTGATTCCAGTTGCTTTTGTATTCCTTGGACACTTATTTCGATGTCAGCCATTTTTTCGTTTGTGCAAGGATTTATAGAAGGAACTGTACTGCGGTCTTCCTCTGTGAAACAGCTTTGGAAAAAGGTGTTTAGTATTTCAGCTTTACGCGTGTCATCCTCTGTTTCAATGCCATCATCATCCAGGAGTGTCTGGATATGCTGTTTCGAGCCACTTACTGATTTAACGTAAGACCAGAAGTTCGTAGTCAAGTCGGTACATAGAATTTTACTTTCGAATTCACTGAACGCTTCACGCATAGCCCTCCTTACGCTAACTTTGACATCATTTAGCTTCTGTTTGTCTGAGAGGTTTTGGCTGCGTTTAAACTTGGAGTGAAGCTCTCTTTGCTTTCGCAGTAGTTTCCTAACTTTGTTGTTGTACCACGGTGGGTTTTTCCCGTCCCTCACAGTTTTACTCGGCACGTACCGGTCTAAAACGCATTTTACGATTGCCTTGAACTTTTTCCATAAACACTCAACATTGTCAGTGTCGGAACAGAAATTTTCGTTTTGATCTAGTAGTCTCATATCTGCCTTCTATTACTCTTGCTAAATAGATAAACCTTCCTCCCCTATTTATATTCCTATTAACTTCCATATTCAGGGATGCTGCAACGGCCTTATGATCACTGATTCCCTGTTCTGCACATACAGAGTCGAAAATTCCGGGTCTGTTTGTTATCAGTAGGTCGAAGATGTTATCTCCACGAGTCGGTTCTCTGTTTAATTGCTCGAGGTAATTTTCGGATAGTGCACTCAGTATAATGTCACTCGATGCTCTGTCCCTACCACCCGTCCTAAACATCTGAGTGGCCCAGTCTATATCTGACTTTACCAACGCAGCTTCGACAGTTTACAATTACAATACCGATTGCTGCTTGGTCCCCGCATGTCCTGACTTTGCTCCGCACCCGTTGAGGCTGTTGCCCTTTCTGTACTTGCCCAAGGCCATCTAACCTAAAAAACCGCCCAGCCCACGCCACACAACCCCTGCTACCCGTGTAGCCGCTTGTTGCGTGTAGTGGACTCCTGACCTATCCAGCGGAACCCGCAACCCCACCACCCTATGGCGCAAGTCGAGGAATCTGCAGCCCACACGGTCGCAGAACCGTCTCAGCCTCTGATTCAGACCCTCCACTCGGCTCTGTACCAAAGGTCAACATTCAGTCCTGTCGACGATGCTGCAGATGGTGAGCTCTGCTTTCATCCTGCTAGCGAGACTGGCAGTCTTCACCAAATCAGATAGCCGCCGGAAGCCAGAGAGGATTTCCTCCGATCCATAGCGACACACATCATTGGTGCCGACATGAGCGACCACCTGCAGATGGGTGCACCCTGTACCCTTCATGGCATCCGGAAGGACCCTTTCCACATCTGGAATGACTCCCTCCGGTATGCACACGGAGTGCACATTGGTTTTCTTCCCCTCTCTTGTTGCCGTATCCCTAAGGGACCCCATTACGCGCCTGACGTTGGAGCTCCCAACTACCAGTAAGCCCACCCTCTGCGACCGCCCGGATCTTGCAGACTGAGGGGCAACCTCTGGAACAGGACAAGCAGCCACGTCAGGCCGAAGATCAGTATCAGCCTGAGACAGAGCCTGAAACCAGTTCGTCAGACAAACTGTAGAGGCCTTCCGTTCAGCCCTCTGGAATGTCTTTCGCCCCCTGCCACACCTTGAGACGACCTCCCACTCTACCACAGGTGAGGGATCAGCCTCAATGCAGGCAGTATCCCGGGCAACCAGAGTCGTAGTCCGATCGGGGGATGCGTGGGACGAGCTGGCTGTCCCCGACAAACCCCCATCCGGACCCCCACAGTGATGCCCATTGGCAACAGCCTCAAGCTGTGTGACCGAAGCCAACACTGCCTGAAGCTGGGAGCGAAGGGATGCCAACTCAACCTGCATCCGAACACAGCAGTTGCAGTCCCTATCCATGCTAAAAACTGTTGTGCAAAGAACGTCTGAACTAATCTACAGAGAGCGCAAACAAATCGACACAAAATTTAAACGGTTATTAAAATACAAGATTGCCTAGTAAATGCAGTAATGCTGCTACTTGCGCACTGCTGACACACTGCTCGGCGGCGGAAGGAGACTACGCGATTTTACACTATTCAGGTACCAAAACGCGATGCTACAACTCTCAAATACTATAATACGCCCGAAATTTATGAATTAGACAATGAAAGTACCAAAAACACGCAAAGAAATTAAGAATTAAACTATGTAACAAATGAGTGAGCTAGGAGTATACGACTTGCTGCTGCAGCTGCTTATCCAACGGCGGCAGGGAGCACACTGACTGACCAACCGACACTGGCCGTTTAAAACAAAAACAGAAGACAAACGACTACGCGAATTTACACTATTAAGGTACTAAAACGCGATGCTACAACTCTCAAATACTATAATACGCCCGAAATTTATGAATTAAACAATGCAAGTACCAAAAACACGCAAAGAAATTAAGAATTAAACTATGTAACAAATGAGTGAGCTAGGAGTATACGACTTGCTGCTGCAGCTGCTTATCCAACGGCGGCAGGGAGGCGGTGGGGAGTCCCAGTTGACGCCGATCCCACACCGCACAGCAGTACTCCAGAATAGGGCGGACAAGCGTGGTGTATGCAGTCTCTTTAGTAGACCTGTTGCACCTTCTAAGTGTTATGCCAATGAATCGCAGACTTTGATTTGCTCTATCCACAATATTATCTATGTGATGTTTCCAATTTAGGTTATTTGTAATTGTAATCCCTAAGCATTTAATTGAATTTACAGCCTTCAGATTTGTGTGACTTATCGCGCAATCGAAATTTAGCTGATTTCTTTTAGTACTTATGTGAATAACTTCACACTTTTCCTTATTCAGGGTCAATTGCCACTTATCTAAATCATTTTTCAAGTTGTTTTGATCATCTGATGACTTTACAAGATGGTAAATGACAGCACCATCTTCAAACAATCTAAGACGGCTACTCAGATTGTCTCCTATGTCGTTAATATAGATCAAGAGCAATAGAGGGCCTATAACACTTCCTTGGGGAACGCCGGATATTACTTCTGTTTTACTGGATGATTTTCCGTCTATTACTACGAACTGTGACCTTTCTGACAGGAAATCACGAATCCAGCCGCACAACTGAAACAGTACTCCGGAGGCACGCAGTTTGGTTAGAAGACGCTTGTGAGGAACGGTGTCGAAGATGTGGGGAAAATCCCGAAGCTGAGAATTACTCGCATGTACTTTGTGCAGAAGATGCTCCGAGAAATGTCGTAGTATGAGATAATCGTAAAGATGGCTGCGTTACAGCTCTTTGAAATTCGACAATAACTCACAGTCAGATATTAGCGCATTTGTCATCTCCGAAAAATGAGGCACAGCCAAAGAAACAACAATATTTCAATAGCTTTAAAACTGCAGAAGTTAATACACTGAAGCGCCAAAGAAACTGGTATAGGCATACGTATTCAAATACAGAGATACGTTAACAGGCAGAATAGGGCGCTGCGTTCAGCAACGCCTATATAAGACTAAAAGTGTCTGGCGCAGTTGTCAGATCGGTTACTGCTGCTACAATTGCAGGTTATCAAGATTTAAGTGAGTTTGTACGTGTGTTATAGTCGGCCTAAGAGCGATGGGACACAGCATCTCCGAGGTAGCGATGAAGTGGGGAATTACCTGTACGACCATTTCACGAGTGTACCGTGAATATCAAAAATCCGGTAAAACGTCAAATCTCAGACATCGCTGCGGCCGAAAAGAAGATCCTGCAAGAACGGGACCATCGACGACCGAAGATAATCATTCAACGTGACAGAAGTGTAACCCTTCCGCAAATTGCTGCAGATTTCAGTGCTGGGCCATCAACAAATGTCAGCGTGTGAACCACTCAACGAAACATAATCAATATGGGCTTTCGGAGCCGAAGGTCCACTTGTATACCCTTGATTACTGCTCGTCACAAAGCCTTACGCCTCGCCTGGGTCCGTCAACACCGACAATGGATTGTCGATGACTAGAAACGTGTTGCCTGGTCGGACGAGTCTCGTTTCAAATTGTATCGAGCGAATGGAGGTGTACGGGTATAGAGGCAACCTCATGGACCCTGCATGTCAACAGGGGATTGTTCAAGCCGGTGGAGGCTCTGTAATGGTGTGGACCGAGTGCAGTTGGAGTGATATGGGACCCCTGATAGATCTAAATACGACTGTGACAGGTGACACGTACGTAAGCATCCTGTCTGATCACCTGCATCCATTCATGTCCATTGTGTATACCGGCGGACTTGGGCAGTTCGAGCAGAACAATGTGACACCCCACACGTCCAGAATAGCTACAGGGTGGCTTCAGGAACACTCTTCTGAGTTTAAACACTTCCCCTAGCCACCAAGGTCTCCAGACTTGAAAATTATTGAGCATATCTGGGATGCCTTGCAACGTGCTGTTCAGAAGACATCTGCACCCCTTTGTGCTCTTACGGATTTATGGACAGCCTTGCAGGATTCATGGTGTCAGTCCCCTCCAGCACTGCTTCAGACATTAGTCGAATCCATGCCAAGTCGTATTCGGCACTTCTCCATGCTCGCGTGGGTCCTACATTAGGCAGGTGTACCGGTTTCTTAGGCTCTTGAGTGTATTTCAGAGCAAATAAATATTTACGCACTACCATAAGCTCCTCTCAGTGCACTTGTCGGGGCACAGTGCACAGGTGTATATATAAAACATGGTTTGAAGAACTCTGCTTTGGCAAATATTAGAGTATACGGTGTAGTCCCAGTTATAAAGAAAAGTGTATCTCGATCCTTCAGCGCCCGTACATGGTCTGATTAATGCCTTCCGGTTCCGCATGATGATCCGTGAACTTTTAATCGCTTCATGCGATTTCGGCAAACGGTATCTCGTAGCATTGCATTATTGTGGCCACCTCTACCCCTTCATGCTTGATGTCTGTATTCCCTGCGCCAATGGCGTTTTCAAGCCAGATAACTGTCAGTGTCTTAAGGCCAGAAGCTAGCTACAGTGATTTGGGCAGCATGGTTATCTGAACCCGAAGGAACATTTTTAGGACGCTATGGGCACCATCTCCGCGATCACAAACCAATCTGTAATTTACTGGAATTGCAAGACCTGCGCGTAGATACCTGGTGCTATAATCCTCTGGAACCCAACCAAGGGCTTGTCGAATCTATGCCACGCACAGTCGCTGCTATATTGCGTTCCAAAGGCGTACCAACACGCTATTAAGCGGCGGATCAAAATCTTTTGGTCATCATCCTGTTATTTTGTGTGTGTGTCTGTGTGAGTGTGCGTATGCGCGCACTGTAGGACAAAAAAATGTAACGATCACTCAAAAATCTACCTGTCAAATGCACTGGTGAAGACAGGACACATGTGGAGTTTTCAATCTGAATTATCGGAGTAGGATTGAGCTTGTATGTTACTCTCTTGTCTCTGAAATTGCTGTTAGCTCTCAGTACAGCTTCGATTAGTGTGATATTGCACTAATTTACCGTCATCTTATATTTTATAGACTTGTAACGTGATTACATTCTTGGTATCCTCCATCCAGTTAATCAATGACAACAGTCGTAAATCTGCAGTGAGTATCTAAAGTTGCTGTATCTAGAGCAATTCCAGGATAAAGAGATGATTTACACCTGCGTCTCCGTTTAGACATATAGCCCTCAGGCCACTGCACAGTGCGTTGTGCCACTACCAGTCTTCTCCCTTCCTCTTCCACCCGAAGATAGAGCTAAGGGTAGACGACTGTCTGTATGCCTCCATACGAGCCCTAACCTCTGAGCTTATGTTCGTGGCCCTTACGCGAAATATACATTGGCGGCAGTAACATCGTTATGCAGTCAACTTCAAATGCCAGTTCTCTAAATTTTATCAATAGCGTTCCTCGAAAAGAACGTCACCTTCCCTCCAGGGATTACCACTTGGGTTCCCTAAGCATCTCCCTAAGGCTTGCGTGTCGAACAAAGCTACCGGTAGCAAACTAGCAGCCCGCCTCCGAATTGCTTCGATGTCTCCCTTTAATCTTCCTGGAGGGGATCACAAACATTCGAGCAGCATTCAAGAATGAGTCGCGCTAGTGTTCTATATGCGGTCTGCTTCATCAGCTTCTCCTAAAACTCTCCAGTACTGACATGCTCATTGCATTTGATACCGCTTTGCTATGTTACGCCCAAACGACGTTACTGTGTGAAGCAGTATTTTATTAATGCTGTATTGGAACATTACATTTGCTGTTCATACTCATCTCAATTAACTTACATTTTCCTACATTTAGAGCTAGCTGCGATTCATTAACCAACCAGAAATTCTATCTAAGTCATCTTGTATCCTCACTCAAATGACGATACTGTCTCCGTGCATCACAACAGCATCAGCAAAGAGCCGCTGGTCGCTGCTCACTCTGTCCGTCAGATCATTTATATACAGAGAGAATAACAGCTGTCCTATCGCACTTCCGTGGGGCACTCCTGGATTATTTATTCGTGTCAGAAGCACCACCAAGTTACACATAATAGTATGTACAACATTCACACATAAAATATGTACAAAGAAACACAACACAGCATTGTAGACACAAACTACAAAAATAATATATGAAATACAAGACTAGTAAACACATATTATGATTTTAGGCTAGAGCTAAAGATTTCTTGCCCAAAACCGGGCGACGTCGATTGCATTTGTCTTTGCTGCCATAAGGTCCTCTCAGTGCATTTGGCGGGACACAGTGGACGGGCGTACATATAAAGCGTAGTTTGTAGTACTCCGCTTTCGCAGAGGTTAGAGTCTACGGTGCAGCCCCACTTATGAAGAAAAGTATATTTCGATCCTGCACGGCCCGTACATGGTATGTTTGGTGCCTTCCGGTTCCCATGATGATCCTCTCATCTTTGAAGAAAACTGACCGTAGAGTGCAACATACTGGATCCTATTACTTAAGAATCTCTAAATCACTCACATGTCTTAGACCTCTTCCGTATTCTCGTACCTTCATTAACAGTCTACAGTGGTGCACCAAATCATAGGGCAAATTTCTCTGTTAAACACAGTAATGCAAGACAAACATTTATTGACACGGACATTAGGACATTAAAGAGGATTGTTATCTTTAGTAAAGAGACCACTATCCCGAAGGTGATATATAAGCTGAGGATGGTTCTAGAGAATAAACTGTCAGAGAAAGTCGTTGGACCCTAACTGCATAAAGGAATACTTGCTGTTCTTGAGAGACAAAGATACTAAAAGGAAAAATATCTAGTCCTGTCAATGGAACCATTTTAGATGATTGTTGCTAAGAGCTCAAGAAGTATTCCAAGAAAGTGACTACACGCCCCGCGGTGATATGGACAACATACATTGATGGAAGTGTCAAAAATTGATGTAATGGGCATGGAAAAAAATAACACGTCTTTCGTAGACTCCTTAATTGCATAATGAGAATGTTATCGAACCAAAACTGTTTACGTTGGAGAATCAACTGTCTGTTACCACCCTCTAGTATCTCTCAAAGAATACAATTTCTTAGCGAGGAATGGTATATAACCTTGTATCCGGCATTTATGTGGGTTGATTCCAAAGAGAATTCAACTATTTTTGATAAACAAATGCTTATACTAGTCGGGTAGGTATTCACATTCTTCTAACCCCGTTAAATGAAACAGTGAAACTTACTCCCAGATGAAGTAATTGCCTTCGATCTTGGAAAGTGGGTGAAGTGTATGATGTGAGAGACACTGCAGAAGTAATTTCAGTATTGACTGATATTAACGCAAATGCCTATACTAACATACAGCGGTGCAAGATTTTACTGAGCGATATAATGGAATGTTCACAGCCATGCAGTTGTGTTTTCAATATCTGCAAGTGGATTTTCCTGTTTGTGCCTACTCTGAGGGATAGAACATTCTCCCCTTCCCTCACACTCACCCTCTATCCATGCTGCATTTCACTCCCCTAAAGCTGGACAGTTGTTGCGAATAAGATAGTTGGCACCGAGTTGTGAAGGTCAGTAAGAAACTCCGAGCAGTCACAGAAGATTCTTAGTAATCCACTGTGCGACTGGCGATCTGATTGGATGCCTATAGGCGGCGGCAACAAGTAGGGCCGATGGTGGAGAGGCGCGATCGATGCGGGGCAGACACAGGCCGCCCTGTCCTCCAGACGGGGGGCCACTGACTCGACGGCCTTGGCGATTTGCTCACCACTCTTACCTGGAAAGCGCCGCGCCGCGCCGCGCCGCCCTGCTATCGACAAGAGCTGGCTGGCCACTGCGGTTGCGCAACAAGTACGCTTCAGCTCTGTGTGTGTGTGTGTGCGTGTGTGTGTGTGTTACCAGGTACAGCAGCAGTGCGCTGTGATGGACTTGTTAAGGGGGTGGATACTTTTTTACGAGGAGCAATTTTCAGTTTCCTTCAGTACATTTGGATTTGGCAGTGTAGGATGGTTTTTCACGACCGTTTCGTTCCCTCACCCTACAGCTACAGCTACAATTACATCTACATCTACACACATACACCACAAGCCCCGTGCGGTGCTTGGCGGAGAGTGCACTGCAGCACTACTAGTCATTTCCTTTCCTGTTCCACTTGCAGATAGAGCGAGTGGCAAACGGCTACGTATATGTCTCACTACGAGGGCTAATTTCTCTTATCTTCATGTCTCTTACCCGAAATGTACGGTAATGGCAGTAGAATCGTTTTGCAGTCAGCTTCCAATTATGGTTCTCTAAAATTTCTGAAGTGTGTTCCTCGAAAAGAACGCTGCCTTCCCTCCAGGAATTCCCATTTGAATAACTGAAGCATCTACATAATACTTTCCTGTTGTTCGAACCTAACAGTAATAAGTCTAGCAGCCTGCTTTGATGTCTTCCTTCAGTTCAGCCTGGGGCGGGTCCCAAACACTTGAGCAGTACTCAAGAAAAGGTCGCACTAGTGCCCTATGTGAGCTCCTTTACAGATGAATCACTATTTCCTAAAATTCTCCCAATACATCGCAGTCAACCATTCGCCTTCCCTGCTACAATCCTTAAATCCTCGCTCCATTTCATATCACTTTGCAACGTTAAACCTAGACATTTAATCAACGTGACTGTCTCAAACAGCACACTACTAATACTGTATTCGAACATTACGAGTTTTTTGTCCGCCTGCTTATCTGAGTGTAATTTTCTTGCCTCCTATGCAGCGGGCCCGGGTTCGATTTCGGAGATTGTCTCCGCTCGTGAACTGGATGCTGTGTTGTCCTCATCATCATTTCATCTTCATCACCGGCGCGCAAGTCTCCCAATGTGGTGTCGACTAGAGTAAGACTTGCAATTGGCCTCCCAGCCAACGATGCCATACGGTCATTTCATTTTTTTTACAGGTTTGTTTTTACTATTCACTTACTTTCGGTCGAGACATTAAGTCCAAATGATGTAGTTCTACTTCTTTAGTGACGTCAAGCATGTCCAGCTTTCTTGCTTTCATTGAAACATAACAGGCGAAAATAGCCCTCAGTAGTTTATGTAACTATTAGCCATAGGACATTATCGATTCCGGCTGACACGATCTCCGCAACTTTTACCCTCTCAACATCCGAACTCTGCTCAAAACTATCCTTGCCACCGGTAAAGGAACTACACAACTAGGAGCAGACTTATGATTTTCTCTTAGCCCCTCCGCGCAACTCTCAGTAAGCTTTTAAGAATTTTCCATCGGTGCTTGGCAGGACAAGTTAACAATAATAAGAAAGGAAAACACTTCCTAATGTTCTGCAAAATAATACTTACTTGGTAAGGAACTGGCTTTCGATTTCTTAGGCCATTTCCAGGTGACAAAAATGTCGCAAATATAGATAAACAGGATGTGCGACTTACGCAAATATGCAGAAGATACAAAAATTACATAGTGTTTGGACAGGAAATATCACATTTTTTGTCACATAGAAATAATTACATTAACTAAGAACGGGAAAGAAGGAACAAAGTTTTTATGTGGGGATACAGTTAACAACTGATGAGAAATCAGATGAATTTACAGTCTGAATCTATTATTTGTAACAAAAACTTAGTTTAACAAAAGGGAGAAAGGAAACTGAGTCTCATCATTTAATAGTAAGCTGGCATTCTGTCTTACGTGTTTGTTGATATCCAGTATTTCCAGTAGGATCATCTTTCTGGTTTTCTTAACACTATGTAAAGCTTCATATTCCACAAAATGTGAATTGTTTTCTGTTAAAAGATCACCAGCAAAGGTTGCATCTTTCCCCTTAATCTTCAGCTTCTATCGTCTTGAGATAGCCAATTGTCAAAGCACTACCTGACTAACCAACATATACTGTACTTTTTTACAGTGCTTGCGTTTGATTTTATACCACCCCTCTGTGCCAAGTGTTATTTGTCTTTACTAATGAACAAAAATTTTGATATGCTACTGGTATTATAAAATACAGGTCTGTAGCTATGAGACTTTAACTTTTTTGCAAAGTTGTCTGAAGTGTTGCTAGTATATAAGACTTTTGTCAGGCTTTGTATCTACTGACTGATTACTGTTGCCCAGCGTACTAGAAGCGGTGTAATTTTACGCATTTTCAGGAGTGTAGCAATGTTAACCTAAATAGTACTGTTAGACTTGCACTACAAAATTTAAAGTAAAGGAAATATTATGTCAGATATCCTGACTGATAGAAGGAAGACGAAAAAAGGTTTGAAGAAAATGGAGAGCGTTATAACTAACTTCAAATGCAAGTATTTTTAGAAAGAAATATTTTTAAGCTAACCATAACATTCAAGCTTTGCACAAACACCCTTCAATAAATGCAGTCTATCCATTTCACCATTTTACTTACCATTGCACAGTTTTGTTCCGGATAGATACTTCTCACTCTTTGGTTTTCTTATCAGTTTTTGGTGCGAAATCAAAGTCGACGTTATTTACCTGAATGTTTATTCTCTTCTCAAACTACTCACAAACGTGTAATGTTAGGATGAGCCGATACAAATAAGAAGTTAAAATGAGAACAAAATCTATCCCTGAAATTTGTCGTTCTCCAAAGTACAGAAAACTCGTCTGACCATTTACATGTATGCGTTTACCTGCCTAAAAGGTCTAACTCGTAGAATTCGGGTAATGGAACAGTGCACCCTCTCTTGACCATTTCTGGTCTGCGGAGCTCGTGTCTACCGATCTATTCTGGTTTCCGTTTCTGGCTACTGGGAAATATCACAACACTTCAGCACTTACCTTTGTAAAACTGTTTGTGAAAATTACAAATCCACGAGTGAATTGCCCGAAATTATAGAAATTTAATACAAACACGACGATCACCAATACTGTCGACGAAGTATTCATTATAGTAAAAAGAGCTACAATATGATGCTCGACACGTCGGTGGTAGCCAATGAAACATCTTTTTAACGTATCCTGAAGAACAGAGTTTCAGATAACTAATCATTCCAGATTTAATCTGCATTTCACTAACATTCACCTGTTGTTGTTGTTGTTGTTGTGGTCTTCAGTCCTGAGACTGGTTTGATGCAGCTCTCCATGCTACTCTATCCTGCGCAAGCTTCTTCATCTCCCAGTACCTACTGCAACCTACATCCTTCTGAATCCGCTTGGTGTATTCATCTCTTGGTCTCCCTCTACGATTTTTACCCTCTACGCTGCCCTCCAATACTAAATTGGTGATCCCTTGATGCCTCAGAACATGCCCTACCAACCGATCCCTTCTACTAGTCAAGTTGTGCCACAAACTTCTCTTCTCGCCAATCCTATTCAACACCTCCTCATTAGTTATGTGATCTACCCATCTAATCTTCAGCATTCTTCTGTAGCACCACATTTCGAAAGCTTCTATTCTCTTCTTGTCCAAACTATTTATCGTCCATGTTTCACTTCCATACATGGCTACACTCCATACAAATACTTTCAGAAATGACTTCCTGACATTTAAATCTATACTCGATGTTAACAAATTTCTCTTCTTCAGAAACGCTTTCCTTCCCATTGCCAGTCTACATTTTATATCCTCTCTACTTCGACCATCATCAGTTATTTTGCTCCCCAAATAGCAAAACTCCTTTACTACTTTAAGTGTCTCATTTCCTAATCTAATTCCCTCAGCATCACCCGACTTAATTCGACTACATTCCATTATCCTCGTTTTGCTTTTGTTGATGTTCATCTTATATCCTCCTTTCAAGACATTCACTTACACATTCTTAATGCTTGACATACTATGTAACTAAGAGGACAACGCAGGAGTGGTGTCTGTATCCAGAGATGGATTCTATAACATTCTTTCAACATACAGGTAGGTAATGTGATTTTGGCAAGAAGTTCAAACAACTGTCGAGTGAAGCGCACCACTTCAACCACTATAACGTGCCAGGTCTGTCATACATCTCAAAACCTTTCTGCTTGCAGTTGCAGGATCCATTAGTGTTTTTAGGACCTTCAGACGGCAGTGTATTGATCTGTTCTTGAATTCTAACACCATGTGCAGGCGTACAACAAAAGAGTAGGTTTTCCCACAACGGGAAATTTAGCAGACTTGGACAGTCAAGACGTTGCGACAGTATTACACCACATTACGCACCAAGGCCAACACTCGTCGCATCTCATTTGCATGTTTGTATACACTCGGCAAATTACTGTACACTGCAAGGTTTTACGTATGGCATCATTAATCAGGAGACCCTGTCTAGGTTTGTTGGACCATCTGATGCAAGTCTGATTTCAATGACTAATGTGTCGACGAGGATGAGATGAAATGATTAGGACGATGCGAACACCCAGTCCCAGAACGAAGAAAATCTCCAACCCGGCCAGGAACCGAACCCAGGATCTTACGATCTACATGCAGTGACACAAATCACCCAATCGCAAGTTGCGAACTCTGTATCAGTCTTCTCAGTTCTCATTTCTGCTCCATTCGTGGAAGATCAAGGTAAAAATGACTGACTGTGTGTCAGCGTATGTCTAATCTTGTGTGTGTGTGTGTGTGTGTGTGTGTGTGTGTGTGTGTGTGTGTGTGTGTGTCACTCTCTCTCTCTCTCCCTTCACCGTTTTCTTGTTGATATTATTGACCTCGGTAGAAGTACTGTTCAATTATCTGGTATAAGGCGACTTTATCAGTCTTAAAAATTATTTCATAATCCATAAGATAGCTGCCTGCTGACGTAAGCTCTTAGGATTAAAAATTTGTTCCGTAAGTAATGAACGAAGAATATAATTGTTTCTCTAAAATTTCACAAAAATTACTTTTTCCCACATTTCGTTTATGTCATCGATGTCGAAATTCTATTGATGGAAATTATGAAGTAATGTGCATCGGCGATAATGATATTTATTAACCAGACCATGATTTCGCTTGTCTAAGTGATTACAGTGGCTTTACGGAGGTTTGGGGCTGGGATCGCATGACGAGGAACAGAAGGTCATTGTAAGGTACATGTAGGCTAGAACAAGTAGTGCGGGAATCATAATTGCAAAGCGATCCGCTTTAGGCTCTGGGAAAACGTGATCGAGCATAGGCGCGATGATGTGTCCGTCACATCGTCGTTCTCTAGCTACGTAATCCATATGTCACCAATACTGGTCAGACACTCCACCAACCCGTGAAAGAAATGCTTACAGACTAATAGCTATTACGACTGAAAATATGCACATTTTGCAAACTGCTCTTCCAGAGCGGAATCGCCATATATGTTAATAAATTTATCCCACTGTGGAGAAGCCTTCCTGGAAAGATGTTTGCAGCTGCCTACTGAACCATGTTTGTAGCCAGGCGTGCATCTCGTAGCATGTAGAAAATTGACGGACACAAACGTCTTTCCTCAAGGTTCCAAAAACATGGGCATCGCATGGTGAGAGACAGGGGCTTCCTAGCAATACTTCAGCATCGTAGTCAGAATGATCGTGGTAACATGTGCGAGGGCCCACGTGCCCATGTTTATGTAAACAGCCGGCCGGTGTGGCCGTGCGGTTCTAGGCGCTTCAGTCTGGAACCGCGTGACCGCTACGGTCGCAGGTTCGAATCCTGCCTCGGGCGTGGGTGTGTGTGATGTCCTTAGGTTAGTTAGGTTTAAGTAGTACTAAGTTCTAGAGGACTCATGATCACAGATGTTAAGTCCCATAGTGCTCAGAGCCATTTGAACCATTTTTTTCTGTAAACAACCGCAAACATTTCTCCATGAAAGCACTGACCGGCTTGCCTCACAGTGGGATACATGTGTTAATAAATACGATGGTTAGTTTTGAAATAATAAACAGTTTACTTAGGTTTTTCAAAGTCTTTCGTTTTCATTCGACTGACCCTTATTAATGACATGAATTGCTTGAAAGAGAGCAGCTTCCATTTATTGTGCTAAATCATCTCATTTGGTTGTCCGAACAATAGTAGCGTACTTAAAAAAGTACAATGTACGGTTAAAAATCTCAGAGTCATCACTCACAGATCGCGTTAAATACTTTCATTAATTCATGCATATTAATAACTGTTAAGCCCCATGACTGTGAACTGAATTCCTTTAAGAAATACAGCAACAAGTCCCTTTCTTATACTGATTTATTTATGCCAAACCGTGTTTCGGACTTTCACTCGTCTTCAGTTAGCGTAACACATTTAAGTATTCGTCAGTATAAAGTTTATTTAAACTGTTTTTTGAACGCTGCAGTTGCCCTGTGCAGAATGAAATTCCTTTACCTACCACATTACCTGAGATGCATATTTAAGTTTATTAATAGTTACGTGCCCATGTTTTTGCAGTGCATATTATGGCTCTACCGGTACACAGTTACTACTAGTGTTGCTTTTTTATATTTCACCATCATGTTCCCTCCTATTTGATATTACTTGGAGCAACTCATTCTGCAAACGCCGAATAACGTTTGAATCCCCGTTAAACTTCGAGCCTATAGTGATTCTCGTCTGTGTTGTTCTTCAAACTGGTGATTAATTCAGCAGTAAAACCAAAAAGAAATGTTCTGCCGCTAGGCGACACGGAATGACAGTGATTTCTTCGTGCTTTGTGAAAAAAGTAGCCACTATGAACAGGAAACGACTTGTATAGCAAGTAGAAGTGTGCATCACATAATCATTGCTACAGAGGCTGCTTCTGGGATGTACCTTTCTCCATCCCATTCAGTCCAACGTCTCCATGGGACATGAATCACCTAAAGCAAATTTTCGCCATATATCATAACACTGGTGGTACCCACACATATAATTTGAAATCAAATGTACTGTAGGTGTGAGGACAATCTTACAACCTTGTAGATTTCTTAACTTCATTAAGGCTGAATTACCATTTCTGTAATATCAGCTCTTACGGCTAACTAACTTCTGAGGTATTCTTAAAGGCTTGACTATCAAAACACTTTGAACATTAGTCATTCCTATGGTGTTTTAGAAGCATCTCTTTTGTGGTATTGTCCAAAGGTCCCGGTGCCACAAAACAGCTGGCAATGCGCATTGATACCACAGACATTAGCTATGCCTCGCTGCAATCTGAAACGACGAATGGGAGAGGCTGAAGAAGACATATCCCCTCTCTCAGTACTACAGTTGCCTCACACAAACGCCAATATAGAGCCGAACCTGGAAGTGCTTAGCCTCAGGTCATGATTGCAGCCAAAGCAGTCAACCTCACTGAGCAGGATAATGAGTTATTCAAGTCTCAGGTGGAAATGTACTTTTGTAAATATTGAACATTGTAATCCCCGAGAAGAATTTGTTACTTAGGATAACAACTGATGGTTTAATAGTCAATGACAGTTCTAAATTATCAAGCACTTCTGTGGCAAAGGACTGAATCAAGTTCAGTATATCCTTTTATGATTTACATAATACAATCAACAAATATTTCATATAATGTAATTCTGATGATCCATTTTCCCAAGCAATCAAAGAACCCACAGTTATGTCCGAACTATTGTATTTTCGTTTAGTGGTAACATGTTCAGCACAGTTGCACTGTATTTTGATTGCTCTACCAAAACAGGGTTCAGGTTTCGGTTGCAAAGACTATCATTTGTAACAGAGGATCAGTGAGATCCTCAGGTGCTTCAGACTGTTGTCACAGATGGATCTATGACAGAATAACTTCAACAACGTACTGATAGGAATTTAAATGTTAATAACTGTATTTGGTGCTGATAGGACTGACAATGCCTGCGAGAAGGGGCGACAACCAAAAAAAAGTCAAACGTTTGTTTATTCGAATAATACCCTAGCAGACATGAAAGTAAATATTCCTGTACGAACCGGTACCTCTAATACCCAGTAGCACGTCCTGTTGCATTGATACATGCCTGTATTCATCGTGGCATACCATCCACAAGTTCATTAAGGCACTGTTGGTCCAGATTTTCCCACTCCTCAATGGCGATTAGGCGTAGATCCCCGAGAGTGGTTAGTGGGTCACGTCGTCCATAAACAGCCCTTTTAAATCTATCCCAGGCTTTCGATAGGGTTCATGTCTCGAGAACATGCTGACCACTCTAGTCAGGCGATGTCGTTATCCTGAAGGAGGTCATTCACAAGATGAGCACGATGAGGGCGCGAATTGTCGTCCATGAATACAAATGCCTCGCCAGTATGCTGCCGATATGGTTGCACTATCGGTCGGCGGATGGCATTCACTTATCGTACAGCCGTTACGACACCTTCCATGACCACCAGCGGCGTACGTCGGCCCCACATAATGCCACCACAAAACAGCAGGGACCCTCCACCTTGCTGAACTTGATGGACAGTCTGTCTAAGGCGATCATTCTGACTGGGTTGTGTCCAAACAAGTCTCCGACGATTGTCTGGTTGAAGGCATACGCGACACTCATCGGTGAAGAGAACGTGATGCCAATCCTGAGCGGTCCATTCGGCATGTTGTTGGACCCATATGTACCGCGCTGCATGGTGTCGTGGTAGCAAAGATGGACCTCGCCATAGACGTCGCGAGTGAAGTTGTGCCTCATGCAGACTATTGCGCACAGTTTGAGTCGTAACATTCATCCTGTGGCTGCACGAAAAGCATTGTTCAACATGGTGATGTTGCTATCAGGGTTCCTCCGAGACATAATCCGTAGGTAGCAGTCATCCTCTGCAGTAGTAGCCCTTGGGCGGCCTAAGCGAGGCGTGTTATCGACATTTCCTGTAGTTCTGTATCTCTTCCATGTCCGAACAACATCGTTTTGGTTCCCTCCGAGACTCCTGGACACTTCCCTTGTTGAGAGCCCCTCCTGGCACAAAGTAACAATGCGGACGCGTTGGAACCACAGTATTGACCGTCTAGGCACGGTTCAACTACAGACAACACGAGCCGTGTACCTTCTTCCTGGCGGAATGACAGGAAATGTTCGGCTATCGGACCCCCTCCGTCTAATAGGCGCTGCTCACGCATGATTGTTTACATCTTTGGGAGGGTTTAGTGACATCTCTGAACAGTCAAAGGGACTTTGTCTGGGATACATTACCCAAGGTCAACGCCTGTCTACAGGAGTTCTGGCAAGTGAGGTGATGCTAAACTTTGTTTGATATGTGTATTAAAATAAGATCCGATGTCACGTAAAAGACTGACTAGATAAAAGAATAACAATAGCCTCAAGGTTACTAATACTGTAAATCAGTATTGTGTATGAAGCTGTTTTGTGGTAGAAGTTACGAAGTGACATTGTCAAAGTTGCAAGTAAATGTTAGAAAAGATTGACGCAGAAGGTCGCTGCGTGTCGGAGTGCTGTCTCTCAGCATTCAGCGCAAAACACAGGAAATCTCGACTTATAGTTAACTTTATCTCACATAATAAAAATGTCTACATGTGATATATGATGTTGGGCATTCAGCACTGAATTTTTGATCACACCAAATCATTGTGATTCCTACGCCATATCGTAACACTCTCTGATGAACTGAATACATATGAAATGATCAACGGTTAACTACAAAGAACAGCGGCTGAAGTTCGGACTAAAATCTCAAACTGTAATGAAGACCCTATATGCACTCGTATCTTATGCATATGTGAACTCTTAGCTCCTGCTGAAGCGCTATTGCTGGATAGAAGTTCTTTAGTAGCAGTATTGGTCCTTGAAAATTTATTGAAAATATATGTGTATGTGTAATTTATTATAATGTGTGGAAGACATGTCATCGAACCAACATGTTTCAAGTACACGAAACTCCACAACGCTTAGGATGCCCAAACTTGTGCTTCTCCTCAAAGGAAAATACGTTGGTAATCGTCCGCGTTAGCCGACGCTCGTCTTTTACCATTATCGTGTTGTGGATGGAATTCATTCTTCGGTTATCACACAACGACGCTAATGAAGAGTGTAAGTTAAAGTACCCATTATAGTGATTTCACTTTATTCGAATATGTAGATTGTAAGTAGGCTGTTTAGGTTTTTATGTTGGTACGTCACGTAGCGCTCTGTATGAAAATCACTGGCTGTGCTGTGTGCAGTCTGTGGCTGGTTGGCATTGTTGGAATATTAGCTATTGTAGTGTTGGGCAGTTGGATGTGAACAGCGCGTAGCGTTGCGCAGTGGGAGGTGAGTTGGCGGAGTTTTGAGAGCGGATGATCTGGACGTGTGTCCATTAGAGAAAGTAAATTTGTAAGACTGGATGTCATGAACTGATATATATATTATGACTTTTGAACACTATTAAGGTAAATACATTGTTTGTTCTCTATCAAAATCTTTCATTAGCTAACTATGCCTATCAGTAGTTAGTGCCTTCAGTAGTTAGAATCTTTTATATAGCTGGCAGTATTGGCGCTCGCTGTATTTCAGTAGTTCGAGTAACGAAGATTTTTGTAAGTGATTCATGAAAGGTATAGGTTATTGTTAGCCAGGGCCATTCTTTTGTAGGGATTATTGAAAGTCAGATTGCGTTGCGCTAAAAATATTGTGTGTCAGTTTAGTGATGATGAGAATAAGTAAAGAGAGAAATGTCTGAGTATGTTCAGTTTTGCTCAACTGTTTGAAAATCAAATAACGTAAGGGGTTTACCAGCACAGTAATTCATTAACTTTTCTAAGGGGACGTTTCAAGACTACAATATACAGTATGTTTCAGAATGACGTTTTAAAATCTTGGGCACAGGTTCTATACATCAAAACAAGAAAAAAAGTGTCCTGTAAACGTGGGTTCTAAAATGCACACATCAAGAGTTACGAGAAGTTGTTCAACTTCACTACAGTGAAACACATCTCTGTGCTGATAGCTCATGTATGCATTTTAGAGCCCATATTTACCGGACATTCTTTTCTCGTTTTTCTCCATACTACCTCGTTCCAAAATATGGTGAGCAAAGAGCTTGTAGTAGAATAGATGTGGTGCTCAGTACCAAGGATGAAAAAATGCACAGAGCTCTTAAGCTATGCGTTTTAGAGCCCATGTTCGCTGGACATTTTTTTCTTGTTCCGGCGGAAGTAAACTTTCCCCATATTTTTAAAACGTAATTCAGAAATACCTGTATTTAACCCAATGACGATTTTAGAGGGAAGAATATGGCGGAAAACACTATGACTGTCGGGTTCACTGTTACACCGGGTGACCGCTAGCGAGAGCGGATTGTAATGCTTTATCATTCATGAAAGCTCTGGCGCGGGACTGGGAGTAGCGTCCTTCTTGGGACTTCGTCTAAGTGCGCCTACAACTCTCTCCCTACAAATTCTTCCCTGTGAACTCTTCCTCAGTGGCCCTTTTGGCGTTACGGTCAATACGTAGAATTGAAGTCGACGAAACTCTTCAGCCTTAATCACCCCGATTGCAAACAAAAATTCATTACCAATGAAAGACATCGAAGAGATCTGATTCCTAAATTTTGAAGTATTTCCGTACTGCAAGAGGTTACTCCTGTCGTGGAAAGCGCGGTCTGCTTAAAATGTCCAGTATTCAAAGACCCTTGTTAATGTAATTGCGAGAACTCTTTAATTACTTACTAGGCAGACCAGTCCAGTGTTGCAGTTAGCTGCCTTGTAAGGTGAGACAATTTTGTTTTCGATCGTTTAACCAAAGTAGTACTGCCGGCAGCAGCCGTCCAAAGCCAGTCAGTGAATGCGTAGATACCGTAACGAAATTGCATCTCTTCGATTTTGAGTTTTTTGTCGTCAAAGGCGAAAGTATGGTATCTTATCCTTACAACAGGAATCAGGAACACACCAGACTGCACACAAATGTCGAATATGCAGCAAACTGACACTCAAGATTCAGTGCTCAGTTTGCTGTCGCTTTGGGCTCAAAAAATGATTCAAATGACTCTGAGCACTATGGGACTTAACATCTGTGGTCATCAGTCCCCTAGAACTTAGAACTACTTAAACCTAACGAACCTAAGGACATCACACACATCGATGCCCGAGACAGGATTCCAACCTGTAACCGTACCAGTAGCGCGGTTCCCGACTGAAGCGTCCAGAACCGCTCGGCCACAGCGACCGGTTCACTTTGGGCTTACTTATACATATACAATACTAAATTCACGAAAAGTTTCAGAGCTTAGCTAACGATTCTTGCACAGAGATAAAAGGAGCAAAATTAAACACAGCGGAAATACTAGCTGAATACGTGTATAATTTCTAAAGTGTTACTAGAACTCCGGCCGTTGTGACGGAGCGGTTCTCGGCGCTTCAATCCGGAACCGCGCTGCTGCTACGGTCGCAGGTTCGAATCCTGCCTTGGGCATGGATGTGTGTGATGCCCTTAGGTTAGCCTTACGTTAGTTAGCTTTAAGTAGTTCTAAGTCTAGTGGACTTGATGACCTCAGATGTTAAGTCCCATAGTGCTTAGAGCCATATGAACCTTCTTACTAGAACATTATTGTTCATTTTCAGCAACTGACAGTTATTTAGGTTTCAGGTACAGTGAAACAGTTTCCAAAGTACACTGACTAAATGAAGCTTAAAGTACAAAATTCCTTGGTCGATAATAAAGAAAAAATAATAATGCACAATGATAATCTTTTAAATTTAGCCGATTAATGCAAAAAAGTGACAGCCTATTTATAAAGAAAGCTAAGCTACATTCTGAGCCTGACAGGCCAATCGTGGTTGACCCCCTTTTCCAGTGGCGTGATGCTGCGGTACGGAAGGTCGCGGGGTCAGCACAACGCTTTCCCGGCAATTGTCGGCTTTCTTGACGTGGGAGAAGCAGCTCCTCAGTTGGCACCGCAAGGCTTACTACACCGCACTCCATTCTTCTCACCAAGGAAAAGTCCCTAGCAGTACCATGAATCGTCAGACACTGACCGCTGAGCTACGTAGGCTGTCGGCAGCATATCTCTGACCGTTATTCACTTGTCCTACAGGACAATTTAACTGTTTAATATACACTGTTGAATCACATCAACGTGACCACCTCTCAAAAGCCTGAAAAACCACCTTTCGCAGGGCGGACCACTGCAAGACACGCAGGAAGAGAGTCTATGACGATCTGGAAAGTACCGACACGGTTGTGGAGCCATGCCGAATCCCCTGCCGTGGCCATCTGCGCTAGGGTTCTCAGTCGAGAATCCGCGGTGCAAACAGCCCGATCGAGGTGGACCAACAGATTCTCAACTGGTTTCGTATCTCGGGAGTTTCGTGGCCGGAAGAGTACAGTAATCTCATCCTGGTGCTCTCCAGACCACACAGGTACACTGTGAACTGTGTAACACGTTGCATTGCCCAAATGGAAGATGACTTCGTGAGAAAGAAACACAAACTGTATATAGGGGTGGACGTGGTCCACAAGGACAGATTCATACTTGTGTTGATCCACTGCGCCTTCCAGAACACGAGATCGCCCAAGGAATGCCCACCGGTCTGGAACTTTTCGACGATCGTTAATCTACCGCACGACGGATTAAGGAGTCAGAGCGTATTCGGCTTCCATTTAATAAAGCTTGAGCAACCAACGAGTTTCCATTTAAACCGAGCGGATATACACTGTTGTGTATATAAACGCAGAGAAGTCACGACCAAACAATACAGAAATTTAGCCTAGTCCCATACATAACTTAACCACTTCGCCTAAACTTTATCACTTCAAATAACTGAAACTGAAATGATCTCAAAAAAAAAGAGAAAAAAAGAAGAAAACAGCGTCCGAACAAGCCTTAAAGGCCCGACGGTACCGACTCTGTGATCCTCAGCCCTTAGGCGCCACGGGAAGTGGATACGTAGGTGCATTAGGTCAGCACACCACTCTCCCGGCCGTCCTCAGTTTTCGTGACCGTCGCCGCTGCTTCTCTACCAAGTTGCTCCTCAAATGGCCTCACAAGTACTGAGTGCACCCTTCTTGCCAACATCACTCGGCAAACTCGGGCGGCGACCCATACGAACCAAACCCGACAGCGTTTAACTGCGGTGATCAAATGACCTCACCAAACCTTTTAATCATTTTAGAATCTTCACATCAGTTCAAATCGTCTCCATGCAAAATCAGCCTTCCTTCCAAGTCGGAACACAGCACAAGTTCCTCCATATATAGCACCAGGAATTATATGGTGAATGCTATTTCAAAAAAAAGACATCCTCGTGGCTTCTAAATTCCGAAGGTTTCCCATTGACCGAAAGAAAAACTTACTCCCAGAAGATGCGAAATCGTCTCAGTGCAAAAAGGCTGCTCAAAAAGCTTACATTGATCAGACGAGGGAAATATTGGATACACACGTAAAGTATTGCAAAGATAACTGCCGCGACTTACAAAAAGCAAAATATAATGGGACGGAATGAAATTTTTGAATGAACAGGAAAGTTTCACTTTACGCTGACAACACGTTACTGGTATGTCTCTGACATCTAGAAATTTTATGATAATATTTGGGAGTACAACATTCTAAGCCCGTTTTACAGATCAGGAAAAGGTAGTAGCAAGAATAGGGCTTCATTAATCGTTCCACAACAATAATAACAAAATTTTGGAAATAGATTAGGAGGGAGTCTGGTAAGGTAGATCAATATCTATCTCCGCCATAAAGAATGATGTGTCACCTTTTCTCCGCCAGACATAAACAGGAAATGAATAATGATTTTTATAAATAATGCATGATGGCACTAAAAAGACGCTATATTCCTATTCTGGAAAGAAGTTGCTAAGAGGGGACGGTTGGATTTGAAATAACCAATGTGGAAATTCGATAATACCTTGCCTGCACAAAGGACGCACCGCAAAGATCAGATATTGGATGAGTTGACTACTGGTCATAAAAAAGGTTCATCTTGCATCTGCTTATCGTCCAAGGAACGTATACAGATTCATGGAGGAAAGCAATTACAATATTGCACATAAAACTAGGGAATTTCATTGGCAGTCGTTCTCAGAAGCTGTGCAGGAAACACCCTAAGATGATGGTAAACTGCTCCATAGTATATATGCTAGTGAGAAGGAGCTCACCAGTCGTTTTAGTGTGTATTCAGATAGTATCGGCCCAAGCCTGGACAGCCTAACACAATTTGAGGACATCTTCGTAGTGCACAACACCTCAGTGCTATGGTCTATGTCTAGGAATGTTACGATAGTACATGGAGATACAAAATACTAAGTCCGATTCGCAGCTGAAACTTCCGTTCAAGACTCCCAATTTTGTAAGAATCCATCCTTGCAGGGCGACTGTTCCGGAACCGGACAGAAGACACTCTCTATGGCAAACTCTCTGTGCGACATTTTTCCTATTCGAGTCACGGAGACACAAGTCATCAATCACAGATGAAGCCTCATGTACTGGAAAACTGACTCAAGAGACAGGGTCTGGGTTACAGGCAGACAAAGCGCTGTAGTTCCGACCACAGTATCGTACACTTCCTATGACTTGCCACAAACTTATGAAAGTGCTAGACATCCCATTGGCAACTATGTGGACGTCAGACGGGCATCAGATTAGCAGCAACAGCTTACAGAGCAACTGCTATATCTAACATCTGCGCTGTAGCCGGTAAGCTGTCAGTAACTATACGCTGGTGGTTGCCTAGCTTTGAACATACTTTTAAAACTATACTGACTACAGAATCCCTGAAATCCGCCAAAGCTGCTCACCTCTCAGCAGAGGGGCCTCAATTGTACATGAGCACCAAACCATAAGTGATACGGTCGTAACAGTTCATGGTAGAGACTGTAGTAGAACACACGGCCACCTTACTGATCACAATGCCATGGATACATTTTATACGTATTACTTTTACACAAGTTATGGTCTACTCTAATTATATATTTTAATCAAACACCGTGAAGACACTGTAGCTGACACTGGATTAGTTGACTGTTATATTATTTCCTCCTGAAGATGATATGAGTCCTTTCGAAGACTTTCATCGCTTGTTCATATTCACAGGATGCTCATCAGAGCATCCACAGGACGTACCGAGGCAAAGATTTCTCTCTCAAAGATCTGGCAAATGATGTGAAATTCTTCTGGGTATTGGGGCACGTAGCATCCGTGACAACGTGGCTGCTTATGCAGTCGCCGAACAGTTTATGAGGAAAGCTATATGAATGATAAGTGTTCCTCCTGTAGTCAATCATTTCTGAGGCAGACAGTCAGGAGTATATAGGAAAGAGGGTTGCTGGAACAAGAATAAATCTATTTATCTTTGGGTTCTCGCATTCAGTCTATCTCGTAAAATAAAATTACTCTGACTAGCCTACGAACAGGGCACTTCTATTCAACCTCTGGTTTCATACGTCATAACGGGCTATAGAGTGTCACTGACAGTGCGCCATCTTTTAGCATAGTGAGGTTTGTATGATGAATAGAGTTCACTCAACTGCGAGGATAGATTTACGTTATCTATGCTACTCAGTATTAGGTGTAAAAAAGTTTTGTGATCACTCGCGTCAACTGTGACACGGAGGCTGATGGAAGAAACAAACAGTTCCGGTAGGTCAGAGTTCACGTAGTGAAACGCCTGCCATCCTAAGGTCGTCGAACAGAGCGGTAAATCTGTTCGAAGAGCAAACAAAAGCGAGAACAACGAACAAGCGACGTCTAAATTGAATACCGTATGGCGCGATGATTGCAGCTTCGTAGGACGCAAGAGAGCTTACTGCGTTTGACTCGATCAAATGTCGCTGGATAAGGCGTGGTTCTTTTTTGAACTGAAGGAATGTTTTCTGACCACACGAATTTAAACCCTTATTCCCTTACAGACTGAAAGTATGGGACATTTGGGTTGGCTGTGGTATAAACTTAGCGTGGTAAACAACGGTGTCTCAGAATGACAACAGCCCTTTTAAATTCCTAAGGAACGTTTACGGGGCTCATAGGAGCTTCAATTTCCGACAAAATAGACCTCAGTGTTGTTCAGCAACACGAAGCCACATATTCAGCAATATTGCCAGACCCTGTCGCAAGGCAATGTTTTGCGTCAATATATTTTCAGGCCAGAGGTGTTTGCACGGATAACAGTGTTGTCGCTAAATGAATGAAAGCGACGGGAAGTGCTTGCAGCTGTCCTGATTTTGCATTCTACAAGAAAAAAGTTTACAAGACAAAAGAAATGGGCATTGTGGATGCGTACTTTTTTAAGGAAGCGATCTGCATCAGATACACACATTTTTCCGAACTTTGCAGAATGTCGAAACGAGATTTTGAATACATTGTTCAAGCAATTTATTCGAGAACTGGTAAAACCTGAACCAATACGAAAGATCGTATACCACAGTAGCGTCGCAGCCAGTTTTAAAGAATATTCCCCCATATCAAGAACAATAATTAGTAAATGACAGCGTCTAGTACGATTAAGTGAAATAACATTTAATTTTGTTGTTAAACCGTCTGTGTATTGCAGCGATACATGAAACTTGTAAAAAGTATTGAGACGAAAATTACGCGAGGATAATACTGTTATAATGTTATTAAAGGAAATGTAAGAGTGTAATAAGCTCTCTTATTATCGAGCTGTCTTGTTACGCTATATGATCAAAAGTATCCGGACACCCCCAAAAACACACGTGTTTTATATTAGGTGCATTGTGCTGCCACCTACTGCCAAGTACTCCATATCAGTGACCTCAGTAATCATTAGCCATCATGAGACAGCAGAATGGGGCTCTCGGCGGAACTCACGGACTTCGAACGTGGTCAGGTGATTGTGTGTCATTTGTGTCATACGTCTATACGCAAGATTTTCACACTCCTAAACATCCCCAGGTTTCCGATGTGTTAGTGAAGTGGAAACGTGAAGGGACACGTACAGCACAAAAGTGTACACGCTGACGTCGTCTGTTGACTGACAGAGACAGCCGGCAGTTGGAAAGTTAAAGAGTTAAAAAATTACAGTTGGCAGGTTGATATGCTTGAATGCGGGACCTTTGTGGAGCTTGCAAAAGCTTTGGATGTCTTAAAAACGTATAGAATCCAGTTACGGCTCACTGTCTCCTATCATATTCTGCTACGACGGTAGCAGACAGAATGTGCCTTTCCAGATTACCGTCTTTGTACAAGTATGTGCCGAAAACTAATGCCTAAGAATTTCTTGTGTGAAAACTCTTAAAGTTTTTTAAATGAATCAAACGTTATTAACATTCTACATCTTTATTCTTCATGTCTACATATTTCTTTCTCAATACAGTCACCCTGGCGACGAACACATTTATCCCAACGTGAGACCAGTTTGTTGATACCGTCACTGTAAAATATTTGACTCTGTTCACGGAGGCACAAACTCACCTCTGGTTACACCACTTCATCACTATCAAAGTGCACTCCTCGGAGGTGTTCTTTAAGTTTTGGAAAAAGATGAAAGGCGGATGGGACCAAGCCAGGGCTGTATAATGGATGCTCTATGATAGTGAACCCAGGGCCTCAGATTGGTGCTGATGTCGGAGCGCTAGTTTGTGGTCTGGGACTGAATGTTGTGGTAGAGGGTGCTGCATATGTGGACGAACGCTTTGAATTCGAAATATCATTACAGCATGCATTTCCTAACACACCGACGTAGTTACGTTACACACCTCCATGATACACGCTACAGTTCAGAACCCTCTAGTGGCAAATGGTTGCAAATATGTGGACCTGAAGAATAAAGGTGAAGAATATTAATAACATTTGTTTTACTTAAAAAGGGTTAAGAGTTTTCAGAAAAAATCAGAGGCATTACTTTTCAGTAGGCCCTCGTATATACGTACTATGGTCTATGTTCCGTATCTCTTGTCTTATACAGGATGATTCTTATGAACGTTTAAAAACCTGTGAAGCGACGTAGATGAAATTGAGACAATTAATTTAAATGTAAGACATGCCAGAAAATATCCTAAAAGTGGATGGCAAATGTTAAACATGTGACGTCACCACATGACGTACCTCGGAGCACGTGCAGCGGTCGCGCCTATCACTCTGTCGCACCTGATCATCCCAATACGTATCGGAACGGCAGCTCAGCGTGTTCGATCAAAGAACTTGCAGGCCTCTGTAAGAAAATGAAACTACAGCGTTGGAGGTGCGTCACATCCTCTGGAAATTGATACTCAGTATTGAAAATAGCTCGACTGCGCTATGAAATTTGATATTAGATTTTGTCGATGCCCTACGGTGAAGATTACAACATTTGAAGTACATTTGTTTCTGCTGGGGAGTAGGTCACTCTTTTAGAAGCAAGACGCATCTCTTTGCTCTGGTAGGAACGGCAAAGTGGGCCGGCGTATTACGGGCAGTGCGTGGGATGAAATGTTCTGCAGCGTGCCGGCTAATGCGACGCCAGACCGAGGGGCTCTGCGATGCAGCTGATCAGGAAACCTCGTGGTTTTTAGTGTCGTTTCATGTTTTACTGCGTCTGCTGAGGAAGTTCAGAAATTACTTTACGATGGAGTAAAGTATGAAGCATCTCTCTTCAAACTAACCTTTCTTTGGCGAAACATTCATCTTGTACAAACGAATCACTTTTATAGACTTCTTCCCCCTCGGCTTCTTCTATTTATGGAGTTGCTTTACAGCGTTTTCTGTCTTTATTATTCAATGTATTACTTACCTTTTGCTAGCTGCTGTCACAACCTAATAGTTGAAAGCGTTACGCCTATCCTACTGGTAGCTCGTCTGTTACTATTATGGAATATATTGGAAATTGGCTTAAGATTTATCATTGTAGTTTTGATACATAGTTTCAGATGCTGCTTCTGACATATTTCATTTATCCGATTTATTACAAACCTAAGTTCGTCAGCAAAGAGTTGTTAGGTATACTCGCTGGCCGAAGTGGCCGTGCGGTTAAAGGTGCTGCAGTTTGGAACCGCAAGACCGCTACGGTCGCAGGTTCAAATCCTGCCTCGGGCACGGATGTTTGTGATGTCCTTAGGTTAGTTAGGTTTAACTAGTTCTAAGTTCTAGGGGACTAATGACCTCAGCAGTTAAGTCCCATAGTGCTCAGAGCCATTTGAACCATTTACGTATACTCATTGGATAACTTCACATTTCTATTGACGAATAAAGTCACCTAAGCATATACTGAAGAAAGTAGGTCAAAACTACACCCTTGTCGTACTCCTGTATTGAGCTTTCTTGACCTTGTATTCTCTTTACCATCATTTATCACCATTGCAGTCTTATGACATAAAACATTTCTCACTTGTATTTAATAGCTGTGATGCCATCATTTTTTCTTTGTTTCAGAGCTTTCCCATGTTTAACCTACGGAAAGACCTTCATAATCTGTGAATGCAGTGCGAGTCTCCACCTTCAAGTGCACAAATTTTTGGAGTAACTGTTTTACTACATTGACATCGTCGCTGTAAGATCATAAGACCAGTTTTCTTTCTCCCTTAGGGTAACGTCAACTCTCTTCCTCAGTTTTTCTTCCACAGTTCAGCTCCCTTCAACTTCTTCCAACATTCATTCGGTGGATATAAGAACCGTATTTGATACATTATTCTTCCACATGTAAAGATCATTGATTGCGTGTGTTCAAGCCTTGTAACGTACTTTTCATATTTTTCTGGGCCTATGCATCTCATCTAGTGTAAAATCATCCACTTAACATGTCACTTGCTGGATTAACTTTTTTCTCCTCTTCGTCAAGTTCGTCAGTCCATTTTACCCAAATCTCTTTATCTATGATAGATTTCCTGCAGGATCCCTTTCATGCTTGTTAAGTTGTATAATAAATTTTCGGGCTACGTCTTGTCTAGCATGCCAGTCGTATTTTGAGACATTATTTATATGTTAATGATTTGAATTTTAATAAATAACTATTAGCTTAATCATTCAAGTGCTAGTTTTCATTTTACACCTGCGTGTGAGATAAAATGATCCTGTCTACCAGGTAACTCCAGTATTTGCAAAGCTACAGTAACCTATAGTATTTCTATACTTGGTTAGATTCGACTTACCATCCTCTGCCCGGGTTACTGCTGACCGCGTGGCTTCAAACCGAGTACCCAGTTCAGCGACATCATCTGCGGGAAGACAAACAGTAAATCATAGTATCATATACAAGGTTGAACAAAAGTATGGAAACAAGGCATGAAATGCTTGCTTGAACGTAAATGCAAGTGTTAGCCAAACCTGCAGGTTGCATTTGACCACGAACGGCAACTGTGCAGCATCCTCAACACATTGCAAGTGTCAGCCGTGGTCAGAACAACTTTCTGTGTAATTGTGAGTGCATTATTGGTAAGGTAAAGGTCTTAGAAAGTGGGCGAATTGTTCGCGCTAGTATGGTGGGTGTTTCCGTAACGAAGAGTTTGATGTTTCAAAAGGCGCCATGTCGAAGATTTACATCGTACAGAGGGAAAGCGGAGAAACGTCGTCTGCTAAGTCACAACCCGGAACGTGACGGACGATCATTGAAGAGGATTGTGACGAAAATTAAGAGAAGGACAGCTGCAAAAGTCACTTCAGAACTGAATGTCGCACTCGAGAACTCTACCTGATCAAAAAACAAGATGGGAGCTCCACAAGCTGGGAAGTGCAGGACGAGCAGGAATTCCAAAACCACGCATCAGTGACGCAAACGCTCGTAACAGGAAAACGTGGTGCCGAAACCATAAAACAAGGACTTTAAAGCAATGGATGAAAGTCATTTGGGCAGACAAGTCACCTTGCATGTTATTTCCAACTTCCGGCCGTGTTGACGTCACACGAGTGAAACACGGCGGGAGCTCGGTCATGATTTAGGCAGCCTTATCTTTCGTATTACATGGGCCACATGGGCACTCTGCAAGGTCGCACTACTGCTAAGGATTATGTGCGTTTTGGCTGATCAGGCCCATCTCTTGTTAGTATGGAGTATGTTTGTTCCCCAGTGGTTACGGTGTATTCGAATGCAACAGGGTCCCTGTTCCCACAGCTCACATCGTCCAAGGCTGGTTTTGTGAGTACACATCTCCCCTGGATGCCACAGTCACCAGATCTCAAAATGATTGAGCCTTAGTGGGCTCCTTTGGAGAGAACTGTGTGCGACCGCTATCCATCTTCGTCATCCTTGCCTGAACTTGCCACTATCTTGCAGGAAGAAGGGCATAAAATTCTCTTGAAACTCATACACGACCTGTATTTATGCATTATGAAATGGCTGGAAGCTGCATTGAATTGGGACAGTTTTCCAACACCTTATTGGACATGACAATGTGTTGTGTTTTTGTTGTTCCTATATTTGTATCCAACCTCCGTCAATGTTTATACGTAATTACCCTTTGGTGACGAACTTCGGTTTTTAATAAATCACCTAAATGAAATATGTAAGAACCATTATTCGAAACTGCATATCCTAATTAAAATAACGAATTTTAACGGCAAATTTCCAATACATTCCATAAAAGTAACAGTAAGATAGGTTCAACGCTTTCAGCTGCTACGTTGTGATAGCAGCTAGTGAAAGGTCACTAATACATTTAATAATGAAGACAGAAAAAGCTGTAAGTTAACTCCATAAATACAGGAAGAAGAGGAAGAAGAAGTCTACAAAAGTGATTTGTATGCACAAGTTGAAGATTTTCAAACATAAAGTAAGCCGTGACTTCCTAAGCAGACGCAGTAAAGACGGTAACGTAGGTTTCGACCGATAATATTGCTTGGAGCAGAAGTTAGAGGAAAATCAGATCGCATCTTCTGTCGACCTTTGTTCACTAGTCTGGATATTCTGACACTGGCCTCTAAATATATACACTCCTGGAAATGGAAAAAAGAACACATTGACACCGGTGTGTCAGACCCACCATACTTGCTCCGGACACTGCGAGAGGGCTGTACAAGCAATGATCACACGCACGGCACAGCGGACACACCAGGAACCGCGGTGTTGGCCGTCGAATGGCGCTAGCTGCGCAGCATTTGTGCACCGCCGCCGTCAGTGTCAGCCAGTTTGCCGTGGCATACGGAGCTCCATCGCAGTCTTTAACACTGGTAGCATGCCACGACAGCGTGGACGTGAACCGTATGTGCAGTTGACGGACTTTGAGCGAGGGCGTATAGTGGGCATGCGGGAGGCCGGGTGGACGTACCGCCGAATTGCTCAACACGTGGGGCGTGAGGTCTCCACAGTACATCGATGTTGTCGCCAGTGGGCGGCGGAAGGTGCACGTGCCCGTCGACCTGGGACCGGACCGCAGCGACGCACGGATGCACGCCAAGACCGTAGGATCCTACGCAGTGCCGTAGGGGACCGCACCGCCACTTCCCAGCAAATTAGGGACACTGTTGCTCCTGGGGTATCGGCGAGGACCATTCGCAACATGAAGCTGGGCTACGGTCCCGCACACCGTTAGGCTGTCTTCCGCTCACGCCCCAACATCGTGCTGCCCGCCTCCAGTGGTGTCGCGACAGGCGTGAATGGAGGGACGAATGGAGACGTGTCGTCTTCAGCGATGAGAGTCGCTTCTGCCTTGGTGCCAATGATGGTCGTTTGCGTGTTTGGCGCCGTGCAGGTGAGCGCCACAATCAGGACTGCATACGACCGAGGCACACAGGGCCAACACCCGGCATCATGGTGTGGGGAGCGATCTCCTACACTGGCCGTACACCACTGGTGATCGTCGAGGGGACACTGAATAGTGCACGGTACATCCAAACCGTCATTGAACCCATCGTTCTATCATTCCTAGACCGGCAAGGGAACTTGCTGTTCCAACAGGACAATGCACGTCCGCATGTATCCCGTGCCACCCAACGTGCTCTAGAAGGTGTAAGCCAACTACCCTGGCCAGCAAGACCTCCGGATGTGTCCCCCATTGAGCATGTTTGGGACTGGATGAAGCGTCGTCTCACGCGGTCTGCACGTCCAGCACGAACTCTGGTCCAACTGAGGCGCCAGGTGGAAATGGCATGGCAAGCCGTTCCACAGGACTACATCCAGCATCTCTACGATCGTCTCCATGGGAGAATAGCAGCGTGCATTGCTGCGAAAGGTGGATATACACTGTACTAGTGCCGACATTGTGCATGCTCTGTTGCCTGTGCCTATGTGCCTGTGGTTCTGTCAGTGTGATCATGTGATGTATCTGACCCCAGGAATGTGTCAATAAAGTTTCCCCTTCCTGGGACAATGAATTCACGGTGTTCTTATTTCAATTTTCAGGAGTGTATATTCTTTACTGTCACTTCTTGGTAACAACATCAGCTTATTCCCAAGAATTAGCACCGAGCGAGGTGGCGCAGTGGTTAGCACACTGGACTCGCATTCGGGAGGACGACGGTTCAATGCCGCTTCCGGCCATCCTGATTCAGGTTTTCCGTGATTTCCCTAAATCGCTCCAGGCAAATGCCGGGATGGTTCCTTTGAAAGGGCACGGCCGATTTCCTTCCCCATCCTTCCCTAATCCGATGAGACCGATGACCTCGCAGTTTGGTCTCTTCCCCCAAACAACCCCAAGAATTAGCAGCTTTCACTTAATACTAGGCAGTAATCCAGTTTGCATTTGGATCGCACTTCCTTGGCTCTTGTGCAGAAAGGCGTGCAGTATACTGCTATCTTCATTCTGAATAAGCTGCCAAAAGAATTCAAAAATCTTAGCAGTAATACACGCGCTTTCAAATCGAAACTGAAGAGTTTCCTCATGGATCACTCCTTCTATTCTGTCAAGGTGTTGTGCTGCGTCAGAATCAAGGATTTCGTTTGCCATTACAATTGGTGAACATCCGATGCGGTAAATGGCTTGTAAAACCTGGTGAATACAATATATGCGTACGACGTATTAAAACGCTATTAAACATGTTCTAGATGACCCGTTGGGACTGCTTACGTCCCTTAGTGCTTAGAGCCATTTGAACTAGATGACCCGAGCGCACCACAGAGAAAACAGGTGATGAACGCGCGCGGCTTCATCGATGTAAGAACTCGCCATCGCTGATTCCAGAGATGCTGCATCAGCGACGCGACCATGGAGGTAAGAATAGAGGGAGACGCCGTGACGTCACAGCTGCGAAGCCATGTGAAGCCGAGGGTAGCCATCTCAATCCGACCAAAACATTGCTGCTGTAAGCTTGTGTGCATAGGCATGTCGCTCGCTTTTGGAAGGATTTTGCGCTATTATGGTGACCTGTGTGGTGTTCGGATGTACGAATCGTTCTGATTGTGATGCGAAATCGAAGAGAATAACATTTCATGTGTAAGTTGTCTCGTTAAGTGTGATTTTCAACTTCATTGTGAATGAACGTGTGCTACATTAGTACGTGTACTATAGCGTGTTTCTCTCTTGTATGATTTTAGATTTCCTAAAAATGAAAGTCGGAAAGCTCTGTGGAAGAATGCCGTGAGGAGGAAGAATTGGCGTGCGTCTAAATGGAGCACTATATCTTCTCAGCATTTCCGAGAAGAGGACATAGACCGAACTTCCCTTTCAAAAGTAAGGCTCCGAGAAAATGCTGTACCATCAGTTTTCCCTACACACCCAAAACATTTGCAAAAGGTATGTTAATTCAAAGAATTAAATTCTTAGTTTTCAAGTTCACGTTTCAGTATAATACGTACGTATCGTCGATAATCGAAGTGTTGAGTAACTCACTTTCATCATGTACCAAATTAAAAGCTAACACTACATTAACTGGCGTAAAGTATAGGCCTAAACAGGACACTGTGTAGATTTGCCATTCCATGTACCGTATTTCAGTAAATATTGGTGGTAATGAACAGTGTTTCCCGGTAGTGTAACGTAACTGAAATGTCCCAGTACGTATTACAAACAAGATGTATTTATGGGGCTTTGGAGGGAGGGTATAGCTAACTTAGTTTTCAGTTTCTATTATTTAGTTTGTGATACACGTTTATTACTGAATTAACAAAAATGTAGCGTTTACATTGAAGGCTAGCTATTCGTAATATTACATTAAAAACTATTTTTAATCAGAAGAAACGCGGAATTTCGCCTTTACGAGATTTTATTTTAAACAAAAACTTTGAAACAACCAATCTGATAACGTTACATGCGTATATGGTGCAATTAGCGACTGTAATACACGCAGCGCTATAGCACAATGGCAATGTTTTGGTCAGAGTGTCATGGCAGCGAGCCACTCCCCCATGGCTTCAAAACGTAGTACGGCTGGGATACGTAACGCCATCTCCCCTTATTCTTACCTCCATGGACGCGACGCAGCCGGCCGCTATCGACGTTACCCGAAGACCAAAAGGAATAGTAATTTAAAAGTCAAAAATTGGCATGGCGTTGCGCTTTTGTTCATGTAAATGGTTATCATTGTATGATATCAGAAAACAGTTAGTTCCCTAGTAGACCTCTTACCGATAGAGTTAGTTTCCGGTTAGGTCTAGGTCGGATTTAGTACCGACCCAATGCGTGTTGTATAGAGGCACCGCAGTTGGTGTTTAAGGCTTGGGAGAGGTGTAGCATTTTGTGCAGCATGCGGAGACACTGTGACATCTTTGTCGTTTAGGCCCCTGTTGATAGACGTAGCTGTGACTGTAGTTTTCCTCACATGGCCGAGCTACGGAATATATGTAGGTTCCGGGATTTTGAAGTATTCGCAGATTAGGTACTGGTTTGTCGAAATTGTGTTTTTGGGAGGTCGATTGGTTGTCGTCCTGTGGACAGTTCTGGAGGAAGGAGTAGTTATTTTGCTACGACAGATACAGCGTGAGCTGTGTTAGAGAGAGAGATTTGCATTTAATGATTTTTAGGGAATCGGTAGATGCCGATGTCCTGTCCGTGCTGTATGATCAGTGGTTGCGGCTCGCCTAGAGGTAATAGGGTTTCTAGCTGTTTTTGGGAGTGGTTTGGTAGTGACTGGTGTGTATCGAGAAGGGAAACCCTCGAACACATTTGTGGTTGGTGTTCGGATGCCGCGGTCACATAGCAGATATAGAATTGACTCTTGTATATTCCAAATGTTTTACCTTGATATGAGAGATCTCACCAATAGAGTGAGTTGGTAAGCGACGGAAATAGAGAGGAACCATCTACAAGCAACATGTAACTAAAGAGAAAACTTGGTTAGCAGAAGTGACGAATGGCCTGATTTAATTTAGGGAACTTTAGCGGGTCGCATTGTGCTAACGCCTGAAGAGGCTCAGTTTTGTTTCAATTGTTAAATAAGGTTAAGTCAAAAGAGGCAATGGTGCCTAGGTTTTTTGTTTATATTTTTCTTTGTTCTTGAATTTCCATTTCTATGTGGGGTGTGCAGTCTCTGTTGGTACTCCATCACTTACGAGATTTGAACTTGTATTGAGGTACCTAGCCCAAATAAAGACAAGTTTTCTTGGGTCAAAAGAAACCTTTACGTGTGATTACTTAGCAGCTGTTGCATGTACTTCATTGTGTTGTAATTGCAAGTTAAAGTGTCACCCTATAAGTGACGTGTTTGAAAGATATTTAATTTCAAAGTGCAAGGCAAACTTATTTTGGTTGAAATTGAGTGATGAATAATCTCTGATACCAGTATTATTACGTAAAGATGAATCAGTAGAAACTCTTACAAAACGATAAAAGCAATGTTTTAAGTTTCAGAGATATTACTAGCTTCTTGCGTAACATAATCTAGAGTTGGTATTAGGAAGTATTCGAAAGTTTCAGTGAAAATCACTTAACTGCGTTGGAACACGCAAACTACACAATACTAATAAAAGTTAACAAGATTACATTTACGTAAGAAAAGTTCTAAGCGAGTGAAAATCAGAATTGAAGTTATTTGAAGTTGTTACGAAAAGTCAGCGATCATACTCAGAAAGATGTAGTGGTTAATCTGTGGAATGCATTAAGTATCGTTATTTACATAGCAACGTCAGACAACACAGAAAGAAATACAAATATCGAGTCAGTTATCTTTATACCGGTATAAACAGTATCCAAATACGAGTTGAATATGAATCGGTCTTTGCACTCACTTCATATCTGAGATGAACATTAAAAGTTATTAAAAGAGTATGAGGCGGTTCCAGAGAGATTGTTCTGCGTTGGAAAGAGGTCGTTGCTGGTGAGGACAATTGAGGTCAATTGCAAGCTGTATTTACGATTTAGCTTGACATAAGGGGTATAAACAGGTATCGTATTGACATAATTTTGGTGTTGTGTTTTGGACGACAGGGAGACAACGTGTGTTGTCGCTGTATTCTGCTAGTCCCGTCGTTGCTGGCAGATAGCGATTGCCAGTGTCATTTGGATATTTTGGTGTAGTAGCATTGCTGTACAACCTTGAATATTGTGTATAGAGAAAATTCTGTTAGTTGTTATCTAGCATTTGAGTCTACTGTCTCGTCAGCGTTTATATCGTTGCAGGTTTTAATCACCAAAGGGTTGATCTGTTCTCATTTGTTGTCTAAGAGTGCAACTTCTGTACAAGCTAGACTCCAAGTGTTTACCAGGCGCGTACAGTACTATCCGTTGTCATTCTGAGTTAGATCTTGAATCCCGCCAGTCGGCGCGTTACAGACTTCCTTGAAAAATTAAGCTGATTCTTATGTTATATTGTTGATTGCGTTCACTTAAACTTATGACTTGTCTTTTTTGGGGTCATAAACATTTTTACTTTTATGTTGTCATTTCATGTACTGACATGTTCCATGAGCTTGGAGATTCGCTCCTCAGTTTGGTTCTACGGCAGTAGACGTGTAAAATAAAAATAAACAATTCTTAGAGGAAGTGTTAAGTGAACGCGGCAGCTTCGCGGTGTCGGATCACTAACGCCGGAGGTACACCCTACAAGAAAGACATACCTTCAGAGGTCAGAGGATGCAATGTAAGGATCTCGACGATAAGGGTAAAATTAGATAAAATCGTATCCGTCTCCTCCCTTGACTCAATACAACCACTCATGGCCGCCACGCGTAAAGTGAAGAGGTAGTGTAGACCTGATACTAAAAAATACGCCACACGACATCCAGTAGTTTCAGCAGTACAAAGATACTGTGTATTTCATAGCCAAGGGAAGCATACAAGAAAACTGTGTTTCGAACGTAAAGAAACTTACTCCAACATACGAGTACGTGACAGTATATAAACGAAACTTGAAAACAAAAATGTAGTAACAATTTGCCGTAATAGAATATTTAACTTTCGATTCGTTTGCCTTATGTTTTCATTATTGTTTTTTCTTCTGCATTTGCCTAACTGACTCAAATTATGAGATACCAGCAGTATACTTACAACACTAAGGTGAAAGAAGTGCCTTTTGGTGAAATTATGAGATACCTGCAGTATACCTACAAATCTCCGATGACATTGTAATTCTGTCAGAAACAGCAAAGGACTTGGAAGACCAGTTTAACGGAATGGACAGTGTCTTGAAAGGAGGATATAAGATGAACATCAACAAAAGCAAAACGAGGATAATGGAATGTAGTCGAATTAAGTCGGGTGAGGCTGAAAAAATTAGATTAGGAAACGAGACACTTAAAGTAGTAAAGGAGTTTCACTATTTGGGGAGAAGAATAACTGATGATGGTCGAAGTAGAGAAGATATAAAATGTAGACTGGCGATGGCAAGGAAAGCGTTTCTGAAGAAGAGAAATTTGTTAACATCGAGTATAGATTTAAGTGTCAGGAAGTCGTTTCTGAAAGTATTTGTATGGAGTGTAGCCACGTATGGAAGTGAAACGTGGACGATAAATAGTTTAGACAAGAAGAGAATAGAAGCTTTCGAAATGTGGTGCTACAGAAGAATGCTGAAGATCAGATGGGTAGATCACATAACTAATGAGGAGGTATTGAATAGGATTTGGGAGAAGAGAAGTTTGTGGCACAACTTGACTAGCAGAAGGGATCGGTTGGTAGGACATGTTCTGAGGCATCAAGGGCTCACCAATTTAGTATTTAGTATTAGAGGGCAGCGTGGAGGGTAGAAATCATAGAGGGAGACCAAGAGATGAATACGCTAAGCAGATTCGGAAGGATGTTGGTTGCAGTAGGTACTGGGAGATGAAGAAGCTTGCACAGGATAGAGTAGCATGGAGAGCTGCATCAAACCAGTCTCAGGACTGAAAACCACAACAGCAAAAACAACAAAGGTAAAAGGAGTGCATTGTGGCTATTAGAGATATGCTAGTCCATCCGATCTTAACATTGTGCAATTGCTTCCTTTCTTAGGACATTCAAGACATTCCTTTTGTTACCACAAGACTCGAGAAGCATGTTGTAACATTCGTAACAACTGCCGCAGAGACGTTACAGAACTGTCTGTAAACACTGAATTTAACTCCAGGCTGAAGGAAATTTGAGATACAAGGAATTCAGAACTACTTTCCCTCATATCTTGAAATATATTAGTTATCTTCTGTTTGTAATCCTTAGTTATCTTCTATTTGTAATCCACAGTCAAGTACGTCACTGTTCGTTTAGTCGAGCCCTTTAATAACCCTATGATAGATGTGATTTTAATGAACAAACGTGTCCTAAAATTCTAGTGTAACCATATTTTAATTACTCAGCTGGTTGTATTTCTCCACATTAAAAACATGTATTCATGTAAAATTATACTGTTTTGGTAATGGGGATATCTGCTCTTGTCGGGGAAGCTTATATGAACAGCAAAGTATTTTGCAAATAACCTATCGTTGAATGTTACTTATAGCTTGAAACGTACCAATGTATGATCGTTAGAATAAGTGTGACGTAAAATATTGACTTCAGGTATCAGGCTGCCACAATTTTAAGTTATGTAAATTTTTTAACAATTTTATTTCATTCGTCTCGTCATTTTGGAACTCAGTTTATTGTACTGAGTCATATTCTGACATTAATTTCGTTTCGACCTCAGCAAGCATACAAATATCTGTGCATTTGTTGGACTCTTACTGATCGATAGCTGAACACAAAACACGAACAATTATTATTCTGTGATTCCAGAGTATCTTTCCGAAGCAGTGAAACCATCTTTTCCTTAAAATTTATGAAAGAAACTCATGCAAATGTTAGGAACATTTTCCAACTAATAATCTTCCTGATATAAACAACTTAATAAGAAGCATTGCTAACGAACGTATTTTATCTATTTCAATACTGAATACTAAAAAGTCATGTAAAACTTTATGTTGCAATGTGAGAGGAATAAATCAATGCGTAACTGGATGACGCCAGTCGGTATACACCAGCAAGTTTCTGATTGTAATCCATAGATTTTCTGTTTCTAATAATGGATGACGTAATCAGTGATCGTAAGAAATATATCTAAGGACATCAGATTTCCGGCAGAATTTTGTGAGCCAGTTTTGTTACAGTTTTATACAAAAAAATGTGTAATTCTGAGAGAGAACGCCGTGTCAACCTGAATTTCTTGAAATTTCTCTTTGCACTACCAAATCATTAGCTACATAGTCAAGAACTCAGCAAGCTGCAGCAAATTTTGGTGGAGCAGATACTCGCAAAATTCTGTTACAGCTACTGCAGCATCAGAGATCACCGAGAAACGAAGATGAATATTTGTTAATTAACTGGTGCACCTTATTATACTTTAAGTTCCCATTCAGAGCTGTTTAGTATAGCACAGTCGTTCTTCATGGCCTGAAATGCCTAATAACCTAAATGCATTTACTTACACGCTTTCGTAATAGATTAATAGCGGAAAATAAATTTCGTCACCAACTTCTTTCAAACTTCTTTGTCAAACTATTGAGAACCAGTTGTAGCCATTGCCATTGTCAAGAAAGAACCGTTACACAAAGAAGCTGAAATTTATAGCAGATGAAGAATGTCTGCGTAAACAGGAACTTACTCGAGTAGTCATTGTGAACAAACTAGGACGCAGGCAGTACTGGCAAATGATTTCTTAATCCTAAGTTTCGCAAGCCGACACGTGGCGCAATCGTGCAGAACGTTTGAATTACAAAGATGTAAGCCTACGCGGTTCACAAAGAATATTCTAGCGAAGCGGGCTGCCATGAAAGACCGATGTTCATGGAGTCGTTACTGAGGCACAAAGGGAATTTATTGTGAAGCGTGCTCATAAATCTGACTGCGAGGGTAATCGATAAAACAGGGACATGATGGGCTTAACTGTGCTGACTTAACTGCTGTGACTTCATCTCCGACGTGAAGAGGAGCTTATTTACAATAGACCACACTATGCTGCAACTGCTAAGACACCGGCTTTAAGTGATCGTAAAGCTCTACCTGACCTTAGCGAACCTTGGTTGGAAATTATCATAGGAACATTCACAAAGAATATATTGTAAGGTTATCAAACGTTTCATCTTAATCAGCATAATCCAATTAAATAAATTTTAGTTCCCCTATATTTCGGCTTCCTTCTGATAATTTCCTTTTCTAGAGGTGCTCAGGTGTAGGCTGACCCTGGTCAACGGGTAGGCATTCGAAGAGGAAGTTTTTCCAGTTTCATAGGGAAGTTTGTTCGAAAAATGTCATTTTGAAATGATCAGGATGATAGATAATTCTTTATTAACAACTGGTTTCGATCTTCAGATCATCTTTAGGTGTCTCACTCAAAGCAATTAATAACAGATGGGATTAATCAATCATTTATGTTTCGCTCTTTTTTGTTGGTATGTAGTACGGGAAATGTCTAGAATAAAAGCTACTATTTTTTGAGTAATTGTATTAATGTTTGTTAATTTCTGAACTCCTAGTACCATACAAATTTTTCTGTAGTGTTAGTTATTTATATAACAAAGTTTCTGAGTCTGTTGGTGAAATTACAGTAATTTCAGCATTCACAAAACGCAGCTTGTATTTTGTGTTGCACTGATACTGTATGCATCTTGTTTATGTAACTTACAAACTCCAAGGCAGACTGCTGTCGTAAGAGTCAAAGGACACGAAAGGAAAGCAGGAGTTGGAAGGGAGTGAGACATGGCTGTAACTTGTCCCCCACGTTGTACAATCTGTTAGCCGAGCAAGCTGTGAAGATACCCAAGGGAAAATTTGAAGTAATAGAGCTAAAGTCTCGGGAGAAGAAAATAAAACTTTGAGGTATGTCGACGACTCTGTAATTCCATCAGAGACGGTGAAGAACTCGGAAGATCATTTGAACGGAATCGACAGTGTCCTGATAGTTTGTTATACGATGAACATCAAAAAATGTGAAACAAGGCTAATGGAATGTAGTCAAATCACGCGACGCAGATTAATTAGATTTGAAAGTCAGACACTAAAAGTAGGTGATCTGGCAGCAGCGTAACTCACGATGGCCTATGTAGAGAGGATAAAAAATGCAGACTGATGAAGGAAAAAAACTGAAAAAGAGAAATTTGTTGATCTCTGACATAAATTTTAATATTAGGAAATCGTTTCTGAATGTATTTGTCGGGGTGTAGCATTGTATGGAAGTGACATGTAGACCGGAAATAGTTCCGACAAGAACAGAATTTTTTTAAACGTAGTGCTGCAAAAGAATTCTGAAGATTAGATTGTTAGATGAGCAGCTACTGAATAGAATTGGGGAGAAAAAAAATTTGTGGCACAACTTGACCAAAACAGGAGTTCGGGGAAGGGACACATCCTGAAGCATCAAAGAATAATCAACACGGGAGGAAAGTGCAGTCTGTAAAAATTGTAGAGGGACACTAAGGTTTGAATAACTAAGCTGGTTCAAATAGGTGTAGGCTGAAGTAGTTATGCAGGGATGAAGAGACTTGCACAAAATAGATTAGTGTGTAGAGCTGCATTAAACCATTCATCGAACTGAAGATGACAACAGCATATAAATTACATTTACCATCTAGGTTATCACATTAATTTGAGTAGCGTTAAACCATTTGCTAGTGGCAGTTCTAACGAGAGAGCTGTCGTATCATTTTGCATATAGGAATTTCCAGTAGATGAGACTGAATAGTCGCGTAGTGTTGAGATGTTCATGTTTATTGTTGAACGCACGGAAATTATGTTCTAAATTTTTATTCGCCCGATCTGTTTGGTACCTTAGAGGAAGTGGCGTCATATTATAATATTCATACAGTCTTTTTCTATTAAAAGCTTCATATTTTTACCGTCTTCAGTGACATACAGGATCATCTCTATAGTACCAGAAGAATTACCATCATGGTGTAAAAGTAGTTTAGAAACCTTAATACGTGCATATGTTCTAGTAATTTTTCTAACAAATTGCTTCCTATCCGTCCTGTGCATAAGATAGGCCACACTGCAACTTATGCATTTCATTTTTCCCGAGGTAATATTTGTTTGTATGTTATAAGTAACACGTGAGTGTAGCCACCTATCGATGGGCAGAGACACACGAAACTGCTCTCGGGCTGAACAAACAATGGAATTTCATAAAATAGTGGCTGTTGACGCTTCATTTGCCATTTATAAGGGGCAGTCAAATCAAAACAAGACAGATGAAGAAGTAAGTAAACTGTTAATTATTTCAAACGTAATCGTCGTATCTGTTAATACATTTATCCCACTGTGACAGAGGACGGTCAACGCCTTCACGGGAAAATTTTTGCGTTTGTTTACGGAATCACGATTGTACCCAGACACGCAAGTCTTCTTCCAAGGCAAATCGACGGCCAAGAATGTCTTTCTTCGGGCTACAGAAATGTGGAAATCGCACGGGAAAGACCGGGACTGAATGTAGGATGTGTAAAGGCTTTCCAGCGAAACTTTTGCGGCGTAGTCATAACAACTTGCAAACAAACTGGGTGCCCACAGATTTCCAAGGTTGTTGCGACTATGCTGCAGAAGCTTTGCTGGGAAGTCCTTACACTCCCTCCCTACAGTCCCGATCCTTCCCACGCGAACTCCATATTTTTTGGGCCCTGAAGAAAGACACCCGGGGCCGTCTATTTGCTTCGGATGGAGAGGTGCACGTCTAAGTACAATCGTGGATCCATAGGCAGCTGCAAACATTTTTCCGTGAAGGCATTGACTGTCTTGTTTCACAGTGTGATAAATATATTAACAGCTGGGATGTTAGTTTTGACACAGTAATATTATTTACTTATTCTTTCCATATCTATCGTTTTCATTTGACTATCTCTTATACAATATCTATGGTACTCGATTAACACAGTTGCTGAAGTTTGACGAAGTATCTGTAGTTTTCAAGTCTTCATTTGAGTTTTGATGGATGGTGGATAGTGTACCAGCACATTTATTTGTCCTTTCTGTTTTAATCGTGTATAGTGTGGGGGAAAAGTGGATTCTGCAAAGAGTTTGAATGTATCAAAGTTCCCGCCAAGAAGTGTATGTGGAAGGTAGTAACATATTTCTTGAATGTACTTGAACACTGGGTTCTCAAAATTTTACGATTGATTTATTCCGTTGTGTGGGAACGAGTAGGGTTTCAAAGGCATTCAAGAGCCAAGTCAAGCTCACCTCCATTGTCAATGTGACCTTGAAATTGGCTCTTGAATGCCCACTGATACCTTACTGAAACCAGCCTCGTCCTCTCTGGAGTTTGAAAAAAATAATTGCGACGTTCTGAATGACAAAAAAGAAAGGCTTAACCAGTTACATAGTTCTTCATCGAAGCACGCTTACCACTTAATATACTGCTAAGAGTTCTGACGGTGGTTCAAATGGTTCAAATGGCTCTGAGCACTAGGCGACTTAACTTCTGAGGTCATCAGTCACCTAGGACATAGAACTAATTAAACCTAACTAACCTAAGGACATCACACACATCCATGACCGAGGCAGGATTCGAACCTGCGACCGAAGCGGTCGCTCGGTTCCAGACTGAAGCGGCTAGAACCGCACGGCCACTCCGGCCGACTCCTGACGGTGGTCTACATCAACAGATATATTCGGCAAGTGACTGCACTGTTGAAGACAGAGAGTGTATTTTTTAACATTGCTTTTCTAGTCTGTTTTATTATATTTATGTATCAAGCACTCCGTCTTCAGGCCTCGAGTGTCCTACCGGGACCATCCGACCGCCGTGTCATCCTCAGAGGAGGATTCGGATAGTAGGGGCGTGTGGTCAGCACACCGCTCTCCCGGTCGTTATGATGGTATTCTTGATCGAAGCCGCTACTATTCGGTCGAGTAGCTCCTCAATTGGCATCACGAGGCTGAATGCACCCCGAAAAATGGCAACAGCGCATGGCGGCTGGATGGTCACCCATCCAAGTGCCGACCACGTCCAACAGCGCTTGACTTCGGTGATCTCACGGGAACTGGTGTATCCACTGCGGCAAGGCCGTTGCCCCGATTTATGTAGGGAACTAAAGGAAAATTTCGTCCGTAACTCCACTATACTCATTCTCATTGAACTTATATAAGGTCTGAGATGGAGACTGCAGAATTGTTGCACGATCTGCTTCCAATACTGAATCTTTGGAATAGTGTACAGCAAGAGCAAAGCCTCCATTCCCCAAATATTCCTCTTTAAATAGCATGAGCACATCTTTTACTTACAAGGGGAGGCCGCCAATTGTGAAATTCAGATTCAATTCATACTGCGCATAATAAAAGCTCATGGCCAGAGGTGTAATGTGCCAAAGCACCAAGATGCACTTCTCAGCCGTTGTTGAGAAAATCGACAGTTAAAATGAACCGTTGCTGTGAAATACTCTCTACGATTATTAATTTTAAGCGGCGTCGTGGCGCAGCGGTAAGTGCTCGGGTTCGTAATTCGAAGGTCAGCGAATCGAATCTCGCGCCATGCAACTTTTTTTTTTTTTTAGTATTTGTTTTTTGTAATTCAAATGTGTGTATATACACACACACACACAGATATATATATATATATATATATATATATATATATATATATATATATATATAATTCCCGGCAATCAGTTGCAACAATTATGCATATAATAAGTTGTTGAAAGTCGTTTGTCGTGGAAAAACTGGCGACTTCGAACATCATTATGTTTTCTGCAAACAAAGTTGTATTTCACAAATGTTATTAATTGTCTTCATAATGTTAACCACGTATAGTTAACGGAAGACGTAGAAACGATATTCCGAAACGAATACGTCTAGCGTAAGTCAAACGTTCCAATTAGAATAGAAACCCCACGAACACAAATTTTCTGTGGCAGGTATGAAATATAAACTCCGTTGCTCGCTCGTTACACTTGAAGAACAGATGTTGAATGGGCCGAAACGAGCCGCCGCATAACAGCGTACTTGCCTGCTAACTTCGAAAGAAGGTAGATGCGGTCCCTAGCGCAACTTATAACATAATGAGCGAGTAACGGAGTTTATATTTCATACCCGCCACAGAAAATTTGTGTTCGTGGGGTTTCTATTCTAATTCGAACGTCCGCTATACGTATTCGTTTCGGAATATCATTTCTACGTCTTCCGTTAACTATACGTGGTTAACATTATGAAGACAATTAATATATATATATATATATATATATATATATATATATATATATTTGAATTACAATAAACTAATAATAAAAAAATGTTGTATGGTGTGAGATTCGATCCGGCGACCTTCGGATTACGAACCCGAGCGCTTACCGCTGCGCCACGACGCTGTAGAAAATTATCAATCGTAGAGTGTTTCATGGCAACGGTTTCTTTTAACTGTCGATTTCCTCGACAACGGCTGAGAAGTGCATCTTGGTGCTTTGCCACATTACACCTCTGGCCATGAGCTTTTATTATGCGCAGTATGAATCGAATCTGAATTTCACAATTGGCGGCCTCCCCTTGTTAGTCGTATGAGCTACTCATATACTGACGTGTTTCGATGTTAGGAGAGGCGCCTCTGAACTATTCTCCTGCAGAGGCGGCTTGCGTAGGATATGCAGGTTGGGTCTAGCACGGTGTTGCTGAGCCGAACTCTGCCCGGGAAGGCTCCCAGGGCTCTGTTCTACTGGGGCGGCCCTCCAATATTCCAGGCTGCAAACATCACGGCGCAGACTAAACTTACTTAGCTTACAGAGCCAACGTCACCCGTTATATCGAGATGGTGAGATGTGCGCTGGCTTGTGGTACCACAGTCTTAGGCAAAAGTAAGAAGAATACAAGTTACTAATAATATGTTACGGCGTGAAGTCAAGTGCAGGCACGCCAGTCGGAAGGATAGGGAAGAGGTGGCTGTGAGACGATGTCAGCCAATAGCACGCTGACCGAAACCTCACCAGGACGGCAACGCGACAGCAGGACCCCTAGGCGAAGAGGACATAAGCGCCGCGCCCGACTGGTCGCGGCGCAGTTCGAGAGTAGCTCCAAGACTTGTTGGTTGGTTGGTTTGGGGAAGGAGACCAGACAGCGAGGTCATCGGTCTTCAAGACTAGTCATTTCGCTTGTACTATGTAGTATTGTCTATAGTGAAGAAACTTGATTATTTCGTATGTCGCCCTTTGCTTGCGACACGTCTGTGTAACACCAAGTTAGGTATTGTTATCTTTTCATTTTTTAATAAAACTCATTAATACTATTTGTTTGAATGTTGTCTAGCGATCCGAGAAAGTAGGTTTCCTAAACACCCTATATTTGGCGATTCGACTGGATTTAACAAAATAGTTTCTTTGGTTCTCTTATAATATGGCACTGATAACTTTCTTTTCCATTTGGTTCTGAGGAAAGAATTTCTAGCGCTCCAACGAGCCTTTCATTTTATTTGTCATCTCTGAAGGTGTCAGGGGTAAAATACAGGGATCGAAAGGCTATTTATAGTTTGTACAGAAACCAGATGGCAGTTGTAAGAGTCGAGGGGCATGAAAGGGAAGCAGTGGTTGGGAAGGGAGTGAGACAGGGTTGTAGCCTCTCCCCAATGTTATTCAATCTGTATATTGAGCAAGCAGTGAAGGAAACAAAAGAAAAATTTGGAGTAGGTATTAAAATCCATGGAGAAGAAATAAAAACTTTGAGGTTTGCCGATGACATTGTAATTCTGTCAGAGACAGCAAAGGACTTGGAAGAGCAGTTGAATGGAATGGACAGTGTCTTGAAAGGAGGATATAAGATGAACATCAACAAAAGCAAAACAAGGATAATGTAATATAGTCGAATCAAGTCGGGTGATGTTGAGGGAATTAGATTAGGAAATGAGACATTTAAAGTAGTAAAGGAGTTTTGCTATTTTAGGAACAAAATAACTGATAATGGTCGAATTAGAGAGGATATAAAATGAAGACTGGAAATGGCAAGGAAAGCGTTTCTGAAGACGAGAAATTTCTTACAATCGAGTATAGATTTAAGTGTCAGGAAGTCGTTTCTGAAAGTATTCGTATGGAGGAGGTATTGAATAGAATTGGGGAGAAGAGAAATTTGTGGCACAACTTGACTAGCAGAAGGGATCGGTTGGTAGGACATGTTCTGAGGCATCAAGGGCTCACCAATTTAGTATTAGAGGGCAGCGTGGAGGGTAGAAATCGTAGAGGGAGACCAAGAGATGAATACGCTAAGCAGATTCAGAAGGATGTTGGTTGCAGTAGGTTCTGGGAGATGGAGAAGCTTGCACAGGATAGAGTAGCATGGAGAGCTGCATCAAACCAGTCTCTGGGCTGAAGACCACAACAACAACAACTCTAAATGAAACATTTGCACTTGGTACAAGAGGCAATTGTGTTGTAACCATAGTTGTTAAGGGTATTTAAATCAACTGTTTGAAGAACAAACTAACAGCTGTCGTAAACATGTTTCGCATGGTGCGAGAGAGAGTGCGACTTGGGTGGCAGGAACGGCTAGAAGAACGTCTCGGGCCTGCGAGATGAAACTTCTACTTGGCAACAAGAGTTCTCAAGCGGCCAGCCCAGGACGTTCGTCAAAATGGTATCCTGTGAGAAAGAAAGAAAACAATATGTCTACAACGTCAGATGAAGACTCTAATCGATAAATAGGACTACTACCATTACAGTCGCGTAAGTTTTATCACCGCACAAAGGGAACCGACGAACATTGCGTTATTGTAGCTGACTTTTTTTAGTTGGGCTGGTTTCAGGTGCACGTAATCAGGCGAGATCTTCTGTAGTCCTCGAATGGTAATGTATGGACGTTGTGAACACACTTCTGTCTCAAATAAAACAATGGGGAGCTGCTGGGCCTGCTTTATTGTGTCAAGGTATAAAAGTTTAGATAGTGGAAAGGAAAAAGAAAAGTACTTGGCAGAAATACGTCAAGAGGGAGAGGTATTCTGAATAAAAAGTTATCGATTGACTTGCCGAGCCACATTAGAACAAAATCTCAAGCATTCGAATATAGTCTCCATCGTCTAAATCTGGCATAGCATGTTGACCGAGGACTTCTTAACCAAGGATACCTTTGTGAACGACATCAAAGGGAGATATTTTTGCCCGTGAGTGGTAAGTGGGGTATAAAATATGGATTCTTTTTGTTTTATTATTTCATTTGTGACAATGTTGCGTCCTAAGTAGACACATAAACTATTAATCGACTTCGTATGCTTCTCCACGCTTAACTAAGTGTCCCGAAAAAAATGCTACTCCCCCCCTTCCCTCTCCCCCCCCCCCCCTCTCTCTTTCGCGTGTCTGTTTGTGCGTGTGTGACACCCCTCCCTCTCCTCTTCTCGGAGACGCACAAGAAATCATTATGCAATTTTTATACGTGAATTAATAGCTAAGTAGCTGAGAAAAGTACCACAATTAAATAAAGTGTCAGAAAAAAAGATTAGTACACTTGGAAAGACGACGTCGATTTTGACCTTTGACGTCATATGCCAACTGAGCGATGGGAGATGTAGTGATAATTGTTTCAACGTAGCCCGCCAACAGCGTGGTGGCATAACTACCAGAGCCCTATCTGTACCTACCCTTTCATTGGAAATGTTCATAGCTAGAAGGTTCAGTGTGGTATAAAAGTGTGAAGCAAGCAGGTAATCATGCACTTGTACTTCCCACAGCCAACTGAGCGAGTGTGAAACCGGTCAAACTGTGGCCTCCCGCGTGGCAGGGTGGTCCTTTCGGAGAACTGCCAAACAAGATGGACGTGCTACGTCGGTTGTGCAATGATGCTAGTATAAGTGGTCACGTGAACATTCTCACACCAGTAAACGAGGTTCTGTACGTCCACGCAGCACAGACGGCCTCCAGGATCGTCGTATTGTAAGGACAGCAGTGTCAGATCGACAGCTACCACAGGACAGATAAAAGGGCTTGTGAGTCCAGACGTGTCAACAAGAACTGTAGCGAATCTGTTATTAGCAGTGGGACCACGGCTACGTACGCCTCTAGCCCGCCTTCGACTAATACCACAGCATCAACGTGCATGGCTCGACTGGTGCCGTCAGTAGATCACTTGGAAGATGCAATGGCGCCCTGTGGTCTTCAGCGGTGGGAGCAGATTCTGCCTGCACGCAAGTAATGGTTGTTTGCGTGTATGACGTAGACCTGGTGAGCGCTGTCCCTTAGAGTTCATTCGTTCGAGACACACTGACTCCACCCCAGGCCTTATGGTCAGGGGTGCGATGAGCTACGGCTCTCGTTGACCTTTGGCGTTTTGATATTTTGTTCCAACAAGATAATGGTCGCCCATACCCTGCCCGTGACATTCAACGTGGTCTGCAAGACATGCAGCACTTGTGGGATACGATGGGGCAAGAAGTGACTCCCGTGACTCGTCAACCGACAGCTCTTACAGAACTACGTAAACGGGTCGAGCAGGCGTGGCATAAAGTATCCCTGGAAGTATTCGCCACCCGCATGATCGACTGTATTCCGGAGTCGGCGCCTGCATTGCCGCCCATGGAGGCTACACCAAGTACTAATATGGGTGTTTCAGCATGGACTGATACCTGATACCCTTGAAATGTTTGTGCTATTGATCTGTATATGTAATCAATTAATGTACCTCATGTGCACTGCTGCAGCAATGAATCTTGAGTGAATATGAAAGCTCTGAAAGTGTGTACAAACTTTTTTCCAGCATTTTGTAACCGAGTGTCCGTAAGTTTGAGCCATTTCATTATAACAGAATGTCCACCCCTTTGGGTGCCAAGCTACACTATGTTTCCCCAAAAAAGCTTACTGGAGTTTTGTGGCCAGATCGAGATAGATTACATGGTCTAGTAATATAGTAGCTATTTCTAAAGAAAATTAGTCTACTTTTGCAAGGGTGAAATGCAGCCCCTAATAACTGTAATTACTGTTATTCCTGCTAGAAAGCATTAATTTTGCCCAGCCACCCACAAAGCAATGTACCAGTGCTACTAAGAGGAATTGTGTGATGGACTGGGCCAATTCACCCAGAGACTGCATTTGTAACACACACTTATTTACAAGAACATCACAATGCCTTAATTTAGATTTCCCACGCTCACAATTCATTAAAATTCTTTGCTAAATCCAAACTTTGTTTTGGACAGAATACGCGTAAAGAAAAAATAGGTTAATCAAATGACAAAAAAGTGATATAATCGAAAAAATATTATCTTTGTCTTTTCAAGGAAAATTTAAAACACCTATTAAAAGGTAACTTTACCAAATCTTAACAGTTCCAGAATCTTTTAAAATAAAGATGGAGCTCGACATGTCTCTGCGGTCCATACGTGGGTTCAGTATTAACGCCTCTGAACAAATTTAAAACACTGTCGGGGGCGTGGCCCAACATAATCCACCCCTTAACAAGATAAAGCAGATTAACCTTAGATGGAATCTGCAAAGAACTCATGTTAATATGACCCAATAGTCATCTTAATCCTTCCGGAAAGCAACTTGTTATGCACCTAGCTGACATTACTTACACATTAATGACTCATTAATTAGACCAACTTCATCTAATAATTTACTAAATCATACAGTAGCTATGCTAAAACTACTCCAGGGGCTATCCTTTATTTACCAAATAACAGGCTCGCTCACAGCCAGTCAGTGCCACCAAATAACATGTTCACGTCACAATTCGATCAAAGGAGGCATGCAACAACTTAATCCAAATAACATGCTAGCTGTTTACTTCGAAGATACAACACAATATTAACATAACGCTTGCTGACCCTCGAATCATGAAACGACGCGTCATGTTTCGATTCATGAGGGTCAGCAATTGATAAAAAAAAGGGGGCCCCCCGGGTCCCAAGGTCGCGATGGCGGCTGTCCATGTCCCGCTGAGATAATTTGTCCTTTTAGGACAATTATCTGGGCAAGCACCCACGCCAGCAAAAGGTTGGCGCGTGTAAACTTATCTTTTTTGAGTGACAGACATGTCATTATTGATAACTGACATTGCTTAGCAACCACTCCAGTATATAAGGGGCATGAAATTTTCGTCTTCACAGTATGTCATCTGAATCCACCGTGACAACGTCTATTGTCTTTGACGAGCTGCCAAAAACAGTAAGTACATTTCTTTATAATGGACAGTTTGTATAAACTTGCACATATTGCAGTTTGTGGTAGACTCCAAAATGCCTTAGATGTTTATGAATTGGAGCTACCTCAAACTGTACGAGAGGACATTTTATTGCAGTTTCGGTATTCAAAATTTAATTTTATGTTAAATTCATATAGACTGCCAGAATGCTACATATTTGAGAAAAGTGAAAATGTACCAATGATTAATGAAATAGTTAATGACGCGATTGAGACTTGTTCCAAAATTAGAGCGGGTATTCCACTTCCTTGGGAAAAACTCGGCTTGATTACAATGTCTTTTTTTGATACCACTACATTCTGGCAGAGTAGATTTAAAATTAAAATATTTTTTTATGTCGTCAGTTATAAACAATTCGAATATACTATTTGTGAAAATTGCTTATGTAAACTATCTGGCTCATGGAAAAACCCGCTACTACAACCACTTCTAAATGCCATGACAATTAATATGTTCTGCAAGGCACCATATTTTTCATATGGTGTAACTTGTCCGCCTCATCTCAAGCAATACAGCCATTGGTGCATGTTTTGTGCAAACTGTCCGTTATTCAGAAGTGTACGTTGTGGTGGCGCGTTAAGTGAGGTGTCAGATTCAGAAGACGATGATCCTGATTTGGCTGATCTTTTGTTTGCAGAATTATAATGGAACATCTCTTGGAAGCAGTGCAGACCATATTCACTCTATTGGAAGCGGAAATAGGAACACCGTCCTTGAAGGCGATGATATACTTAATGACGAGATTGAATTGCAAGCTGGCACAGGGAGATGGACTCTTAGGCAAATACATCTTTACCATTTTGAACTATTTGACTCAATTCGAAAGTTCTTCGCTAGTCTCGTCCTTTGGTTTACAGAGCTTCTCCGAATATCTGAGATCTCTGAAAGATGGTATTTCACTGACGTTATTGTCATCAGAGGAGAGAACGACGTTGATGAATTCTGTAGACGAATTAATATCATTGCACAAACCTACCCTGGCCAAATTATCATGTGGAAACATGATGGGGACCACATCCACCTCATACACGACTGTATCTACTCATCAAGACGATGCCGCTGTAAATTTCGAACTGACGGATTTATTGCCAGTCGAATTAAGAAAACAACAAGACGCAGTAGAGCAATCGCAGCCATGTCAGACATCGACTGGCTCAATGTTCTTTTATATCTCTACTTGCAAAAACGGGCAAGTAGGGGACAAGTTTGGCTTAGAGGAACCGATAAGCGATTGCCTGGTGAGCTTGAAATTATACAATACGTTCCAAACGAAGTGATAAAGTAAAAAGGAGAGATACTAAATTATAAGTGGTCAGGCAGACCGATACGATCACAGTTCACGGCAAAAGGAGACAGACTCCATCACAAATCAGTACCTTATAATTCACTGCTGCTGAACGCACAAACGTTCCCCACGTTTCTCAAAAATCGTCGCAATTTGTTCTGTCCACTCTTGTGCTCTCCCGCAAAAAATTCGTCGCAGTGCATAGAACTTCAAGCCTCGCCTTCGAGCGGCATCGCCAAGCGGCTTTCGGAACCGCTCTCTCCCTGTGCGCGCCACTGGCGAGACCAACTCGGCTCATTCTCTCCTTGCCTGCATGTGCCACCCGAATATCGGAATTCTGTGTACCGATTCTTCCGTTTCAGCATTTTGTTCACAGGGAACGAGCAACATTTTTTTTTTAATTCAAATGGTTCAAATGGCTCTAAGCACTATGGGACTTATCATTTGAGGTTGTCAGTCCCCTAGACTTAGAACTACTTAAACCTAACTAACCTAAGGACATCACTCACATCCATGCCCGAGTCAGGATTCGAACCTGCGACCGTAGCAGCAGCGCGGTTCCGGACTGAAGCGCCTAGAACCGCTCGGCCCCAGCGGCCGGCTTTTTAAATTCCTTAAAGCGTTCATTTATGATTCTGTTAACAGTTGCAGTATTTATATTAGACGACTAGTTTCGAACCTTACAGGTTCATTTTCAAGCGTCGGCTACTGAGAGTATAATGGCAGTGCCTGATGTTAATAATGAGTACCAAAGTGGCAACACATGCTTTATAAACGTACCGACCATTCCCAGCAGAGGGCGCGGTACAGATTTTCGTCGAACGATTAACCAAGCGGCATATTCAGATTGTGTGGGCAACTGGCACAACAGAAAAACTGAGTAATTAAAAGGCAAATAAAAATTAATGGCAGCAGTAACAGCAGTAGAAAGTCTAAAATACTGATACAAGCAGTTTTGGTATAGATAGGAACCTAGGAGCATGTAGTTTGAATTGTTGCTGTAGAATACTTCTGCCATAATTGTAACAGTCTGCAGATCCCCACCTAGGAAGCTTTCAGCTATTTGTAATAAATCTAGATGCATTATTGAGCTACCTGTCAGACAAGAAGGAACAGATAGTAGTTTGTGGAGATTTCGAAGTAAATTTCTTAAAAGATATGGACAGGAAAACTGAACTGGAATCATTACTTGGGAGTTTCAATCCAATTTCAGTAGATAATTTTCTAAATCGTGTGCAGCAGTGGAGTAGGGCATTGACTGACAAATTTTTTTATAGGCAGTGCTCAGGTTGAAACAATTAATGTGATCCCGGTTGTTGGTGGACTGTCTGATTATGATGTACAATTAATAGAAATAAACAATATAGCACCTTACAGCTCTGAGGCAGTTTCGTAAAAAACAGAGTTTTATTAATAAGAATAGGATACAATGTTTTAGGAGTAAGTTAAGAGAGTATGTGATCAGGTAAATATAGAAAGAGACGTTATTGTCAAATTCAATTTATTTCGTAGTAAATTTGTGTCGGTATTTGAAAGTGGCATTCCTAAACAGTTATCCAAAAAATTCGTTAAGGAAAGAAGCAAGCCCTGGACAAACAAGGAGATTAAAGTTGCATGTAAGAGGAAGAGTGAAATTTATGTAAAGGGGAGAATATGACAATATCTGGTGTAGATTGCATACTACAATAATCATTGTAATATTTTAAGGAAAGTCACTAAAATGTCCAGAGGTATGCTCTTCCTTATGATTCTTAATAATGCAGATAAAAAGATAAAGACTATATGGGATATTGTCAAAAGGAAGGCAGGATAGTCAGTCACTGTGCAAAATACCATATCACTACAGCTAAATGACATTGTTATGTCTGATAATTCACAAGCTGCAAGAATGTTTAATAATCACTTTCTGCTTGTAACAGTAGAAATAGTACTGAATGGTTCAACTGAAGAATCAAGGAAATATATTAAAATGTAGAAGTAACACCAAAATCCTTCACTAAACTAATAAAATTACAAAAATTCTAAAGAGCAAAATCTCATGTGATGCTGATGGAGTTTCAAGCAGAATTCCGAAAAGCTGTTCCAACTCAGTGTCATAGACTTAGTGATATATAAAATTCATCACTGGCACAGAACATTTTTCCAATCAGATTAAAATCATTTTTTTGCAAAACAGACATAATGTCTTATGGGATAACAGCAATCAGTGATTTTATAATGTTACTTAAAATCCGTCTTGATTGCAAATTTTTTATTCATATGACCGGTTTCGGTTCATTCAGAACCATCTTCAGATCTGATATTTCAGTTGCTGGATTTGGACGAGTTACTCCTGTAACTGAAATATCAGATCTGAAAATGGTTCTGAATGAACCGAAACCGGTCATATGAATTAAAAATTTGCAATCAAGACGGATTTTAAGTAAGATTAAAATCATCTTCACCCATTGTCATAAACCATTTCAAGGAGTTAGGCATTTTAACTCCACCATCACAATAAATACATTTGCTTATGAAATTCATCACAAATAATCCATTACAATTTGAGAGGAATGGTTATGTCCATACATAAAACACTAGAGGAAAAAGTTACCTTTATTACCCATTGTTAAATTTGCCAATGGCTCAGGAAGGAGTTCAATATGCAGCAAAAAAAATTTTTTTGATCACTTGTCCAATAATAAAAAATGTCTGTCAGGAAGCATAATGAATTTTAAATCCAGCATAAAATCATTTCTCCTGGGCAAGTCCTATTCTCTATCCAATTAAGGAATTTCAATTTAAAAATTATCAGCCTTTAAAAAAATTTATTTATAAGTTCAGTTCAATGAGTAGGACTAAGAAAAAACATTTTCATTCATGTTAACACTTGTCATGTATACAAATCCTGTCAACTGGCTCATTCGACATAATTTCAATAAAAAATCGTTCAGGTGAACTGTTGAACATGTAATTAAGCATCTCCATAATTTTACGATGCCCTTAAGAAACCTGAGTGCTAAATTTGTAAAGGACAGTGCAGTCACTTCAGGAAGTTTTGCATTAAATCAAATTTGTAACCATGATGGGATCGCAATCTCTTGTTAATAACACAGAATATCCTGTTTTCAAGATTGCTTTGACATTCACTTTATATAGAGTCTCAAGGAAAAACTTCAAACAATAATCAGTAGCACAGTTGATGTACAATCATGTGTACTTTCACATCAATTATTGCTTACCAGATGTTCTTAATTTTGTGGCCAATAGTAGAACGCAGTTTCAGTTAACTAACCACCTGTAGTTGGCCACACACTGTGCTCTTCATGGCATCCAGTGTACCCATTCCCCATCTGGAATGACCCCCACTCAGTATGCACACAATGACAAACTGGACTTTTTTCCCTCCATGGCAGTCATATCTCTAAGAGGCTCCCATTGGAGCTTCCAAATACCAGTAATCCCATCCTCTGTGAACACCTGGATCTTACAGAACTTAGAGTCTTCCTCAAAAACAGGGCAAGCTACTGCATGTGGTTCAGGATCTTGATCAGCAACGGATAGCGCCTGAAACACGTTTGTCAGATGGACTGGGGAGGCCCCCCTGGATCCACTGAATGCCACACCTTGAAATGAACTCTCACTCAACTATGAATGATGGGTCAACAGCATAGACAGTAGCAGAGTAGCGGACTTGCACCAGGCGAACAGTCTAACTGACAGGAGGCCCTCGCCACACGACATTTCATTTGAGTGTTCAGTGGACTTGGGGGGGGGGGGGGGGGGGGGGGAATACATGGGACATACTGGATGCCCCTTGGATCGCCACAGCCAACACCTGGCTGTATTGCCCATTGGCAATAGCCTCAAGCTGCATGGCCAAAGCCAGCACCACCATGAGCTGTGAGCAAACAGCCACCAACTAAGCATCTATTCAAATACAGCAATCTAAGTCCCTTTCCATACTAACGATGGCATAACTATACACTGCACAGATTAAAACCTTGAACTGCGCTTAGTTTGTGAACACACAAGTAATTTAAGGATGTAAACTACAAAACACACATATAAATCAAACATAAGTCACTCCAAGTTAGAACCTCATAAAAACAATTCACAAACAAAATGCTGTGCTCTGTTGTGCTCCTATGCTACTTTCGCTATAAAAGCTGGTGCCTAACTGTGAGTCAAGCACGTAGCAGAAAGGTTCACTATAACATTTACTTCTTACATAAAGAAGAGTGTATATGTGTATGTTCAGGATCTCCTTCCTAACCCCTAGATTGATTGCAACCAAATTTTGCACAGAAACAGTAGGCCTCATGGGGTTTATAACCTCCTAGGTCTAATATTAGCAGATATCGGGGGGAAACGTGTATTTTCCAGCGCCTGATGGATAGGTTGGCTTCTACAACAGGTATGCTGTTTGGGAACGTTCTCATTGACAAATCGACCCGCTTTGTAGGGCAGCTTACTTGTCAGGAGCAAGAAATGGTTTACTGGATCACGACATATAGGCTGCCCTGCATGTCAGGCATATTGTGGAGGAGTGGTGTCGGCCTGCTTCATTGACTGTGTTTGCATGGTGGTCTATGTTGTATCTAGACAAGACAGCCTAGACACAATGAGAGGAAGCCGAAAGGCACGTGCTAAGCTAAAGCAGGATGGCGTGAGGTCTGAAACAGGATACATAATGAACGCTATAAAGAAAAGTACGTAGCTTCTGGAATACTTAACTTTAATCCATCCTTTTGGTACATCTGAAGATTGTGGCGATACAAGTGAGACTCTTTAGATACATGCAATGTTACTAATGGCGCCTTGCTAGGTCGTAGCCATTGACTTAGCTGAAGGCTATTCTAACTATTGGCTCGGCTAATGAGCAATGCTTCGTCCATGTAGTCGCTAGCAAAGTCGTCCGTACAACTGGGGCGAGTGCTAGTCCGTATCTCGAGACCTGCCTTGTGGTGGCGCTCGGTCTGCGATCACACAGTGGCGACACGCGGGTCCGACATGTACTAATGGACCGCGGCCGATTTAAAGCTACCACCTAGCAAGTGTGGTGTCTGGCGGTGACACCACATTCCTCCCCCGCAAATCGGCGAACGGTCGTGTTATAAGGCTTCCGCCCGCCGTGGGGAGGACCCCATGTTGACGTATGCGATGAGGTGGGGAGCCTAACACCAGGCGAGGCTGTGCCACCCGCACCCGGCCATTCGGTCCGAGGGGAGCTAGGAAACGCCTGAAAACCTAGTACAGAGTGGACGTCAACATGCGGTGTATGCGCCCGTAAAGAGACAGGAGGGGCCGAAGGGTCGACCTCCATTGCGTCGGGGTACCCGACGCGCGAAGACGCCATGTGTTCCGGAGCGGGCAAGAGTTCCATGGCGGAGGACGGCTGGTCACGGGAAGCGATCGGCGGCGCGTGACCCAGGGAGGCGCTTGGCGGCTGCAGCGAAGCGTCTAATGCGAGCGCCGCCGGCGGGAGAACAAGCGGCGGCGGCGGCGGCGGCGGCGGCGGCGACGCGTCGCCATGGGGCAAAATGGAAGGCATCGTCGGTAACACCTGGGGATGAGGCGAGCCAGTAGATGGGTCCCCAGGGCGCAGACCGGACGACACCGTCGCTGAAAGCAGACGGGGAGCGGCAGAACCCGTGCGACAACAGAGGCGCAGCTGATTGAGATGCCGACGCACCTCACCAGAGGCCCCCAAAACCAAATACATCGCGCGGCCGAGGCAGCGAAGAATGCGCCCTGCGAGCCAACGCCGTGAACCGCGAAAGTTGCGATAGAATACAACGTCGCCTGGAGCAAAAGCAGAAGTCTGCCGCTGCACAGGAACCTGATGCAGCGGGTGCAGCAAAGACATCAAGGTTCGATGAGGATGACCGTGGAGCAACTCAGCTGGCGAGCGACCATCTCGGGGCTGAGAGCGATACGATGACAAAAAGAGCAACAACGCGTCCTCCCGAGAATGCGACTCTTTCAGCTTGAACATCTGTGACTTGAAAGTCTGGACCAATCGTTCAGCGGCATCGTTTGACTGAGGCGAAAACGGCGCGAATGTCAGATGTTGAATACCATTGGCCTGGCAGAATGACTGAAATTCTGCGGACATGAATTGTGGGCCATTGTCGGAAACAATAGTCTGCGGAAGACCTTCAATGCTAAAATAGCAGACAACGCTTGTATGGTGGCAGTTGACGTCGTGAAAGACATCCGGACAACAAAAGGAAAATTACTGAAGGCAACTACCAGAACCAATCATCGAGCATTCCAGAATAGACCAGCAAAATCGACATGCAAGCGTTGCCAAGGGGAAGTGGCTTTCGGCCATGCAAAGACTTTCCGCGGCGGTGCGGATTGTTGTTCGGCACACGCCATGCAAGAAGAACACATATTCGTAATCACAGCATCGATTCCGAACCAAGTACAGTACCGACGAGCAAGTTGTTTCGTTCGCACTATACCCCAATGTCCTTGGTGAAGAAGCCGTAAAACAGAGGACTGTAACGAACGTGGGACCACGACTCTGGACTGATCATTATCAGAACGCAACAACAAAACACCACGTCGAACAAAAAGTCTCTCCCTGTGAGCAAAAAATCGGCGAACCAACGGATCCTCGATCCGAGACTTTAACAAAGGCCATTGCGTAGCAACAAAACGCAAAACGGTAGCAAGGACAGGGTCAGCAGCTGTGGCTGTAGCTACACGACGAAAATCAATCGGAAACGATTCGACCACGTCATCAGTTTCCGCATCAATGAACATGCAAGCAAGTTCGGAAGAATCGAATGCTTTATCCTCAGCAACAGGCAAACGGGACAACGCATCGGCGTTTCCGTGCTTAGCAGTGGACGGATACAAGATATCGTAGCGGTACTGCGAGAGGAAAATAGACCAGCGAATGAATTTCTGCGCTGTACGCGGAGGTACAGGCTTGTTCGGATGAAAAAGCGACGTCAAAGGTTTGTGGTCTGTGATGATGGTAAAGTGACGACCATACAAGAAATCATGGAACTTAGTAACACCAAACACGAGAGCCAAAGCTTCTTTCTCTATCTGTGAATAATTTCTTTGCGCAGACGAGAGCAATTTGGACACAAAGGCAACAGGGCGATCATGCGACCCATCTTTGTGCGCAAGCACAGCACCGATTCCGAAATCCGATGCATCTACCATCAACAAAAGGGGTTTCTGAGGATCGAATGGCGTAAGGCAAGTATTAGAAAGCAACGCCGATTTCAACTGGCGAAAGGCGCGTTCGCATTCCGTCGTCCAGACGAACGGAACACCCTTACGGCGTAAGCTATGAAGCGGAGCTGAAATGGAAGAGGCATTGCGCAGAAAGCGATGATAATAGTTAATTTTACCCAACACACTCTGTAGCTGCTTCAAATTCTGCGGCGAAGGCAAGTCTTGTATGGCACGGAGGTGCTCTGGACTCGGATGTATGCCTTGGGCATTGATTACATGTCCCAGGTATGGTAAGTCACGAGCAAAAAACACACATTTGTCCTTCCGCAAGCGAAGACCATGTTGTCGCAATACCTGAAATAATGTTCGTAGGTGTGCTAAATGCTCGTCTGCTGTCTTGCCGGAGATCACAATATCGTCCAGATAGTTCGCTGCAGAAGGGACCGACGCACAAACAGTTTGTAAATGTTGCTGAAACAATGCAGGGGTGGATGCACACCCGAATGGCAGTCTTTAGAATCGGTACAAACCAAGATGCGTGTTAACCACCAAGACGCGCTGGGATTCGGCGTCCACTGGGATCTGCAAGTATGCATCTGCTAGGTCCAACTTCGAATAGTATTTACCCGGGCACAGTTTATCAAAAAGATCTTCTAGGCGGGGTAAGGGAAAAGTTGCAATCACGAGTTGTGGATTCACTGTTGCCTTGAAGTCCACACAAAGTCTCAGTTTTCCGGAAGGTTTTGGCAAAATTACTAAGGGTGAGGCCCCGAGAGAAGCTTGCACACGTTCAATTACACTCTGTGATTCTAAATCGTTTAATGTTCTTGCGACCTCATCACGCAATGCGTGAGGAACATTGCGCGCTCTGAAAAATTTCGGTTGCGCGTTGACTTTCAGTTCCAAATGTGCTTCATAGTTCTGAGCACAACCTAAGCCCGGTGGAAAAATGTCTGCAAATTCTTCACACAGACGAGAAACACTATCTGAAGGCACAGTCTGATTCACTGATAGGACCTGATTTACTATAGACATGTTAAACAACTGAAATAAATCTAAACCAAACAAGTTCACTGCAGTAGATGAATGAAGAACGTAAAATGACACAAGTTTTGTTTGTCCCTTGTATGTGGCAAGAAGAGTGCACTGTCCTAACACAGGGATATTCTGACCTGAATAACTATTTAACTTAACATTTGCGGCACGCAACGGAGGTTTGCCTAGTTGTTTGTACGTGTCGTGATTGAGCAATGAAACTGCAGCTCCGGTATCGAGCTGGAATGGTATGACCTTGCCATTAAAGTCCAAATCTACAAAAAGTTTATTGTCCTGCTGACGACAAGAGCGACTGTCTCGTGCAATTTGAACTGACACTGGTACAGAAGCACTTGCGACTTGACGCGGCAACGTCGATGCAGAGTATTTGTGGGACGAACACAGTCACTGTTAGAGACAGTGGCACTGGACGAAGTGGAATTAGCTACATGAATGTCCATGGGCGAAGGTTCACGAGCCTGAGTATTCGTGGTTCGATTCCGGCACGAAGCAAAGGGCCTGGAATGGTTGTGATTGTCGGATCGGAGCTTCTTATGGCAAACACTTTGAACATGTCCTTTTTATTACAGTAAAAACAAATAGCTTGGTGTGACGGGCAAGTGTCACGCGAATGTCTAGTAGCACACCGCGGGCATGATTTCACTGCATTTGTATGCTGGCGCGGCACACCTGGTTTAGAGCGTGGCGGCAGCTGTGCGGACGTGTGCGAGGGCAGTTTACCAGGCCGTGCAGTGCGCCCGGCGGGCCGGTTAATGTGACACACGGCCGGCGAAGTTTCAAACGATTCCTGTGCAAAGTCAAGTGTGTCTTGTCTATCTAATATGTCTATCACTTGCTGAAGGGAGGGATTAACTAGTTTCGAAATCTGTTCCCGTATGCGAACATCAGAAACGTTCTGTGCTATTGCCTCACGTACCATAGTATCTGAATAAGGTAGTCCACATTCACACTCAAAAGCACAATCCCGAGTAAGGCCTTGCAATGTTGCAACCCACTCCCTATTATTCTGACCGGCTGTACGTTTTGTACGAAAGAAAGTATACCTTTTTGCAACGACATTGACTGTTTCTTTGAAATAGGCGTCCAATGCCGACAAAATTGCTTCGTAGGACAGAGTCGCTACGTCGCGTCGGGGAAATAATTTCACTATCACACGGTACGTTTGCACCCCTACACACGCCAATAAATGAGGCTGCCGCTCGTTACCTTGAATTCTGTAGGCGGCGAGATGAAATCCAAACTGGCGTGACCACTCCGTCCATGTTTCCACGTCTGCTTGAAAATTACGGAATGGTGGTGCAACTGCATGTTAGGGCTGCGGTAGCGATGAAGCGGCGGCGGCCGCATCGTTTTGCAGTGCACGTTGACCCTGGACGAGCTGTCCAAGGGCATCCAATAACGCCTGCGTCTGCTGATTCTGCAAGCGATAAAATTCGGACAGTACATCTGGCGAAGCCATGACACAAGTAAATGTAAGCAATTAGAAAGAACAAGACCCTTTGTTGACTCGTCGCCATAAATGTTGTGTCTAGACAAGACAGCCTAGACACAATGAGAGGAAGCCGAAAGGCACACGCTAAGCTAAAGCAGGATGGCGTGAGGTCAGAAACAGGATACGTAATGAATGCTATAAAGAAAAGTATGTAGCTTCTGGAATACTTAACTTTAATCCATCCTTTTGGTACATCTGGAGATTGTGGCGATACAAGTGAGACTCTTTAGATACATGCAATGTTACTAATGGCGCCTTGCTAGGTCGTAGCCATTGACTTAGCTGAAGGCTATTCTAACTATTGGCTCGGCTAATGAGCAATGCTTCGTCCATGTAATCGCTAGCAAAGTCGTCCGTACCACTGCGGCGAGTGCTAGTCCGTATCTCGAGACCTGCCTTGTGGTGGCGCTCGGTCTGCGATCACACAGAGGCGACACGTGGGTCCGACATGTACTAATGGACCGCGGCCGATTTAAAGCTACCACCTAGCAAGTGTGGTGTCTGGCGGTGACACCACAGTCTGAGCATCAGGGCCAAATAAATTATTTTCAAGCTCCTGATGTGTAGCATGTCCTGCATGACAGGCATTTTGTCAGAGTAGTATTAGCATGCTTTACTGAACTATATTGCAGAGGCTACACATGCCTATGAGCATGGCTGCTGACTGGTTGAGATGAATAGAGGAGGTTCAAAATGGCTCTGAGCACTATGGGACTCATCATCTATGGTCATAAGTCCCCTAGAACTTAGAACTATTTAAACCTAACTAACCTAAGGACGTCACACAACACCCAGTCATCACGAGGCAGAGAAAATCCCAATAGAGGAGGGGATGGACAGAGAGAGGTAGGATAGTGGGCAGGTTGGAAAGAAAGACGAGGATGCTGAGGGGGTATGAGAGAAGGGGAGGAGGATATGGTCAGATGGTGGGGGAGGAAGATGGGGTCAGAGAGAGAGGACAGAGGAGATGGACCAGGAGAGGGGATGGGTAGATGAAGAGTGGAGAGGAGGGGATGTGCAGATAAAGGATGGAGGATGAGATTACTAGCTAGCAGTGGTAGTTAGGTCGTAGGAGTCTTCGATTCACTGATCTCCAAGTCAACTTGAAATGCGCATATTGGTTTGCATTATTCTGCAGTATTATATGCCAGTGACAATGTTGATGCACACGATTGTTTGCTGCCTGCTAGTTTGGAGACTGTAGAGTTTCTGGATTTCAGTTTTGTCCAGACAACATCGTATAACTTTCGCGAGAGCCTTTTTCCTCTTGCCAAAGGTTGGACTGTAATAAGTGTGATGTCTACGGCTTTCTCAGCTTGGCAGGTTAATCAAGTGCCTTAGAGTGTTCAGCAGAGTTGTTTTTTATGCAGTTGTGTATGAAAGGTATTCAACAACTCACCTGAAATCTCGAAAGCACGCGATTAACTTAAATTCTATTCGAATCCATGCAATTTGAATGTGATATGTACACATGCCTCACACCACTTGAACACTGCCTCATTGAGCAAGAACTGCAACGAATGGAAATCATAGATTTTAACTAATATTTCGAGCATTGTAACAACTTCAAATGGTCCAAAATGGATCTTACATCAAGGTATTTGACGAGGTATTTTGTTCTCTCCTTAATGGAAATATATTGATCTCAACACTTTCACGCAAATTATTTTCGTGTGTGGATTAGTACTCCGAATTTCCTCGAAAACGGCTGGGGGGTGGATCCGACCTCTTTTCGTAAGTCATCTTATATTTCCATACACTCCGAGAATGCTGCTGGCCCACTATGATATATCGTTTACCTATATCGAGAACATTTGCAGTCCTATTACGCGTCTTTGGTGTATACCTGATATATTTTTCGGTGTGATTGAACATTCGCCGGAAAATAGTTTACAAGCTCCATTATTTCTCCTTTCGATTTGATAAATAAATCTCACATAAATGAATTTCCGTTTAAACGGTATAATCGTTTGTCGGAACGTAACGAGATTACTTCCGAAGAAGTGCTATAGGGCAGTGGTTAAACCTGTGGCGAAACAAAAGGAAAAGGGTTGTAATGAAAATGGCTTGTTCGTGGAATGAATAACGAAGAGAGAGAGAGAGAGAGAGAAGGAGCGAGCAGTAAATAGCGTGCTGTACAATGGCGGCGAACTACGGCGGGCGGCAGTGCTAGATCAGCGGCGGTCACGCCACCAGGCCGGTCGGCCGGCCCGGGCCGGGCGCTGCCTGCCCCTGCTGCAGACACGCCTCTCCGCAAATAGCGGGCCGCCCGCACTGCAGCTCAGACGCTGTGCTGGCACCCGCCTAGTTCCGCCTCGCAACTCCGAGCGCTACAACGCGTGTGAGCAACACACGCCAAACACTGGCATACACTTGTTTCTAAAATACGAGAGTCATTCGAAATTAATGACTGCTATTGATTTTTATAGAAACTGTGTAGCAGAAAGCACAGAGTAACGCAGAAAATTATCCCTCAAGATGGAAAACGATGTGAAAAGATGTCCTGCAATGTTCTATTCTCTGAAGCACTTTTTTTCTGTTCTCTGTTAATGACTAACCCACCAATCTCAGCTGTCCATGGGATCTGTTTGCGGATGATACATCTTTACAAGTTGTACGCTCCCGGTGGCTGGGTGGACAGCGCGACAGCGTGTCAATCCTAAGGGCCCGAGTTCGATTCCCGGCTGGGTCGGAGATTTTCTCCGCTCAGGGACTGGGTTTGTGTTGTCCTAACCATCACCATTTCATTCCCATCGACGCGCAAGTCGCTGAAGTGAGGTCAAATCGAAAGACTTCCACCCAGCGAACGATCTACCCGATACAAGGCCCTAGTCACACGACTTTTATTTATTTACAAGTTTAAAACTGTGAAGCAGGAAAAGAATCCCTGACCGCATACTTAATATACACCACAGTTCAGGAACATGTTTTTAGTTAAATTCATTAACTCTGTGCTCCTCAAAAACACACATGATTCAATTCAGGACCAAGCAGTCAAAATTGCAGGAAATAAAAATAACAACATAGCACAACTGCAACATATCTATCAAATTTCTATGACTAAACTTAGATAGGAATTTAACCTGTGCTTTGCATAAGGCATACCTGTCAGGTTATGAATAAGTAACAACTATAATCGAGCCACAATACTGAGTCATTTATCTTCATGACAAAACAAAAAGCTTAAGAAAGGCCAAAGAGCCAGTATACTGAAGAAAAATCTGTTATATTCATAAAGCACAGTGTACGTGTTGTTGTGTGAGATTCCCTCCAAAATACCTGGATCCATTTCGGCCAAATTTGGCACTGAAACAGCAGACCTCAAGAGTCAGCACTGTGAGGTTTACAATGGCTTAGCTCCAACAGGAACAGAGATGCAGGCAAAAACTGTTTTTGCAGCCCATAGTATATAGGCTGCCTTTCACAACAGGCATGCTATTTCAGAATAGTGTCGGCCTGCCAAATCAACCTGCTTTGTGGGGCAACTATATATGTGGGAAAGAAAGAGTTTTTCAGGCCCTGACATGTATACTGCTCAGCATGATCAGTGTGTTGTGCTGGAGTAGTATCAGTCTGCTTCATTAACCAACTTTGCATGGTGGCCTGTATGTCAGGGAGAAATAAATGATTTTCAAGCCACTGATGTGTAGCCTGCCATGCATGAGAGGTGAGTTGTAGGAGTAGTATTGGATTGCTTTATTGAACTGTATTGCAGGGGCTGCATATGACGATGGTCATGGCTGGGGACAGGTTGAAAAGGATAGAGAAAGGGATGGGGAAAATTAGGGGGAGGAGGAAATAGATAGAGAGCAGTAGGTGGCAGGCAGATGGAAAATTGGGAGGTAGTGATGGAGAGGGGGAGGAGGATATGTCCATAGGGAGGAGGGAAAAAGATGTGGTCAGAAATATGGTATGGAGCAAATGGATAAAGAGAAGGGGAGGAGGAGATGAAGAGACAGATAGTGTGGAGAGGAGGAGATAGATAGGTAGGGGTGGGAGTGTGGCGTCGACAGACATAGTGAGGAAGAGGTGTACACAGAGGGAGGAAGAAGATGTGTTCTATATATGTGTACAATCTATGTACAGTTGAAGCGATGGGGAAAAGCTAATATTCTGATAAAATCAAGTGCTTCAATTCAAGAAGAAGATAAAATAAAAATGGATTTAGAAGCTTTGCATCCCAGAGTCCATAGTCTTCCCTAAATTCGTAAAACTGATATTTCTCTGAGACCCACAGTTAGTGCCATCAGTTGCCCCACATATCAGGTACCAAGATATTTAGCATCTCGTGTATAACTATACGTTGGAAAAACTAACTCACACATAAAAGATTCACTTCACTCTGTAGACAATCTAGAAATGCATACCTTGGCTCCTGTGATATTCTTATAAGCTTCGACATGGTGTATTTCTATGATTCCAGCTAAAGAAGTATTGATCTGTATAACAGATGCTTTTAGTGGCTCTTTTTAGACATTGCCTTATTTCTCGTCAATTTCAACGGGAGAATGATTTCGGTGAACGAGTACATGGTGTCGCAGTTGGTAATCCATTTAGTCCTACGATAGCGTGCTTTTATACGGAAAAATTAGAACAGTTAAATCTCTTGAAAGTAATTTTGATGGTATCAATCTGTGATTGATATATCAGTGATTTGGCAACACAGTAAAAGAACGTGAAAGGAATTCTTTCGTTGTGTAAACAATGTATCTCCAAACAACTTCATTTTACTATGGAAATGGACAATGACAGACTATTATCAAAGCCTATATCATGAAGCCATACAAATATGCACATGTATATAAACGCGAGGACAATAAGGCAGAAAAACTTAGTGACATATGGATATTAGCTCTACAGAATCGATAAGTTTTGTCTTTAACTGATGACAGTTCGATAGTTATGTTTTAACTTTGATAAGCATTACCTCAGCTGAGCGTGTGAAAATTTATAGGCGCGCCACGCTCACCATCACGGTACTTACGTCGCTCACCAATATCCGTCTTCAGTCGACAAGGCCCAGCGGAACCAGGAGCACCTAAGAATATGTCCAACAAAGGTCTGGACCAAACATCAGGAATGAAAAAGTTTAATGGACCGTGACCATCCAACCCAAAAGATTCACCAGCTACTATGACAACAGGTCGTGAAAGTCTTCGTTGTAGGACCTATTATTATTATTTAACTTTGCATATCCAGTGGTACTGACAATGACACATGGAAAATTGTTTACCACAGCTATTTTGCAACATTTATAGCACAGTTTTCTGGGGAAGTTCTCGTAATATATCGTGTATAACGAAGCTCAAGGCGTAACTCATCAGAAATACGTGTGCTGGGTGAATCATGTCGCCAACTATTTAAGAAGTTGGAGGTTGTAACAGACTGCTCACTAATCCATGAATTCACCCACGAGAAAGTCGAGGACACAAATTTTCCTAATACTGACATGTTTTGTGGCTAGGCATGGTCTGTTCTAGCAGTTCACTCGATGACCACGGCGACCTCCTGCTTTGTCCAGAACACGGTGTTCGACATTCTACAGCTCGCTACAGTGGTCTCTGAGAAAATCAGTCCAATTAAGCCGACATTTTATCATAAGATTTTTAGATCATTATTTGAGAAGGTAAATACTGTTACTTCTGTTCATTTCAAAAACTTGCTGTGCCTGACAAATTCTGAACTACAACTAATTCGGACAGCGTCACTCAATTTCCGCGTTCAATCTCTTCCACTGTGAATGACTAGACTTCATCACGCTTTACTTAAGATCGCGTATCACGTACAGACGCCGCATTCCCGTCTTCGCATCACGAATTCTGCAGTCTACTCTGTCTTTTTTGCTTTTCATCGTCCTCATTCGTATTCATATAATTTTTCCCCCCAGTTCAGTAAGACTTCTTTTGTCCAGGTACGACGAGATTCTTCCGATAACAGCACAACGAAGTATATTTGCCAGGTATAACGCCTCTACTACAATATTTGTTCACAAACAACATATATTGAGAAATAACACAAGCATATTTACAATTGTCATATACCGAGCGAGGTGGCGCAGTGGTTAGACACTGGACTCGCATTCGGAAGGACGACGGTTCAATCCCGCGTCCGGCCATCCTGATTTAGGTTTTCCGTGATTTCCCTAAATCACTCCAGGCAAATGCCGGGATGGTTCCTCTGAAAGGGCACGGCCGACTTCCTTCCCCATCCTTCCCTATTCCGATGAGACCGATGACCACGCTGTCTGGTCTCCTTCCCCAAACCAACCAACAATTGTCATATGTGATGTTACTAATGTCGTGTTCTAACAAAAATTATAGCGTCGTTCTTTTTATTTTGTGTAATTCCAATCTCTGAAACAACCTGTTTCAATAACGTACACCACAATCACCCGCTTAGAACCAGCACAGTATTGCACCTACATCGCATTACGCCAAATTTAGTGAAAATTTGAGTTTTAAAACAACGTTGTCGTATTGTTTGAAATATGCTCGCTCAGGTGTAGGCGTCATAAAATATAACGCTGAGAATTCTTTTTCCTTTGGGAAATTATGAACTTGATCCCTCAAAGTAATTCGCATAGAGATTAAGGAGAATACAGATTAAATGGTTCAAATGGCTCTGAGCACTATGCGACTTAACTTCTGAGGACATCAGTCGCCTAGAACTTAGATTTAATTAAACCTAACTAACCTAAGGACAACACACACATCCATGCCCGAGGCAGGATTCCTGCGACCGGAGCGGTCGCTCGGCTCCAGACTGTAGCGCCTAGAACCGTACGGCCATTCCGGCCGGCACAGCCGATCAGTTCCAGTCATTCCTCCAGGAAGGATGTACACGGCTCGTGTTGTCCTAGCAGGTCAATACCGCGGTTCGATCGCGGCCGCATTGTTACTTTGTGCCAGGAAGGGCACTCAACAAGGGTTGTGTCCAGGCGTCTCAGAGTGAACCAAAGCGATGTAGTACGTACTTGGAGGAGAAACGGAGAGACAGTCGATGACATGCCTCGCTCAGGCCGCCCAAGGGCTACTACTGCAGTGGATGGCCGCTGCCTACTGATTGTGTCTCGGAGGAACCCTGATAGCAACGCCACCATGTCGAATAATGCTTTTCGTGGACCCACAGGACGCCGTGTTACGACTCAAACTGTGCGCAGTAGGCTGCGTGATGCGCAACGTCACTCCCGACGTCCATAGCGAGGTCCATCTTTGCAACCAAGACACCATGCAGTGCGGCACAGATGGGCCCAACATGCCAAATGAATCGCTCAGGAATGGCATCACGTTCTCTCCACCGATGAGTGTCACATATGCCTTCAACCAGACAATCGTCGGAGACATGTTTGGAGGCAACCCGGTCAGGCTGAACGCCTTAGGCACATTGTCCAGCGAGTGCAGCAATGTGGAGATTCAATGGTGTTTTGGGTTGGCATTATGTGTGGCCGACGTACGTCGCTGGTGGTCATGGAAGGCCCCGTAACGGCTGTACGATGCGTGAATGCCATCCTCCGACCGATAGCGCAACCATATCGGCAGCATATTGGCGAAGCATTCGTATTCGTGGACCACAATTTGCGCCTCCATCGTATTCACTTTGTGAATGACTTCCTTCAGGACCACGACATCGCTCGTCTAGAGTGGCCAGAATGTTCTCCAGGCATGAACCCTATCGAACATGCCTGGGATAGATTGAAGAGGGCTGTTTATGGACGATGTGGCCCACCAACCACTCTCAGGGATATACGCCGAATCGCCGTTGAGAAGTGGGACAATCTGGACCGACAGTGCCTTGATGACCTTGTGGATAGTATGCCACGACGAATGCACGCCTGCATCAGTGCAAACGGTCTTGCTACTGGATATTAAAGGTACCGGTTTGTGCGGCAGTCTGGGCCACCACCTCTGAAGGACTCGCTGTATGGTGAGACAACATGCAATGTGTGGTTTTCATGAGCAATAGAAGGGCGGAATGATGTTTATATTGATCTATATTCCAATTTTTTTGTACAGGTTCCAGGACTTTCGGAACTGAGGTGGTGCAAAACTTTTATGATGTGTGTATGTTTATGAAATTTATTCGCAACTGTGGAAACTTTGACAATGACTGCACTAAGCATGAAGATATTACCTAGTGGTAACACATGAAAATTTGTGCCGGACTGTAACTCGAAACTGGATTTCCTGCTTTCCGACAGCGGTCGCCTTAACGATTTCGGCTATCGGAGCATGCTTCCGGAATCGATGCGATCTCCTACGTCTCACACTGTCTACGACACCATCCCTTGCAACTTTACTTGGACTCCCGCCACAAGGTTTCAAGTAGATAAACATATGCAACTTAGTAACGATCGTCATTTTTCCCGTCGAGGCATTAATGCCTATTTTAACAATGTTTGAAGAAACAGCTTACGTCAGAAAGAATCTGCAATTGTGAATAAATTTAGTAGAGGTGCAAGATCGTCATTGATGTGTGTTTTCTCCATTGATGTTAGCGAGCAGCAAAGAATGCCGCCTGAAAACCCAAATTACTGCATGCAAATACTATCTCTGGCCAGCATGTGACTGACCAAGCAGATGCAAAACCTTCGCACAATAAGCTCGCTAAAACTGAAACACTACATCGTTCTCAATGGCAGCAAATGTGTTTACTACATAAATAGGTTTGACTACATTCAGTGCCACTGGCTTTACATATAAATAATTTTTAAGTATTCGGTAAGTTGGTTGACAATTTTTCAGATTACATTGTATGCAGAGTGTTTTACTTTTCACTTGTAATTTGATTTTCTATTATTCTGGAAGTTTGGACCATGATTTGGAAACATGCATTTACATCGTTTGCTTTGAACACATAAAAAATCCTGTCTGTTCTTTTGAAACATTATTTGCGTTACAATGATTTTATCGTTGTTACTTTTTCGGTTACTTATGAGGTTGGAAGCTTTTCTTTATCCAGAATCGGTTAGTTACTTAAGACTCTTCATTCGGGCAAGATTTATGGAAAACCAGCAAAACTTTCAGAAGAGGCCTTCTACCTCATGAGACACGTAATTTGCAGAATGACTTTTTATGAAATATAGATTTTTTGTAAATTGCGTTTCAGTTCGCAGCAAAATTATTTGAGTTGCAAAGTTAGTTTTTGCTTATGTTCACATTACTTGAAATATTTACAGAATGCCTGCAGCGTTTGTTAAATAGTTCTGCACTAAACACATTACAGATTGGCTAGAGAACAATATCCACAATTATTGTCAATTTTTTGTTCATATAGGTTTACACTATGCAGATTTGAACAATACATTCGTACTAATGAAATTTTGAATTCATCTTAATGTGAACTGTGTTTTCTTGAAATAATCTTCGACGTCTCGGGTCGTCGGATGGAGCAGATAGATGGTTATCTTCTCAGCGAAGGATGTGGTTCAATGGTACATTTTTTTAGAAACAGCGAAAGGGAAGATAATGCTACTGCTTATCTCGCCGTCGTACATTGGATGGTCGCGAAGATTAAACTATCATGTAAATAATAATCAATAAACAAGAAAAACTTTAAGCTTCCAGAGCAATGAAACGTGCAAGTATTTAGTCTTTTGTAGAATGCAAAGGTATTCTCTCTGTCCTGAATATATCTTATTTCTGATCTATAACCTGAAATCATGAAGATTCGAGAAGATTCATCTATATGGAACGATAATTTATTAACTTCCCACCAATTTTCTTTCCTTTCATCTACAGCACATGCGTTACTAATCTACATGTTTTATGAAACTTCCTGGCAGATTAAAACTGTTTGCCGGACCGAGACTCGAACTCTGGATCGTTGCCTTTTGAGGGCAAGTGCTCTACCATATGAGCTACCCAAGTGCGACTCACGACCCGTCCTCACAGCTTCAATTCTGCCAGTACCTCGTCTCCTACCTGTTTTATATCCCATGAGCGAAATATAATTTCCTTAGCCCATTTTCTCGGCACTGTGATGATCATAGATCAATCTACATCTACTGCAAAAATTCATTACTTAAAAATCAAAATGTGAAGGTTAAAATCCCCTTAAACCTTATTTGTAGCTCTCTACCGTATTGTCCCTTGTCTGTTGGTTAACCGTTTACACGGATGGGGATAATTAAGAGGATATTTTCTGTCGTTTATACTTGTTTTGTATCAAGTCCCCTTGTATCAAATCCAGGCAAAAATATAGTTGGAAAAAATATCCAATTCACTCTGAATTAGGTTGAGATCTGACGCCTTACTCAGAATTCTTCAAACACTTAAGCAAATGCTGATACTATTTCTCGTGTCATGTGCATGGTTGCTTCAACTTAGCACTAACCACAAACCTATGCATATATATCTTAGTATACCTTCTATACGGAAGATTAAGTTCTTTCTCGGGTTTACATACAGCAATTTTCAGAATCTAAAAAAACTGGCGGAAACTCGAAGCACCAAATTATAATTTATGATTTATCTTACCTTACGTTTTCAACTGAAATTGTCCTTAGACAAATACCCTTCTTTGTATTATTTTCACACTGTTCATAAATTTTTATGCAGTTCGTCATTATATTTGTAACGTTTGTAAGGTACTGTGACTTTTATACAACGTCCTATTGCTGCAAACTTCTTTTGAAGTCCACACTTTCCTTTCAACACAAGCAAATCTAAAATTTATCCATATATACAGTCCATTCCCTTATTGGTACAACAATATAGTTTGCTCCAATCATTTCTTATAACTAAGGTTTCTTCGAATAATTTTACCATACACATTTACAAGTACAAAAAAATACGTGTTTGACTGTACCAATACTAAGTCACCAATACTTTAATCAATAAGAACTAATTTAAATATTTCTTCAAATCCTTATTCCCACAAAACCCTTTTATTATGTGAGTTCCAGGTTATACTAGAAGATGTGCTCCTTGACGAGGAATATCACTGATTTTGTATGAGATGGTTTACAGCATTTGCAATTTTTATTCTTCTTTTTTATCAGTGATAACTTAGGGCGGTTATGGAGCAGAGATCTTCCTCTCACTGTGAAATGATGTATTTTTCCCATTCTTTTGTCATAATATTTTTTTCCACTGGACAGCCTTATCATTTAATGTTATAAGTGCTTGTGTCATCTTCTCTTCCAACAATAGTTTAGCTCTAAGTAGTTTAGGCAAGGGGTTAATCCACTCATTTCTTTTAGTTTCTCTGTAGTATGATTTGAACTGTTCAATATTTCTTCAAATGGTTTTAGATAATTAACCCACAAAATTTGTCTACTTGAACAATGAGTTCGCATAAACCGACTGAGCTCTTCAGACACCTTCTCTGCCAGATTACTGTCCAGCTGGTACTTATACAAAATCACCAACAAGCAGTGGTAAAATTCTTTGCCTTGATATACAGAATCGTTTCTAGCTTCCCAATATGTGGGATATACTCATTCATAAGCTCCCATATTATTGAAGCACTTGTATTCATTCTTAGTGCATATAATTTTAGATCTTTTAATAAACAGATCACACATACATAGCCGCTATCTCCCTCACCCCCCTTCCCATCCGACTGGAACGAGAAATGGGGCCATCCATGTCGACTGCAATTACTTGAAACGATTTGTTCGTAACAGTTAGCAAGGACCTTTTATTAGAAGTTGTTGCCTACTGGCAAAGTGTGTATTGTGATTCCATCGCAGTTGCATTTAATTGTACTGGTGACTAGTTTCTAATTACAAAGTTCATTGTGTAGTCATGTCTATTAAACCAAAAATACAGAACATTACAGAAATACACAAAAATGCATTTCTATAAATTTCATTAGTTGTTCGTTGAATTATAACACGCTTGCATTAACAGCTCTTGACAAGGAATGTCAGACCAATTGCACAATGTAGATGTGTTCACAAAGTGCAATGCTGTAGACAGCTCCATAGAAAAACAATTGATATTGGTGGTGTCCCTTTCGGTACCTGTCCATGTACCTACAGCCAACACTCCATCACATCTCAAATCCAAACTACTCACACTCATCTTCGTATAGTGCATCACAACTCCTACCTGACAAATAATAAATGCAATATTATGCTCCATTTGTCAAAATTAACTGTAGTCCATATGTATAACAGACAATGCCACCATTACAACTACATCATGCTGGCAGCGATACGTGGACCAACATCATTAGGGAACACTGTGCTGTCAGAAACATAGAATTATGTCAAATCCACATTCGTTGAACACTGATTGACTCAGATCTGTGGCTATAACATTACATTGCGACAAATCAACACTGGTAACATAATAGCAAAATTCTAATTTTATCATTCTGTACGTATATGTCTTGCTCATCTATGCAAGGTGCTCTTAATATATTTTTGTTAGTTGAATGTCCAAGAACTTTGACATAGGTCGTCGTACCATCACGATGCTGCGATTTCTTAGACAGCAGAGGTTAATGTAGAGCCGATGATTACTGTATTTTTCCTATGTTACTGTTATATAAGGGACATGTTTGTCATGTCTGTTTCATACGCATTATTCTCTTTTAAGGTTGTAAACATTAGAGTCTACGTTTTTCAATAAAGTTTCGTCATTTTGACAAACTAACTGTTAGTGATAATTGGATTTCACAGTAAATTATGTGATTCGGATTATGTTATCATGGATATGGTTAACATGTACATTGCATAATTTATGTGTATCTGGACTACTGTTAATTTTGGCAAATGGAGCATAATAATGCCATTTGTTATTTGTCATACAGCATTTGTGAAACGCTGTATAAAATATGAGTATGAATAGTTTGGATTTGAGATGTGACAACTGGTGGCTGGAAGTGAACGCTCAGATACGATATGACACACTAGTGACATCGATTATCTTTCTATAGAACTCTGTCATCAGCGCTAGTCCTTACCCTACTTCAGCTGCACTTTGTAAATTGCATTTTTGTGTTTTCTTCTAATAGTCTGTATTGTAGCTTTAGTAAATCTGGCCTAAAAATGGCTTTGTAGTTCGAAACTAAATTGAAGAGCCAAAGAAACTGGTACGTCTGCCTAATATCGTGTAGGGCCCCCAAGAGCACACATCAGTGCCGCAACGTGACGTGGCATGGACTCAACTAATGTCTGAAGTAGTGCTGGAGGGAAGTAACACCATGAATCCTGCAGGGATGTCCATAAATTCGTAAGAGTACGAGGGGTGGAGATCTCATCTGAACAGCACGTTGCAAGGCATCTCAGATATGCTCAATAATGCCCATTGAGTGTTTGATGGCCAGCGGAAGTGTTTAAATTCAGAAGGGTGTTCCTGGAGCGACATTGTAGCAATTCTGGAGGATTGAGGTGTCGCATTATCCTGCTGGAACTGCCCAAGTCCCTCGAATACAGAATGGACATGAATGGATGCAGGTGATCCTACAGGATGCTTGCTGTCAGAGTCGTATCTAGAAGTATCAGGGGTCTCATATTACTTCAACTGCACACGCCCCATACCATTACAGAGCCTACAGCAGCTTGAACAGTCCCCAGCTCACACGCAGGGTCCATGTATTCATGAGGTTGTCTCCATACCCATACATGTCCGTCCGCTCGATACAATTTGAAATCAGACTCGTCCGACCAGGCAACAAGTTTCCAGTCATCAACAGTCCAATGTCGGTGTTGACGGTCCCATGCGAGGCTTAAAGCTACGTGCCGTGCAGTCATCAAGGGTACACGAGTGAGCCTTCGGCTATGAAAGCACGTATCGATGATGTTTGGTTGAATGGTTCGCACATTGACACTTGTTGATGCCCCAGTATTGAAGTCTGCAGCAATTTGAGGAAGGATTGAACTTCTATCACGCTGAAAGATTCTTTTCAGTTGTCGTTGGACCCATTCTTACATTATTGTTTTCCGGCCGCAATGATGTCGAAGGTTTCACGTTTTCCGGATTCCTGATATTCACGTTACACTTGTGAAATAGTCATACGGAAAAACCCCTACTTCATTGCTATCTCGGAGATGCTGTGTCCCATCGCTCGTGCGCCGATTATAACGCCACGTTCAGACTCACTTAAATGTTGTTAACCTGCCATTGTAGTAGCAGTAACTGATTTAACAATTGCGCCAGATCCTTGTCGTCTTATAAAGGCGCTGCCGACCGCAGTGCCATATTCTGCCTGTTTACATATCCCTGTATTTGAATACGCATGCCTATACAAGTTTCTTTGGCGCTTTAGTGTTGTTGCCAGTATTGTTAAACGCTACTGTGGCAGAATTACAACAATGAATTTGTTACCCAAGTTGCTGTTTTTGTCGTGCCTTCATGTTGAGTATATGCAAATAAGGTGTCCCAGAAATGTTGCGACAAACTTCGAGGGCGGTAGAGCACGTCATAAGGACTCAGAATTGCACAGCAACTGATGGCCGCAAATGCTGCTGTTCGCCACTAGGTGGTGCTCTACATAAGAATACCTGGCCCCCACGCTTTCTGGATTCATTGAGGATTGATTTCTTCTGTGGGAACCATTAAATCTCTCACATATCGTAATCTTGGGGAGTCTCAAATGGATCTCGTCGCATGAATCGTTTCCGCTCCTGCTACAATCAAAGACACTGCGATTTGTTCAAACATGTCTGATAGTACTCCATAACCGTCAGGTATGAGCGGCGTCTGATAATGCAAACGTCAAGTATCTGTCGCGTCATTAGAGCTGTATCAATGTCGTACACCATGTGCACTTATTATGTCAAAAAATGTTTCAAATGAATCGCTCTCTTGTTTCTATTCCGATCTGCGACCTTTGCTGCAGCTTACCCTTGACGTTTGCGGTCATAGCTTACTATGCAATTCTCAGTCCTTATTAAGTACCCTACCTCCTCTAGACGGTTGTCACAACATTTCTGGAGGACTCTGTAAATATACAATCTCTTGTGCAGCTAGTTGGAAAAATAACAATATTCGTATAACTTACTGGTACACCGTACAACACTTGGTGTGTATACCAAATTTAATGATCTTGACATGCCTCAGGTATCTATACTCACCAGTTGTCCTTTTTGGGATCACACCAATAGAATAGTACATTATCATGCAGTACAAGCTGCCTTAGCAAGTTTTCAGTTCGATTTTTCGACAACTGTTCCTTTACTCCTCGCCACCTTGGATCTGCATCTTGCAAGCTGTCATATTCTTGCACATGGCCAGGTAGTATCGTCAATGAACATAGTAAGATCTTAAAATCCGCTAATTCCTTCTCGCATTTGGATATATCCTTTAATCCCTCTAGCAAGAAGTATGATAGCACATCAGCAACAACACTACTTTCGCCTGTATGATTTCAAAATCACACTCTTGAATCACTAAAGACCTTCTTACTAACCTTGTATGCAATAACTTACAACTCACTACAAAGCTCAGCGCCTGGTGATCACAATAAATTTTAGTATGGTTTCCTGCTAAATAGTAGTTGAACTCGAGGAATCCCCATACTATAGGCCCATACTGTGGCCTCATAAACTCATTCACAATTTGGCTCCCAAATGCTGTTGTACAGGTAGTAGGCATTTCATCTATGTTCGTAACTTTGAATATACAAGCTTCGATTCCAGTAGATGAAGAATCGTCTCTAAAGAGAAGTCCCGAAACTTATATGGGTGATAAAGTAATTTGGAACTAATTAGCATCTGTCTGATTTTGTCAAAATCTACCTGACATTTCTCCTACCATAACCATCTTTCATGCTTCCATAAGAGAAGCAATTCAAAAATTGGTCTGGTAGAAAAAGACGATACAAGGAGGCAAAGCCCAGAAATGCCTTCAATTGTTTGTTTGTCTTTGGTACAAGAAAAATTTTTATTGCTCTGAATTTACTTTCATCAGGCAGTATTACTTCTGGGGTGACTATATGCCCTAGAAATATTAGATTTGCCATCATCCCATAATCTTGAAACTTTTTTAAGACTCGACTAATCGAAACTGCATGCTACCCCCATTTTGAGGTTGCTGTTAATAGATTGTCAACATGCCAAGTCTTGCAAGTCTGGGCCAAGGCCAGGGTGAAATATGGTAATAAAAACTCTGGGACTTACGTTCAAACCAAACGGCAGAATATTGAACTGATAAGTCCTTCCGCAAATATGAAAGCTGTATACTTGTGTGATGCCTTATCGAGGGTATCTGCCAACATGATCCATACAAGCTGATGTAAGTTGAATACTTCAGGCATGGGACCATTCAATTTGCTCTTCTATGTTTTTCAGGCGAGTTCTCATGAGTATATGGCCCTTTCATCCATTAACAGCCAAATTCTACCTCTTGCTTTCACCATCACTAGTAATAGACTACCGTCTTAGCTCATCGAAGGTTCTATAATGTTCCAGTAGAACATTCTTCTGATTAATTATGGCTGGCCTTTTAGCCCAATGAATAGGTAAGACAGATACTCAAAACGGTTCAGGTGATTTAACATTTAGATGACATTTATATCCTTTAATTATACCTAATTCCTCTTCCAAGACTTTTATGTAATTTAATAGAGTACAAATCAAGTCTGATAACTGTTTTCACCTAAATAAATCGACTCTCATGCCTTTTGTTTCATCTGTTCTTTCCGACAGTCGGGTTTTTAACCTTCGATCGTTGGGAACGTAGTTCACAATTCTCTCTGACCTTGGGGTCTACTTATATGCCGTGGTAATGTCGGACATGATTAAACCGAGTTTTACATAGTTCCATGAAAACCTCCTTATATCAGCTATTAAAATACTAATACCCGCTGAAAGGTCAATCACAGCTTGTCTCTCATGGAGGAAATCATTTCCAAGTATGCAGCCCCACAGCCAAAGAATTAACTATTAATGAAGTGCTTAACGATGCTCCATTTCCTAATCTTAATGGTAGGTGAACCTACAATGTTATATTTCGTGATCTAATGGCAGTCACTCCCAGAACAGGACAATTACTCACCAGCAAGGTGGTTGCGTCATTTTTCTCACAAATTTTGCTATACAAGTTAGTGGACATTACACTTGCTGCAGTCTGGAATAATTGTAATGGGATTACCCACCAAATAAGCTTTGAATGCTAACTGCCACCCTGTATTGTGGGTATTCTTAAATTGGGTGGTGTTAGAGTATCCCTCCTCTCTTATGGTAAATCCTTTATCGTACTGGATATGCTGAATTTCTCGTGTTTCCCCCTATCCTATTTCTCGACGGTCTGACAAGGGCTTAATGTGGTCAGGTTTAGTTTTTGTGTTACGATGTTGACAGTCAGTTCACACCGTCCGTCCCCATCCTCTCAACATTCAGTCCATTCCAGTTTTGATTTACATTATATTCCCCTGATGGGTTTCGCCACTGTCTATTGTTGTTGTGGTTTGCGTACCCTAGACTGAACGTGTTGTCATGTCTTCTTTGTTTCCTTTTTTTTAGGAATTGGTTGTTATCATTCCTATTCTTGCTGCTGTTATTATTACTGTTATTGTTATTATTATTATTATTATTGTTGGCGAATTTTCCCTAAAAGGAAATCGTTAAGCTTATGACTTTGAAGGCTTGTTCTTCTTGTCCTTCCAGTACTCCTTCATTCTCTTGGAGAGGGCCTCTTTTCTCTCATCAGACCATTCTTGTTTGGTCCGCTGTTTTAGCGCTTCTGACTTTACTTCCCAATTGTCTATGTGTTTTCGGAAGGTGCTTCTGTCTGTGGTGTTTGTAGTGCCAATTGCTTGTAGGTCTTTTCGGACTCCTTCCATCCAGGGTGTCGAGACTTTAAGTGTCTTGATGTGTTCTAGAATTTTCTTGGTGAGTCTTGTTTCAGGGAGTCTATCTAAATGTCCGTAGAATTTAAGGCGCCTTTTTCTCATATCGTTCTCGATGTTCGAATATGCTTCTACTGTTGAGTTCTTCTGTAGTCTGTAGCCATCTGGTGTGGGTCTTCCTCCTAAAATTTTCCTCATGATTTTGCGTTCTTCTTTTTTGATTTCTTCAATTTTGATTTTCCTGTTGAGTGCTAGTGTTTCGCTGGCATACAGTACGGCGGGTTTGATCACTGTGTTGTAGTGTCTGATCTTGGTGTTTCTGGAAATGCATTGTTTGTTGTAGACGTTTCGTACCATGCCTAGTGATTTCCGTGTCTTCTGTTGTCTGTCTTCGTAAGCCAGTTTCTCTGTTCCGGTCGGTTCGATGATTTCGCCTAGGTATCTGAAGTGTGTGACCCCTTTAATTTTGCCGTACTTGGTTGTGATGTCGTCGCCTTCTCTTGTTAGGACTTGCGTTTTTTCAAAAGAGATTTGTAGGCCTACTTTCTCGGCGCATTCTTTCAGGATTTCGATCTGCGTTTTTGCTGATGTTGGGTCATAGGTCAGTACCGCTAGGTCGTCTGCGAATGCTAGGTAAGGGATTTCCAGTCTTTTCCTTCCTAATGTGACTGGTCTCCAGGTGTTTTGTCTCCTGACTTCAGCTTCCCATTCGCTCATTACTTTGTCCAGGACAATGTTGAACAATAGCGGGGATAGTCCATCTCCTTGTCTTAGGCCAGTGTGGATTTCAAAGGGGTCCGAGATTTCGCCCATGAATTTGACTTTGGATTTTGTATTGGTTAGTGTCTGTTCGATTAGTCTTCGGGTCTTTTGGTCTAGGCCTTTTTCTCTGAGGATTTGGATGAGGGACTTTCTGTCGATCGAGTCGTAAGCCTTTTTGAAGTCGACGAAAGTGCAGATGATTTTTTTGGGGCTTGTCATGTGGGATTTTATGATTGATTTCAGGTTGAAGATTTGTTCGGGGCAGGCTCTGTTGGGTCTGAAACCCGCTTGGTATTCCGAGATGGCGGGTTCCAGTTGTCCTTGCGTTCTGGTGAGAAGGCAGGTTGATAGAATTTTGTAGATGACCGGTAGCAGGGAAATTCCTCTATAATTGTTTGTGTCTGTCCTGTCACCTTTCTTGTGTAGCGGGTGAATGAGTGCGGTCTTCCAGTCGTCAGGTATGATTTCGGTTGTCCAGGTGTTCTGTATGATTTGTGTGATTTCGTTTAGCGAGTTTGGTCCTAGGTTCTTCAGCAGTTCTGCCGTTATTCCGTCTTCACCGGCCGCCTTGTTGTTTTTCAGTTTCTTTATGCAGTGGAGGATTTCTTCTTTTGTTGATGATGGTGAGTCTTCCGGTGCGTTGGCCGGTTCTCGGGGTTCGAAGGTTGAGTTAGGTTCCGGGCAATTTAGTAATTTTGAAAAGTACTTCGCGAGCTCTTCACAGTTTTCTTTGTTGGTAAGTGCCAGTTTTCCGTCTTCTTTTCTGAAGCAGAGGTTCTGTGGTGAGTATCCTTTGACTTGGTTGGCGAACGTCCTGTATAAATCCCGTGTGTTGAAATTTCTGAAGTCTTCTTCGATGGAGTTTAGCTGATCGTTTATGTATTTGCGTTTCTCTTGTCTTATTGTTTTCGATGTTTGTCTTCGAATTTCATAGAAGTTGTCCTGTGTTTCTTGTGTTTTGTTGCTGTTGTAGTTTGTGAAAGCTGTTCTTCGATTTTGTAGGGCGATTTCGCAGGTAGTGTTCCACCAAGGGTGCCTGGGTTTTCTAGTCAGCGGGATCAGTTCTTTGGCTGTGTTCACAATTTTTTGTTTAAAGCTGGTCCAATCTTCCGCCTCTTGTTTTTCCCAGTGTTCTGTGATGTTCGATTCTCTGATCTTTCTTGTATCAAATTTCGGTGAGTTCAATTTCTTTTTGTGTTGTCTTCTTGGTGTGAGTTTGATTTTGATTCTTGTTAGGTAGTGGTCCGAATCTATGTTGGCGCCTTTTCTCACTTGGACGTCGTGGATTTCTTTCTGGTATTCATAGGAGATTGCCACGTGATCTATCTGGAATTCGCCTAGTGAGTGGACTGGTGATCGCCACGTCTTTTGTTTCTTGGGCTTTTTCATCAGGGAGGTTGACATGATTTTGAGGTTGTTTTGCTGGCAGAGTTCGATCAGTCTGGTGCCGTTTTTGTTGGTGAATTTGTGTGCAGGGAAATTTCCTACTGTTTTTCTGTAGCGTTTTTCTCTGCCGATTTGTGCGTTGAAGTCGCCTAGTAGAATTTTCGCGTTGTCTTGGGGTATTTTTGCCAGGGTGGTTTCGAGTTTGTCCCAGAATTTGTCAGTTTCTTCTGGTTTGTCCTTGTTGTCTGCGTTCGTGGGGGCATGTACGTTGATGAGGGTGTAGTTCTTGTTGGCGTGTTTGATTCGCATGGTCATGAGCCTGTTGTTGATCGCGTTGACTTCTTTTACTGAGTCTAGGATGTTTTTGTTTACTGCGAAGGCCATGCCGAGGAGTGCTCCTCCTTTGCCGATTTTCCTGTTGGTTCCACTCTTGAAGAATCTGTAGTTTCCGTAGTCTATTGTGTCTGAATCCATGTATCTTGTTTCTTGTAGCGCTAGGATCGAGATCTTTTGACTGGTGAGTTCCGTTGTTAGATTGTGTAATTTTCCCGTTTGTATTAGTGTCTGTATGTTGAAGGTGCCAAAGTATGTGTGTGTTTTCTTGGGTAGTTTGCCAGAGCGCTCCGACTCGCCCTTTAGTACATCTCCAGGTCCCCCAGAATCCGAGTGCCTGGTTGCCGTCTTGCGACGGGTGGATCGTCCACCTGGGGTAATGTTGTTTTTAGGTGTACTTGCCATTATGCTTGTAATTCGTCTGGCTTGCGCCAGTTTGGTAGAACCAGGGATTTTCAGTTCCTGGAGCTCGCATCAGCCGCACCATTGGTGACAGACGCTGGCCAGAGTACCGGTGGTTACCACGCAGACGTGTCTGGGCTTTTGTGTTAGTTTTCTTCGTTTCGCCGGTTTTTACTCCGGGTACTTATCCTCGAGGATGTGATAGTTTTGGTCCGCCCCGAGTATTTGATTTCCTCGGTGCCACCCATATCTGGGAGGCTTTCCCCTATCCGCCACCTGGGGAGGCGCCCGATGGAGGATCTATCAACCTCACACGGGATTATTGTTATTATTATATAGTTATTGTTATTATTATTACTATTATTATTATTATTAGTAGTAGTAGTAGTAGTAGTAGTAGTAGTAATGTTGTTATTGTTATTACTGATTTACTGATACACTCACTCCCTGACCCATTCTGACAGTCACTGCAATTACTGTGACCCTGTTCTCCATTACGATTGTTCTTGTTATTGTTGCGATTCTTTCTGGTTGGTGAAAATGTCTTCGTGTCTTCATGTATTAAGTTTGTTACATATAATATTGATAAAAATTCTTTGCTGTTACACTCTGACGCTTTTACTAACTTTCCCTATTGAATACGCAATTTCGCGTTTAATAAATGCACGTAGTTGTGATACTGGGCTGTCCCAGTATTTTGTGTTGTTCAGATACTTGTCGAAGTATTTATAGAAACTTGCTTGATGTGACTGGAAACGTTTTGGATTGAACACTTCCTTTCTTAGTATTTCTTGTATAACAGCTAACCAATGTTTAGGTGGGAATGCCTTCTCCAGTTCCAGTAGTAAATCGAGTAGAACTCATGTGTTTTGGTTACCCATAAGAAGACACTGCCTTGGATAAAGCCAGTTGCAAAAGCTATCTTTTGAACCTTGGGCAATGATATATGCATGGCACCACGATTGCACATGAACCATTGTGCCTCAAGTTCGATCCTGAACAAAGTCTTTTTCAGAACCCTGTGTCACTGATTTACTATCGTTGACTACAACCACCACCTTGGAAAATTCCTTTTTTATTTCATCTCATTTTCAACCTGTGTCACTACAGCATAGCAAGAAATCATTGTTTAATTTTTCTGCCATCTCTCGACTGTGAATATTTACCACTGCCTCGGATACACTACGTCCCTCTATTTTTTTCATCACAGGCTGGACTTTTGCATCTGCCAGTTGAGAAGAATGTTTATATTTGGATGCAACCCAAAAAGTAAATTCCTCATTTAATAATTTTCTGCTGGATTCTATCTGCTCATTCCACAACCCATCTTGTTCAGGAGCTAATTTGTCTACCCTGTCCGATAGCTTCTGGACAATTCCCGATAGGTTGGACTAAGTTTTCATTACTTGGCCATTCTAGTCTGACGATTGTTACCCTTTCACGTATACCTACATGCGCTAATATCAACAAAGCTATTTCATCACGTAATTCTTGAGTTATTTTGTCATGATTTGCTGACAATTCTGAAATTCCTACTTGAATCGCATCCTATTTTTTCCGATAAAAGACATTACCTCCTGTTCCTTCGATAATTCTGCAAACTCGAATGTTATAACACCCCGCTTAGTTGCCATTGCGTTCTGTTTAGTTGCCACGGATCTTAATTTTTCACTTGTTGAGCAAGCTCGAAAATAATTGCATGTTGCTTCTTTGTAAAATCATCTACTCGTTTAACACTATGGTCATGGCAGATTATACCATTTCCAATTTCTTAAATAATACTCCTAAAGAGTCAGTAGCTGTACATTCCCCGCCTCTACATTATTTGACTCACCCATATTATCTGCACTTGCCTCCAAACCGCCCATCTAAGTGCACGTGTTCATTGTTAGACAAATCTTAAGAAGTTTAAAAAATTAAATTATCCCTTGCATGCTTTAAAAAGTTAATTATATTTCGTATTAACGTAGCAATTAGTGTCCAATAATAAGAGTTATGCTATAAATCAATATTTAACAAGAAAGTATCTGGCAGTATCTACCGTGATTGTTGGAACAGCACGTCATATAAGCTTAGGAAAAAATTACAAAAATCCACTAGGGCCAGAAATTGCTTACTAACCAACTGAAAACTATTGTAATAGATTTTGAGCAATTCCAACTTGAGACTTGATACCAGAAATATAGCATAATAAAAGTATAACTATTAACTTGATTTTGTAGCTGTTCCACTGATAAAGTTTGTAACCTCCCCTTACTAATCGGCCCATCCTGCTTGTGATATAAAATATGACTACGGATCCTGTGTATACTAATGGAATATTTGTAATTGGATAAGGCTATCTTTTCCATAGAAGTAATACCGATAAGAAGGGGAAGGTGTACAACCGATCTTTCTGATACAAAAGTCTACTAAAATTAAAAAAGTAATTAAACCGAACAGGGCTACAATTTGGAAAAATGAAAGTTATTTTGTGCATTCAATCACAAACAACACTGGACAGATGAAGGGTAACACTGATATTTTTTTTTTTTTTTTTGGTCATCAGTCTACTGACTGGTTTGATGCGGCCCGCCACGAATTCCTTTCCTGTGCTAATCTCTTCATCTCAGAGTAGCACTTGCAACCTACGTCCTCAATTATTTGCTTGACGTATTCCAATCTCTGTCTTCCTCTACAGTTTTTGCCCTCTACAGCTCCCTCTAGTACCATGGAAGTCATTCCCTCATGTCTTAGCAGATGTCCTATCATCCTGTCCCTTCTCCAAATCAGTGTTTTCCACATATTCCTTTCCTCTCCGATTCTGCGTAGAACCTCCTCATTCCTTACCTTATCAGTCCACCTAATTTTCAACATTCGTCTGTAGCACCACATCTCAAATGCTTCGATTCTCTTCTGTTCCGGTTTTCCCACAGCATGTTTCACTACCATACAATGCTGTACTCCAGACGTACGTCCTCAGAAATTTCTTCCTCAAATTAAGGCCGGTATTTGATACTAGTAGACTTCTCTTGGCCAGAAATGCCTTTTTTGCCATAGCGAGTCTGCTTTTGATGTCCTCCTTGCTCCGTCCGTCACTGGTTATTTTACTGCCTAGGTAGCAGAATTCCTTAACTTCATTGACTTCGTGACCATCAATCCTGATGTTAAGTTTATGACTGTTCTCATTTCTACTACTTCTCATTACCTTCGTCTTTCTCCGATTTACTCTCAAACCATACTGTGTACCCACTAGACTGTTCATTCCGTTCAGCAGATCATTTAATTCTTCTTCACTTTCACTCAGGATAGCAATATCATCAGCAAATCGTATCATTCATATCCATTCACCTTGTATTTTAATTACACTCCTGAACCTTTCTTTTATTTCCATCATTGCCTCCTCGATGTACAGATTGAAGAGTAGGGGCGAAAGGCTACAGCCTTGTCTTACACCCTTCTTAATACGAGCACTTCGTTCTTGATCGTCCACTTTTATTATTCCCTCTTGGTTGTTGTACATATTGTATACGACCCGTCTCTCCCTATAGCTTACCCCTACTTTATTCAGAATCTCGAACAGCTTGCACCATTTTATATTGTCGAACGCTTTTTCCAGGTCGACAAATTCTATGATAGTGTCTTGATTTTTCTTTAGCCTTGCTTCCATTATTAGCCGTAACGTCAGAATTGCCTCTCTCGTCCCTTTACTTTTCCTAAAGCCAAACTGATCGTCACCTAGCGCATTCTCAATTTTCTTTTCCATTCTTCTGTATATTATTCTTGTAAGCAGCTTCGATGCATGAGCTGTTAAGCTGATTGTGCGATAATTCTCGCACTTGTCAGCTCTTGCCTTCTTCGGAATTGTGTGGATGATGCTTTTCCGAAAGTCAGATGGTATATCGCCAGACTCATATATTCTACACACCAACGTGAATAGTCGTTTTGTTGCCACTTCTCCCAATGATTTTAGAAATTCTGATGGAATGTTATCTATCCCTTCTGCCTTATTTGACCGTAAGTCCTCCAAAGCTCTTTTAAATTCCGATTCTAATACTGGATCCCCTATCTCTTCTAAATCGACTCCTGTTTCTTCTTCTATCACATCAGACAAATCTTCACCCTCATAGAGGCTTTCAATGTATTCTTTCCAACTATCTGCTCTCTCCTCTGCATTTAACAGTGGAATTCCCGTTGCACTCTTAATGTTACCACCGTTGCTTTTAATGTCACCAAAGGTTGTTTTGACTTTCCTGTATGCTGAGTCTGTCCTTCCGGCAATCATATCTTTTTCGATGTCTTCACATTTTTCCTGCAGCCATTTCGTCTTAGCTTCCCTGCACTTCCTATTTATTTCATTCCTCAGCGACTTGTATTTCTGTATTCCTGATTTTCCCGGAACATGTTTGTACTTCCTCCTTTCATCAATCGACTGAAGTATTTCTTCTGTTACCCTTGGTTTCTTCGCAGCTACCTTCTTTGTACGTAAGTTTTCCTTCCCAACTTCTGTGATGGCCCTTTTTAGAGATGTCCATTCCTCTTCAACTGTACTGCCTACTGTGCTATTCCTTATTGCTGTATCTATAGCGTTAGAGAACTTCAAACGTATCTCGTCATTCCTTAGTACTTCCGTATCCCACTTCTTTGCGTATTGATTCTTCCTGACTAATGTCTTGAACTTCAGCCTATTCTTCATCACTACTGTATTGTGATCTGAGTCTATATCTGCTCCTTGGTACGCCTTACAATCCAGTATCTGATTCGGAATCTCTGTCTGACCATGATGTAATCTAATTGAAATCTTCCCGTATCTCCCGGCCTTTTCCAAGTATACCTCCTCCTCTTGTGATTCTTGAACAGGGTATTCGCTATTACTAGCCGCAACTTGTTACAGAACTCAATTAGTCTTTCTCCTCATTCTTTCGTTGTCCCAAGCCTATATTCTCCTGTAACCTATTCTTCTATTCCTTCCCCTACAACTCCATTGCAGTCGCCCATGACTATTAGATTTTCGTCCCCCTTTACATTCTGCATTACCCTTTCAATATATTCATACACTTTCTCTATCTGTTCATCTTCAGCTTGCGACGTCGGCATGTATACCTGAACTATCGTTGTCGGTGTTGGTCTGCTGTCGATTCTGATTAGAACAACCCCGTCACTGAACTGTTCACAGTAACACACCCTCCGCCCTACCTTCCTACTCATAACGAATCCTACACCTGTTATACCATTTTCTGCTGCTGTTGATATTACCCGATGCTCATCTGACCAGAAATCCTTGTCTTCCTTCCACTTCACTTCACTGACCCCTACTATATCTAGATTGAGCCTTTGCATTTCCCTTTTCAGATTTTCTAGTTTCCCTACCACGTTCAAGCTTCTGACATTCCACACCCCGACTCGTAGAACGTTATCCTTTCGTTGATTATTCAGTCTTTTTCTCATGGTAACCCCCCCTTGGCAGTCCCCTCCCGGAGATCCGAATGGGGGACTATTCCGGAATCTTTTACCAATGGAGAGATCATCTTGACACTTCTTCAATTACAGGCCACTGGTCCTGTGGATACACGTTACGTGTCTTTAATGCAGTGGTTTCCATTGCCTTCTACATCCTCATGTCGTTGATCATTGCCGATTCTTCCGCCTTTAGGGACAATTTCCCACCCCTAGGACAAGAGAGTGCCCTGAACCTCTATCCGCTCCTCCGCCCTCTTTGACAAGGCCGTTGGCAGAATGAGGTTGACTTCTTATGCCGGAAGTCTTCGGCCGCCAATGCTGATCATTTATCAAAATTTAGGCAGTGGCGGGGATCGAACCCGGGACCGAAGTCGTTTTGATTACGAATCAAAGACGCTACCCCTAGACCAGGGGTTCATCACTGATAATGGATCCAAACGATACACTAATGAACGAAATGGAAATAATTATGTTCGCCAGCCTACTAAGGCGATTTACATCCAAAATCCTGTACAAGATGATGGGAAAGAAAACAATTTATTATTAAACCGTGACGCGGAAACTGAACGTTGTCACGTTTTTTAACACTAATTTTAAGTGAGTATGTAATGATAAAGAAAACTGCTGTCACTTTTACGTTAAGTTTATCATTAAATTCTGAAAAAGGCAATCGAGTAATGATTTGAAAATATCCACTTAAACTGTTTGTTAGTACTAAATTTCGTTACGTGAACAATGACTTTCAGAGACCTCAACATAATGTCATAAAACAAATTTAGAGAAAGGCAAGCACTTTTTACTTTGCAGTTACTTAATTTTAAAATTGGATTTCACATTATTGTCTGAACACCTGAGCCTTTTTTACTGACTTGAACAGAAATAAATACTAGAATTCATACCAAACCAAACAGCCATGTACTCCAAGCTATATGTAAAATAAATAAAATTTCCGCACTCTTAATTTCTCCATTTTCTTTAGATTTGGATATTTTTCCAGTGATAGATTCTCAAACTTCGTTTAGCATGTAAGTAAAAAAGGGAACAATGACCCTGCTTGCTAACAATATCTGGGGGCAATGAGGACACAGTCGCCCTTAAATTAACTGATTATTATTTAAATAAAGTTCATTAATCAAATCACATTCAGTTGTGCTGTTGGGTTGGCCGTTAATACTTTCTACCAATGAACAGTCTTACTTCAGTACTGTGCGTGCGACGAAACTCGGAGCCAACGACGAATCTGTGTTGCTGGAACTGCTATTGTTGCCGGCCACGGTGGCCGTGCAGTTCTAGGCGCTTCAGTCCGGAACCGCGTGACTGCTACGGTCGCAGGTTCGAATCCTGCCTCGGGCATGGATGTGTGTGATGTGCTTAGGTTAGTTCGGTTTAAGTAGTTCTAAGTTCTAGGGGACTGATGACCTAAGATGTTAAGTCCCATAGTGCTCAGAGCCAGAGCCCAACTGCTATTGTTGAAGACGGTAGCATCTCGTGGGGCCACGGCTAATTACAGGAATGGGCAATCGTAATTAATACAGATTCTTCCGTCCGTCCACTGTCCTTCCTCCTGCTACTGGTCATCTGGCTGGCGCGCGTACATGATGCCGCCGAAATGGTACTCTCTACTGCGAGAGCGTTAACACCACACTTCCGCACACTACTAACGCTGAAACCAGTCTCCCGCTCTCTCCGCGCACTCTGTGTAACAACCCCCTTACCCAAAGATTGTACAAAGCACAAGCACTGCTATTATCGTTGTTAGTCGATGCAAATAACAATTCCTTTGGCTTTTTCCCAGAACTTATAAGTTTGACAGTAAAACACAGACAAATACAATGAAACGTCAACAGACTTCTACCTAAATTTACACATACAGTGAAGCAATGTCCTTACTTATTAAAAGAAAGCATTTAAATTACAAATAGTTGCATACAATTAAAAAATTATATATCGGTAGCAAGTGCCATGCCTCCTGCATTTTCGGTGTTACAAGTTGTCATTGATTCAGCACGGTACAATTCAAGTCTCTCTCGATTCAGTCTTTCTCTCCACTCAAGCTTCGTTTATATCGGTACAAGGAACAAAACGTTGTCGAATGGTTAGTACACATACATTTCATAGGTTACAAATCAGTCTCTCTCTCTATCTCTCTCTCCCTCTTTTTTTTTTTCCACATCATGTCACGGTCACCACTTTTATAACGGACCACGCAGTTACTAAACGGAATATACCATTATCATTACTTGAACACCTGGTGGTAATATTTTAAATAAATGTTGCTTTGAAATATATTGATACTGCTAACAATTTTAATCCATTGAAATGAGACTTCATCTCCAAAATTCAGGTTCTATGTTATAAGAGTGACTAACAATTGCAAATTATCCTGAAAATCAATTCCATCACATAGCATGGAATGCATAGCTCATTATAAAATCTACCATTAACTCTTTTAAGCATCTGTAAATCAATGTTCAGTTAAACACGATCTACCTTGAAATGAGGTATCAGAATTTTATGCAATTAGATCCACATACAACAGCAATTGCGTTTCCTCTGCATTAATTTATCTTTGAAAACACGTTTCACAGTATCTGGACTGTTTTCGTAGAGATCGCTAGCGACAAATACGAATTCAAATATTCTCATAAGCGAAATATGCAGACATATCAGACATCAGCTATGAAGGCTGATCAGAAGTCAAATTAAACGGCAGCTACGAAGTGAATCTTTTTCAGTCGTTTAATAGCACAAATTGTTCTCCATAGATGTTAAGCTGCAAGGGATATCGAATGGAAATCTAAATTGTTGCACGTAAATGCTATCTTTGACCAGCAGGTAACAACGCAGCAGGTGCAAAAGTTGCGCAAAATAAGAGCACTATAACTGAAACACTACATACGTATATTGTCATCTCCTTGCTTTTAAGGAACAAAATTGTACGTTAAAGCAGTATTTTTCCGCACGAGGCCATTAATTTCTCTTCACTGTATGAATACACTTCTCCTTACCAAACATACTGTCACTGACACAGGTTATAGATTAGATGTGCATTTAAGACTACTCTCAGCATTCAATTACTCCCTTGCTTTACCTTTGGCTATATTTTGTTGGTACACGACTAAAGGCCTGCCGTTTATATATACATATTCTGATTTCTTTCATGTACTGTTTCGTGTAATGGTTTAAGCAATAAGAGGGAAACCCGAAATGCTTCTCCTGTGTCATCTCTGTATTTCATCCTACCTTCCTAACTACGAATCACGATTTACCTGTTCTACAGCTACCCATCACTATCATTAGCATCTGTAGTTCAGGGGATGATATTGAAGACATAGGTAATATTGAACGAGGTAGAAGAAACCAAGCAGTTTTTGGCGTATAATCAGCGCGTGAGAGATAGGTCAGAGCATAATAAATCTGATGTAATTAATAGGAAGTGTGTGGGTCCTGAGTTTAAGAAGAGACCTAAGTTACATGCACAGTCTAATGATTCGTTAAAGTCCACGGACGTATCAACTGCGGGAGACGCGTTAAGATTTACTCTTTTGTTATCGACATTGGCGTATTAAGAGGCAGAACACCATTTCATGTGGAAAGGATGAGAGAGAGAAAAGGGCATGTTTAAACTTTAGTCCGCCATTCATTAAAAACCGTAAACTTCACAGTCTTGGTCAAATTTCATTTTATTTTATCGAACGACCGGTTTCGCTTTACGGCCATCATCAGATCTTTAAAAGAGTACGTTTAGTCGTAAACGTGTAGTCGGAAACAGTTTACGACAAGGCGTCCTCTGTGCTGTCGCTGCTTTCAGAACGGCTATAAAGCCGAATCATATTATCTGTTCAAATAAACTAACATATGAGCTAGACTACGAATTCTACAGTTTATTCCACCATTCTGCTGGATTTGTCCTATAGAAACAACTAGAAAATTAAATCAAGAAAGACAGACGCGAATCTAATCCCTCTTCTTGCGATTAACACGAATGCAGTGTTACAATCAGTCCAAGGTCCGCATGGAGAGGAGTGTGGTCTACATTATTGCAGTTGGAAATGCGTGAGCTTCGGCAGAGCAGCTGATATGGTAACCGTACTGGCGGTCGGGAAGATGCAGTTTAATCGTATGATTTCGCTGAGAGGGAATGAATTTAGATATATATGTAGGCGTTTCAAAAAGAATGTATCTGTTTAGAACGTATGTATTTTTACCAAACTGTAAGATTTACAACTACGAGAGCTGGGACACATCTTTACGACTCTTTCAAGCTTAGGTTACAGATGTTCAATATGTCTTCCGCCAGCGGCACGAAGAAAACCGCAACGATATTCGAGTTCCTCTCATATTCGAGTAAGCATGTCTGTCGTCACAAACGTTATGGCAGTACGGAACCGGTTCTCCAACTCTCCTAGTTTCTGTAATAGTATTGGTTCATAAAAGTTGTCCTTCATGAAACCCCAGAAGAAGAAGTCACAGGGCACCAAATCCAGCAACCGTGGAGCCCATCTGAGAAGTACTAAGATTCCGGTTGTCTAATGACCAATCCAACGGCTCGGTAGAGTTTCACTGAGATATTCACGCACTTGGCAAGTCCAGTGGGACTTGGAGACGCCATCTTGTTGAAAAATGAAGCTGTCCTCGTTCAGCCTCGGAAACAACTAGTTTTGTAAGATAGCAAGATACTGCTGACCCTTAACCATGTTTCCATCGAAGAAGCATGGGCCGTAAACAGATGAGTGAGATATCGTACGAAACACATTGATTTTGGTAAGCGGGAAAGTAGCTTCATCACTGAACACGATGTGCTGTGCCAATGTGTTATCATTGTCAGTAGCATTCTCAAGCTCGTCAGAAAATACCACCACGTTTGTGTTTGTCGTTATGATGCAGAGCCTGTAAGAGCTCCGACTTGTACGGGTTCATAATCATTCGCCATCTCAGAACACGTCAAACTATTGTTATAGGGAGTTGTAGTCCCGACTGGAGGGAGATGTTTATTTTGTAGCACTACGTTGGAAAGGCGGTTTGAATTCAACATGAGGGTACTCAGGATTCTTTCCTCGACATATCCATCCCGTGTCTACAAACTGTCGATTCTATCTGCGGATGTTCCAACCATTCGGAGGGTCAGTTTCGTATGTCAATCTGGAATGTCTTTGCACTGTAATTATAGAATTGCACTTCGCAAACTGGAGAACACTACATTATTTCTGATGCGGAGTAGCATTCCATGTGATGGAAACCAAGCAAAGAGAAGACAACCGACATTTGGCGGCAAAGACTATAATCTGGGCAATGTGTTCGTTCCTCCAATAAGAGAGCCATGGCGCAGCGATCGACAGTTTTGACAACATAATACTTTGTAATACTATATTCCCTTTTGAAACACCCTGTATATTTGAACTCTAAGGCTAGACACGCGGAGTTCGTCTCGGCTACATTTTGGACCCACCAACCCTTAGGATGAACCAACGCCACCGGCCCTATAGGGATATTTTTGTGAAACAGCACTTCGGTGCAGTTTTCCAATTAAAAGGTCTTAACGCAATCTTTAAGATTTATATTTTAACTGTATAAAATTTTGCTACACAATGGTACTTTGAAATGGATTGATGAGATTAAAAATGAAAGGAGTTAAAACCATTAAGGTACTACTCAACATGGTGTATTAAATCGATGTAAAGAACAATATATTCTCAAAAAAAGAACAGAATAAAAACTTAAGGTTAATGTCCATGCAAAAATCAGTATTCCAGTTTCAAAAATAATGGAATGTAAACATAAGCAGTTGGTGGTTGGGTAATTTTTACGACAAAAAGTATTTTTTATACATTGGAATTTAAAAAAACGCGTTTGTTTATTTTACTTTTGAAGTTCCCTCTAAAACGCTCATGATGGTCATGTGACCTTGCCGGGACGTTACGAGTCAGTGAACTACCAATAATCTCCCGATTGTTTAAAGAATCGAACTCCGTAGTATAAAATAGCTTCAAACGTCTGATTGCTTTGCTAATCAGTCAATGTGTTAATTATTTGACGGTAAGCATGTAAGTCAGAAAAGGTTTAGGAAAGGTTTGAAATTATGTTTAAAATCTGTTGGAAGTCGCTAAGTGCTTTAGTTATCAAACACTGGATGAGTGTAATCTGGGAAATTTACGCTCCATTCTAAGCAAAAACTTGTTTTTCATCCATCTCGATTTTTATGAAGTCATATTTCCTGAACTGTGTGTGGTATTAATTGGACATTGTCTGAAAAATCTGTTGCGTATATAGTGGGTAGCGAAGAAGCAATAAATTATAACGTCGAGTTTAATGCGGCAGTTTTACTACACGAACAGCAAAAATATACGAGGGCACTTTTTTTCGATCGCGAAATGACAACACCAGTGAAAATCTAAAATGTTTCATTTGCAACATTCACGTACATCTTCCAGCTACTTCTCCATGTAGTCGCCACTCCAATTTAGACTTTTGTCGTAGCGTGGTACCAACTTTCCAGTACCCACGTCATAGAAGATCTGTGCCTTCCTCCAATTCTATACGCTGGTGTGCAGCTCGTTGTCTGCGCCAAACTGCTCTCCTCATAGACACCGTTTCAAGGAATCAATGAGATGAAAATCACATGGAGACAAGTCCGGATTGTATGGTGGGTGATCAAACACTTCCCATGGAAGCTGCACTGTCATGATGAAGGACTATGCCTGATGACAGCATTCCTCTTCGCTTGATCTGGGCTGATCTTTGTACGGATTTTCTCAAGCCACATGATCCACTCACTGAACAAGATCATCGGTTCACAAACGCTTCCTTCCTTGACTGCCTGCATCACTAATGTCTGTACGTCCTGCTTCAAAGTTCCTACACCGTTGCCGCACTTTCCTATCACTTACGACGGTTACGTTATGTGAACCGGCCAATGATTATAAGAAATATTGAAATTAAATTTTAATTGGTTTTGGAAGCTGCGAGATGGACAACCTCCAACTGGGACTGTGAACCATGAATCATGAACTGGGCTTGCCAGTTAGTAACACACACTTGTGACGAAAGCTTAGGGACGAAAGTAACTTTCATATGATGTGTCGCTGTCAAGTATCGTAGCTCGATGAAACTTGGACCATACGTACAATGAACTCCTACAGTATCGTACGGAAGGTAACTGAAAGAAATACGCAGTGATGCGAGCAGAAGTGATACTATTATTCAGAGGTGATAATTAACTGAAGTCAGCGATTTATGATGGTGCCCTGGGCATTACAAAAGTCAGGACACGGTTCTTAACAGGGTATGTGATGACCATAGAAGGCAATGCGTGGTATGGGACGTACTCCCATGCCGGCCACAAGGTTGAAAAAGAGTTCTAGTGGTAGAGCGATCCGTTCCTCCAACAATGCAACCGACAACAAACGGATGGTCGTTGGTACATATGGACATGCTGGAATACGTTCTGCCAATACATCCCACGAGTTCTCGATGGGATTTAAGTTGGGGTAACGGGCAAGGCAGACCTCTCCAGAATATCCTCTAGTTTTAAGAGCTCCTCCACCCACGCAGTTCGATGTAGTCGCCCACTGTCATTCGCAAATGTAAAGCCGGGGCTGAACGTAGCCCTGATAAGACGCATGTGGCGAAGGAGTACAGTGTTGCAATAACGTTGACGGGTGAGTGCATCGTGTTTAAAGATTTGGAAGCCTATGCAACATTAGGCCCACACATCACAAGACTTGCACCAGCAAAACAATCACACTCGACAAATTGTAGGAGCACGTAATGTACCCAGGAACATTAAGAATCATTTCCCACATCTTGTAATGTCCAGTGCACCACCACGAATCGCGATGACCTCAGTGTAATTACTGTCTTTGGGTAAGTCATTTCTGTTCTTCTCATTGCGTATTTCTTTCAGTTTCCTTTTGCACTCTTCTGTACCAGTTCTTTCTACGTATAGTCCACGTTTCATCGAGCTATACTACTCGGCAGTTACACGTGTTACAGTTACTTTCGTCGTTTACTTTTACACACCAGTGTAGTTGGGTATGGAAAAACACGCTTTCTGCTATACTGAAAGTCACTTAAAACTGTCAATATTCCTCTAACCGTTCTTTTAAAAGTTGGGAGCTATGTGCTGAAACTTGGAAACTGTGAGTCACAAAACCTCTTACTTATGAATGTTCCCTACTACCATTCTGAATAGCTTGTATACATTAGCAGCAATATGTACTTCTATTTTTAAATTTCTACAAGAATAATATCTCAGTGAAAGCAAGCGCTCTAAATTCCGATTAGTGTCGCCCATACATTTTGATCTAAAATAGATTTTGCTACTCTACTTTTCAACACGAACACTAACTGTGCAGATTAGTTACGATATGTGTGGTGCCAATTACACTAAACTGAATACGTCTAAATGAAACTGAATACAAATATTTTATGCCAATAGTAAACATAATGACTTCCTCTTCCAGCAATCACAACACAATCGGTATCTATTGCGTATTGAAACTTTGCTCTGTCCAAAAAAGCCCTTACTAAGTTACATGAGGACTTTACAACTGAATGCAGTTTCCTAATTCAATCTCGCAACGTTAATTTATGGCCTGCGATTAATTTTAACCCACACAAGAAGCAACTCAGCTCTGCTCAATCTGCTAAAAGGTGTTATATATTGTTGAACTACATGTACCTGAAATAAATCAATGAGCGACTAACTTCCTTATTTCATTTTAAACTGACTCGCTAAACGAGAATTTTGCTGTCTTTCCCAAAATGCAGCTAACTGTCCACTGTCTCCACATCCCCTATTCTCAAATACAGTGAACTCTTACCGCAATTTATTACGAGTGGCTAGTTGTTTGGTTGGCTTGGTAGTTAAAGGCACTAAACTACTAGGGTCATCAGTCCCTTAGTGGCTACTTGCATCTATTACACTAAGTAACTTTGCTACAAACTTAGCAGTCTTTTGTAGTCTCTAACTTCGCACTAGCAAACGAAAACGAATTTAAGACTTTGGAAACTGTTTTGAAATAAACTGGACTCACTTACGAATGTTAAGTGTGTTTGTAACTGTGCGAATATTAATTAGACTAATAGTGTCGTCTTGGTAATTAATGTTTCCTATCAAAATATACACTTCACATGACTTCTTTTAATCTACGAACCTTAGAAAAAAATGAAGATAGCTGTTGTCATCAGACTGAATTTATTTTAATTTTGAGAAATTTAGCAAATGAATTTAAGGAAGCACTGTTACAATGCGACCAATCAAAGATGTATGTTCCCACTTTTTTTATGTTAATGTGCCACACAAACATTACGTTAAATGCAATTACTTTTACACTTAATAAATAATTTAAAGATAGGACTTAAGCAAAATAAATGATAGGTATTTGAAATAACTTACTGAGCAGGGTAGTGCAGTGGTTAGCACACTGCATTTGCATTCAAGAGAATGACGGTTCAAACTCGCATCCAGGCATACTGATTTAGGTTTTCCTTCATTTCCCTAAATTGCTTAAGATAAATGCTGAGATGGTTCCTTCGAAATGGCATGAGCGCTTTCCTTCTCCATCCTCATCTAATCCTAGCTTCTGATGACCTCATTATCGATGGGACATTAAATACTAATCTCCTCCTCCTCCTCCTTGAAATAAAATCATAACACCTTTTATAAGTAACTGTCAACACATTAATTCAAAATCACCTTTCATCAGAGTTTATGTTAACTCAAATCTGATGTTCTTTTACAAGAATAACACTGACATAAATTACCACTAGCTTGCCTTTTTTGAAACTGTACACTTGATAATATGGTGCAAAAAGGCCGCCACAGATTTTTCATTTTTCATATTATTTAGAAAGACCAAACATACCATAATGTCTACCTTTTAAAACTATTCTCGAAGTAAGATTATGTATTTCTTGCAAGACTGTACCTTAGACTAGAAATGCCTTGCATCTGCAGCTGTGATTTGCATGAGATGACTTATTACTGCAGTAGTAATAATTATCATCTTGCTCCATGTACTGCACCACTGTTATCACAAAAAGTTAGTATCTTAAATTAGTTAGTTAGTTACACATTTCTACATCATTTCAACAATTCTTTTAGTGAAACAATGTGAAATGACTGTTCCATTACATGATTTCACTCCTCCACTTGAATCTGTATGCTGTATGCTTAATTCTGTAGAAAACACATTCCATAGATGGAAAAGGCATGGTGCACCAGGAAATCTTATAACAACGCAGTCAGCTGGGTAAGTCTACTGTGCAACTTCTCTGATAAAAAGTGTTCCAGAAACGAAATGACAAGGGAAAAGCTGGGCCGTGCATATGCCTAATTGCTTCAACATTTTGTAGGCTAATACAACTCTTCTCATAATAATAAATTATAGCATCTACAGGAAAAGCCTAGACCTATCAGATATGATAGTTTTAACCCTTAAATATATAACAATATACCCTTCAATTATTAATCTCAACATAGTTTTGCCATTATTTTATAACATCGCACTCCCCATATACTTCTTTAAATAACAATAAATAGACAACACACTATGTACATATAAAAGTAATGTTGTTTCATTAGACTTGCCACATATTTTCATGAAATATCCTACAACAGCAGACACAAGCAAATTTACCCTCACATCTAATGTAGCTATTTTGTGAATGTAGTGTAACACTTATCAAATCAATAAAATATTACACTGCAATATTTAAATATTTATCAATTTTATATGAATTTTAAATTGTTTTATATAAATATTATTTAAACAATGCCCTTCTAAATCATTCCATTTTTAATTATCTTGAAGAGCAAATTTTACCACATTTTTCTTTCTTCAATGTTCTGTTAAATCTTTCAACAAAAGATGCTTTTAATATTGAAAAAGTTGAGTAATGGTTAATGCTGAATCTTTTTATAAGTTCTTGAAAATCTTTCTTGTAAAATTCTTTACAATCCATTTACACTTTTTACAGACTTATAGTGAACAAATTTTTTTCAAATTATTTCTGAAACATTTTTACCAGTTTTATCATTAATAGGAATAGACAAATGAAATTTTGAAAAAAAACATTAGCTACAGTTAATAAATATTCACAAACTTTATTTTTTATGAAATTCCTTTCAATTTTCCAGAATTCATGTCTACTAAATCTGCTGGACACAAATAATCTACATCAAGATTAGCAAAATTTCTTGTTTTGAAAGTTTTTCTCATTGGCATATGTAATTTATTGACAATTCCTTATGAATGTTAACCTTACTAATATTTTACTTTTTTCAACAAACCTAATCTTTTGTTTTAAAAATTATGCAAATTCCTTCAATATTTATTATTCATTTGTGGTTGTTATTTGAGGCTGACAAGTTTCAGTAACTTTTTTGCACTTCAGACACAAAACATGATCCTCCTTACTGACTGAGAATGAATTTCAATCTACTTTTATGTGGAATCAATTTCACCAAATAAAATTATTTTTACATCTGCTCAATTATTGATTGACTGACTATTATTATTATTATTATTATTATTTCATATTGATTCTCATATACACTTCATGCAATATTTAAATCATTAAATGTCAAATTTTGTTTCTGTTTTTAACAATGACAATAATTTTTCATTGTAAAACGATGTTCAAAATTATAAATCTGTTGCTCATATCATGTGAAAAATGCAAAATCAGTCATTTGTTTATCATATATGTTTCTTTCTAAAACATTAAACGATGTTTTGTATAATTTTCTGGGTCTTTATTTAGATTATTAATCTCTTCATTAACATGAGCTATACTGACATAATTATCATTATGAAGCTATCCAATTTTTTCATTAACATCTGTTTTAGTGACATAGTTACTAAATTGCGATAAAATACCTGTGTATTTAACTTTTGTAACAAGAGTAATTAATACGTAAATATCTTTTGGCCCTTACATCTTTTTTATCAGTTGGGTCATTTACATCTTCTAATATTCTGTCATTAAAAATAATATAACTGTCACTTATGTTAGTCAGTTCACTATGAAATTATTTTGCTATTTTTTATTTTTGGATGAAAACCATTTTTAATTTCATTTTTTATTTTTTCAGTCATCATAGTTATACTTCTCCAGTATGTTGCATATTTTCAAAAATATCCCTTTATTAAATTCCAGATTTCATTAAACTTAGAATTATCTGTTCATAGCTTTAGCACATGTAAGAATTTATAGCTTCATCATAATTTCATATTCATTTAATATTTCAATGTAATTCTCTTTGAACTAAATATTTAATTAAATATGTCCAGTATATTGTGACCTAATGAAATGTATACAGTTTTTGTGCTATTTGTTTTATAATAACAAGCCAATTGTGTATCAATATGATTCGATGTATCTAAATTCACTTTCCCAAATTCAATTTTTTTGATTTATTAGGTAATTTATTAATCATTAAACACAACAAATTGTATGACAAGATTTTATAGGTGAAACTTACTTTTACCATTTTTGAACATCTTTAACTTGAATCATTTTTTCTAGTAAGCGATTTTATCTTTTTCTGTTCTACTAATTCATCTTTTGTTGTCTATGATGAGCTGATTTAGTCAAACATGCTCCTTCTATGTTTTTGCTAGATATTCAATATTTTTTTCATTACAGATAGATGCAATGTTATGATCAAATTTTCAGAAATTTTGCTTATCACCCTGTAGGGCTCTAGAAACTTCATTTCTGTCTCTCCCACTTTTTTCAAAGGTAAATTTTAATTGATGTAGCTTTAGTTTTGCCACTTTTTAACAAAGAATAACAGCTGCTGAAATTATTCATTTACATAGTACAAAAATTTAAAAAATTATAAATGCAAACATTTTTATCTATTTCTAAGCCTAGTCCTAATCTTCTTTCTCCACACATTATTCATCCGACCCCTGCTGCAGCTAAACTTTCTCCAATTGACTGATCTTCAGCACAAATTCTTTCTTTTATGATATCTTGAATTTGCTCACCCTCTTCATATCTAGATTTTAATAGTTATAGTCTCTTGAACAAATATCATCTTTTTACATACTTCATCTAAGTTATTTGAACCTTGATCTCCTCTTGATAATCTGTCTTCTAATTTAGTCTGTGGACCACAATAATTATAGTTTGGAATATGCATTTTGAATGGTAAGTTGTTAGTTGTTATGCTAATTAATCCTTTTTCAAATTTTTCAGTTTTCCAATGAATGGCATAATTGTTAAAAAAAATTGGTTAAATAAGGTAAATCTTTAGCATTATTTATGGTAAAATCATTTATTTTACTAGTTAACATTTTTGATATACATACTTATTCATTATGATAATTCTTATTTCCAGCTAATTCTTCACCATAAATTACAGCTAATCTATTGATGGAATCTTGACACATATCCAAACATATTCAACTGGTTTTTATGTATCTTTTTTTATTATATCTTCCCTTGATTACTCATAATTTGAAGAATCTGCCGCTAATTTTGGAAAATAGACTTCAACAATTTCAATTATTAGATTATTGTGTTTAATATCTCTAGTTAATTTTATTTCGTTTGGAGTCTTATCAGAATATAGACTTCTTGAGTCAAATACTATATTTGCATTATCTCATAAATCACCAAAATCAAATTTTGTATTTACTTTATCATCCATAGTAATATTGCTTAGCTAAAAATTTATGAGTCCATCTGTACCTTTGGCTGTCTTCACCAATCATTAATTTATCTCCAACAAATTTTCCTGGTAAATTATCAATACATTTAAAGATAACAACCAGTCTTGATCCAAAGTCTTCACTCTCATTAATATATTTGATCATTATTTCACTTTTATTTCTTTTTAACTCTGTTTTTAGTCTGTTCTTCATACTTATTTAATACATATCGTATTTCTTATTAGCTTAATATATAATTAATGTGTGGTATATCTTCAAATGTTTCTAAGTGTTGATAATGATATTAACAACTTGTTTTTCCAATATTCTGTTTCCTTCAATAGCACTTCGTTTTCAGGCCACACGTGGCCCATTGGGACCATCCGACTGCCGTGTCATCCTCAGTTGAGGATGCAGATAGGAGAGGTGTGTGGTCAGCACACCGCTCTCCCGGTCGTTATGATTGTTTTCTGTGACCAGAGCCACTCCTATTCAGTCGAGTAGCTGCCCAATTGGCATCAAGAGGCTGAGTGCACCCCAAAAAACGCCAACAGCACATGGCGGCCCGGGTGGTCACCCATACAAGTGTCAGCCACGCCCGACAGAGCTTAACTGTGATGATCTGATGGGAACTCATGTATCCACTTTGGCAAGGCTGTTGCCATTCCTTCAATACCTTTTATCATATTATCATCTTCTGTAAATTCTTATTTATTTTCATGTAATATGCGATCATTATGGTTTATTAATAGATTTCTGATATCTTTTTTAATAAATATGTAGTACTGACCATTTAATTAAGATAGAAGAACATAAGTTGTTTATGTAGTGAAGTTGAATATTACAAAGGACTATGTCAGAAGGAAAACTTACTGTATTTTTCACTTGGACTTTAAGATAAAAAGATGTTAATTTTCGATAAGCCAATTATAATGATTCTGAAGATAAAATAGAAGATACATTAACAGAAATGGCAAAACTGTTGTAGAGAATATGGAAATTCATGTGCCAATAGTTAAATATAAACAAAGTTATAAGCTTGAATAAGATGTCAAATTTTTTTTACGAATTACAGAGAACTGAGATACTGATATTATTATAACTCACATTATTCGATATTACTACATTCATACATTACTACATTATAATGGTACTCTGATACCCATAGGAAACTGAGAATCTGACTTTTCAGTTTCTTCCCAAATATCTACTATATTTTTCATTATACATTCAAATTCATGTGCATCATCTCCATAAGTACCTTTTATATAGTCAGCATTATTATTATTATATCTTATACTTCATAAATGTTCCATAATTAAAGATGTTTTAAAATAATATTTGCAAATATTACGTTCAACTTGTTTCTCTTTTGGTTTATTATTTCTCACATTAAAAATATTTAATATAATTTAAATTCACCTCATATATTAGTCATATTTTATTTTATTTGATGTTGCAGAAATTTGTGATTTCTTTATTTGTCCTAATTTTGTAGAAAATGTTTTAAAAATAAAACTAATTTTTGTTATCTCTGTTTTATCTTATTTAAGGGGGGCCAGAGGTGCCTATGCTGTCCATGTTAAAATCACTAAGTTTGAGGAACATTTATGAATAAACTACCAAATAGAAAAATTGGAATTTTTTTTACATATAGAGTGGTTTAGTATTGCAGTTATGACAGAGGGATCTTGGAGTATCTTTTCAAGTTTACTTCCAATTATTGTTTTTCTTAATGACCCAAATTTTTTACAAATAATTGCTTTATAATTAAACTGAAATGAAACTACTGAACATATTGCCAAATGGCTGTGTTACAATGTAGGTTTGACCACTAGGAGTGCTGTATAAAAATTTCGTCTCTCTAGCTTGAGTGGATTTTGAGAAAATATTCCTTATATTCGAAAAACTCTAATTTATGGGAAATGGCTATCAAAATTTCTTAATACATTCCTGCACTATAGGATGGATTATCAGGGTCTTCTTCTTCATCCTCCAAAAGCTTCCTCTTCTGTCCTCTTTTCTGGCCTGTTGCTCCATGATACTTCATATGCCTTTCTCTTCTTTCTGCTCCTCTTATTCTTTCTCTGTCAATATTTCTTAGTGCTCATACAGTGTTCACCCCAGCTGTAAATCCTAATGCCTTCAGAACTTCACACGTCACACTGTTCCCTTGGTTGTAGGTTGCTATTGCATCATAAATGCCAAGGTGCAGTGTTTTTATGCTTACAAACACCCTTTTAGGAATCACTTTCGAAATCAAATTGTTTACGCTCTCATTAGGATTCTGCGTCTTTCCATATAAACATTTGTGTAACAATTCTGGCTGTGCTAATTCATGAAAAATTGGTTTTATTGCATTTATCACAGCTGCTGGCAAACCATGTTGGTGATCCTAGTCCTTTTTTGCATTATATTTGCACCAGGAATCTTTTGGGCACAGGCTGTGTTGAGGGTATTCATTGGAAGAGGCAGTACGAAGGAACAATGCCCACACTGCTTTTCACATGTCACTAACGTTACTAGTATTTTACCTTATATCATACCCATAGTATCTCTGTAGATGTTCAATCACCTCATCAGTAAGCTTGCCTCTCCCTCCTATTGTCTTTCCAACACTGAGCTTACTTGAACCCAAAGTTTGTTTGAGCCTTCAAAGCCGTGCACCCATATGCTTTTGCACATGCCCAATGCATTCCAACTTTTCAACTACAAGTTCATTTCCATATGGTTTCAGTTCCTCTATAGTCTTGAAACCTTTGGAGTCACCATCCCCAAGGTAGTATTTGTACCTAATGTTGTATCTGGGAACCGAACGTTCAAAAATTTGTTTCACCCCATCCACTTCCATTGCTCCACTTGATCCACTAAAATTTGCCTCACAGGTTCCACTGTGCTCTCCTTTGATTTTATTTTTGCACCTACAATGTTTTGATAATATTGCAACATCTATCACTTTTGCACTATCACCACAATTAGCAGTTACAACCCCATTCAGGGATTTACGACCCCTCTTTTGCCAGGAACCATCTAATGCCACTACCAAATCCCTAGAACCACCGTTCATTTCTACAGATTCCGCCACTGCTTCCTTCATGGTTTTCAAAACCACTTCTTCAACAGTTCACAGTAGTACCCAAATTTGCTTGGAGAAGATGGCAAGTTCATAATACCACAAAACAGACCTTTTCCAATGGATCGAAGACCATACACAAGTCGAACATTCACATCAAATACTCTAGATCGTCCATTTTCACCAAAGATACTGTCATGTGAATTGTAGAAAGTCACTTGATACTTGCAACATGCACAGATTATCTTCATCTCACAAGCTAAACCAAAGTGCTTTGTTATCTCTAGTCCCACTCCTACACTTGAACACATTTTGCACAGAACACTTTCTTTCAGCACAGAAGATAATAATCCAATATTCAGTACTTCGTTAATATAATCACTGTCACTAACATATTCACGAAATCTGTCACAGGGCTATAGCCAGCCATGTGTTGCTTAGCAAAATGGTTCAAATGGCTCTGAGCACTATGGGACTTAACATCTGTGGTCACCAGTCCCCTAGAACTTAGAACTACTTAAACCTAACTAACCTAAGGACATCACACACATCCATGCCCGAGGCAGGATTCGAACTTGCGACCGTAGCAGTCGCGCAGTTCCGGACTCAGCGCCTAGAACAGCTAGACCACCGCGGCCGGCTGTTGCTTAGCAGAAGAACGCACTGTTTCAGTAATTGTAGTATCGCAACTTGGTATTAGTGTTAATTTTCTTTTCCCTACGTTCTTCCTCTTCTTATATACACGGTTACTAAAACGTGGCATCGTAACCAGAACAACGCCTTACACAAGAAGTATAATACTACCAACAACAGGCGCAACACTGAACTAATTCGAAACGGTAAACAGCAAAGAGACGATGTTCCGCGCTCTTAGTGCTTCACTTGTCACAGAAAACAATGTAGCCAACCCTTGCACACTCGCTGTATGCGAAACATAAGGCGCTGTATGCGTAACATGCCGAGAAAATCCCAAGCAGTTCGCCAGGAAGTCACGAGAGGGTGTTAGATGCATTCAGCGGCCGCCCATTTCCTCTGCAGGCGTGGGGGAAAATGGTAATAACTCCACTTCTAGGGCGAGTAGAACAATAATTCAAAGTTTACATTAAAGAAGAATGTTCCAATTAATTTTCGGTAGCAAAAAAAAAAAAATCGTAATTTTTTGGATTGGACCATCTCCGGCTCCCCTTAATAGGATCTTTACTTTAAAAATCAATACTATAAACAATACTAAATTATTTAAGAAAATGAATGAGGTTGAAATAGGTGTTATAGATAACATTACTGGGTGTTTTTATTTGAACTTTAAATATGGAGAAAAAGTTTGTATGGAGCTCAATAACGAATTCAATATTGTTTTGTCAAACAAATATTTGAAAATAATTTTGAAATTTGTGGTAAGTTCCTATGGGACCAAACTGCTAAGGTTATCAGTCCCTGGGCTTACACACTACTTAATCTAACTTACACTAACTTGCAATAAGGACAACACACACATCCAGGACTCAAACCTCTGACAGGGAGAGCTGCACGATCTGTGGCAAGGCGCCTCAGAAGGTGTGGCCACCCCTCTCCGCCTTAAAAATAATAAGTGGGTCTGATGTTTAATTTTTTCATGATGGGAATGTGAAATTAAATTGTAAAAGAAGTATAAACTAAGGATCATAATATATTTCATGGCACTGACATTATTTTACTTGAAATATCACTGGAGTTCACGATTTTTCTATAAAATCTGTGGAAAGTGATTGGAAAAATGAGACAAATAGTCGAAATTAATACTGAAAACGTTCAAAAAAAGAAAAAAATACTATAGAATGATGAAAATTTTTGAGAAAGCAGTGAAAATGTCTGAAAATTCTAAAAATGCTCGAAAAATCGAATATTATCTTTTTCATGTCGATTTCACTTTTTAGTGACTGAGTTTATGGAAAAATTGTGTTTTTGATTAATTTTATGTCTTTTTTGAAAAAATTTGCTGAACTATGATTTTCTTAGTTTTATGAAAATGCAGCAGACCCCAATTTATATCTACTCTTGTTTCTGCTTGCTGTTTCATTCTGTCTTCACACTTGTCTTTGTTTTTGTTCATAGAAGACTACCTCTGTATAGGAAAATCTATCAGTTCTTCAAATAAACTCTTAGTCTTTCTGCCTGTTATAATTTCCTCTCAAATAAAATCTGCACTCTATGGTACAGAGGATTTATTATTTCTTCAAAAGCATTTACATATTTTCTCCCTAACCTACGATTATTAGTCAGTATGTACAACACAAACTACCTATCAGTCTTCGTTGATCGGTTGTGGATGTAGGACACTGGCTGGCCAAATATTTAACAAAGAAATTCACCAAACAACCAGGAAAACTGAGAAGCGATATTACCTTATTTTCTCTAGCAGTTTTGGCAATTCTGTGTGCCATCTTCAGGCCCCTCAAAAAGTGTCAATATTGGCTGTCATGAATTCTCAAGTGTAGTCAAGTCTTCGAAGGTCAAGATCCAGTTACAGATGGCCCCAGCATGCAGCAGACCCCAAGGGAGCTGAAGATGGCCTATTGAATTGCCAAAACTGGTAGCGAAAATAAAACAATAAACTTCTCTGTTTGCATGGCTGTTTGGCGAATTTCTTTGTTAATCTATGTATTTCTCACATATACCTTTTTTATAACATATCCTTTTATACAGGAGGATTGTGCCAAGATATTTGACAGACTTTTAAAATCCAACAATATCCAGAGGTCTTTGCTGTTTCTTATTCTTTACCTTCTTAACTGCTTTCCATCTGTGGTGAATTATCATGACTTGATCTACTTCTTATTCTGTGTTTGTTTGTCCTCAATTTCCGATCTTTTCTGAAAATCTTTGCTTTGATTATTCATACTTGTGGGTATTAATGTTTCAGTGGCAATGGATGCATATCCTTTACCACTCTCACATATTTGTATATTGCACAGATTATCGTGCACTTCAGCTTTAACCTCATAAACATTGTAACCATCATTGCATTCTATCATGTGCTTACATACTTCGAAAGATAAAGCTTTATTTGATCCAAGGCTCTGTTTGCTATCACACAATGGAAATACTTCTTCATCAGAGTGAACCTGTGTGATATGCCCTATTACTGCCTCACACTTAATTTTCACTGGATTTGATAGAACCCATATCAGATCTTTGTCTCTGTTAGTTATTCCATCCTCCTCTTCTTTTCCATTCTCTAAAAACTGTCATACATCTTTCTTTACACACATTTCAGCAATTCTGAACTCATCCTCCTGAAGCACTCTACTGCTTATAGGAACTACATTATACTTCTTCTTTGGCAACTTCCGACATATTTCTGCATGTTTCTTTAACTTATCTTCCCATAACGCCAGTCTCCTCTATTCCAACTTATTACCTGTTTCTACTTTATCTCCCTGTACTATCATAGCCAAACTTATGGCTACTACTTTCGCTTGTTTTTCAACCTTGCATCCACTAGCTTTAGAAATCGTTACCACAACTGCTGTCTGTTTTTGAAATCCATCCCACATCTTACAAATCTAACCCTTTAATTTTGATTGGACCATTTATATCGTCCTGCACTCTAGAGGCCCATGACTTCCTTGGTTATTAATTTGTTGAACAATTCCTCTCTCTGTAGTTGCTATAGTAAACAAGACCTCTGGTGACATGAACTTATTGTCCACTTCTCTTATTTCTCCCTGTTGTATTTCCATTTCGAAAAACAGCTGTTCGTGTGTCTCTTGCCAGTTATCCTCATCCTGGAGTTTTTCTAAAAACGGCTCAAATATCTTGTGGCTGCTACCAACAGATGTCTAGAAATTTTCCAGCAACTTTTTCCACTGTTCGCCTCCTATTTCAGATTTTGTTTTCCTTTCCATTAAATGCTCTAACTTGCAAAATCAGTTTTGGCAATAACACTTCAAGGAATTTTTTCATAAAGTATTCCACATTGCTGGCAACGGGTTATAGACAATGCTGAAGACTACTTTGAAGATCAGTAAAACTTTGAAACACATATCTGTTTTGTACGAGATGTAAATAAATAGTTCCAATCTGCGTATTTTCATGGCTCAGGAACGGAATGCATAGAGAACGATCTCTGTATTGATTTTTATTTTTTGTGTTTCACACCAACAACTTGTATTATCCTTTTTATAATCCCTCAAAAAAAGTCTCTTTAATATCTGGATGTGTGCGTAGTTGGGCTGAACGTGAACTGATACTTATCAAGGTACATGCTCTTATTTATCCTGTTAGATGCTTGGAAACTTTCAGTTGATTCTTGTTTTCAAACCAGGCTTCTGCTCTGATAGGAATAGGGACAACAAACGACCTGCTTCTTTAAAAGTATGCTTTGTGATTACTCAAGAAAACCAATGTACAAAGCTGTGGAAATTTCCACTTAGCTCTGTTCTGACGGGAGTTTACAACAACAAACTCCCACACTATTAGCATCTACCCGATTGGGTAAATGACTGGTGTATTGCTGGTGTTTCTTGGCCGCCCCCCTCTCTTAAATAGTGTGCGTCTAGGGAAGTTTCCAAAATTTTCTGAGTCTACAGAATTTCGGTGTTATCGAGGTGAGTAATACATATTCTTACGATCACACATAGTATAAGTTCATATCTGGTTTTGACCCATTAGTCACTTTGCTTTTCATTGTAGGATACCATCGCATAATTTAAGTTCAACAGCCAACAGATTCAATGCTCTTTGGTATCGTGTGTAATGTCTATTTTCTTAGAACAGCTGTTTTCCTCTTTGTGGACCATGAGATCGGTTCTTGTTCGAGTTCTCATCCTAATAATCTATAAATGCTTCTTTCACTGAGTAAACCCAATACCTAGATCTATATACGAAATTGTGTGGTCCGATTTTTAACGATACTACAATGATTTTTTTGTCGAACTAATTTTGGAGATATCGAACACCCCCGGCAGAACCGTATCATTGTATTTCATCAACATTGAGATCAGGATGAATAGCTGCAGACCAGTGAAAGTGTTGAAGCTAGGAATTTGCTTGACTTATTAGAACTTTACCCAACATGTTGAACTTAGTCTCTGGTTTTTTCCTGGTCCAACTTTAATGATATTGCTTGCTGATGCGCAAACCTCATATAACCTTCTTCTGTAGGATTTTGTTACCTAATACAATTGTTGGTGGTGCGAGTGTCCAAGGTTACTGCACTTCCACGAGTATACATGCCCTGTCGTCTTGTGTGAGGATCCCTTGCTGAAAGCACAATGTGAAGAATGTCTGTTAGAGTCGCACTCTTCTTAAGAAATTATATGAAGAAGGTTCTTCGATTTTTAGAAAACGACGAATAGATCAAGAAAAGAAAGCTTAAAAGCTAATAAATGTTTATTTTACGGCATACGGTTCGATTTTTGTTTTTTCCACCGTCCACACTCGGCTATTTCTTCATGTTCTCTACGATCACTAATTGAAAGACTCCTGCTTGAGAAATAAATCGTAAATTTTTAATGAAACCCATTACCTGGACCATCGTGCAAAAGTCAATATTAGTTCCCGTTGCACATTTTGAATAATTTGTTGGAGCAAGTAAATTCTTTTAATGACATTGCACGATAATGCTCACGATGTAATTGGGATATAAGAGGCCCACCTACTCTTAACAAGGAACGCAAAAGCTTCTCAAGTCCATGGTATAAGGCAGAACGTGCATTCTATAAAGTGCGAGAGTTATTTTGTAAATAATGTCTGGTTTTTAATAAGAAGAAATGTACTGTAAATATATTTAACATATATTTTAGTCTATGTTCCACATACTTTTATCTACGTTTCGACATAATATCTGTCATACCATTCAACATCCTTTTCAGTTCTGATGTCAAGGAAATCTGCCACCTGTGAAGAAGCCCATTGCGTGATTGCACTCTTTTCTTTGTCGTCGTTGACGGTTTACCACCAAATACTCCTATAAGTACGGTACCAAAGCAGATGAAAATCGATGGCTGCAAGATATGATTTGTAGGGTAAATGATCCAATTGCTCCCATCCAAAAGAGTTGATTAGACCTCGTGTTTATGCAGAAATCTGTGGTCTTGCATTGTCATGAAGCAGCAGGACACTGGGAAATAATGGGTCACGCCGTTTGTCTTGAATGGCATGATGGACTTTCTTGCACTCAAGAATCGAATTGTGGATTCTTCATATTTCATATTATTTACAAATATCAAATAAACCATCATGTCTACCCTTTGGAACCATTCTTGAAGTAAAATGTAGTTCTTGCGACACCATATCTTAACCCGGAAATGTCTTGCATCTGCAGCTACAGTTTACTTGAGATGAATGAATTACTGTGTAAGTAATAATTATCAGCTTCCTCCATACATTGCACTATTGGTATCACAAAATATTTTCAGATGTTATCTCACAGTCAGCGGGTGACACAGTTTCCTCAAACATTCAGTGCACAGACAAACGATTAAGCTGGAAATTACTTCTAAATGCGTGCAAAGCATGCTGGGGGCAGACGCACATAAGTACTTCGGCGACCAAGCTACATTCTCATTCACAAAAGGAAATTATTTAAAGTGGACAGATATGAAAGAGATTTAGGATTAGTAATGGAAGGGTAGACTTTTAACTGATAACGGATTCCTTTTACAACTTTAGCTTGGCTTTATGAGTTACCTAAGAAAAGTATCCTGTATGGCGTTATGGAACTAAAGTAAGATAACTATGCTAGCTTCCCAATTTGATTTCATTATATAGTTTTAATACAAACCATTTTGACACTGCCAAGATATTTTATCTGCTCGTCTTCATATTTTAGACATATCCTGAGAGGAAATTTCTTACAAATTTGGAATTTTATTTACTGCATTCTTTCAAACTTTCGTGATAAAGCATTGGCTAGGAACCATTTATTAACGTCCATGAAAACCTCGTTAATTGATCATTCTAAAACTATACTGGATTTGCTATTTATTGTGTTTTTATCATCTACAGACAAAAGAAACTTGGAATTTGGTACTGTTACTAATGAAAAGCAATAATATACAAGAGAAAGTAATGGTCGTAAGATGCATTATAGTGGAGGACCAAGTAGAATTAGTCCCCATTTGGACGATGACTACGATAGCTTAACCCAAGAATATTTCCTGTTGACACCCATTGTTTCCTGTCAGAGAGGTAAGATTTGAAACATTTTGGAGCGTTCCTGAAACATTTTGGAGCGTTCCCTGTTACACGGTAATACTCTAATTCTTTTAAAAGTTTTCTTTTTATTTAGAAAGTACAATGTCTTTGACAGATCACAGACACACCAGTAGCCTGTAATTTACCGTCTAACGAATTAACTACACTCACACCGTTTGTGTAAACAGCCCCACCACTGACAATATTCTTTAGAATACCAAACGGTGACTTTGACGATATTATTTGTAGTCAAATGATTAAGAAGTCGCTAAAATTTTTGAAACTGCTGACAGTAGTGAAACTGGAGTGAAGTCTGACGGTATTTCTTTATCTCGTTTCTTATAAATGAGCTTAACTTTAACATATTTCAGCCAATTGCGAAACGTTCCAGTGATAGTTAATCAGTTACATATGTAACTTAATATTTTACTAAGCTCATGTTCAAAATACCGTGCAAACTATTGATAATTGATCCAAGACTTACGTTTTTCCCTCTTCCGCCTCGATTGTGATACGTCGGTCCTCGAGCACCAGGGCCTTCACTTCTCTTGTGATTCTGTTCTTGACAGAGAGGTAGCCTGCCACGTCGTTAGTCATTCAGACTCCTTTGTAAAAGTGAAAGCATTTACGCCACAAAAGCACACAAGCTGGTACACTGTTGTAAACTTCCATCAGCTGTATGTGCATGAATATTTTACGTTTCATTCAGATCGTGTTTATTTAGCCAAATTATCCTAATATGTATGTTCTAAGCTTTATAAATATTTTGATTTGGATATTATTAATATCTCTTTCAGTAGTATTCAACTTAGGTGGCGAGGGCATTACACCAAACAGCTAATACCTCATCTCACCTGCACTGAGCGAGTGGACTGAATTAACAACTTCACTCACGCTACTATTATGAGCCATAGAGAATATCAGAAGCTGTCTCTTCTTAAATATACGAGGGCTCCTCATAAAGTTTTAATTTTCACCTCGAGATAAATGTAGTTTAACTGATTTTTTGTTTTGTTTCTAAGTACAGTTATGCATTTTAGGTACACTTTGAAATCCCCACATCATACTACCGTAACAAGTCGCTAGTTTAGCCACAAAAAATGCCGCAGCCCATTGATAAAGTGGAATATCGTGCGATAATTCTACAACAAAATATTAGTTTTGATTCAGAAGAGCTTTTGGTATTTTATAGAATCACAAAGAGATTATAAATACTACCGTGGTTCAAGCGACGATTTCTCGACTTAATATAATATGGCAGGTGATAATCCTGAAGACACAACATAGATAGGTGGGAGAGAGAGAGAGACAGCGCACTTCGATTATGGAAATTCGATAATGGAAATGTGGGATGGATAAAGCTAGTGATGGATTTCGCGAACTGGTGGTGAGAACTAATTGAAATTCAGCTGCGGCTAGTTGGCAAGTACATATCTAGGACCGAAAGATCGAATGCATTCCCTGAAACCCATTACGACATCTTGAATACTTTACGACAGAAAAAGTCTAAAGTACAGTAGATTTGCTACCCATTCACTGTCCAGTAGAAATGTTTCAGCGCGTTTGTTTTGTTGTGTATTTCAGAAAGATGATCCAGTTTGCAACAAAGTGAAATAAATTATATGCGTGCAGCAAAAATTTATTATACGCTTTGAGAGGAGTAAAGTTCCGGGACGGCACAGATTTGATTTTATTCTGAGCGGAGCTTTAGACGGTATATGATTTTACTAGCATCACTGGGAGGCAATACTCTAGCCAGCAAGATACCAACATCATGGTACTGACCCAGCTGGGAGATCTAGGTATACTAATTCTGTATAACAGTTTTAAATTGTCATAGCTGTGTCGAGAAAATACCGGAGCTCCAAGGGCTAATGGAAAGCACTGACGCTCAAATCGTTATAGATACTGAAAGTTGGCTAAAGCCTGATATAAGCTCAGCCGAAATTTTTGCAAAGAACCTAACGGTGTTCCGCAAAGATGGGCTAAACAGTTGGTGGTGGCGTGTTTGTTGCTGTAGTTTACCTCGTCACGAAATTGAATACGATAGTTCCTGTGAATTAGTATAGGCAGAGGTCATTCCTGACAACTGGACTAAGTAATACGTGGATCCTTTCACGGACCTCTAAATTCAGATGATACAATTGCTGAAAGTTTCATAGAAAACATGAGTTTGATTTCAAACACGTACCCGACTCATACAGTTACTGTTGGTGGTTACTTTATTTACCCTCCATATATTGGCGAAAATACTTGTTCAGTTCCGGAGGTATGCATAAAACATTATCCGAAATTGTGCTAAACACATTCTCTGAAAATTATTTCGAGCAGTTAGTTCATGAGCCATCACGAGTAGTAAACAGTTGTGAAAACACACTTGATCTGTTAGCAACAAATAATCCTGATTTAACAATGCGCGTCAAAACGAATACGCGGATTAGTGAACACAGGGTTGTCGTAGCGTGATTGAAGACAGTAACCTCCAAATCCTCCAGAAATAAACAAAAAATACATCTGTTCAAAAAAGTAGATAAAAGTTCACTTGACGCGTTCCTGAGAGCAATCTCCACTGCTTTCAAATTAACAATGTAAGTGTAGACCAGATGTGGCTTGAATTCAAAGAAATACTGTCGGTAGCAATTGAGAAATTTATACCAAATAAATTAACAAACAACGGAGGTGATCCTCCTTAGTACACAAAACGGGTCAGAACACTTGCAGAAACATCGAAACAAACATGCCAAACTTAAATGGACGCAAAATTTCCAAGACTGGCGATATTTTACAGAAGCTCTAAATTTAGCGCGGACTTTAATGCGAGATGCTTATAATAGTTCACATACGATCAGAATCTCTTTGGATTTTCTCCCAGTTTTCGAGAGAAAGCATCGTTGTGGAAACTAGCGGCAAGACACAATCAATGCCTTCTCTGCACGATAGCAATGGAAATACCATCGAAGACGCTGCCAAAGCAGAGTTACTAAACACAGCCTTCCTAAATTTCTTCACCAAAGAAGAGAAGTAAATATTCCAGAATTAAAATCAAGAACAGCTGCCAACATGAGTAACGTAGATGTCGGTATACTAGGAGTAGTGAAGCAACTTAAACGGTTTAACAGAAGCAAGTCTTCCAGTCCAGATTGCATACCACTTAGGTTCCTTTCAGAGTGTGCTTAACAATCATATACAACCGTTCCCTCGACGAAAGATCCGTTCCAAAAACGGGAAAGCTGCACAGATCACACCAGCATTCAAGAAAGGCAATACGAGTAGTCCACTACATTACAAGTCCATGTCATTAACGTCGATATGCAGCACGATTTTGGAATATATATATTGTGTTCGAACGTTATGAATCACCTCCAAGAGAATGGTCTATTCACACACAGTCAACATGGATTTATAAAACATATTTCTTGCGAAACACAACTAGCTCTTTGTTCATATGAAATGTTGAATGCTATTGACAAGGAATTTCAAATTGATTCTGTATTTTTAGAGTTCCAGAAGGTTTTTTGACATTGTACCTCATCATCAGCTTGGAATCAAATCGCGTGCTTATGGACTATCGTCTTAGTTATGCGACTGAATTCGTGGTTTCTTATCAGAGAGGTCACAGTTCGTAGTAACCGACGGAAAGTCATCGAGTAAAACAGAAGAAATTTCTGGCGTTCCCCAAGGTAGTGTTATAGGTCCTTTGCCGTTCCTTATCTGCATAAACGATTTGGAAAACAATCTGAACAGCCATCTTAAGTTGTTTGCAGATAACGCTATCTTTTAGCGGGTAGTAAAATCATCAGTAGATCAAAACAAATTGCAAAACGATTTAGAAAAGATATCTGTATGGTGTGAAATCGGCAATTGACCCTAAATAACGAAAAGTGTGAGGTCATCGATATGAGTGCTAAAAGGAATCCGTTAAACTTCGGTTCCACGATAAATCAGTCAACACTAAAGGCCGTAAATTCAACTAAATACCCAAAAAATTACAATTACGAACAAATTAAATTGGAAGGAACGCACATAAAATGTTGTGGGCAAGGCTAAGCAAAGACTACGTTTTATTGGCGGGACACTTAGAAAATTTAACAGATCTACTAAAGAGACTGCCTACACTACGCTTGTCCGTTCTCTTGTAGAATACTGCTGTGCGGTTTGGAATCCTTACCAGACAGGACTGACAGAGTATATCGAAAAAGTCCAAAGAAGGGCAGCACGTTTTGTATTATCGCGAAATGGGGGGAGAGAGTGTCACTGAGGTGATACAGGATTTGGGGTGGACATCATTAAAACAAAGCCGTTTTTCGTTGCAGCGGAATCTTCTCACGAAATTTCGATACCTACTTTCTCCTCCGAATGTGAAAACATTTTGTTTCTCCCCTACATGGGGAGAAATGATTACCATAGTAAAATAAGGAAAATCAGAGCTCGCACGGAAAGATATAGGCGCTCGTTTTTTCCGCGCGCTATACGAAATTGGATTAATAGAGAATTGTGAACGTGGTTCGTTGAACCCTCTGCCAGACACTTAAATGTGATTTGCAGAGTATCCATGTAGATGTAGGTGTAGAGGTATGTGTAGGTGTAGATGCGTGTGATATTAGAAGTTTCTGCAGTGTTTCTGGCTGTGACCGGAGCAGTGGATAAGTTATATGTCTGGAAAATTGGACTCAAGCCACAGCTGCTGTTGCATGTTTGACAAAAACTGTGCGTCATAGATCTGCCTCGACTGCGGATATTGGAAACAGTGTACTTCATGTCGCATTGGACTTACACAGTGATGCTGCTGCCTGAAGTCACTGACTAATTTAGCACCGAGAGTTTGTAAGAAGTAACAAGTATTTGTCCTGAAAATGTCGTGATGGATATGATGTGAGAATATATGGCGCAACTGTAGCCATTGCAGTGGTGTGACATTCCATTAATTTGTCTCAGAGATTTCAAAGTATTTCGTGTGTTTACTGTATGTCTCGAAATAATACCACGTGAGAAGTACAAATTACGATATAAGAAAAACAATCATAAGTAAGACCAATAACATGGTATTTCCCACTTTATCACAAGCATACACTGTACTTCTAAAAAGTTCGGAGATCTGTTTTATTCGTAGCGTGAGTGCGGTAAATACAGCCGCAAATTGAACTAATGACTGTAAACAACATATTCGACCACTCGTAAGTAGGCTGTTTAGGTTTTTATGTTGGTAACGCCGGGTAGCGCTCTGTACGAAAATCACTGACTGTGCTGTGTGCAGTCTGTGGCTGGTTGGCATTGTTTCAATATTCGCTGTTGTAGTGTTGGGCAGTTGGATGTGAACAGCACGTAGCATTGCACAGTTTGAGGTGAGCCACCAACAGTGGGGATGTGGGGAGAGAGATGGCGGAGTTTTGAGAGTGGATAATCTAGATGTGTGTCCATCAGAGACAGTAAATTTGTAAGACAGGATGTCTTGAACTGATATATATATATATATATATATATATATATATATATATATATATATATATATAATGACTTTTGAACACTATTAAGGTAAATACATTGTTCGTTCTCTATCATAATCTTTCATTTGCTAAGTATGCCTATCAGTAGTTTGTGCCTTCAGTAGTTAGAATCTTTTATTTAGCTGGCAGTATTGGCGCTCACTGCATTGCAGTAGTTCGAGTAACGAAGTTTTTGTGTGCTAAGTGATTCATGAAAGGTATAGATTATCGTTAGTCAGGGCCATTCTTTTGTAGAAATTATTGAAAGTCAGATTGCGTTGCGCTAAAAATATTGTGTGTCAGTTTAGTGTTGATCAGAATAGGTAAAGAGCAAAATGTCTGAGCACATTCAGTTCTGCTCAGCTGTTTGAAAATCAGATAACGTAAGAGGTTTATCAGCAGAGTAATTCATAAATTTTTCGAAGGGGATGTTTCATATGGCGACCCAGCCAGGATACCTCACTGTAACCTTCTGATTTTTTTTCTTGTAGTTTGTGTAATTAGTGTAGCTATTGTTTATTGCTAGTGTGTAATTGTAGAGAGAATTTCCTTTGTAGTTGTGGTTTTTCATTGTTGTACAGTAAAACCATTGTGGCATGCATGTAGATCTGCACCAAGTATTTCGCAGCTGTGTTTGCAATTAACTAGATATTATTTTAAGTGCTATGTTAAAGTGTTTTCTTATTTTTGCTCGTCAAATTGTGCTTTTCTTGTTATCGTGTAAAATACGTAATAATTATGGCATGTGAAAAACGTAACACTAGTCACCAAAGTAAATTGAGAAATGATAGTGACGACGAGTGTAGCTTTTCAGCACCACCGTGTAATGAATTAACAAACTTTCAAAGAAGTAATTTGGTTATTGTGCATAGGAAAATGGAGTGGGCGCGCAAAAAATGGTGTAAACAGTGAAACAATTAGTGAACAGGGAAGCATTATCGTTCGATCGATCGGTAACAGCTCGCCTCAGGAATATGAAATGACAGGAGACAATCTTGCAAATACTATAGATTCAGGTTTTGCGTCATCACCGTTTTCTCAAATAAGTCATGACACATATTCTGCTTTTTAAAATGCGAATATTGCCGGTTCAAATGCACTGCCGAACAGCACTGAGGAACATGTTTCAGACACCAGTGCATTGTTATTACAACTAATACAACAAATGGGGCAAAGGCTTCAAAAGTCAGATACAACACTTGAACAAAATCAGAAACAAATGGGACAAAAGCTTCAAAAGTTAGACACAATGGAACAAAAATCTTCAAAAGTTAGACACAATGGAACAAAATCTTCAAAAGTTAGACACCATGCTTGAACAAACACGCGAAGATTTGATTACTGAGTTACATTATATCGAATCTAAATGTCAAAAAGTCTGTAATGACGTAAAAACACAAATTTCTGAGTATTTTCAACCTTTTTTTTCGTGTCATGAAAATGCATTACAGAATCAAGAAGCAGGCATAATAGAACTGAAAACTATTTTTCATGAAAATCGTGAGACCTTGGGGGCTAAAATTGACTCAGTTGCATCTACCGATTCAGTTACACTCCTTGCAAAAACTCAGGAAAACTTAAAAGGACACAGTAGATACTCTGAAAATGGGTTCAGAAAGACACACGGAGGAAATTAGTTCATTATCAGAGAAAGTAGTCGAACTTTTGGATCAGCTAAATAATTTATCTACGAAGGTAGATGATAATCTGAATGACACAAGACCGGTAGTCTTTAATGACACAGAAGAGTACGAACAAATTAGGAAATTCAAACAAAATCAGAATCAAATTAATATGCAACACCAAAGAGAAATCTGGGAAGTACAAGATCAGTTGGCACAAGTAGTACAAGAATTACATATTTTGGAGGAGACCCTCGCTCCAACAAGGGAAGAGGGACTTAGAAATACGGAAAAGTCACAAAATAATAACACAGAGCACTTCGCAAATTATGAAAGAAGTTGGCAAGGTACACCGAATTTTGAGATGGAACCGCCGAAACGATGTATCGATGACCGACATGCGAATCGCCGACATGTTGATTTTGACTATAAGCTGTTTATTACTACACTTAAATTCAAAACATTTAAGAATTCCAGCAATGACATTCATCCACAAGCGTGGCTTCATCAATTCTCTCATTGTTTTCCTCCCAACTGGTCATTAGAGCACAGATTAGAATCTATGTGTGGCTATTTAGAGAATGAACCAGCTGTAAGGATGCGATCGGTCGTTCACGATTGTCACAGTGAAGGAGAATTTTTTCATGCCTTCCTCTCAGCACATTGGTCTCAAGCTACACAAGACCGAGTAAAACATAGCATCATGATGATGAAACACTTTGAACAATCTGAATTTTCCAGTCTGGTGAAATATTTTGAAGACATATTGCACAACAATCAGTACCTGTCAAACCCATACAGCTCCTCAGAACTTATCTGCATTTGCTTAATCAAATTGCTTGAAGATTTACGACATACTATTTTGGCAGGACGTTGCAAAGACGACATTGAAGCTTTTCAGGGACTGTTACAAGAACTGGAAATTGACACTGGCAATCGCGGGACGTGAAAACAGGAACACTACAATTACAGGTCACATCCGTCGCAATTCCGTGATGAAAGAAATAATAACTGGACACGACAAGGCTATTCTTACAACGTAAATCGTGACCAAAACAGACATCACCCGTATGACAACCGTTGGCAGAGTAGTAATAATTACAAGGAAAGATCACTTCTCCGTGGTAATGACTATCACAGAGACAATCAGAGAAACAGATAATATGGGGACCAAAATAATTATTATCAAGGGAGACAGAATAAATTCAGATGCAACGGTCCACCGCGCAGTTACGATTCTACCATGTGACCGACAAAAGAGAAACTATGGAAACTACCGACATAACGAGAGACCTGAATGTCATCAGAAGTGGCGGGATTCAAACAGGGCTGGGCCCTCTCGACAAGGTGAATTTGTAGAAGTTAGATCTCTAAATCCCAATAACAACATGCGGCAACAAAGAGACAGTAGGCAATGACTCACACCGCTGGCAGCCACAAAACGTACTTATGAAGCTGACGACGTTGCTGCCGTGGCTAGTAATTACGTAAAAATGGAAGACGTTAGGGACATATTACTATGGGAACACGATGTAAAACATAACAACATTGCTTATCCTGTAATTCACATTACAGTAAATGACGTAAAATTTATGGCATTACTTGACTCTGGCAATTCCATTTCAGTAATTTGTGATACAGCTTTTAGCAAATGCAACAAAGCGAACGATTGCCCCACACTTCCTTTACATAAGATTAAATTACAAGGTGCAATTTTTGGAAAAAGTGTAGATATACGCCAACAAACCAACTTAGAATTCTTTTGTGAAAGCCACAGCTTCTCTATGAACTTTCTTATTGTTCCATTATTGTCGACGGAAATTATATTGGGAGCAGACTTTTTCAATGAATACAAAGCAATGTTAAACTTTCACGATGATGAAATAAGTTAGGAGAAAGAAGGTAAGTCAATAGCTTTGAAATTTGAAGATTGGCTCTTAAACCATGACGAGGAAATTAATCGGCTTTACCTTCTGTTAGACAACAGTTCGGAATTTTCTACGGAACTAGACACTAACAATCACTCTGCAAGTACTGACAGGGATGATATCGACGACACATTTGATACTAATGAGTTAATTCAGAATAAAATTCAAACAATTGAGAATTGTAATGACACTGATAGGCAGGACCTTTTTGAGATTTTACAAGCACATTCCATAGTTTTTACTCACAAAACAGGAACAATCAAGGGATTTCAATACCAATTTCGTGTTCGTGAGCATACTAAATTTTGTGTTAGACCATACGTAAATCCAGCACATTATAGGGACCATGTTAGAACAGAAATACAATCTATGCTTGACGAGGGCATTACTGAGCCTGCAGTAAGCTCGTACAACAATTCATTACATGTTGTTGAGAAGAAAAATGGATCGATCAGGCTTGTCTTAGATTCGAGACAAATCATTACTATCATCATTCCTGAAACAGACAGGCCGCAAACGTTGGAAGAACTTCTTCAAAATTTTAATGGTGTAAAAGTGTTGTCTTCCATTGATTTCAGATCCAGCATTTATCAGATCGAACTTCATCCAGAATGTAGAAAATACACAGCTTTTCTTTGTTTCGTCCTTTTTTATCAATTTCGGAAACTTCTTTTTGGTTTGAACATTTCTTCGGCAGCATTCACTCGTGGGCTAAATTCCATATTACCTGAGTTCTTAAAACGTCACATTACCTTATACGTGGACGATATTCTGATAGCAGAAGCCTCATGGGAACAACATAATCGCATCCTCAACAGTGTGTTACATGTTTTTTGCAGAGTCTGGAATTACAGTTAACTTGGAAAAGTCTGAATTCGGTAGGACAAGTTTTTGGAACATATTATTTCTTCTGAAGGCATTCAGACGGATCCTGAAAAGTTAGGAGCAATCAGAGCCATTCCAGTTCAATCCACAAAAATCAAGTCAGCAGTTTTCTAGGTCTCGTAAATTTTTACCGGCGTTCTGAATATGCAAATTGTAGTTACACCAAAACTTTGTTCTATCACTTGAAAAAATACTATTTGGAACTTGGACGAACAAGCACAGTTGGAATTCAATTCTTTAAAGAATCGCTACATAACGCGCTAATACTAGCTCATCCAGATCTGTCATCAAATTGCTTCTATAGTCGGTCTTGGTGCCCATTTATTTCAAGAAGCCATAGAAAATGGCACTACTGTTCAGAAAACCATTGCTTTTGCTAGCCGAGTGCTAACAAAATCTGAAAAAAATTATTCCGTTACTGAATAGAAGATTTAGCTATTATTTGGGAATTTAAGAAATTCCGTTTCTTTCTTGCTGGTAGGCACGTAAAAGTATACAGTAATCATCGTGAATTACAATTTCTTATGTCTTCAAAATTAAATCATGACAGGTTAAAACGTTGGGCATTGTTTCTGCAGGAATTCCACTTCACAATAGTCTACATTCCCGGCCAGGAGAACATTGTTGCAGACGACTGACACGCGCACCGGCTGGGCTTGAGAAAAGTAACACAGAAGGCAACCTCGAGAAGAATTTCGGTATTTTTTGCATTCAGAAAGTCGAATTTGAAAACTTCATCGCCACATCTTTAAAGGACATTGCTCATGAACAAGATAAATATCCGATTTAGAAAGACATCAAAAGTAAATGACATGAAAAGACACACACACAAATTCGGCATTATTATCTGGTTAGAAACAACATACTCTTCAAGCGCTGCACTGTTGATGACAAGCTATGGGTACTTTGCATTCCAGACGATTTTGTTAATAAGCTCATTTGGTACATTCATTTCAGTTACGCACATTTTGGTCCACTAAAATGTTATCATATTCTTCGGACGACTTGTTATTTTAACAATATGGAAAAGAGAATTCGAAGAGTCTTGTCTATTTGTAAACTTTGTCAAAAGGCTAAACCATCTACTATCTCACATCGTGCTCCGTTGTTTATTATCATTCCTTCTAAATTAAAAGAATTTGCTGCTGTTGATCTCTTGGGACCTCTTGTTAGAACATCGAATGGATTTTCGTTCGTTCTAGTCGATGTTGAACTTACTTCAAAATTTGTTTCTTTCACACTGTTACGTAAAGCCACTGGACGGTCTGCATCAAACGCCTTTGTTAAAAATTTCTTACGTGAAGTTGGGCACGTTAGTAAAGTCATTTCAGATAACGGACCGCAATTCAGGTCTGCTGTTTGGTCACGCATGCTTCGGAATCATAAAATCGAACCTGTTTTTATTTCATTGTACTCACCACATTGTAACCTGTCTGAACGACTTACGAAAGAAATCAATAAGCTTTGCAGACTTTATTGTCACAGAAAGCATCAGCATTGGGGCAGATATTTACACTTATTTCAAAACGTGCTGAATGAAATGCCTCATGACTCCACTGCTTTACCAGTTATAAATCAATAAGCTTTGCAGACTTTATTGTCACAGAAAGCATCAGCATTGGGGCAGATATTTACACCTATTTCAAAACGTGCTGAATTAAATGCCTCATGACTCCACTGCTTTACCAGCTATTCTTGTACTGAAGAATGAAGAACCACCGAACAGAATCAGAGGGCTTATACCTTTTCCGAATACACGTAAACTTCGACACAAAGACGTAATTGATATGGCTATTAAAAATATAAAATCGGCAGCAGACAAAAGGAGAAAACTACACGGTAAAGCAAATGCAATGAAATTATGTATTGGTCAGAAAGTTCTCATTAAAGCTCGTTCATTCTCACATAAGAAGAAACACTTGAGTCACAAATTCTTTCTGATTTACAATGGTCCTTACAGAATCCGACGTATACCACATGATAATTGCGTTGAAGTTGAAACTCTGCGTGAGTGAAGGATTGCACCACATTTCACATGTAAAACCGTTTACTGAGAGATAATCTGTTTTTTAACTTAGTCTTTGCCATAAAATTTTTCACTTCACATTATTAGTACGCTTTGTCACACTTAGAAGCTGTTAACATGCAACAATGTTTTGAAGTTAACTATCCAGTCTAGAACCTAGGAAACATATTTAGACAGTAATTACGAATGCATTGTTGTAGTGAACAGACGACACAGTGTTACTGTTTGTATACATTCTTGCTTGTTAGTTGCACGATTACGTAACGACTATAAGGCTTACATACTTAGAACATATGCTGCTAATGCGATTATAATGTAACATTTTGGTCTACTTGAAAAGACATTCTTTATTAAAAGTACTTTCTGAGAGATACCAGATGACACTGTGGTTAGTTTATTTGGCAGCTACACGATTATATCACGACGCTACTAATGAGTGACTCAATGTATATTATTGCTTTCGCGCTGTATCTGTTTTATATCTGCACAGTTTTTCTGAATTCTTCTGGAAAGTAAAACATGTTTTAGTAGTAACTTTTGTGGTATAGCTACAATGAGACAGCCTTTTTCGTAGCACAACAATACGTTACAGTATAGCACTTTCTTGATCACGGTAATGTACGTAAAACGATATCTATAACCATAGCATTTCACTTCTGTTTATTACGAGGTAAGTACATTGACTTCTGCAGAACGTAGCTTACGGAGGACGATAACTACGACACTTCGACAGAATTATCTTACAGCAAGACGCACAGTTTAGCGCTACAGGACACGCATTTGAATGATTAATTTTTGTACTTGAAACATTTATTTTTAAAGATTTTTCAACTACAAAGGTACAAAGGTTTTCCATGATACATTTCATTCCATTGCTGTAATCTGTAACACCTGAGGGTATAATTACATTAATCCTCAGGGGGTACACGCCTACTTTTTGTACTAAGCGTGGCGATCGCTAGAAGTCCTAGCTAATATGGTATTTCCTTATACAATTTTACACATCGGTACCATATTTCTCTAACACAGAATTGCACAGCTATCTGATCATTTTACTGAGAGAGACAAACATTTTTTTTTACTCCGTCAGTGACACATGTTTACGCAATTACACAGTTGGATAACTGCACACTTCTGAAATTGTATTTTGTCTGTACTTTGTGAACTCTTCATATTTTTTCGGAACCATTGTGATACTATGAGAGCTTTGAATGTCGTATTTGGTAAAGGATCATGATTTTTGAAGTACATTTGAGGTAGATGGCCTTTTTGAAGGTCTTGAAATTACTGAAACAAGCTGCGACTATTTTGAGATGTGATTGATCTGTTATGATGTTATTGTTACTATGATGATGTGTATTATGCTGGTGAGGTATGTTTATGACCAATAAGCTGATGCTACCATATATGAGGAATGTGATTACATGTTTATATGTATATGAACAATGAAAAAAAGAGGCCATTAATCTCACTATTGACATTCCTTTGTAGAAAGCATCGCAAATACGACACGCTCATTACTTGGAAACATATGATTACACTTTGGAGAATGATGGTTTTATGCTTTGCTTTGTACATAGTTCTTATTTCATTTGATATCTGGTTTCCAGCTGTGTTGCAGCATTGATTTTATAAAATAAAATTAAATGCATTTGCTAATATGAACACTTTCTGTCAACAGATCTATTAAATAACAATTTTATGATCCACATTCTTCGAAAGGAGCACTTGGAAAGGAAAGAACAATAAGAAGGATTAATAACAGTAGCTGCATACATAATTTTCTTTTCAAGTACTTGGTAATTTTTTGTAGAATAAGTTGTTGTGGTGCACCACTTTAATTAAATAGATGTTAAGATGTGATTAGACATTTCCCTTATCTGCATTGTTGTCTTTAGTGTACTATTTCTTCTGCTTGAGCTATGTCATATTAAGGTATAAGTTATTGCATTTGCTGCTGCTGTTTGCTGAATTTTACTTTGTATTACTCTGTTAAGCCAGTTTTACTACTGATTTATTTTTCTTGTTGCTGTGCATTGGCTCCTATTAGTTGTAATGTTGCATTTGCTTTGCTAATTTATATTTATTGCTGCTAGCTTTGCCAACTTGCATTTTTTTGCCATCGCTGTTTGTGTTAATTGATTTGTGCTGCTGCATTGCCTCGTCCCTTAGTATATATATCTGAGGTCAGTAGATTTAAGTTAACTTAAGAGGGGGTATACTATATAAGAAACTAACTATGGAGAATAAGGAAAGAATGCATTGAGAAGTTATACGAATAAGATTTGGGCTAAAATGAGTATTGTACAATGAGAAATAATTATTTTGAAAGAGGATATGAACCAAACAGTAGGGTTTAGGGACAACACATTTAGGTAGGATTTTCTTGAAAATAAATGACGAGGTAAGATAATGGAAAATAAATAATGAGGTATGAAATAAGTGAACATATAAATACAAAAAGCATGCTTGGATAGGATTTTTTTGGTGGAAACGAACATTGAAATAAGAGGAAACATCCATGGAATGAAGTTTTGGGTTGGTCTGCAGTACCAAATGTTTCACTGAAAACGAACCCTGTCCTTTCCTTTTGTTTTATTCCGCTATGTACTTGTGTACCCTTGCGTATTTGTGTTTTTCCTGTCTTTAAGTGTTTAGCTGATAAGAGTTATGTTGTAGAATTTTTCTAATAATATGTGATTTACTTTGTAAAGATGTTTAGACATTATTTATTCTGTTTTGTTTTAATGCTCATGTGTAAAGTTGATGTTTCGAAATTTATTCTGATCTTTTATGTATGTACTTAATTCCTTTAACCCTGATGTATATGTTATTTCGATTCTTTTGTAAAGCCCGTACTACTACAAATGTTATTTGTATTGTTATGTTCTTTAATGATGTATTTTGTACCTTTGTAATTGTATTCTCATGTTATAAAATTGTAACTGACACGAGTTCATCAAATTAAGTAACTTGTAGGCATTCATTTCAGTGCACACATTGCTGTTGGTCATAGTATATGCACAATATGTAAGAAGTTGGGACTGTTAGTGTTTGAACATGTGTTAATAATTCAGCAAGGGACTGGTTAACAGCATTGCGGGTTTTAAGGACAATTCCAAAAACTTTGTGAGTGCACAAGTGGTGGTTTATGGACTTGCTATATTGTCTGAAAGACTCTTTGATGGTGATTGTGCACCCACACAATCGCAAAAGATGGCTGCTGGCCATCTCTACAAGGACTACTGTGGGCCTGCACCTTTGATGGTCCACCAATACCATTATTTCTACAAGGACTGCAGTGGGTCTACACCTTCGATGGCCCACCAGTACCATTATTTCCACAAGAACTGTAGTGGGTCTGCACTTCTGGTGGTCCACCAATACCATAATCTCTACCAGGACTACAGTGGGTCTGCTCTGTGATGATCTACATACCAATATTCTTTAAAACTTCGACTGGCTCTGCTGTGGGTTTGCTCTGTTGTGGCCCATTACCTGCCTGCAAGTCATGAGTCAGCACTGTCTTTCCGTTGGAAGGACAACACTACTTCTTCAAGACTGCATGGAAATCCACTATTTCCATGTGCATTTTCTTTTTCTGATCAGACTTCGTGCAATGCAATTACTACTGTCATGAGTGATCAGGACTGTCTTTATGAGAAGAATTTTTGCTTTTGACCAACAGTGCATCCATAAGTGTATGCATTTGATATCTTTGTTATTGTAATTATGAAAACCTTTTCTTCAAATCTGTATTGGCCACTGCCCAAAACAATTTGTAAAATTTTTTGTGGGGAGCATGGGGGCTATGTAAGTAGGCTGTTTAGGTTTTTATGTTGGTAACGCCACGTAGCGCTCTGTGCTGTGTGCGTTGTGTGGCTGGTTGGCGTTGTTTCAATATTCGCTATTGTAGTGTTGGGCAGTTGGATGTGAACAGCTCGTAGCGTTGCGCAGTTGGAGGTGAACCGCTAGCAGTGGGGTTCAAATGGTTCAAATGGCTCTGAGCACTATGGGACTTAACTTCTTAGGTCAACAGTCCCCTAACTAACCTAAGGACATCACACACATCCATGCCCGAGGCAGGATTCGAACCTGCGACCGTAGTGGTCGCGCGGCTCAAGACTGTAGCGCCTAGAACCGTTCGACCACTCCGGTCGGCTGTATAGAACACTTGAAACGTTCAAACCACCGCCAGAACTTTTCTCTATCGTTTCCTAATCCAGTCTTTCAATTTTTTGAGAATAATCAAATAACTTTCGTTATTATAACTGTGCTTTAGGAACTTTGATAGCTGTTCTATACTGAAAGTATACTGTGCCTTAAAGAATCGAAATTCCATGTACAAAACGTCGTATACCCTGAAATGTGTGTCATACAATGACATAATTTTGCAAGTACATTCAGTGTACTGTCTGTAAAGTCGTTATGAATATTTTTAGTAGTAAAGAAGTAATAAGTTAAAACGTAACGCCTGATGATTAAATTTTAACACATGAAAAGAAAAAATGTAGTAAGGGATAAACTTTTTTCTCTTCGTTACTCTGTGCGGGATGTCAGGGAAGAAAAGTTTCGGAAAGGTTTGAAACTGCGTGTGAAGTTTGTTGGATGCCGCTAAGTGCTCACTTTTACAAATACTGGAAGAATACAGTCTGGGTAATTCGCTCTGTGAGTTACACTGGCTCAAGACATGTACACAGCTTTTAACCCTAATACTTAATGTGCTAAACATTAAGGCACGCCTGACCAAACACCTTCTGCCTAACGCTCCGAAAGCAGCAGTGAGTGGCGTTGAGTGGGGAGGAGGAAAAGGGAAAGGAAAGCTGCAGATGGTCACAGCGACAGCAAGGCAATCGGCCTGTGACAATTTGCTCGAAGTACTAATTGTGTGAAATTAGAATTACATGGTGTCTACGCACTCTTCCAATAAGGAGAAATTACATCATTCAGTGCTATGTGGTTTGAATGCCACGAAAAGCGCTCAATACGCCATAGTACTATTATGAGCTGGAAAAACATTCATTAGAACATCATTACAACTCCAGCCACAAAGACGATGTGATGCTCTTGTATTCGACGAAGGAAAGTGAATGCTGGCTGAACTTAAGGCTGCCATTGGAGGAGAAGTTGAGTTAGAAAAAAAAAAGTAGTGAAAATTTTTTTATGGTCGACATCACCAATTACTGAAATTCAATCTTTATATGCAACAGGAGAATTATTTGGTAAAATATATGGCACACAAGATTTATGTTGTCAAACAAAAACCAGCCATATGCAAAATTCAACTTCAAGTAGTTGACGTGGTACATATCCTGGAAATCAAGGAAATCTTTTGTGGCCCAGACAAGAGTGACTACGTTTCAATAATTGAAATATTTCATCATGAGTTCTCAAAGTGATTACAAAGCTTTGCACGTTTAATACCGATTTCCATTTATTTTTCAGACAATTGGCTGCTGATGTACCTCCCCATTACCGCCGACTTGAAATGGTCAGATGAGTATAGGGTAACATCAACAGCAGCAGAAAATTGTATAACGGGAGCAGGATTCGTTATTAATAGAAAGGCAGGGCGTTGAGTGTGTCACTGTGAAAATTAAAGTGATACAGTTGTTCCTATCAGAGTCGACAGCAAACCGACATCGACAACGGTAGTTCAGGTATACATGTCTATGTCACAAGCAGAAAACGAAGAGGTAGAGAAAGCATATGACGATACTGAAAGAGTAATAGAGTACGTAAAGGGAGATGAAAATTTTATAGTCATGGGGGACTGGCATGCAGTTGCAGGGAAGGAATGGAAGAAAAGGTTACAGGAGAATATGGGCTTGGGACAAGGAATGAGAGAGGAGAAAGACTAACTGAGTTCCATAATAAATTTCAGTTAGTAATAGCGAGAACTTTGTTCATGAATTACAAGAAGAGGAGGTAAACTTGGAAAAGGTAGGATGATACGGGAAGATTTCAGTCAGATTACATCATGGTCAGACAGAGATTCCGAAATCAGATATTGGATTGCAATGCGTACCCAGGAGCAGATACAGACTCAGATCACAATATAGTAGTGATGATTAGTAGGCTCAAGTTTAAGAGATTAATCAGGAAGAATCAATACGCAACGAAGTGGGATACGGAAGTACTAAGAAATGACGAGATACACTTGAAGTTCTCTAAGGCTATAGATTCAGCAATAAGGAATAGCTCAAAAAACAGTACAGTCGAAGAGGAATAGACATCTCTAAAAAGGGCAATCACAGAAGATGGAAAGCGAAACATAGGTACAAAGAACGTAACTGCGAAGAAACCATGGCTAACAGAACAAATATTTCAGTTGAGCGATGAAAGAAGGAAGTACAAAAACGTTCAGGGAAAATCAGGAATACGGATATACAAGTCGCTGAGGAATGAAATAAATAGGTGGTGCAGGCAAGCTAAGAAGAAATAGCTGCATGAAAAATTTGAAGAAATAGAAAAAGAAATGATTTTTTGAAGGAATGACTCAGCATATAGGAAAGTCAAAACAACCTACTGTCAAATTAAAAGCAGGAGTGGTAATATTAAGAGTGCAATGAGAATTACACTGCTAATTGCAGAGGAGAGAGCGGATATGTAGAAAGAGTGCTTTGGTGGCCTCTATGAGGGAAAAGATTTGTCTGGTGTGATAGAAGAAAAAACATGGAACGATTTAGAAGAGATAATGGGATCCAGTATTAGAATCCAAATTTAAGAGAGTTTTGGAGGGCTTAAGATCAAATAAGGCTGCAGGGATTGACAACATTCCATCAGAATTTGTAAGATCATTGGGGGAAGCGGCAACAAAAATACTATTGATGTTGGTGTGTAGAATGTATGAGTCTGGCGACATACCATCTGAGTTTCGGAAAAACGTCATCCACACAATTCCGAAAGCTGCAAGAGCTGACAAGTGCGAGAATTATCGCTCAAGCGGCTTAACAGCTCATGCATCCAAGTTGCTGACAAGAATAATATACAGAAGAATGGAACAGAAAATTGAGGATGTGTTAGGTGGCGATCAGTTTGGCTTTAGGAAAGGTAAAGACACCAGAGAAGCAATTCTGACGTTGCGGTCGATAATGGAAGCAAAAGTCGACCTGGATAAAACGTTTGACAATGTTAAATGGTGCAAGATGTTTGAAAGTCTGAGAAAAATAGGGGTAATCTATAGGGAGAGACTGTTAATATACAGTGTATACAAGGGCCAAGAGGGAATAATAAGAGTGGACGATCGATGACGGAGTGATCGGATTAAAAAAGGGTATAAAACAGGGATGTAGTATTTCGCCCCTACTGTTCAACCTGTACGTTGAAGAACCAATGACGGAAATAAAAGAAAGGTTCGGGAGTGGAATTAAAGTTCAAATTTAAATGATATCAATTGTACGATTCGCTGATGACATTGCTGTTCTGGATGGAAGAAGAATCACTTGATCTGCTAAATGAATGATTAATCTAATGAGTAAAGAATATGGATTGAGTGAAAACCGAAGAAAGACGAAAGTAATGAGAAGTAGCAGAAATGAGAACATCGAGAAACTTAACATCAGGATTGATGGTGTCTAAGTGAATGAGGTTAAGGAATTCTACTATCTAGGCAGAAAATTAACCAGTGACGGTCGGAGCAAGGAGGCCATCAAAAGAAGACTAGTACTGGCAGAAAGGGCATTCCTGGTCAAGAGAAGTCTACTAGTATCAAACATACGCCTTAATTTGAGGAAGAATTTTCTGACAACATACGTTTGGAGCACAGCATTGCATGGTAGTGAAATGTGGCCTGTGGGAAAAGAGGAACAGAAGAGAATCGAAGTACTTCTAGACGCGGTGCTACAGACAAATGACGAAAATTAGGTGGAATGAGGAGAATCTGCGCAGAATCGGTGAGGAAAGGAATATGTGGAAAACACTGACAAGGAAAAGGGACAGGATGGGTCCCACGTGAATTTTTCCCAGAGTACAATGGAGCCGCCGCCAACTTGTCTCCGCCCCGCAGTACAAGTGTCAAGGAGCTATTCCCCTGGAATACGATTGATTCGCACCTTCCCATCGGGCCTCACCAGACCATACTACTCTCTACCCTTGCGTCAACGTCCAGTGCCGATGGTCACGTGCCCAGCTAAGTCGTAGTTGGCGATGTGGTAGTACTAACATTGGCACATGCATGGGTAATTGGCTGTGGAGGACCATCGTTAGGAGTGTTCGGAGCACTGTGTGTTCAGACACACTTTTACTGTGCCCAGCATTAAAGTCTAATGTTAGTTTCGCCACAGTTCACCGCCTGTCCTGTTTTGCCAGTTTGCCCAGCCTACAACGCCGACATTGGTTTCGCCATGTGTTCAAGACCCACACCACGACACTCTTCGAACTACCGGCAAGTCGTGCAGTTTCCGACATCCTCGTGCCGAGCCTCTGGGCCATGACAATCTGCCCTTGGTCGAACTCAGATCGTGCGCCTTCTCCGTTCTACACGCGGACAGCACTCTCACTTACACATGTACCGCGCGTTTGTCTAACTAGGAGTCATTCATTGGCAGGTGACGCTACTATCGCCTGAACGAGTTTATATCGACAGTAGGTCGGTGGTCGTAATGTTCTGGCTGGTCAGTGTATGTCTCAGGTGGAGAGGCAACGGGAAAAGCATGCGAAGTTCAGAAGAACGCGAAATCCCGAAGATTGGCTAAAATTTACAGACGCGCGAAATTTGGCACGAACTTCAATGCGAGATGCCTTTAATAGGTTCCACAACGAAACATTGTCTCGAAATTTGGTAGAAAATCCGAAGAAATTCTGGTCGTATGTACAGTACACAAGCGGCAAGACGCAGTCAATACCTTCGCTGCGCAGTGCCGATGGCACTGTTACCGACGGCTGTGCCGCTAAAGCGAAGTTATTGATCGCAGTTTTCCGAAATTCCTTCACCAAGGAAGACGAATGGAATATTCCAGAATTTGAAACACGAACAGCTGCTAGCATGAGTTTCTTAGAAGTAGATACCTTAGGGGTTGCGAAACAACTCAAATCGCTTGATACGGGCAAGTCTTCAGGTCCAGATTGTATACCGATTAGGTTCCTTTCAGATTACGCTGATACAATAGCTCCCTACTTAGCAATCATATACAACCGCTCGCTCACCGATAGATCTGTACCTACAGATTAGAAAATTGTGCAGGTGGCAACAGTGTTTAAGAAGGGTAGTAGGAGTAATCCATCGAACTACAGACCTATATCATTAACGTCGGTTTGCAGTAGGGTTTTGGAGCATATACTGTATTCAAACATTATGAATCACCTCGAAGGGAGCGATCTATTGATACGCAATCAGCATGGTATCAGAAAACATCGTTCTTGTGCAACGCAGCTAGCTCTTTATTCGCACGAAGTAATGGCCGCTATCGACAGGGGATCTCAAGTTGATTCCGTATTTCTAGATTTCCGGAAAGCTTTTGACACCGTTCCTCACAAGCGACTTCTAATCAAGCTGCGGGTCTGTAGGGTATCGTCTCAGTTGTGCGACTGGATTCGTGATTTCCTGTCAGGAAGGTCGCAGTTCGTAGTAATAGACGGCAAATCATCGAGTAAAACTGATGTGATATCAGATGTTCCCAAGGGGAGCGTCCTGGGACCTCTGCTGTTCCTTATCTATACAAATGACCTGGGTGACAATCTGAGCAGTTCTCTTAGGTTGTTCGCAGATGATGCTGTAATTTACCGTCTAGTAGGGTCATCCGAAGACCAGTATCAGTTGCAAAGTGGTTTAGAAAAGATTGCTGTATGGCGTGGCAGGTGGCAGTTGACGCTAAATAACGAAAAGTGTGAGGTGATCCACATGAGTTCCAAAAGAAATCCGTTGGAATTCGATTACTCGATAAAAAGTACAATTCTCAAGGCTGTCAATTCAACTAAGTACGTGGGTGTTAAAATTACAAACAACTTCAGTTGCAAAGACCACATAGATAATATTTTGTGGAAGGCGAGCCAAAGGTTGCGTTTCATTGGCAGGACACTTAGAAGATGCAACAATCCCACTAAAGAGACAGCTTACACTACACTCGTTCGTCCTCTGTTAGAATATTGCTGCGCGGTGTGGGACCCTTACCAGGTGGGATTGACGGAGGACATCGAAAGGATGCAAAAAAGGGCAGCTCGTTTTGTAATATCACGTAATAGGGGAGAGTGTGGCAGATATTATACGCGAGTTGGGATGGAAGTCATTAAAGCAAAGACGTTTTTCGTCGCGGCGAGATCTATTTACGAAATTTCAGTCACCAACTTTCTCTTCCGAATGCGAAAATATTTTGTTGAGCCCAGCCTACATAGGTAGGAATGATTATCAAAATAAAATAAGAGAAATCAGAGCTCGAACAGAAAGGTTTAGGTGTTCGTTTCTCCCGCGCGCTGTTCGGGAGTGGAATGGTAGAGAGATAGTATGATTGTGGTTCGATGAACCCTCTGCCAAACACTTAAATATGAATTTCAGAGTAGTCATGTAGATGTAGATGTAGATTGTACGTGTATAGTCGTGCCAGAGTGGCAAAAAGGGACCATCATGTTTGGAAGTGTCCATGGCCGTACGGTGTGAGAGGTTAGATTTGTTGGTATTACGCGGAGGACTGCTCAGTATGTCTATAAGCAGTGGTGTAACACTCGTGGCTAAAAAATACGACGTCAGAATTGTGGTCGGAAAAAGATCCTGACAGAGGGACAGGAGATGCGTTTCACAGCTTATGAATCAAAATCAGTTTCAAAGCCGACAGGTATTTCTGCAGTCAGTGAATGAAGGTCCTTACCCAGCTGTCAGAGGGCGAATATTGCAATGGGATCTGCATGCAATAACCATTTGGAGTCGGCGCCATTGCTCAGACAGGCACATAAAGATGACAACACCCTATTACATCTCGATTAGCCTTCAAAATCACCTTGCTTGAGCACCACAGAAAATCTGTGGGGACGTGTTGGAATAACTGGTAAAACGAAACATCAGTATTCGTACAATTTGTTGGAACTGAGCAATTCAATTCTCAGCTAGTGGTGCAACCTGTATGCGACGTACCTGCACGAACTTGTGGACTCACTTCCTACCCAAATCCAGGTGGCTGTCAAGTCCAGGGGCGAAATTACACGCTATTAAACTATGCATCTCTAGGGGTGGCTCCTTTTTTTGTCTGGTGAGCTTATTAGCGAATGGCGTACCAGTTTAGAAGTGGAGCCGATTATTCGTTATGGAATGCATCAATGCGGCACCATAAAGTTTGTGCTTTTGGGCTGTAAGTACTAGATTCTCGTACGTAGTACCTGTTTCTTTTCCTGCTGGCGGGAAGAAGTGGAGCGCCGAGGCGTCTTCGGGAGTGGGACTGGCGGCGGAAGAACCATTCCGGTTTAACGGCGGCCCCTATCGACCGCGCGGTCAGCCGCGGCTGCGGGAGGTGACCCACTGGCTGGCGCTGAGAGCCGCGGAACGCCCGCCTGCCACGGAACTATGCAAATTGCCTCCAGCAACTCCAGCCTTATCTCTCCAGCCTACCATTCCTTTGTGGACCTACCACTTCCTTGCATGTCTAAATTACATCGGATCTACCGAGAAGAACTGCTGGGCTCGTACTCTGAACTTCATCCGTAGCCAGATTTACCAAGATTATCCGAAACTCGCTCAGTTAAACGTGAGAACGCTAGTTTCAAGGAACCCAAAGCAAGTAATTCCACCTTCCTAGTGAAAATGCAGCTAGTTTATGGTCTGTGGTTATTCCATTTTTATGACTCTCCAACAGCGAAAAGGAGAAATCAATAACGACAACTTGTTCAAAATGGCTCTGAGCACTATGGGACTCAACTGCTGAGGTCATTAGTCCCCTAGAACTTAGAACTAGTTAAACCTAACTAACCTAAGGACATCACAAACATCCACGCCCGAGGCAGGATTCGAACCTGCGACCGTAGCGGTCTTGCGGTTCCAGACTGCAGCGCCTTTAACCGCACGGCCACTTCGGCCGGCAACGACAACTTGTCAGGGTGCACATTGCCCCTGATATCCCACGGCTTTCTTTTTCTTTTTTTTCTTTTTTTTTTTTGTAGAAATAATATTATTAATCTTAGACTGAATTCTCGGAATACGTTACCAATATACGAACTGGAACATTACAAATGGAATAATACCGGAAAAATAGATAGAATTTGTTTAAAATTGGTATAAGAAAAGTTTTAAGAAAATGAACTGACATTTCATTTTTATTTTCCTTTCTGACCATATTTTATCGAGAACTGCTGGCACATATTACCTATTAAGAAAAGCGCCATCTGTTAACGCATCGCGGACGACAGCTGTAAAAAATCACAAGAAATCGGCAGAAGGCGCAACGCATGAGCTCCAAAGCGCTACCATCAGTGTAACTAGCACAACGAATGTACGTATGGAGTTAAAAATAATGGGATATAATGGCGGAGCAGCCCCTCAGACGTCACACATTTCTGGAGTAAGTGCTATACGACGCTTGAGGAAATGTAAAGAGCGACGTCATTGGACAGTGGGTGACGGGAAACACCTTTACTGATTAACCACGCTGTACTCTGTGGCAATCGGATGGAAGCTTTAGGTTTTGACGAATGCCTGGAGAACATTATCTACCATTATGTAAAGTGCCAACAGTGGATTATGGAGGAGGTAGTATAGCTGTATTGGATGTTTCTCGTCTTTAGGATGTGGTCCACTTACTGGGCTTGAGGAAACACTACATGCTCAATGATATGAAGACATTTTACAGCGTTGTATACTGTGCACAATGGAGGAACAGTTCGGAGATTAAGACTGTTTGAATCAGTAGGATAAACCATTCTGTCATAAAGTGGCGTGAGTGAGGCAATAGTTTGTAGACGATAACCTTCCTGAAGTAGACTGGCCTGCACCGTATTTCGACCTGAACACAATGGAATACCTTTGGGATGAGATAAGCCCCAGCGTCCAAAATCCCTAACTTCTTCTTCCTCAAACGTTTCTGCTCATGCAGGTCTTTCACAGAGTCTCTTCCAAGCTTCTCTTTCCCCCACAGTCTATCATTTAGCATCTCTTCGGTTCACATAATCCTTCTCCTGGTCTTCTCTCCATCTTGTTTTTGGCCTTCCAATTGGTCTTAGTCCATATTCGGCCCATTCTTGGGCTCTTCTCGAAAGTCTTTCTGGTCGCATTCTGTTTTATTTGGCCAAACCATTTAAGTCTATTACTCTACATAGTTTCTTTTAGAGACTTAACCTGTAGCGTGTTTCGTATTCTTTCATTCCTTTATGCTGCCTCTTCTCGTCTCACACAGGATCTTTCGTAGAAAGGGCATCTCTATGGCTTGTATTCTGCTCAGATTTTTCTGTGTCCACGTCCAACATTCTGATATAAATGTCAGAATTGTAAGATAATATGACTTTTATATCATGATCTTTGCTTTAGAAAGTATTTTCCAATTTCTTATTATGTCCGATATGCAATACAATTTCGAACGATTTTCTATTCTCTCCGAAATTTCATCCTTGATGTTTGCTATATATTTGAACGGATCTACCTGTTTCATAATTTTTCCATAGCAAGCTACATCCTTATTTTTTTCATTTTTCCTGCTGATTTTCATTATTTCGCTTTTTGTTAAGCTTATTTCAGTTCTTTCTTCTTCAGTTACTCTCTCCAAGATGTTTAGTATTCTTACAATTTCTGCTCATTTTCTTCCGAAATCATCACATCTGCGTATGCTATAATTTTCATATAATCTGTTGTTACCCCATGGCGAACTTTCCTTATGATGTGGTCCATGAACATATTAAAAAACACTTATGAGAACACTTTTCCTACATATTTACGTATTTATTGCTTTCAGTCGTATTAACAAATTCTAACACTCAGCGTTAGTTGCGAAAATGATTTTACCCAAAAAACTTTGCTGGTATCAAATATTGACTTGTAAGCGAGAAAGATCATTCTGAAACTGTACATCTGGAGCATAAGTATGCAGAAGATCGCAGCTCAAGCTACAGAAAGCCCGATGCCGTCAATAACAGTTGAAAGACTGACAAAATATATAGTGAACAGAAGTAGCAGCACATGCTTGGAATGGCCGATAGTACAAAACGCTATTACATATCTGGAGCTCAACGCCGATTGCTGCCCTTCCATCTATATTTTTATGACATCACATATCATTCTACAAGACAGCGATGAAATGTCTCTTACGAGTTTCAGCTCAAACTGTCCGTAAAACGTCGTATTATGTTTCCTCGTGCGCCTGTAGCCGACGTGTTTACGAGCTTTACTTCTTTTTAACGACATTCAACCGAAATTTCTTCCGCATCAAATAATGTGTTCTCCATGTGCGTTCGGTCAGCCAGGATAGAACAGGTTGACCTTCCCTGGCAATAATCTCGATAATCTGCATCGTACGGTTTTCACATAGTTTTGTAGCATAAGAAGCCCTTCAGTACTTATTTGCATTTAAAAATTAAAATAACGATATACACAAAACTGTTTGTCCTATATCATAAATAAGATTTTTAAAATCTCTTTCTTCTAATTGAGAGTATAGAACGTGGTAATTTCTTTGGAATGTATACCGAACTGACGCAGTAGAGATCAACATTGGCGAAATCAAACATATTATACAATCTGAGGACAAATTCTATTATCTGAATTGCGTTAAAAAATAAAATCACCAACAACAGAGTATTTCCTTGTGTATTCAGCAATAGGATTCTACTGTAAACTCCGTTCATATTTGAAACTTCCTGGCAGATTAAAACTGTGTGCCAGACCGAGACTCGAACTCGGGATCTTTGCATTTCGCCAGCAAGTGCTCTACTCTACTCTACTCTGCTCTGCTCTGCTCTGCTCTACTTCTGTGAAGTTTGGAAGGTAGAAAACGAGGTAATGACGGAAGTAAAACTGTAAGGACGGGTCCTGAGTTGTACTTGGGTAGCTCAGTTGGTAGAGCACTTGCCCGCGAAAGTCAAAGGTCCCGAGTTCGAGTCTCGGTCTGGCACACAGTTTTAATCTGCTAGGAAGTTTCAAAATCAGCTCACACTCCGCTACAGAGTGAAAATTTCATTCCGTTCAAATTTGTATTCACACAGAAGTCGCTGTAATGGTGAAGGCTAAAATCCTTTGGTGTTTCTAAATTTTTAATTTAGATAGTTTTTTTAAAGAAGTCATATTAACAATATAATAGACTTAACAAAGTCCGATGTGAAAGAAGTGAAAAATGTCACATGAAAATCCTGAGCTGACTGGGTATCTAACCAGAAACCTTCGGAACCGCTGTCTGGTTCTTTACCAGTTACCACTGAGACACACAAACAGCGCCAATATCACGACACTGAGAGCCATCTGTCCTGTTCGGTTTGTGTATATGCCCACGGCACCGAATACTTGGCACCACTAGCAAGTTGGTTGGTTGGTTGGTTGATGGGATTGAAGGGACCAGACTGTTATGGTCATCGGCCCCCACTGGCAAGTCTGGACAGGGTATCTGCCCTCTAGGCAGTTAGTAAATTGATGGTGACGAAGTTCCAGCTGAAAGACATCTCTGAAGATAACGTTGAGTCCTGATTGGATGGTCCCTCCGCTTGCAGTTGGGATACGGTTTCCTATATTCGTTCACCAATCCCACCTGGACGTGTCAGCAATAATGTCCGTACAGAATCGTGACCGTCCTCGATGCAAAAGTTCTGTTGGGAGTTAAAGCACTCGGCAATTGACATCCAGCATTATGCAGGTGGTAGCTTCCAAAGCATTTTGTGTCGTCTTCTGCGTAAACCAATCGTTCGGATGCTGGATAGAATCAGTATACAATTACTAGCACTCGTAGATTTTCCATCTTTCCTCCTTTCTGGGCTCTCTCACATTTTTCTGATAATGATAATCAACACAGTGGTTAGCTTGTTATCCTCGTCTCTACTCATACTTGATGTTGCAAATTGGGAAAACATATGGTTTAAATCTGTACTGCAACAGTATTTTTGAAATTCATGTTCATACATACAGCATCCCTAGTGGTGACATTACGTGCTTAATCGCTACTTGACAAAGTGCTTTAATACGAGTATGGAATTCATCACAAAATAAAAATTCTGGAAAGCCATATAATTTAAATATCTGAATAATGAGTAACTAGCATTTGCCATACGACCATTGGAAACTTCTGTTTCCCTTGTAATTCTGGCAATGGAAAAAACTCGTTGTTCTAGAGAGGTACTGTACTATACAGTGTTCTAAACCTTTACAGCTAAAATTTTACAGATGGCAGAGGATCCTAAGATGAGAATCTTGAGAAAAGAAACCAATAGTAGAAAATTAATCTTTAATTTTTATTGACATAAACTACTTACACCTTATTAGCAACATATTACACTCATAAAAAATGTTGAAGTGGCGACTATAAATCCCAGTGCTTGCATTACAAAAGTGTATAAAATTTCGTTTCCGTGCCTCAAATGTCCCTTACGAGAACTTACTGATTAATCAGTTATCCATACTGACTCAACATGACGAATCTATACTACTACTAAAGACAACTGCTATTGTGGCATTCGAATTGTGAAATAATACGGGAGAGCGTTGCACCTTGGAACAATTGTCAGATATTCTTCGCCTGTAGATGGCTCGCTAACACAATCATGTTTAATATATTTTATTACCCCATTTTTAAATGACAGTATTCACATTTTATGTACTGCAGTCTTTTTCTGAAATTACAAAACTATTCCAAAAATGTAAGCATTTTTCAAACGTGGAAAAATGTTTCAAGGTACATCATGGTCATGTACCTAGCTACAAATATTCTATTGAAATTAAAACATATTGTCAGTGCTCTACTTAATAGTCTCACTCCACTACATATCTATAACCAGTAAGTTAAAGCAAATTTACTGATGCAGTATCAAAAATCAATTACAAGTTAATAGCAATTTAAAACAGAAGCTGTTGAAAACTAATATAAATTTCCGTTTTCAAGGTATGTAAAATTGTTATGATAACAAAGAAGTTCAGTTCATTTGAAATACCACATTTCGATAATAGAAGACATTCTTTCATTTCAAGGTATAAGATGGTGCCTGGCTGGCGAAGTATGGCTTATCTGTCCGTAAGTTACGTAACCAGTTTTAAAAATACAGGGTGTAACAATTGTAAATGCAGATATTTCTGGATGGTACACTGAACAACATTACGTCAGTATTTACGTCATTCGCAGACTAACTATTATAGCTATTGGGAGTAGCATGTTTTTAGGTTGGTTAGTACTTCCAAGTAGATGTGGCAAGAGCGTGCCATTAATGCTTGATTTCCCCTGGGCAGCAGGCCAGGTGTTGAAGTCTGATGAGTGGACACACAACGCTTAGTCTACACTGACAGGTGTAGTCCACTTAGTACTGCAGTTACGATTAAGCAGAAAACGTCAGGTAGTTAATTATGTAACGTATTTGTGAGAAGACAGTTCGACTCAGAGAAAGAACAACCAATACATTGATGTGTGTACATATTAAGGTACTACATATAAAAATATCTTCAGTAATAGCCTGTTACCCCTGTATACATAATTTTATACAGTATAAGAATTTGTAACTGAAGAATTAAGAATATCTTCCAAATAGCTTTTTTACTTGGCATTTAAATGTGTAGAACAACTTGTATTTGCAAATGCTGCACAAAACACAACCTCTTTTCTCATACGACGAAAACTAGTGGCCAAGCGGTTCTAGGTGCTTCAGTCCGGAACCGCACTGCTGCTACCGTCGCAGGCTCGAATCCTACCTCGGTCGTGGATGTGTGTTGTGATGTCCTTAGGTTGGTTAGGTTTTTTTTTTTTTTTTTTTTTTTTTTTTTTTTTTTTTTTTTTTTTTTTTTTTTTTGTCATCAGTCTACTGACTGGTTTGATGCGGCCCGCCCCGAATTCCTTTCCTGTGCTAACCTCTTCATCTCAGAGTAGCACTTGCAACCTACGTCCTCAATTATTTGCTTGACGTATTCCAATCTCTGTCTTCCTCTACAGTTTTTGCCCTCTACAGCTCCCTCTAGTACCATGGAAGTCATTCCCTCATGTCTTAGCAGATGTCCTATCATCCTGTCACTTCTCCTTATCAGTGTTTTCCACATATTCCTTTCCTCTCCGATTCTGCGTAGAACCTCCTCATTCCTTACCTTATCAGTCCACCTAATTTTCAACATTCGTCTATAGCACCACATCTCAAATGCTTCGATTCTCTTCTGTTCCGGTTTTCCCACAGCATGTTTCACTACCGTACAATGCTGTACTCCAGACGTACATCCTCAGAAATTTCTTCCTCAAATTAAGGCCGGTATTTGATATTAGTAGACTTCTCTTGGCCAGAAATGCCTTTTTTGCCATAGCGAGTCTACTTTTGATGTCCTCCTTGCTCCGTCCGTCATTGGTTATTTTACTGCCTAGGTAGCAGAATTCCTTAACATCATTGACTTCGTGACCATCGATCCTGATGTTAAGTTTCTCGCTGTTCTCATTTCTACTACTTCTCATTACCTTCGTCTTTCTCCGATTTATTCTCAAACCATACTGTGTACTCATTAGACTGTTCATTCCGTTCAGCAGATCATTTAATTCTTCTTCACTTTCACTCAGAAGAGCAATGTCATCAGCGAATCGTATCATTGATATCCTTTCACCTTGTATTTTATTTCCACTCCTGAACCTTTCTTTTATTTCCATCATTGCTTCCTCGATGTACAGATTGAAGAGTAGGGGCGAAAGGCTACAGCCTTGTCTTACACCCTTCTTAATACGAGCACTTCGTTCTTGATCGTCCACTCTTATTATTCCCTCTTGGTTGTTGTACATATTGTATATGACCCGTCTCTCCCTATAGCTTACCCCTACTTTTTTCAGAATCTCGAACAGCTTGCACCATTTTATATTGTCGAACGCTTTTTCCAGGTCGACAAATCCTATGAAAGTGTCTTGATTTTTCTTTAGCCTTGCTTCCATAATTAGCCGTAACGTCAGAATTACCCCTCTCGTCCCTTTACTTTTCCTAAAGCCAAACTGATCGTCACCTAGCGCATTCTCAATTTTCTTTTCCATTCTTCTGTATATTATTCTTGTAAGCTGCTTCGATGCATGAGCTGTTAAGCTGATTGTGCGATAATTCTCGCACTTGTCAGCTCTTGCCGTCTTCGGAATTGTGTGGATGATGCTTTTCCGAAAGTCAGATGGTATAACGCCAGACTCATATATTCTACACACCAACGTGAATAGTCGTTTTGTTGCCACTTCCCCCAATGATTTTAGAAATTCTGATGGTATGTTATCTATCCCTTCTGCCTTATTTGACCGTAGGTCCTCCAAAGCTCTTTTAAATTCCGATTCTAATACTGGATCCCCTATCTCTTCAAAATCGACCTCTGTTTCTTCTTCTATCACATCAGACAAATCTTCTACTTCATAGAGGCTTTCAATGTATTCTTTCCACCTATCTGCTCTCTCCTCTGCATTTAACAGTGGAATTCCCGTTGCACTCTTAATGTTACCACCGTTGCTTTTAATGTCACCAAAGGTTGTTTTGACTTTCCTGTATGCTGAGTCTGTCCTTCCGAGAATCATATCTTTTTCGATGTCTTCACATTTTTCCTGCAGCCATTTCGTCTTAGCTTCCCTGCACTTTCTATTTATTTCATTCCTCAGCGACTTGTATTTCTGTATTCCTGATTTTCTCGGAACATGTTTGTACTTCCTCCTTTCATAATCAACTGAAGTATTTCTTCTGTTACCCATGGTTTCTTCGCAGCTACCTTCTTTGTACCTATGTTTTCCTTCCCAACTTCTGTGATGGCCCTTTTTAGAGATGTCCATTCCTCTTCAACTGTACTGCCTACTGCGCTATTCCTTATTGCTGTGTCTATAGCGTTAGAGAACTTCAAACGTATCTCGTCATTCCATAGTACTTCCGTATCCCACTACTTTGCGTTGATTCTTCCTGACTAATGTCCTGAACTTCTGCCTACTCTTCATCACTACTATATTGTGATCTGAGTCTATATCTGCTCCTGGGTACGCCTTACAATCCAGTATCTGATTTCGGAATCTCTGTCTGACCATGATGTAATCTAATTGAAATCTTCCCGTCTCTCCCGGCCTTTTCCAAGTATACCTCCTCCTCTTGCGATTCTTGAACAGGGTATTCGCTATTACTAGCTGAAACTTGTTACAGAACTCAATTAGTCTTTCTCCTCTTTCATTCCTTGTCCCAAGCCCATATTCTCCTGTAATCTTTTCTTCTACTCCTTCCCCTACAACTGCATTCCAGTCGCCCATGACTATTAGATTTTCGTCCCCCTTTACATACTGCATTATCCTTTCGATATCCTCATACACTTTCTCTATCTGTTCATCTTCAGCTTTCGACGTCGGCACGTATACCTGAACTATCGTTGTCGATGTTGGTCTGCTGTCGATTCTGATTAGAACAACCCGGTCACTGAACTGTTCGCAGTAACACACCCTCTGCCCTACCTTCCTATTCATAACGAATCCTACACCTGTTATACCATTTTCTGCTGCTGTTGATATTACCCGATGCTCATCTGACCAGAAATCCTTGTGTTCCTTCCACTTCACTTCACTGACCCCTACTATATCTAGATTGAGCCTTTGCATTTCCCTTTTCAGATTTTCTAGTTTCCCTACCACGTTCAAGCTTCTGACATTCCAGGCCCCGACTCGTAGAACGTTGTCCTTTCGTAGATTATTTAATCTTTTTCTCATGATAACCTCCCCCTTGGCAGTCCCCTCCCGGAGATTCGAATGGGGGACTATTCCGGAATCTTTTGCCAATGGAGAGATCATCATGACACTTCTTCAATTACAGGCCACATGTCCTGTGGATACACGTTACGTGTCTTTAATGCAGTGGTTTCCATTGCCTTCTGCATCCTCATGTCGTTGATCATTGCTGATTCTTCCGCCTTTAGGGGCAATTTCCCACTCCTAGGACAAGAGAGTGCCCTGAACTTCTATCCGCTCCTCCGTCCTCTTTGACAAGGCCGTTGGCAGAATGAGGCTGACTTCTTATGCCGGTAGTCTTCGGCCGCCAATGCTGATCATTTATCAAAATTTAGGCAGTGGCGGGGAGCGAACCCGGGACCGAAGACGTTTTGATTGAGAATCAAAGACGCTACCCCTAGACCACTTTTTTCCCTTAAAAAGCCCCTTAGGAAAATGGAACTAAAAAAAAAACAAATAAAATAAAAAATAAAAAACCTAAGTGCCACCGCCACTTGTCATATGATTACATTTAGGGAGCGTGTACAAATGAGAATTCTAGTAACTAAGTGTTACAAGTCTGTGTTACAACAACAGAGGTGGCATAAAAGAGTAATCAAAAAATAAAAATATACACCACTGATGTAATTCTAACTAAAAGGTTCTTCAATAATGTAACTGGTTTCACTTGGAGCCTCGCCATCGTTATCTGAAATCTCCAATAGCGCCTTTGAAGGGCAGCTGTAACGGAGGCATTCTGCTTCGCTTGTGCCTCAAGGAAAACAGTATCCTTGCAGCAGCTTGTCTCTTCCTTTGGTCATGGCTGACAAGGCAGAACGTTGAGCCGTTAGTGTGATGCGGCACAGCACATTAACCACAGCCTGGCACTCCCCAGCTGAGTGGGGGGTTAACAAAAACGCTGCGTAAATAATTTGCGAAGAGCGTACGGTATTTCGGTGTGCTTTCGAGGGCATTGTGAGCATTTTGCAGGAACCACCAGTAATCAAGCTGCTCTTTCTCTCCGTCGCTAAAGATGTAGGCGACGGTAAGTCCTTTGAACCATGTAAGCGCATGATATTTTGCAGCCGGAAAGTAAGTTTCATCGGGACAGAGTAGGGTCTGCGGGTCAATCATATCAGGTGTGACCCGGAGGTTGCAAGCCAATATCTTCTGTGTTAGTCGCCAAACTCCGGACGATGATGTGCAAGTAAAACGATGTTCATCGGTGTCCAAAAGGTGACAATCTGGGCAATAAGGGGAGTCTGCCAGTCCAATAATGTGAAGTCGCTGGCGTGTGGCATATTTTTTGTTGGCGATCTGATACCACTTCGAACGCACCGTGGATGACAGAAAGTGGTGGTATATCGTTTTCCACACTCTTGGCCAGTGAACCGTAGGGTACTTGTTTTCCACCACGTTATGGTGAACAGCCCGCAGAAGGTTGGTATAAAAATCTTTCGCCTTTGATGGACGTGTGGCGGAGAGATTCGAGCTGATATAGCTGTAATCAAGAATGAAGGTCGACACATGGGAGAGCTGTGGTGCGACGTGCGCAACCGACACCGGCGGGACGTTAGAGGCTGGCATCAGAACCTGTAGTAAACGACCCGTGAGAGAGGTATATTGACTTTTCCATCGTTTCCTCATGTTGTTCATGTAAAGGGCAGCTGCTCTCGCCCTGACGTTGACCAATCCCAGCCCTCCTTTGTGCCCTGGGACGGTAAGAGTGTCGTATCGTACTTTAAAAATATGACCTGCGGAAACGTAGTAACTGAAGGCCGCCTGAAGCCGGCGACCTATCTGCAGCGGTAGTGGGAGGACCTGTGCCACGTGGTTGAGTTTTGATGCTACGTAGAGGTTCAGGTATTCAACATGTTGTAGCCGATTCGAGTCCCGGAGCAGGTTCTGTCGCACCATTGCGCGTATGATCTGTAATAACCGTCGGTAGTTTGCTGCAGCTGTTTTACGTACATCTTTCTTGAACTTGATTCCCAAATATCGCAGATCAGAAACTGATGGGAGGGGAGCGAGGGCTTCCGGTCCGAGACCACGCCCAATGTCCAACGCCTCCGACTTGTTGATGTTCAGAAGACTGCCTGCGGCCTGTCCGTATCGCTCAATACAGGTTAGTACGCTTTGAACTTCGACATTGGAACGAACCAGCAGTAGCAGGTCGTCAGCGTATGTCCTATAGCGAAAGGTGACGTCCCGCAGCGTAATGCCAGATAAGCGGTGGTTAAGGCCCCCTAGGAGTGGCTCGAGTGCGATTGCATAAAGGTAGGTAGAAAAGGGACAACTCTGTCGTAGAGACCTCTTAATGGGTACTGGTCCTACCGTCCTTCCATTGACCTGGACGTGTGAGCTGGCTGCGGTCCAAAGACACCGTAGGGTGTCGATGAGGCCCGGGGGGAATCCCATACAGTCCATCACTCGTAGGAGGAAGTTATGGTGCACTCTATCAAAGGCGCGGTTGAAATCGACGGAGACGATCGCTGCTCTCAGTCAGACGGCACGCAGAAGCGATCGCTATTAAGTCCCTGCAGTCACCGGTGGCCATGTGTATGTTGGCTTCTCCCCCCTGCGACGTCTGTTCTGGAGCGAGGATCATCGGCAAAGGCGTCTTAATACGGCTCGTCATAACCCTGGTGAAAATCTTGTAATCGGCGTTCAGCATTGTAAGCGGCCGATAGTCGTTAATCGATAGCCCTCCACCTGGCTTGTGTACTGGTATGAGGAGACCTTCTACAAACGCTGTCGGCACAACACAGTCTGGAGACATAAGTTCGCGGAACATTATAACCCAGCGAGGCATCATGATGTCACGGAAAGTCCGGTAGAATTCGATGGGCAATCCATCAGGTCCAGGAGATTTATTGGCCGCACCTTTGTCCACGGCGTCTTCGACTTCTTCGAGTGAGATTTCCTCTGTTAGTGCATTCACGGTACCCTCGTCGATAGTACATGTTACCTGCTGTAACACTTCAGTAGTGGCCTCGTCATTGACGGTTCTTTCCTTGTAAAGATGACGAAAATGATCCTCCACCGCCTTTACTATTGTTGCTTGGGTCGTACATAAGCGACCGTCGTGTGTCCTGAGTTGTGTGATTAAATGTTGACGTTGTCGGCGCTTATCCGCCACAACGTGGTGCATAGTGGGTTCCTCTGCAACCGTTCGGTCGTGCCGTCGCGAGCGGACTACTGCACCTTCTAGTCGACGCTTCGTCAATGATAGTATGTGAGCCTTGATTCTGCTTTGGTCATGTTGTCTCTCCGGGGAAGGGGGTAAGGCGTCGGGGTCCCTGAGTGCCGCGTAGTAAAAATCGAGGGTCTGTCGATGCCACGCAGTCACGTCCTTGCCATATCGCATAAGTGTCCTACGGATTGCTGGTTTGGCACAGAGGAGCCACCACTCCAGGGTCGAGGTGTATCGTGGGTGGCGGCGTTCACAGTCAGTCCACGTTGCTGCAACTTGCCGACGGCAATCCAGGTCCTGGAGATGAGTTATGTTGAGCTTCCAAAAGCCATTGCTGCGCCAGACTTGGGGGCGTAGGTGTACAGTGCAGATATAGGCACTGTGATCAGAATAGGCTTGAGGCCATAATTCGGCGTCCACCACACCTTGTGTGAGATCTTGTGACACATATATGCGGTGAAGTCGGCTGGCCGAATGACGTAATATGAGTGTGGCCAGAGCGGTTACCGTGGACTTTTTCCCACGTGTCGCGCAAGTGAAGTTGGATCATCGCACCCAGTTCCGGACAAGGCATGTAATGTGGGATTTGTTCCTTGGGGTGAAGTACGCAATTAAAATCGCCGGCGAAGACGCTGTGGTCGTATCGTCCAAGAAAAAGGGGAGCGACATCTGTGGAGTAGAATCTGGCGCGGTCGTGACGTCTTGTGATACCCGACGGCGCGTAAACATTAATGAATCGGGTGTTGAGTGCCGTAAATGCTATTCCTCGCGCGGAGGGAAGAAACATGACGTCGGTAACTTCAATACCTTCACGCACTAATATTGCCACTCCGGTGTCTGCAGGGCTACCGGGCGTCACATGTGTGGCATAACCGTAAAAGTGCGGGAGTGCAGTCGTTTTCACTTCTTGTAGGAAAGCAAAGTCAACTCCCATGGCTCGTATGGTTTCTTTCAAAAGATGGATCTTGACAGGAGAACTGATCATATTGATATTCATTGTCGCCAGGCGGTAAGCCTGGCAACGCGTTGTTTGGGCGAGGTTATCCATGTTGAAGTTGGAGAGAAGCGAACATCGGAAGTGATGTCACCCCCCGCCAAACGCGGTCCTCCTTGTGCTGCTTATGCTGCATGATCCGGCGGCGCCTCAGCTGGCCGCGGGTCGGGATCTTGTGTCTCGACGTCCTCGGCCCACGAAGCGGGCGCGGATGTCTGTTCATGTTCCATAGCCTCGGAATGTTTGGTAGTAATGGACCGGGCGACTTCGCTGCCTGCACTGGTACATTCCCGCTGCTCACTGTTTCTGTCAATGGGCTGATGTTCGAAAGCTGCATGTTTTTCTGTCTGTTCTGCAAGAGTGGAAACAGCCTCAGCTTCGCGGCTGGCTTCTTGAGTGGTCAGTTGTTCTTCCCCGGCCGAATGCGAACCGCTGTGTTCCGACACGGTCCGACGACGGCGCTTTCGGCGTTTCGGTGATCGCTGTTTCCGTACATGGCCTTCATTGTCAGAAGACGGCACTGACTCACGCTCCGCCGGAACAAACGCTTCGGTCGGTACAATAAGGGAATCAATTGCCATCTTGCCGGCGTCAATGTCTGTCGCGTTCGGTAGCTCCAGAGTCATAGTACTATTTTCCACCACTGGCCAGGTCGGCGGATCATCCAGGTTTTTGTCCGTGGAAAGCGATTCTTGTACCGCTGAAGCGGTCGGCCGTGACTGTTGTGTGTAGAACGTCGTGAGCACCGCCGCGTAAGTCACGGGTAGAATAGTCTTCGCCGCTGGTGGTGCAACGTCCTTCGGTGGGAGTTGTGTGATCCGACGCTGGAGGCACTCGGAACGAAGGTGACCTTCCTTGCCGCATCCGGAACACGTCTTCGGTTGGCCGTCATAAATAACTATGGCCCGTCATCCTCCTATCTGTAGATAGGATGGCACGTGTCGTTGGAGATCTATGCGCACTTGGCGCACTCCATTGAGTACTGGAAACGTCTTAAACTGGGTCCATTTTTCAGCCACGTGTTCGTGTACCGTGCCGTAGGGGCGGAGCGCCGCTACAACTTCTGCCGCCGGGAGTTCAAATTGAAGTTCGAATATGCGGATAGTCCGCAGTCCCATTGCGGCATGGCCGACCTCGACGTTGCCAACATTGCCATCTGCGTGGCAGAAGCGGAGTTCTTGTTTCATCTTACGAAGCACCTTGTCGCATGTAGTTTCGTTTATGAGCTTTACATAGACCGTGCTACTGACGATCGAAAAGTGAATGCCGACAATGTCGGCAGCCGGGATCTTGGCTTCCTCTTTTAAAAAGCGTTCGACTTCGAGCGCCTTTGGTCGGGTAAAGTCGTTCCGAAATGTGAATTTCAAGATTGATCTTCTGTATTGGTTTGCCATGGTCTTGTAGCGCTACGGCGTCACGTTAGTGTCGGCCGAAGAAAGTAAACAAGGCGCGCGGGCTCTCTCTGACAGCGGAGAGCACACACCGCACATCTGCTTCGCTCGGCTGCGAGAGCGGCACTGATTTCGGAATCTCTGTCTGACCATGATGTAATCTAATTAAAATCTTCCCGTCTCTCCCGGCCTTTTCCAAGTATACCTCCTCCTCTTGTGATTCTTGAACAGGGTATTCGCTATTACTAGCTGAAACTTGTTACAGAACTCAATTAGTCTTTCTCCTCTTTCATTCCTTGTCCCAAGCCCATATTCTCCTGTAACCTTTTCTTCTACTCCTTCCCCTACAACTGCATTCCATTCGCCCATGACTATTAGATTTTCGTCCCCCTTTACATACTGCATTACCCTTTCGATATCCTCATACACTTTCTCTGTCTGTTCATCTTCAGCTTTCGACGTCGGCATGTATACCTGAACTATCGTTGTCGGTGTTGGTCTGTTGTCGATTCTAATTAGAACAACCCGGTCACTGAACTGTTCGCAGTAACACACCCTCTGCCCTACCTTCCTATTCATAACGAATCCTACACCTGTTATACCATTTTCTGCTGCTGTTGATATTACCCGATGCTCATCTGACCAGAAATCCTTGTGTTCCTTCCACTTCACTTCACTGACCCCTACTGTATCTAGATTGAGCCTTTGCATTTCCCTTTTCAGATTTTCTAGTTTCCCTACCACGTTCAAGCTTCTGACATTCCACGCCCCGACTCGTAGAACGTTATCCTCTCGTAGATTATTCAATCTTTTTCTCATGGTAACCTCCCCCTTGGCAGCCCCTCCCGGAGATCCGAATGGGGGACTATTCCGGAATCTTTTGCCAATGGAGAGATCATCATGACACTTCTTCAATTACAGGCCACATGTCCTGTGGATACACGTTACGTGTCTTTAATGCAGTGGTTTCCATTGCCTTCTGCATCCTCATGTCGTTGATCATTGCTGATTCTTCCGCCTTTAGGGGCAATTTCCCACTCCTAGGACAAGAGAGTGCCCTGAACTTCTATCCGCTCCTCCGTCCTCTTTGACAAGGCCGTTGGCAGAATGAGGCTGACTTCTTATGCCGGTAGTCTTCGGCCGCCAATGCTAATCATTTATCAAAATTTAGGCAGTGGCGGGGATCGAACCCGGGACCGAAGACGTTTTGATTATGAATCAACCACGGGTACACCCTTGGTTAGGCAGTTCTAAGTCTCGGGGACTGATGACCTCAGATGTTGTCCCATAGTGGTTGGAGCCATTTTTTGAGAAGTGTAGAAAACTGCTTATGGCGGTCTATAGTCGTCATTCCTTTATTTTCTAAAATGTGTCAGTTGATTGAAACACAGAGCAAGAAATATATTGTGTTGCAAAATACACTATCCTCAAGGTGCAACACTCCTCAACTGTTCAAAGTCGTTGTGCTTACATTTCTGGCTAAATAATAAACTTTTACCAGAACTGTGAAGGTTCTTGTGAATACCCATAAATTAATCAAAACCCACTACTTGCCTTACAGCTTCATCTACAATTCTCTCTCTTGGTTTCTAGAAGTTAGCTATGTTAGGACCCGAAGTGCTCCCCATATTTGATGGGTCTATCTCCAGTTTTTCCGTTTATGTAGTCAATTACTTTTCCCATTTATTTTCAGTATCCTCAACTCTGTATTCTGGTCGCTATCATTTCTTCCTTTCAGCTTCCTTCTGTTTCGTTATTGTTTCCTTTTCGTCTCTCCATTGGAGGCTCTTTCTCTTTCATTTCCAACTTTTGTTTATGTACTTTTTTTGGTTCTTTTTTTGCCTTATTTTCTCTCCTTGCACCATTCATTATTTTATAAGTGATGTTCTCAACTTCTGCATTTTCCCTTTTATCTTTCGTCTGTTATCTCTCATTCTATTATGACTCACAAAGTTGTATTCTTCTAAATTCTGAGGCTTCCTTTGTTCTTTCACTATTTAAAATATTCTCTCTTCTTCTCTGTTACTATATTCTTTCCCCTACCTTTGCGCAAAATAATATGAATAGTCACAGTGATAAGATACACAATGTTGAGGATTGAAGTCGCATTCAAGTTATCACTTCCATGCGAATTATCAAGTTCTATACAAAGTAGACATGTTCACTACGTTATAATACACTAACTGACAGCAACTGAGGTTGACCACATGGTGATTACTGCGCTGCTTCAAGGCGTATATGAAACAGAAACTTTTTGTGTTACTATGCAGATAATGGTGAGAAATGAGCTACAAGTTACAGAATAAAAGTCTTCAAAATGCAGTCGATAAAAACATTGTATTTATGAAACTATAAATGTACAACACCAATTAAAGATGCGTGGAAGGACGAAACGCGTTTTGGCATAAATAAACTATGAAAACCGACAGGCTGCTGTATTTCTTCAACTAATCCAATTCAAGTTTTCGTCGGGCCATCCCAGGAAATACATTTCAAAAATTAAATTAATTCCCCAGTCTGATACAGAGTCAAGAAAACCTGCTCTCATTATGACCACTAGAATCGTTTTTGCTCTTAAAACTGGTACCGTATAATATCTCATTCTGTTCTGGGACTCCCTAGACACATAGAAAAGTGTACAGCACATGAACTTTTCCTTTGCTCTCCTCCCATGCCCCCCCCCCCCCCCCCCCCCCTGCACAAGCGAGCTCGTTGGTCCTCAGTCCAACAGCCCGACTAGTGTTTTGGTTCCACTGACTCATCACATCTCTGACATTTTGTGTGCGAAACTCCATTCGTGTGGCCACCTCTATTTTATTCATGACACTTGGCGAGTATTTGCGTTTTATTTTTACTTCCATCCGTCAGAGTCGGAGCACAAGTGATTACCCAAACGAAGGACCGACCTCGTTCTCTGAGATTATCGGGTTTTCCGGCCAATAGAAGCAGAGTTCTCTGCTGCACTTAGTTTTTAGGGATACGTGGGCTATCCGATCTTCGTGTGTCCGATCGTTTCTTAGGTGACGCAAGACCGTGGGACCAAGCAGTTGGCTGCGCGATCAGGGGCGCCTTGTCACGGCCCACGCGGCTCCCCCCGTCGGAGGTTCGAGTCCTCCCTCGGGCATGGATGTGTGTGTTGTCCTTAGCGTAAGTTAGGTTAAATAGTGCGTAAGCTTAAGGACCGATTACCTCCGCAGTTTGGTCCCATAAGACCTTACCACAAATTTCCAGTTTACCGAGTAGTTTTGCATAGTGGGTTGTCGTCCGGAGCCTCCACCTCTGCTGATTTACGCCAGTTGTCCACCAGCAGCGGATGTGTTCTCACCGTCAGTCAAGCAATACCCTTGCCGACAGCCATCGTTGCCGTGTAGTTGCGTAGGCTTAAGCTACCTAAGTTCTACACACAGTGAATAATGTAAATACTTACAACAACGAAAGGAAAGTTGTGTCTTCAACGAACGGAAAGCTTTGTCTTTTCAAGGACAGTCATCGCTACCGGTACACAGAACATGTGATGTGTACGTGAACTGGTTGTTCGTGAATTCAGAATGTAGAGAAATTTGCAACTGATAGAATCACGGCTGAACAGCAACATTCTTGCGCACCTAACGACGAAGACGTGCTGATTAAGAAACAGATGTATAACTGCAGGAAAAGAGTCTACGACGAAAAATAGTGATATTTCTCAATGTTTTAAAGATGAATTTCAGGATCTGTAAGATAAAACTTTAAATTTCGTCGCAAGTATGGAAACTTATGAGAACTGGAAGACTGTATATAGCGAGAAGAGAAGCTCTGAGACGACCCTGAACCTTGGCGCTAGTTCGGAGATTCAGCGAAGAGAAGAAATTTTAAAATTACCTGAAGCTAATAAGTTTTTGAAAAGTGACGCTGGGTCTATTACTGACAAAAACATCCTTGTGTTCGGTTGTGTAATAAGCTGAGTCAGTCCTGTGTGAAAATGGAACTCATCTTATGGACGTAAGATTCGATAGTTACTCGAAACAGTTCAAACAACTGCACACAATACTCGTTGACAACGGAGGCACTGTTTTATTTGCCTTGCTCCCACACCAAAGTCGAAATACATATGAAATACTTTTTTCTGGATTGAAAAATAAGAAGCCCGCAGTCCTAGACTTTGAAGTAGCCCGTCTAGCAAAAACTGTCTAGCAGCAACTGTCCATAGTGTTTACCTGGAAGGCCAAGTAAAATTATCGGCAGCTCACATAACAATAGTCGAATGTACGCAGCCATTAGCATGCAGTTGGGCAAAAGGTCTTGCTGCTGCATATATTTAATGTGCATCTGGACATAAAACGTAAGGCGGTCATCAACCAGAAGGTTGGTTTGAACACCACAATGCTTCGCTGGGAACCGTATCGCTGGTGGTGGCGGTGTGCTCTTGCCTTCCTGCGACCTTTGAACTGACTGACGCACCCAGTTATAGGGGTAGCTTACAGTTTAATGTTGACAATCTTGTAAGACGATGAATTCGAAGGGCTGTGTATGGTCACATGTACCCACGCGAATGACACATCTGCCTGTAGCATTTACATATTTCCCATTAGCCACCTTCAGCAGAGATGTTTTGCTGTCGACGAATACTGTTTTCTGCAACTGGCGACGGTACTTCTCCAAAATGACTGAATATGATGCTCCAGAGTCCACAAGAGCTTGGTATGGTCTGCCATCCATGAGGATATCGACGTAGTTTCCTATGACATTTGTAGTGATCTACGGCTGACGATTTTTCTCTTCGGCGGCCTCACCTCCAAGGAAGGTCGCATCCTTCAGTTTTCCAGATTGCGGCGGCTAGGTGATCGGCTGGAGCTTCTAAACGGCGATGGAGACCTTGATCGGCGTGTTGGGGAGCGTCCTCTCCAGTGGCTAGCTTGCGGCGTTGGTAGCCTACGTTATCCTGCACCCACATCTTCTTGTTCATCTTTGTCGCCCCGGAGCTGACGTCGGCTAAGATCGGTCTGCTGTCTTCTGGCGCGGGCGTCATCAAATATCCGCCTTCTTTCTCGACAATAGCGCACCGTATGTCCCGGTCGTCCGCAGTGGAAACATACTGGTTGGTTATACTGGGTCCTCCAGATGTCAGTCTTCTTTGGGCCCAAACAGGATCCTCGTGCGGCATTGTAGGAACGTAACTCCACCTGGGTCTCGACTTTTTCACCGTTTTAAAGGGAAACGAGGGAAGAGAGATTGGGTTCAATGTCTGTTCCACTTCCTCCCTTATGACGTCGTGAAGCGACCCTGTTTTTTGCTCGCCGTGCAATGCAAGTGCCTTCTGAACTTTCTCTCTCACCATCTGACGAAGAAAACTTCTGAAATCAGTTGCTTCCTCCATCACAGACATCGATACGACGTTTGGAAGCCGTTCAGACTTCTTGCGTGGTATTCTTTATTGATGCATTGTCTCGATATGCTGGCACTATTTTAGGAAGTCGTCTGCTGTCGAAACCTCCTTCAGGAGTAGGGCTTGATACATGTCCTCAGCAACACTCTTCATGAGATGTGCAACCTTATCTTCCTCCTTCATTCTAGGATCCACTATTTTACACAGCTCCAAGACGTCTTGATAGTAGGATGCTGTAGTTTCTCCTGGACGCTGTGCCCTGCACCTTAATTTATCTTCAGTCTTGCACTTCTGTCGTTGTGTGTCGTCGAAGTACTTCCACAGCTCCGCCTGGAATACATCGCAGCTTGTGAACTTCTCCTCGTTGTTCTCATACCATTGCTTGTCAGTGCCCCCCCCCCCCCCCCAAGTAGAAAAATACGTTAGCCAAACACATCATATAATCCCATTTCTTAAATTTGGCTATACGCTCATATACCTTCAGCGACTTGTTTGGATCTTGGCTATCGTCACCAGAGAACCCGTAAGGAAGTCTCACGTGGTGGCACACAGCTGCTGTCATCATAACGTCCTCTACTTTTTCTGTCTCCGATATATTGTGATCTGTTGAACATGGCTCGAACTCGGGTTTCTCACCACGTTAACGGCGGCTCTGTCGTGGCCTGATGGGAGCCACTGTGACGTCGATAGTGCTCACTATCACAAGTTCCAATACCCATCGTCTCCACCAGACTAATGTCACGTAGAAGAAGGCGTAATTAGATGAATAGATGGATGACAATGCGCCATGTCACTGAGCCATAAAAGTTCCTACTTGTTTGAAGAATATTATGCACAATTCGAGGGAAATATTTGGCCAGCCAAATCGACCGACATGAATCCCATCGAACACTTATGGAAATAACAGAGAGGTCAGTTGTGCACTTCACTTAACGAAGGTTTAGTCAACACTTGAACATACAAGAGCGTGGAGCGAACTGCCTCCAGCCAGAACAAAAAAAAATTGTTCAAATGGCTCTGAGCACTATGGGACTTTACTTCTGAGGTCATCAGTCCCCTAGAACTTAAAACTACTTAAACCTAACTAACCTAAGGACATCACACACCTCCATGCCCTAGACAGGATTCGAACCTGTGACCGTAGTGGTCGCGCGGTTCCAGACTGAAGCGCCTACAACCGCTCGGCCACTCCGGCCGGTCGCAAGTTCGAATCCTGTCTCGGGCATGGATGTGTCTGATGTCCTTAGGTTAGTTAGGTTTAAGTAGTTCTAAGTCTAGGGGACTGATGATCTTAGGTGTTAAGTCCCATAGGGCTCAGAGCCATCTGAAGCATTTTAGAGCTGTCGACGGACGCGATCCTCTTTGCCAACAGCACGATATCGCCTGCAGCGGCTCTGCTGAGCTCCGGACCGTATCGGTTGGACCCTAGGAGACTGGAAAACCGCGGCCTGGTCAAATGAGTCCCGATTTCAATTGGTAAGATCTGATGGTAGGGTTCGAGTGTGACGCAGACCCAACCAAACCATGGACCCAAGTTGTCAACAAGGTACTGTGCAAGCTGATGGTGACTCCATAATGGTGTGAGCCGTGTTTACATGGAATGGACTGGGTCCTCTGAACGTATAACTGACTGGGAATGGTTGTGTTCGGATACTTGGAGACCATATGCAGCCGTTCATGGACTTCATGTTCCCAAACAATGATGGCATCTTTATGGATGACAATGCGCCATGTCACTGAGCCATAAAAGTTCCTACTTGTTTGAAGAATATTATGCACAATTCGAGGGAAATATTTGGCCAGCCAAATCGACCGACATGAATCCCATCGAACACTTATGGAAATAACAGAGAGGTCAGTTGTGCACAAAATCCTACACTGGCAACACTTTCACGATTATGGATGACTAACAGACATACAACAGTCACGAATTGGTGTCCTCAACATTAATAATTACTAAACCAAAAACCTATTTAATATAACACTTTTTAAAAACAGGCTAAAAATTATAAAATAATTTCTCCTAGCTAATACTGGTTCCTAAACCTAGACAGATAGTCTTGAAAATTCGGGATTGTGAATTTTTAATAACCATGAAAATGCTTGTAGAATTACAACAAAAAAACGTGGGGCGCGTGCAATAGATAATAGTAAGGATGTGAACTATTCATGCATCCCTTATGTACTAAATGCGGCCCACGGTTTTCGTTTTGATCTCTAGAAGAATTTTCATAGTTATTAAAAATTCACAAGCGCAAATTTTCATGTTTATCGGTATTGGGTTAGGAATCTGTATGGGGCTGAGAGAAAGTATTTTATGCCTTTTATTCTGTTTTAAAAACGTGTTGTATTAAGTAAGTTTTCATTTAAATAATTATTTTTTGCTTTTTAGTCTTGTTTGTGTCAAATCTTTTAATCGGTTTCAATGATTTTCATGGGATTACGACGCAAGGTAAAAATTAAAGAGAATCGAAGTCACACGGGGACTTACCAGCAACTTTTCTTACCACGAAACATTTGCAAGTGGAACAGCAAAAGGGAAAAACACCAGCGCCACACCAAGTACCTTCAGTCACACACCAGACACGAAAGCAGGTTAATATTGCATTGTCATCGAGTTCTAAGCCATGTTGAAAGTTTTAAATCTCTAGCTCATCGGGAAGTTAGTATAAAATTAACAGAAAAATTTGTACCTAACAAACAGAGAAGAAAGCGACCCAATAAAAAGTTGTTAAAAGCGGATAGACCTATGGTAAACATGAAACTGGGTGAGAAGCACCTGCTCACAGTATCAAGTACCTGGGGAGAAAAATACAAGAAAATGAGAGAAAAGATAAAGCGATAAGTGAACGAACGTGGCAAGCTGTTCCTTTTATAAGAGGTGTGAGAGGAATGATGTGGAAGAAAGAACTCCCCAGAAAAGTAAGAAGGTGATGTATCAAACGTATTATACACCAGTGCTGTAGTACGCAGCTAAAACCTAGATGATGAAAGATAGGGTACGAAGTAAGCTTCAAGCAAATAACATCAAGTTTTTTTAAAAAAAAAAAAATTCTGAAACATTATTTTAACTTCAGTCAGCCATATGAGCGACTCTAGGGTCTGCTGCCTGTCTTTCTCATAGGGGATGTTCAATACGTGTGCTCCCTAGTGGAGGCGTCTTTGATTCCCCGACTACGAACACGATATGGTCAGTCGTGTTGTAACACGGCCGGGGGTACAAATGGGTGGGGTACTTTAAACTGGTTGCTGTTTCGACTGTGCGCCCTGTCCACATCACGTACCTGATAATCCTGCGGCGGTCGTATTGTTCTGCTCCACGCTGCTGCTGGCTTGCCTGAAATTATGTATGTAATATGCAAGCAACTTAGGGGAGCCATTCAACGTCAAAGCACAACACTGTTCTACGTCTGGTATGAACAACTATATTCTGAGACGATAAGAAATTACAGATTGCACTGTTTACACTCTAAGTCGTAAATGTTTGTCCCAATTAACAATCTTGATGATTATCTGTCCACAATATCATTCAGACAAGCGCACGCGTAACCGACACGACGAGGGTGATTGTTGATGATGCGGAAGCCGAATGATCGCACGAAAGTTCTTACGCTCGTCACGCATACACAAATATCTGGTACCAGTCTTCCTTCCAGTAATAAATTTTAACACTGTTCACAAAGTTAAATTTACAGTTCACAGTTCTCAGTTGTACGAGCGTGCGCGTAACCGTCGCGGCGCGTTTGATTGTTGATAATGCGGAAACGCGATGATCGAACGCACGTCCTCACGCTCGCTACAAGACACTGGCACTTGTTTGCACTCTTTTATGGTAATTCATTTTTGCTAATTCACATTAGCTCATTCTGAGAGACCGAACACGGCGCGGATGTTGATACTGTACGGTACGACACGCAACGAGAGGATACACAAATACGTTATCGGCCGCGCTGCTCATGTTTAATTACATCTTGACGCACTTTCCTCGGACTCACTTGCATATTTCATCACTTTACCGTAAAAGCACTTGTAGCAACACTTCAACCTCCATACTAACAATGCTTCTTACATGCAGAGCTACCCACAACACAACATAACAGCTTCGTGTCCCGTGCTCGACTCGACAGACGCGGCTGCCCGCAGATACTCCGTAACCAATCCAGCGATATGACAGTACGCTTACAGTGTTACATTTGTCTTTAAGTTTGCCTCTATTTTCCTGGAGAATGAGAGGAGGCGCACAAGAATTTGTAGCACTGCACCGCTAATGACGTTCACGTTCGGCACATTTATTTTTTCTGCAATGCAAATGCTGATAGGCTACGTATTATAAAGAAGATTTGGCTGTAGGGGAAGAAACCGCAATATTTTTACTGACTTTTATTTGCATCTTTAGTTTCTTACCTTTATACAACACGATACTGCCGTAAGAACTTTTCATAGATGAACATTTATAAATAATTTCCCTACAGTGAAGAAATTTATGATGTTGCAACCATGTACCATCAAAACCCATTAGTAATTTTATTTTGTAAGTGAGTGAGGCTTCATTTTCCCCTTCCTAAATTAAGATAACGTTCTTGATAAGTCGGACAGGTATAACAGAAATGGCAAGTATGAGACACGGAAACGGTTATGAACGTCTCTTATGAAGAACAAGAAATGACTCAGGAAAAAAGAATAAAATGGTAGCAGAATTTGAAGAGAGTGAATGAGACGATGGTGTCTAGGAAGAGATAAAGATGGAGGATAGGAGAGAAAAGGAAATGCTAAGGGGCAAGTGGCGTAGAGGAGTCGAAAAAACCATCGGGAAGAGACAGTTGAAAGTTGGACCAGAGTAGCGACAGACATGTGGTGAAATGATCGGACAAGATGGAGAGGCTTGCGTCGCTGCAAGTGCCAAGGTACTGTGCAAGATGATGATGATGATGACGCACCATGTCAATCAGTAAACGGATCAAAGCCTTCTGTCTAGACACCCTATGACGCTTCATGGCATCGAAACAAATGATGATGGAGTGAAGGCCGAAATACTAAATTCCTTTTCCCAAAATTGTTTCAATTTTGGAGGTCATGCAGTGATTCCTCCTTACACGAGCGTCGAAAAGAGAGATACCGAAATAATGTTTTACACAGAGTATGCAAAAGGACTTGCTCCCTTTCTAGAAGTACGTCGCTGAAGGAACCAAGCGTTTCCCAGTGATATAAGAAACGCGTAGGTCACTCCCGTTTTCAGGAATGGTCGTTGAACAGACGCACAGTACTATTGCTGACCTCGGTCTGTTGTACACTTCTTACTGGCAGAAGTAAAGCTGTGAGGACGGGGCGTGAGTCGTGCTTTGGTAGCTCAGTTGATAGAGCACTTTCCCGCGAAAGGCAAAGGTCCCGAGTTCGAGTCTCGGTCCGGCACACAGTTTTAATCTGCTAGGAAGTTTCATATCAGCGCACACTCGGCTGCAGAGTGAAAATCTCATTCTACTTCTGAAACATTCATTAAGACAATTCCGAAGCACGAAAACGTCCTCCTTAGGAGTCAACACACATTCCCCGAACAACGATCGTCCTAGCCCCAAATTGATGCGTTCTTCCAGGCGGTTGATACCGGCGCTTAAGTTGATGCCGAGTTCTCTGACTTCCAGAAGGCATCAGACACAGTTCTGCGCCGTCGCCCAGCGTATGGAATACCAGACCAGCTGTACTGAAGTTGCTAGTAAACAGAACACAGCATGTCTTCGTAATAGAGAAAATTCTTCAGTCGCACTATAAAGCAGTGTTATAATAGTATTACTTTTCACAGTACATATAAATTGTCAAGTGTAGCGGTCGCCAAACTGCGACGCACGGACGGGTTGCGGCCCGAATCAAGCATTCGTGCGGCCCTACGTTCTCAGCCGTAGTTTACAGTAATATACATCTAGCAACTAACAGCCGAATCTGAAAATGTCAACTAATCTCAAAAGCTTCTCTAGAGCTCGGTTCTCCTGCTCAGAAAGAAACAAAAATTACTTACAGATACAGTAATACACTGAAGGAAAAAATCGCAACAACAAAAAATAATCAACGTAGAGTTACGAAATTTTGGTAATGCATTCGTTTACGTAACATATTTAAGTGATTAACATTGCAAGATCACAGGTTTATGCAAGCGCGAGATAAGCCATTGCAAGTGAGAAATGCTGGTATATTAATAACCGGTTTAATTGCCAGCCTGTTGAATGTAAGCACGCAAATGTGCAGGCATTGTGTTGTACAGGTGCTGGATGTGAGTTTGTGTGATGGAGTTCCATGCCTGTTGCACTTGGTCGGCCAATACAGTGACAGTTAATGCTGGTTTTGGATTACGCTGGAGTTGTCGTCCGATGGAGTCCCTTATGCGCTCGACTGGAGACAGATTTGGTGATCGAGCGAGTCGAAGCAAAATGTCGACACTCTGTAGAGCGTGCTGGGTTACAACAGCTGTATGTGGGTGAGCGTTATCTTGTTGAAAAACGCCTCCTGCAAGGTTGTTCACGAATGGCAACACAACAGATCGAATCACCAGACTGACGTACAAATTTTCGGTCAGGGTACGTGGGATAACCATGAGTGCACTACCGCTGTCAAACGAAATTGTACCCCAGATCATAACTATGGCTGTAGGTCCAGTGTGTCTAGCACGCAGGGGGATGGTTGGAGGGCCTCATCTGGCCTCCTTCTAAACAACACACGGCAGTCACCGACACCGAGGCTGAACGTGGTTTCATCAGAAAGCACAACAGACCTCCACTCTGTCCCCAATGAGCTCTCGCTTTACACCACTGAAGTTACAAATGGCGGTGGTTTGGGGTCAATGGAATGCACTACACTTGGCGACTGTTTCGGACCTGTGCTTGAAGTAAGCGATTTGTAACAGTTCAGCGTGTCATTGTGGTGACACCTGCAGCTCAAATTACTGCTGCAGATACAACAAGATGCACCAGAGCTATTCGCCGAACACAATTGTCTTCCCTCTTGGTAGTGCCACGTAGCAATCCACAGTCCAGCCTGCATAAGACCATACAGTCTCGTTATCGCCGCTACCTTTCATGCACAGTTTTCACATTCCTGTCAAGTCTTTCTGCAGTATCGCAGAAGGATCATCCAGCTTCTCGTAGTCCTATTATACGACCTCGATCAAACTCAGTGAGGTGTTGATTATGGTTTCTTTGTTGCCTTGAAGGTATTCTTGACTGGCATCCTTCACCACGTCCAGTCTCAAAGGTAACTAAAGCTCAGGATCGTTACAAGTTGTATTTAGAGCAAGTCTCATCTAAATCCTCATAGTGGCGCTAGTAGCGCCACTCTTATGCTACTGCTGCGAAATTTGAACAGACATGTTTAACATGGAGACTCACGCAACTAATTTTCATTTATGTCGCACAACTCCTTCTTCGCGTCGCGGTTTTTTTCCCGTCAGTGTATTTTAAAATGTGCTTAATTCTAAGTGATGCTGTTATATTCGGCCGTGAGCCAAGTAAAGAGGGTCGCTTACTCAGGGGAAAAAGCGTAAGTAGCGAGGCCACTGGGCGTTAGACGTTGTGAGAGGGAAAATGTATGATTGTTTCCCTTCCAGTATTGACAACTGGCGGTCATGCGATACTCGTGACGATCAGCTGCTACGATATAAATTTTGACACGGAAGTAATATGGACTCAGGAATGCGTACTACGGAACGGTCATCTTCAAATGCCGTACATAATTGTAGTAAGGAATGTGAAATTAAATTAACACTGTTGTAATACTAAGCAATGAGTAGGAGAAAAATGATATTCAAAACATGTACTAAAACATTTGTGATCGTGTCTCTTATTGCATAATGTATTGAAATATAAATACAATTACTGTTGCTAACTAGTTAATCATCCGCCCACACAGACAATACAGAATACTGTCAGGCAGTTACAGTGTTACAACTATGATGTTGCTGAGGGTGGCAGAAAATCTGAAACAGAGAATAGTCGAAAACTAAATGTTCTGAATGGTGGCGTCTTTTAAAGATCAGTACTGGGGGGCCGGTGGCCAACTTGTCGCGCCCTTGGCTGAGACTACAAGGACGCTTCTTAATGTTTTACGGAAGCGAACGCAACGTTTTCTTAACACAGACACCTGGCTATACTCCACATTAAATAAAGCAACGTTTTATGCGGTAAATGACGCAAGTTTGGGAGCCCCCCGGATACACGATGCACTGTTAACACAGTTTCCTTTGTAGCACGATGGAAGCAACCGCTTCCGTCTACTGACGGAAGAAAATACCTCTTCGTTACGGCTTGAGGACCCGCCCGTCCTCCGACAATGTGCGTTGAATACGTGTAACCACTTCATATGCTACAACACTCTGTACCTATTACTTGAGTTATTTATCGCACAAAACACCCGTGTAACCTTAGCCTTACACCGGTATGGCTAGTCTACTGGGGCTCATAAGATATTAATTTAAGTAGCTTAACGATTAATAATAAGCTCGGTACGTGTGTAACATGAGGTACCAATCCACAACGTCAGTACTGGCTCTTGAGCAAAAAATTGTGACGACTACTGGTCTATTGTATAACGTCGGAAACCCATAAGGTTTTTCGCGGATGATGCTGTTATATGCAGAGAATTTGCAAAGGTAAAAACTCATACAGAGGTGTAGGAAGAGCTGCAGAACATCGACGTTCGGTTCAGGGATTGGAAATTGATCCTCAATAGAAACAAATGTAACGTATTGCGCATAACTAGGTAGAAACATCCGTTACTGTATGACTATACGATTATCGAACAGTCTCTGGAAGCAGTCAAATCCCTCAAATATCTGGGAATATGTGTACGGAACGATTTCAAGTGGAACGACCACATTAAACTAATCACAGGCAAGGCAGCTGCCAAATGTTCATTGGAACGATCCTAAGGAAGTGTAGTCTACCAACGAAGTAGATACCTTACAAAACTCTCGCTCGAGAAATACATCAATATTGCTTGTCAGTCTTTAATCTGTACCTGATGGGATTGATGGGGTAAATACAGAAGGTACGAAGAAAAGCTGCGAGTTTCGTCTTAAGTTCCTTTAATAAGCCCGAAATAATCTCAGAGATCTTTAACGAGTTCTAGTGGCAGACGCTACAAGTGAGACGTTGTGCATTACTGTGTAATTTACTGTTAAAATTCCGAGAGCGGGCGTCACTTGAAGAGTCAACGAACATATTGCTTCCTCCTGCATATGTCTCGCAAAAACACCATGTAGGTAAAATTAGACAAATTCCAGCTCACCAGTCTTCCCGCGGACGATTGGTGACTGGAATGGGAAGGGGGAAGTCGCAGTGGTACACAAAGTACGCTACGCTACACACCATACGGTAGGTTGCGGTGTACAGGTGTAGATGACGATGGCCTGAAACGTGTAATTCCCCTCTTCCCACTGCGTGCCGTGTTAATCAACCGCCTGAGCTCAGGAAACCTGAGTGCTCAAAGATGTCGCTAACGACTCAGGAGGTTCCACACAAGAATGGAGCTTTAACTGAAGTCACCGTAATAATTCAAATTCTAGTAATTGGCTTGTTCCTCTATAATCCGACAAATCAGAAGAATTGAGGAAGAAATGTAGTAACTGACTGCTGCAAAAATTAGCTAAGGTCAAAGAGTAACTTCGCGACCACTGAATAAATAACGTCTCATTTCCTAGTCACGAGGTTAAATAACAAACTATAAATGATTGACGCGAACCTCCACAACACTAACACGATACTAACGTCACTTCAACAAGAGGACATCTGTTAATCAGAAATCATGAATTGTAACTGTAACACAGCGACGTACATTCTTGAACTCGACACATATACTGATAAGCCAAAACACTTTAACCGCCTACTTAAGTAGGTGGCGTGTTGATCCACCTCTGGAATGCAATTCAACAGTGATTCTAGGTGCCGTGGATTCAACAAGTACTCGATAGGTTTCCAGAGGTTTGTCGCACCAGATGCCTACGCACGAGTCAGATACCCCCAACTTACGGGTGGTTAGTTTGTGGATGCAGAGCTGGCGCCCAATAGCGTCCCAGTTGTGTTTCATCGGATTCAGAGAAACCGAATTTGATGGCGAGGACATCAACGAGATTCCAGTATCGCGCTCTTCAAAACATTGCAACACTATTCTGGCCTTGTGACACGAACAGTTGCCCTGCTGCAAGATGCCGTAGCTGTTGGGGAAGACGTCCCTGATAATGTTCACGTAGTCCACAACTGTCATGGTGCCTTCGATTATTACCGCAGGTCCCATGGAAGCCCAGGTGAATGTCCCCCCTAACGTAACACTGCTCCCACCGGCCTGCGTCCGTGGAGCGCTGCATGTTTCGAGTAGCCGTTCGCCTGGATGACGGCGTATCTGGACACGACCATCGACCTGCTTCAACCATAAATGGGGTTCATCCGACCAGGTGGCACGATGCCATTGATCCGCGGTCCAATCTCGATGATCCCGTGCGCACTGTACTCATAATTGACGATGTCGTTGGGTCAACATGGAAACACGTAGGGGTCCTCTAGTGTGGAACACCGTGTTCAACAGTGCTCCAAAACACTTGTGTCTGCACGAGCATTGCATTCTGTCATCAAATCTCCCACATATCGCCGCCTATCCTGCTTTAGAGTACGCTCAAGCCTTCGATCCCTATGTTCTGTGATGAGGTATGGACTTCCAACTTCTTATCGCCTACTCGTGGTTGCGTTCTTCAGCCACTTTCAATAGTTGTTCAAGACAGCAGCACGCGAACAGCCGGCCATCTTCGCTGTTTCCGAATGTTCCCTCTCAGACACTGAACCACAACAATATGGCTTTTGTAAAAGACACTCAAGTCGGCGGATTTGCGCATTTGCGCCACTTATTGTCGCTAGAATGATTCCCCATTCGTCTCTACTCCGCTCACATACTTCTCTTACAGCACCACGTGCCCTCAGAGCCACCAGGCAGCATACAATCTCACGGTGGGCAGTGGCCATAATGTTTTGGCTCATTAGTATATTTAGCGCCATCTCAGTTATTTAAATTATTCACAGGCAATGCCAGTAAAATTTGGCTAGACGCTGAATAGTTGCCGTATATCAGATCATATCAAACATAACATAAAAAACTGGCAGTACAATTTAATCCTTTTTTTTTATCTGCAGGCGTTCTCGCCGAGGAATCTTTGACACCCGCCGCGTTGTCGCCCAGCCGTAGGCTCTCGGCTGTCGGATGGTAAGTTACCGGTTGCACGACTGACAGCGGTGCACAGTGATACTTAATCGTGCTTTCTGTAACACGTTTTCCTTACTATCAACTACAGTATTTTCCCCTTCTTGGACCGTGGTTGTACCCTCAGTTGTCTGGTTATGAAACAACTAACACATCGCGTGTTGGCCTACGAAATAAACGTTCACGGTATAATAACCGGTCCCTTTGAAAGAACATTCAGAGCCGTACGAATCTTCCCAGCTTGCGAATCGCGCGTCAGAAAGGCGAAGGTGGCTCAGGAAACGTAGCAAGTGTCTCGCGTGGAGAGTCCGTTGGCAGATCTGCGAGCGGCTGCTCGGTTCGGCAGGTGAGGAGTTGAGCGTAGCGCAGGCATCCATATGCCACGCAGCTGCCAACCACGGCCCCTGCGCTGCGCCACACCACACGGCCACACCTGCTTCACGCTCCAAAGACGCCGAATTCCCTCGGCACGGCACGCCACCCTTTCCGGCCCTCGCCGCCTGCACTTACTTCCGCGAGTATTGTTTCGCTCAGCAGCGCATCGCCGCTGGCAGCTTCGACCGGCTTGCCGTTTCCCCTTCCCACAAGGGAAGCATGTAGTGAGGTGACAAAAGTCGTGGGATAGCGATATGTACATATACAAACGACGGTAGTATCACGTACACCAGGCATAAAAGCGCCGTGCATTGCCGGAGCTATCAGTTTTATCAGCAGATTCATGTTTACGACGTGGTTATGACTGCACAGCGGGAATTCACAGAATTTCAACACGGAACGGTAATTGAAGCTAGATGCATGGGACATTCCATTGCGGAAATCAATATTCTGAAATCCACAGTGTCAAGAGCGTATCGAGAGTACGAAATTTGAGGCATTCCCTCTCACGGCGGACAAAGCATTTTTAATTAAAATACTTAAGCAAATTAAACAAAGAAATCACCCTTTAAACAGAAGGCCTCCACTTAACGACTGAGAGCAGTGGCATTTGCTTAGATTTATCAGCCCTACAGACAAGCAATGCTACCTCGAATAACTGTAGGAATCAATGTGTAGGCTACGTGTGCTGAAAGTATCCCTTGGGACAGTGCGGCGAAATTCGACGTTAAATGACTAAGCAGCAGACGACCGACGCGAATGCCTTTGCTGACAGTACTACATGCCTGCAGCGCCACAGATGGGCACATGATCTTATCGGCTGGGCCCTAGGCGACTGGAAAACCGTGACCTGCTTATATGAGTCCCGATTTCAGATGGTAAGAACTGATGGTAGGGTTCGAGTTAGGCGCAGACCCAATGAAGCAATGGACCCAAGTTGTCAACAACGCACTGTGCAAGCAGGCGGTGCTCCATAATGGTATGGGCTTTATTTACATGGAGTGGACTGGGTCCTGTAGTCTAACTGAACCTATCATTGACTGGAAATGGTTATTTTTGGTTACCTGCAGATCATTTGCAGCCACAATAGTTCGCGATTTATTTGAAGAACACTCCGGAAATGGCTTGGCCACGCAGATCGGCCGACATGAATTCCTTCAAACATTTATGGGACATAATTGAGAGGCTAGTTCGTGCACAGACTCCCGCACCGGCGATACTGTCGCAATCATGGGTGGCTATAGGGGAAGCACGGCTCAGTGTTTCTGCAGAGGACTTCCAACAGCTTGTTGAGTCCGTGCCACATCGAGGTGCCGCACTACGCCAGACAAAACGAGGTCCTATACGATATTAGGGGGCATCCCATGACATTTGTCACCTCAGTGTACAACGTCTTTCCTAAAAGTCCCCAGATTGATTTCATTCCTGACGCACAAGGCCTATTTTACAAATATCTTTGTCAAAGATTTCATCAGACTTCTTGGATCAAACTACTTCACTGGAGCTACTACACTACTTTAAAATTTTTCGTCATAATTACTCGAGAAAGGATGCCGAACAGTAAACGCCTTTAAACCAGTACATGTTGGTGCATTTCAGTTTGTCCTCATGAAAGCAGCCTCTCATACTTGAATGCACATCACTCATTTAAGAAATGCCTTTTCTTAATTTCATTCATTATAACCTATGTTTTTAGAAAGCCTACAGCTGTGTCAAACATGACTTAAATAATTAATGCTGCACTAGGTATGTTTTCATGCTTAATACGAAACGTTTCAAGAATTTATTCTCGTTATCAAGAGCAAATATTTATAAAAGTATTTTAGGTGGTGTTAATATGTGTCTTGTTTTGTCTCTATCTTGGCCCGAAGTTGTGTTTTCGTGGTTTACTGCAGTCGGACAGATTTCTTTTGTCCGATTTTCCGAAAGATCACGTAAGATGCCCACGAAACATTCGCATTTCATAATGAGAATAAATTCTCGCAAAGCATCATGCTAAGTATGAAAAAATACCTAACTGCTGCAACGTATCAGTATTTAAATCATGAATGAAATTTCTGTTAAAGATCGTTTCGACGTTAAATTATTATTAGCAACAGGCGAAAACTATTCCAGCTTTCAATATAGTACTCGATTCCCATAGTCTACCATTTCAGAACCGTGTGAACCAATACACATATCACTTACAGAGGGATTTATGAAGCTTCGGTTAGGTTATTTACAATACAATAAGAACATTTTGACAACACTTCTCCGTCTCTTTCCACATCCTCTCTTTCTACAATGTAAAAACATCATACACAGTGCAGCCACTTGCAGCTGATTGCTGCAGCTATTTATTTATAAGATTCTAACCGCTTACTACGGTTTTAGTGGTTATCGTGCCTGAAGAATTTCGTATTCTTCATTTTTCGCAATGATCACTGTCGTGTTACCACGTACCAAATATACTTCGACGCTATTTTGTACGTTAAAGGCACTAAAACAATTGAAAAGATATGTATATAATGGAGAACTTTGATCAAAGATAGGCTCTAGCTCTAACTTTAATAAGAGATCTTTGATAAGAGGTATCTGATAAGAGCTTCAAAGAATTGACCAAATGGCTTTAATAAAAGGTATTTCTCACAGATCTCTTATAATGAAACATGGGCCTAAACAACATATGCCCATTAAGTACGGTGGCAGCCTTATATAACAAGTGCAAAAAGTAGATGTGCATTCGACCAGTCAGTAGTCAACACGCAGTGTTAAGTAGTGGGTGTGCGGCCGTAGTATGTCAAAACCAGAATTCTTTATGGAAGAGAAAACTGTGTGCAAAGTTTGCCTTGTGCACCTTGACTGCTGTTCAAAAAAAATGAGGCGTGGACGTCTTTCGCGACTTTGTTGAAATGAAAAACGCTGACAATTTCTTTTTAAATAATCATCAAGGACGACGGGATTTGGTGTTATAAATACGAACCTACTTCAAAAAGATAAAGTCCAGTAATTCACATGGAGAGGCATCGCTTTGACAACACGGCTGACATTCAAGGCAATATGACTCGCGAGTTGAGCAACATCCCAAAGACTGACTTTTCTGACAATTTCACATTGCAGTATGAACGTTTCGTGCGCTGTGATTAAGTAGGCAGAGGATAGACCACGTACAACACCTAAAGCCTTCAAACCGCCATATTAACCTCTATTTTTTTTATTTACCCAGTCTTTTTGACAACAGAGTACATGTTGTCTGTTTCGTTTTTGAGTCCTCTGTTCTGATGTAGTTTTACAAGTGATGTGAAATTATTCGGTCTTTCGAAACTGTAGGAAGTCTTATTTGGACCAGAAGCGTTTCAATTTATTTACAGTATTTTCAGTGGTCACTGCCACGTGTCGAATCTGCCTCGTGGATCAACGACGAGGGCTTGTGAGCCGGCATGTCTAGATGTGGTATTTATGCGGTTTTCCACATCCATCAAGGTAAATACTGGGCTGGTACCCACGTTCCGCCTCAGGTAGCCGCTTCACAAGACGGAATAACACCCATATTACTTGAACCATACGTTTTTCTACAGTTAAGCATCTACAGAAGAATGGAAAATCTGGTAAAAGTTGACCTTGGAGTAGATCAGATTGGGTTCCGGAGAAATATAGGAACACATGAGGCAATACTGGCCCAACGACTTAACTTATAAGATAGGTTAAAGAAACGCAAACCTACGTTTATAGAAATTTAGAAACCTGTTGACAATGCTGATTGGACAATACTCGCTAAAATCCGAAAGGTAGCAGAGATTAAATACAGGGAGAGAAAGTTATCTACTTCGTATACAGAAATCAGATGGCGATTAAAAGATTCGAAGAACATGAAAACAATAGTTGAGAAGGAGACGAGACAAGTTTCTAGACCATCCTTGGCGTTGTTCAATCCTTAAGCTGAGACAACTATAAAGGAAACAAAGGAGAAATCTGGAAAGGGAATTAAAATACGGGGAGGCGAAATAAAAACGTTGAGATTTCCTAACGACATAGTAATTCACTCATAGATGGCAAAGAAACTGAAAAAAATATTTGATCGGAGTGTATAGTATCTTGAAAAGAGGTTATAAGATCAACACCAAAAAAAAAGCACAAAAACGCGAAATTTGTTCGTTAAACTTTCTATCTATTCATTCTAATGCGAATTCTGAGTCGGAAGTCTGTTACAAAGACAGTCTGTACTAGGGATATGGATTGCTTAATGAGTTAGTGTCTATGAGTACTCGAACCAAGGCACGTCTGTTACTCATGCTTTGGAAGTAGTAGGTACAAGTCAATCACATGTCTTCACAGACCGCGTCGCGTGTAGAGACTCCCACTGAACAGTGGACGAACCATCCAGTTTCTGTTCCTTCTTCTTCCTACATTCGGTTATGTTCCGTACTGTCACTGCTTGTTTATGGACGTTGGTATTTGAATTGAGGTTACTTTCTTATGGTCGTTCTAAGGCTACAAACTACAGAAATATGCTGAGACTGCCTCACGCATGTTGCAGCTTAGCATAATATTCTTTCTGAAACGTTTCAGGACTTTAAATGTGCCTTCGCTTATGTTCAGACTTCACTCTTATTGTTTGATGAGGTAGGTCGTCACCCATTCTCGAGGCACAGAATCGGTCTTCCACTCATTCATCAGCGGTTCAAGGCGCTCAGTCCGGAACCGCGCGACTGCTACGGTCGCAGGTTCGAATCCTGCCTCGGGCATGGATGTGTGTGATGTCCTTAGGTTATTTAGGTTTAAGTAGTTCTAAGTTCTAGGGGACTGATGACCACAAATGTTAAGTCCCATAGTGCTCAGAGCCATTTGAACCACTCATTCATCTCTACGGCAGGAATACTGGTTACATAAAATTGCTATTAAATTACATGTGGTTAAGATTTGCTTAAGTGTATAGAGTCTCCCATCGTTCAATTTTTTATACGAGGTGCGTTCAATAAGTAATGCAACACTACTTTTTCTATGCCAATGTCCGTTGATAAATGGCGGAATTCGTTGTGGAACATCGTAGAATATTGCCGCTCCAGCCCCTATTGTTTCATGAAGTTCCGATAGGTGGCCTTCAAAACGACGGCTGTAATGGAGGTGCGATCCAGGTAGAGAATCACTGAGGTTTGAGTTTTTTTTTTTTTTTTTTTTTTTTTTTTTTTTTTGAGTGAAGCGTCTCTCATCATCGCAACAAGATCCCGTAAATCTGTCCGATTTCCCATGTGCCGGCCGTCCGCACACAGATGTGACTGCTGCAATGCTGGGACGTGTTCCGCGCCACAAAGATGCAAACGAATTGCGCCTCCTCCATGCCAGCGCAATGTTTCACACAAGTCCGCCCGCCCTAGAGGATCTCACAAAACTTCACTGGACACTTCTTTCTCACCCACGTACAGTCCAGATCCCGCATCTTCCGACTTCCATCTGTTCGGCCCAATGAAGGATACATTCCGAGGGAAGCAGAACGTAGATAATGGGTATGTTACTGATGCAGCATGACATTGGCTCCGACGTCGACCAGTAGGGTGGTACCATGCAGGCACACAGCCTCTCCCAGTGAGGTGGCGTAAGGCCGTCGGACTGAACGGAGACTATGTTGAAAAACGGGTCCCCAGCTCGTGGTCGTGCGGTAGCGTTCTCGCTTCCCACGCCCGGGTGCCCGGGTTCGATTCCCGGCGGGGTCAGAGATTTTCTCTGCCTCGTGATGACTGGGTGTTGTGTGATGTCCTTAAGTTAGTTAGGTTTAACTAGTTCTAAGTTCTAGGGGACTGATGACCATAGATGTTAAGTCCCATAGCGCTCAGAGCCATTTGAACCATTTTTGAAAAACGGGTTTTTGTATCCTGACGTATGGGGAATAATATGGTGTACTGTAATCGTGAGTAAAACCAACTTGTTTCCTCAAAAAAATATATGTTGCGTTACTTATCCAGCGTCCTTCGTACATATTGTACTTGTGTCCCTCGAGGTCCATCACAGGACAAATGTAATCTTTTGTTTAGTAGCCTACTGCTTTTGAATTGCGTCTTAATTATCACGATTATAATCCATGTCAAAAAAGCGATTGCAAATGTGTACTTCGAGCACGAACTTTCTCTGAATTCTGCCTTCACCAAGACTATTACTCATTGCGAAGTATAACTGGACCTAGTACAGACTTTTTAAAAACTACAGTCACCATAAACCCGTTTTCAGTTCTTCGCATGCCTTACACCTCAGAAGGTAAGCTGTGCTGCCGACATTCTGAGACTGCTTGCTGGTTATCAGATTCTCTTAGGCGTGATTTTTATGTATAAATTTCAGGTTTTTTGTGTTGAGAAGTATTAGGTTTCCAAAATAAGGCACATATCTTCATAGCATTTCGTCTGCTTATAAGAAAGATCAATTATACGTTCACTGAATCAGATAATGAAGGTTTTAGAAGTAACTGTGATTATAAATTCACTCAGGTATTCATTTCTTCACGTTTCGCAGTGTATCCTGTAGACGTACATATTTTTATGAAACCGTGGCCAAATTGTGATATAAATTATTTCTTCACTCAAGATTTTGTGCATAAGGGACTTGTATTCAAGGAGTTTTTCTAAAGACATATATGCATGTACTCAGAACAATTGCGAAGAAAGAGCAGGAGACTTGCAAGTGGTAATGAAATCACGCGATGCTGAGAGAATTAGATTAGGAAAGGAGATATTGAAAGCAGTAGCTGAGTTTTGATAATTTGGCAGGAAAATAACTGATGGTGTTCGAAGTAGAGAGGATATAATAGACAGACTGGAAAGAATAAGAAAAGAATTTATGAAAAAGATTAATTTGTTGACGTCGCGTATAAATTTAAATGTCAGAAATTCTTTCTGAAAGAATTTGTCTGGAGTGTAGACGTACAGGAGTGAAACGTTGACATTAAACAATTCAATCATGGAGAGAATAAAAGGCTTTGATATGTAATGCTGCAGAAGAATGTTGAAGATTGCATGGGTAGATCAACTATTTCATGAGTTTTGAACCGAACTGGGGGAAAAAGATATTTATGCCACAATTTGACTAAAAGCAGAGATCAGTTGATAGGGCACATTCTGAGACATGAACGAATCGTCAGATTGGTAATGGAGGAAAGTATGAGGGTTAAAACGGTACAGGGAGGCGTAACCATGATTGGAATAAGCAGTTTCAAATGGATGTAGCTTGCAGTTGTTATTTAGAGTAGAGGAGGCTTACAAGGGTAGAGTAACGAGCAAAACTGCACCAAACCAGTCTTCAGACTGAAGGCCACAACAACATTTATCTTTATTGATGGTCCACCATGTAGCCAACCAAATGGATCGATTGTTATTAATTACAGTTTGAAATAAGTTTCACCAAAACACATACATTTTAGTTACTTCTTAAAGTACTTAATATACTCCTGGAAATGGAAAAAAGAACACATTGACACCGGTTTGTCAGACCCACCATACTTGCTCCGGACACTGCGAGAGGGCTGTACAAGCAATGATCACACGCACGGCACAGCGGACACACCAGGAACCGCGGTGTTGGCCGTCGAATGGCGCTAGCTGCGCAGCATTTGTGAACCGCCGCCGTCAGTGTCAGCCAGTTTGCCGTGGCATACGGAGCTCCATCGCAGTCTTTAACACTGGTAGCATGCCGCGACAGCGTGGACGTGAACCGTATGTGCAGTTGACGGACTTTGAGCGAGGGCGTATAGTGGGCATGCGGGAGGCCGGGTGGACGTACCGCCGAATTGCTCAACACGTGGGGCGTGAGGTCTCCACAGTACATCGATGTTGTCGCCAGTGGTCGGCGGAAGGTGCACGTGCCCGTCGACCTGGGACCGGACCGCAGCGACGCACGGATGCACGCCAAGACCGTAGGATCCTACGCAGTGCCGTAGGGGACCGCACCGCCACTTCCCAGCAAATTAGGGACACTGTTGCTCCTGGGGTATCGGCGAGGACCATTCGCAACCGTCTCCATGAAGCTGGGCTACGGCCCCGCACACCGTTAGGCTGTCTTCCGCTCACGCCCGCCCACAGTGGTGTCGCGACAGGCGTGAATGGAGGGACGAATGGAGACGTGTCGTCTTCAGCGATGAGAGTCGCTTCTGCCTTGGTGCCAATGATGGTCGTATGCGTGTTTGGCGCCGTGCAGGTGAGCGCCACAATCAGGACTGCATACGACCGAGGCACACAGGGCCAACACCCGGCATCATGGTGTGGGGAGCGATCTCCTACACTGGCCGTACACCACTGGTGATCGTCGACGGGACACTGAATAGTGCACGGTACATCCAAACCGTCATCGAACCCATCGTTCTACCATTCCTAGACCGGCAAGGGAACTTGCTGTTCCAACAGGACAATGCACGTCCGCATGTATCCCGTGCCACCCAACGTGCTCTAGAAGGTGTAAGCCAATACCCTGGCCAGCAAGATCTCCGGATCTGTCCCCCATTGAGCATGTTTGGGACTGGATGAAGCGTCGTCTCACGCGGTCTGCACGTCCAGCACGAACGCTGGTCCAACTGAGGCGCCAGGTGGAAATGGCATGGCAAGCCGTTCCACAGGACTACATCCAGCATCTCTACGATCGTCTCCATGGGAGAATAGCAGCCTGCATTGCTGCGAAAGGTGGCTATACACTGTACTAGTGCCGACATTGTGCATGCTCTGTTGGCTGTGTCTATGTGCCTGTGGTTCTGTCAGTGTGATCATGTGATGTATCTGACCCCAGGAATGTGTCAATAAAGTTTCCCCTTCCTGGGACAATGAATTCACGGTGTTCTTATTTCAATTTCCAGGAGTGTAAATAGGGTGATTGAGCTGCACTTACCAATGTCGGTTTATGCAACCCCGCATGACAGAACAATGTTGTTGGCCACTTCGCTCTACAGGCGTAAAGCAGATTATCAAAATGTCCCAGAATAACTGGTAAAGCACACAAAGACATCTTAGACCTATTCTGCAATTTTTTTTTATATAGCACATTAACGCGGCAGTCTAAATGTTCCCATGTTGATATCTCTTGTTAAATTCGTTGTTTCCAAGCGAAACACATTCTATAAGGCAACATTTCTGAATCAATTACGAAAGATTAAGCACTATAAACGGAATAAACTTACAGAGTCTTCCCAAAACCTGTATGACTACACCGCTAATTAAACAAAGAAATATTGGAGACACTTGGATAAGTGCCTACCTTGGTCCAAAAATACCGCAGAACTCATGGCCAATACTCACTTGTACTTTTTACAGTACGATTCCGTTTGCTAACAGTCGCCCAAAGCTCTGAGAGGGAACGTACAACGATTACGTAGCTATCGCCTTTCTGGATATCATCTGACACAGATGTAGAGCGGCATGCATAAAGCGACATCAGTAGGTGCAGCTGAATCACCCTGTGTACTACTGACGTCGTTATCTGCTGGCGGACGACTGTTCTGTTCTTATCTGTTCCTCTGATGTACTTCTTCTAAGAACTACCTATAGGTTGTCACCAATTTATCCATTATAACTACCCTCTAAAGCTTCCTTACATATAATATTACAAAAAATAATAATAATAATAATGAGAGCTAATAATAATTAAAACTGAATAAAAGAAGGCAGAAATTTAAAAAAATTGTGTGATCCTCCCCACTCGTCTAATATAGGGAGCCTAGGAAGCTGTTCTCGGATAGCTAGACAACATTCAAGCAAATCTTATTGATGGAGGTTATTACAATAAACTGAATCGACAAAACTTAACTCTGCCTATGTACAATGTGTAGCAAGCAAATGGCGACATGAAAATAATCAATGTCCTTCGATATTGCAGAGGAATGTTGGACGTGAATGGTCACTGTCAGGATGCACCGTATTACAATGCGTCCGAGTTTCCCAAGTGATTTCTTATTTCCAGCTACAGTGCCCCTGTTCATCTCAGTCTACATCACTGAGCCCTGCAATGCTGAGGACACCACTTCGCTGTCTGTGAAACGGCTTGGTGCGGAATGGTTGCCTCAGTAACCCGTGGAACGCCCTGGTGTGTGTCAGCCTTGTACGGCCGCAGAGTTGCGACGATGTCAGGATGCGTCTGCAGTCGACCCAGCAGTCTCCATCCCTGTCATCTAAGCACTGCTCACGGGAACTGCAAGGTGCCCACGTCGTGCTTCCTCACCAGCGTGGCTAAGATTGCGACAAGTGCCCGTGACCCGGCGTCCGAATCTGCGGCCCTCGCCTCGGGATGCCTCCGGCGTGTGTTGGGAGCCAACAAGACTGCCCACAGTAGCGAGCCGTGGCGTGTCCCGGCGCTGGCTGGCTGTGGACCCCGCCTTGCCCTCAGAGGGTCGAAATAGTGACCTGCCGTGGACTGGAAGACTGGCGCCCCATCTACTGCTGTGTGTAGCCGGTGGTGTGACACGCCCCACTGTCGGCGAGAGCTGTCACACTTGAATGACTTGTTAGTGAACCGGTGCCTATTTATATGCAGCTGTGCGCCTCTATTTTGCTAAAGCGCCGCTCTGAAGCATGCACTCATAACACCTGGGTTGGGCCAGTGGGCCCCTTCTGCCTGTAACTTGCGCCACGCAAACCGCTGCATTTACTCTTTTCAGCGGGTGCGGCCCTGTGACCTCCATTCTACTTCACAACTGCTGGTAATGTAACTTACTGTCAACAGGCCAGCACCTGGCTGTAACTTGTGCGCTCAGAAATATTGTACTGAAGCTAACCTATTCCCATCTTAAACGGTGGTGCTGCTACAATATGTACACTTTCCACGCAAGCAATTAATACAGATCACAAGTCATGGCTTGTCTTCTAGTGTACACTTCTAGTGCGACTCTTCTAGTGCAGCTTTTCTAGTGCAGCTGTTCTAGTGTGGCTGAGGCTAGACGGAATGGTGCTTATATTCTCTTCGTATAGGGGCTGCTCCTGTCGGGGTGTCGTCCTAGTCAGGGTTCTATTTGCTGATGTCGTCTCACAGCCTTCTCTGCTGCTTCGTTTGGGCCGACATGCCGGCCCTTGATGTTGCGTCAGAACAAAATTGTAGTTATAACCAAAATATACGGAGGAAGTGACAAGTAGCTTGACACTTGTTTGGTAAACTTATAATTCCAGTATTGACTGCATTTTACGTACAGTTTCCCTCCCACACTAGTTTTAAGTTCTTCGTGTGTCCGAAAACTTGTCGACAGCATACTGGATTATTTGCCATTTACTACCTGCACGGCAGATGAGGTACTGAAGGTCCCATCGCCCTTTCACACTCGATTTCGTATCCAACGACAACACAGCTTCTGAAGAAAAGAGAAGCTGACAGTCTACTAAACTTTTTCTCTCCATACCTATCTTGGTATCAAGTCATTCCGCCCCCAAGGCACAACACGTCCTTCTGCCCTTGATACGTGGTATTGTCAGGCGAGCGCTATCCTTACAGCAGAGGCGTTGGCCCAAAGATTGAAAGTGTTAACCTAGAAGTTTACCAGTACTGGGATTCAGTGTCCTCATTTTTTATCTAGTTTCCCTCAAACACTTATATCACTAAAACGGAACAGTTCATTAGAAAGGAATAATAATAGTAATGGTAATGATAATGCTACATTTGCGGCGAGGTATAACAAACAACGTTATAAAATGAGCACTTGTCGATTTATTATACACACCCGTATCACAGTAAAATCATACCGGGTTATACCCACCTTGAAATATATACTTTTATTGCCGAATCAAAAACACTTCGACATTGTCGCAGGGTCAGAGATACATACACTCTAAGACAAAAAAACGACGTACCACGAAGGAATTATTCCAATGGGACGGAAATCTGTACATGTGATGTATATGTACAAATAAACAAATGATTATAATTTCAGAAAAAACTCGGCGATTTATTCACCAGAAAGAGTTCCACAAACTGAGAAAGTCAGTAACACATTGGTGCGCCTCTGGACCTTATGCAAGCAGTTATTCGGCTTAGCGTTGAGTTATTTGCTAGATGTTCTCCTGAGGCGTATCGTGCCAGATTCTGTCCAAATTGCGCGTTATATGTCAAAATCCTGAGCTCGCTGGAGCGCCCGGTCCATAATGTAAACTTTCTCAACTGCGGAGAGAACCGTCGACCTTACCGGCCGAGGTAGGCTATGGCAAGCAGGAAGACAAGCGGTAGAACTAATACGTCGAGGACTTCTGATGCAGATTAATGACACTTGCGACTTCACTGTTATCAAGACAGTAATCGCGCCATCAGCCAACTCGCGATATCCGTTCGCCACAGAGATAGCACTTTCAAAAATGCTGGCCATCTATTTTGGTATAAACCTATGACTCTTTTTTCCAAGAGTATTAAAATTCAAGCAGATATATAAATTGAGTACTAAAATGAGTCTATGGAATAGCCTTACCTGAAGAAGGGGACGTTACTGAGTCGTCCAGAAAAAGTTAAATTGGCGCTGGAACAATTATCTGTTGTTGTAGCCTTCAGTATGGTGTGACGAAGATCTCCACACGAAGCCTACCCTGTGCAAGTCTCTTGGTTTCTGCGGAACTTCTGCAGACCACACCCATCTGAACGTGGCTCGGAGAAATTGCGTTGGAAGACTTTTACCCATCACACTTCCTTCTATTACCACACTGACGAATCGTTGATGCCCCGTGTTGAGTCCCAGCAGCCAGAAGATAGCAGGAGCACGCAAAGAATGGAAAAAGATATAACAGAGGATGTTGTAGCTACGTAGATGTGAAAAGATTGGCACAGGATGGAAAGAGATGGGGAAATCATCAAACCAGTCGGAAAACTGATGATTTAAAGAGAGATAAAAGAAGAGTTTCTTCGACCGGTTCTTCTATCCGCGATACTTGTGTGTAAAAGTAGTATGTAACCTACGTATATCACAGAACACGTATCTTGAACTGTGTGCTGTCACGTCATACCTAAGAGCTGTAACACAAGGTACTTCAAAAAGATTCATCTGCTTCCAAAAGACTAGTCTCTGCATGAATGAAGACAGAGCCTTGTTGATTATAAGTCTTGCGACGAAACTAAAAGTGTACTTTGCAGTCAGTTCTAAGCCGCAAGTAGAGTTTTCCCTGTGCAACCAACTCAGCCCATGGATAGTTCATTACGAAATGTGCGTCGAGTCGAGGCCTTGATAACACAGCAAAAAAAGGTACTTCGCGTTCTCCGTTTCAATAGCTGCAGCTCAGTTATCAGCTGTGCGCCGTGATTTTCGTTGAAAGCATCTAACTGCACCTCCTACTGCTCAAAACATTCTACATTAACACCATCAGTTCCAAGATACTGCTTGTTTGCATAAGGGGAAGACCAGAATCATTAACCGTCTACTATTATTTTAATAGCTTTTCCTGTTAATAGATCAAAGTTTCCAAAGCCACTAAGTTGTTGGTCTAGATTCGAACTGTTGCATCCGTACAAACAAAGACATCAATCACAATTTCAGCCAGATGAGTCTTTCATACTTATTTCTGGTTACATGAAGAATATTTTTACATGATCCCACTGATACCTTTTTTCATGATAATTAAAAAATATGGATTCAAAAACATCATTATTGTCCTCATACATTTTCTGGTGAAACTGTGTACATAAGCTTTCAATAGATAAAATACACTCCTGGAAATTGAAATAAGAACACCGTGAATTCATTGTCCCAGGAAGGGGAAACTTTATTGACACATTCCTGAGGTCAGATACATCACATGATCACACTGACAGAACCACAGGCACATAGACACAGGCAACAGAGCATACACAATGTCGGCACTAGTACAGTGTATATCCACCTTTCGCAGCAATGCAGGCTGCTATTCTCCCATGGAGACGATCGTAGAGATGCTGGATGTAGTCCTGTGGAACGGCTTGCCATGCCATTTCCACCTGGCGCCTCAGTTGGACCAGCGTTCGTGCTGGACGTGCAGACCGCGTGAGACGACGCTTCATCCAGTCCCAAACATGCTCAATGGGGGACAGATCCGGAGATCTTGCTGGCCAGGGTAGTTGACTTACACCTTCTAGAGCACGTTGGGTGGCACGGGATACATGCGGACGTGCATTGTCCTGTTGGAACAGCAAGTTCCCTTGCCGGTCTAGGAATGGTAGAACGATGGGTTCGATGACGGTTTGGATGTACCGTGCACTATTCAGTGTCCCCTCGACGATCACCAGTGGTGTACGGCCAGTGTAGGAGATCGCTCCCCACACCATGATGCCGGGTGTTGGCCCTGTGTGCCTCGGTCGTATGCAGTCCTGATTGTGGCGCTCACCTGCACGGCGCCAAACACGCATACGACCATCATTGGCACCAAGGCAGAAGCGACTCTCATCGCTGAAGACGACACGTCTCCATTCGTCCCTCCATTCACGCCTGTCGCGACACCACTGGAGGCGGGCTGCACGATGTTGGGGCGTGAGCGGAAGACGGCCTAACGGTGTGCGGGACCGTAGCCCAGCTTCATGGAGACGGTTGCGAATGGTCCTCGCCGATACCCCAGGAGCAACAATGTCCCTAATTTCCTGGGAAGTGGCGGTGCGGTCCCCTACGGCACTGCGTAGGATCCTACGGTCTTGGCGTGCATCCGTGCGTCGCTGCGGTCTGGTCCCAGGTCGACGGGCACGTGCACCTTCCGTCGACCACTGGCGACAACATCGATGTACTGTGGAGACCTCACGCCCCACGTGTTGAGCAATTCGGCGGTATGTCCACCCGGCCTCCCGCATGCCCACTATACGCCCTCGCTCAAAGTCCGTCAACTGCACATACGGTTCACGTCCACGCTGTCGCGGCATGCTACCAGTGTTAAAGACTGCGATGGAGCTCCGTATGCCACGGCAAACTGGCTGACACTGACGGCGGCGGTGCACAAATGCTGCGCAGCTAGCGCCATTCGACGGCCAACACCGTGGTTCCTGGTGTGTCCGCTGTGCCGTGCGTGTGATCATTGCTTGTACAGCCCTCTCGCAGTGTCCGGAGCAAGTATGGTGGGTCTGACACACCGGTGTCAATGTGTTCTATTTTCCATTTCCAGGAGTGTAGATAAGTAAATCACTATTACTGTGAAAGTTGTTTGCATGAACTAAGTATCCTAGCAGGGCGAGTCAAATGAAAGATGCCTAATGCTGTGGGGAAGACTAAATTAATTTTTTTAAATTGTTGTTATTAATTCTACTAATGATTTATTACAAGGGTCGTAAGATGCCTGAGTATCAATACAAAAATAAAGGAGCAGATCCTATAGCCTGTAGGCTGACCGAGAGCTGTCTGATTTAAAAGATTTACACCACGTAACTGGGATGAGAAACAATGTCTCTCACATATAGTATAGGTGACAGCCTGGGTTCATCTACATTTCATGGGCATACGCCGAAGCGCCAAAGACATTGGTATAGTTATGCGTATTCAAATACAGAGGTATGTAAACAGGCAGAATACGGCGCGGCGGTCGGCAGCACCTACGTAAGACAACAAATGTCTAGCGCAGTTTTTAGATCGGTTACTGCTGCTACAACGGCACGTTATCACAATTCAAGCGAGTTTGAACTCGATGTTATAGTCGGCGCACTCGCGATGGGACACAACATCTCCGAGGTAGCGATGAAGTCGGGATTTTCCCGTACGACCATTTCATGAGTGTACCATGAATATCAGGAATCAGATAAAACGTCAGATCTCCTACATTGCTACGGCCGGAAAACGATCAGACAAGAACGGGACCAACGACGACTGAGGAGAATCGTTCAGCGCGACAAAAGTGCAACCCATCCGCAAATTGCTGCAGATTTCAATGCTGGGGCATCAACAAGTGTCAGCGTGCGAAGCATTCAACGAAACATCATCGATACAGGCTTTCGGAGCCTAAGGCCCACTCGTGTACCCTTGATGACTGCACGGCACAAAGCGTTACACGTCGCGTGGACCCGTGAACATGTAAGGTGTCAGGCAAATCCAACACCTTTCATGAAAACCCTGACATGATAAGCAAATCCAGTAGTATGTCACATAGCTCCTAATAAATCGTGACATTAAATTAACCAAAGTAATACGAGCAACGAGTGAGCAAATGGAATACCACAGACTAACACAAGAATGCCTAAATGCATGTCATACCTTCCCACCGTGAGACAGACGCAGTTCCGAGGGGAGAAACGAGAACAGAAGCCAAGAGCAGAACCGTGTTAAGTTAGAAGGCCCTACGATAAGGGACGGACACCCACGTCGCCAGCTAACCGTTAGGACCACCCCCCTGCCCATATTAAAAGCTAGAGCCATAGCGTGAGACTTTATCGCGTCTCTGTTACGTCAGGACCACCCCCCAGCCCATGTTAAAAGTTAGAGCCCTCCAGAAGAACAGTATAGATCTTACGATAACACAAAAAGGGCCACCCCAGCCGCATGTTTTAGCGTGAGACTTTTTCGCGTCTCTGTTACGTCAGGACCACCCCCTAGACCATGTTAAAAGATAGAACCCTCCAGAAGAACAGTATAGATCTTACGATAACATTAAAAGGACCAAACCAGCTGCAAGTTTTAGCGTGAGACTTTTTCGCGTCTCTGTTACGTTGCAAACTTTAAAAACATTGCCCCACCATGAAAAGTATAACGTTTCTCATTGGATGGACAGAATTTTTGTAGGCGGAGCTTAAGGTTAACATTGAGACCCTGATTGGTCAGATGAAAACACGGCCAGATAGTTTTCTTACACCAACTTCGGTAAATTGTAGTAAGGAGAAGCTAGGAGAAAGTTGCTTCGGAGACGGTGAGGTGCGCGGAGTTGTGCTGTCCGCCGCCCCCTGACGAACACCGACAAGATAATGAATGCACGCGATGCTGCATAACACCGCATAAAGCTTCACTCAGAACTGCAGAAGTCTCATCTGTTACATCCCCTTTTTGCGTAATACTAGTGTCGATCGTCAATTAAAGCTCATGGTGTTCACATTTGCCACTTGAAGTAAAAATCTGAAACGCAATGATTTTTCTGTTATACTAATTTACGACAAGTTAGATAAGTAATTAAAGATAATTGAGGGCCACTGTAGACCATTTTGATAGTTTTCTCTTTTGTGAAACTTAATTTAAACCTAGATTATAGATGTGATATGGCATAGGTCATCCTTCGATCCATTGTAGAACTTGGAAACCCATTCAGGGAATATTCGTTCACATTTTTGTTGAACGCAGTTGGTTTTTATCATCCTGTATTAAAACATTTCCTTTTATCAATAGTGCAATTTATAAACAATGTTTTGTGAGTAGAATAAAATTTCCAATGGTAAACTTAACTGCTTTTTCTACGTTATTTTACCAGCTAGCTAAAAATAGGAAAGCCTTGAACCCCATCTACTAAATTTAGTTAGTACGAGGGCGATTCAGAAAGTAACCTCCGATTGGTCACAGTGCGGGTTGTGGGGGGAGTAGCGACGCCATCTATGCGTTCACGCACTCAACAGGTCAGTCGGCATCAAGCCGTGGTCGAGTGAACGTCGTACCTGCGCTAGTTTAGTTTTTGTGGCAGTTTGAAATGTGTGCTGCAATAGAAAACCCCGCCAAATGTGAAGTGCGTGCTGTCATAAGGTTTTTTACAGCCAAAGGATATTCTGCAGCAGCTATTCATCGTGAGCTTTGTGCCGTGTACGGACCAAGAGTTATGAGTGAAGGAGTTGTCCGTGAAAGGGTACGTTTATTTAAAAGTGGACGAGAAAACGTTCATGATGAAGAGAGGAGTGGTAGACCATCATTGGTGACTGACGAACTCGTTCAGACAGTTGATGCAAAAGTTCGCGAAAATCGACGTTTCTCTATGTCGGAGTTGTCTACTGGTTTTCCACAGATTTCTAAGACTCTCTTGTACCAGATAGTGACAGCAAGATTGGGTTACCGTAAGTTCTGTGCACGATGGGTGCCCAAAATTCTTACCGACCACCACAAAACTCAAAGAATGGCCTCTGCATTAGACTTTCTGTCACGTTATGAGGACGAAGGAGAACCATTGTTAAACAGAATCGTGACCGGTGACGAAACCTGGATTAAGTTCGTGAACCCTGAGACAAAAGAACAATCAAAGATGTGGGCACATTCAAATTCGCCTACCAAACCAAGAAAAGCCTCGCAAGATTTTTCTGCCAGAAAACTGATGGCAACGGTGTTTTGGGATGCCAAAGGGGTGTTGTTGGTTGAATTCATGGAACGTGGTACGACCATTAATCAAGACGTGTACTGTGAAACAATAAAAAAGTTACGACGGGCTATACAGAACAAACGCCGTGGTATGCTGACTTCCAGTATCGTTTTTTTGCACGATAACGCCCGTCCTCACTCTGCTCGCAGAACAACGGCCCTTCTTGAGTCCTTCAAGTGGGACGTTATCAACCATCCACCTTACAGCCCAGACCTGGTGCCAAGTGATTATCACCTCTTCATGCATTTGAAGAAATGGCTCGGGTCACAGCGGTTTGATGACGACGAAGAGCTCAAAGATGCGGTCACAGGCTGGCTCCAGGCACAAGCGGGTGATTTTTATGCAGAAGGAATTTCAAAGCTTGTGAAGAGATACGATAAGTGCCTCAATCGCTATGGAGACTATGTAGAAAAATAGTGCAAAGATGTAGTTGTAAGATGTATATATTAAAATATTTTTATTTAACTTGGTGTATTTTTTAAAATCAACCGGAGGTTACTTTCTGAACGGCCCTCGTATTAAGATTCTTTTACAGGGAGTGCAGTGGAGCTGACGCTGAAATCATTAAGTATTTGGTCATATCATCGCTAGTCTCACTGAACTCTTCTGAACTCTTCTGAACTCTACATGTCATGTGTGGTCTGGCGTCTTCTTAACAGCAACAGGTCCCAGGTTCAAACTAGTCAATTCCCTAAAAAACACGCTCAGAGCATCGTTTCGCGAAAGTGGCAGGGAGACACGATATAGAACAAACAGACACCATGCAGAATGTTAGAAAATGGCGATCCTGCCAGGATGGTAAAATACCATGATTGAAGGTCGACCACATGCCTAAATAGGCCAGAATAATATCCTGTTAAAAAATTTTCGTAATTAAAAATTTTTTTTAACGTTATAAATAGTCTAAAACAGTAGCTGCAGCGATAGATAGTAAGAAAGTATTCAATAAAAGTGAGGCATTCTGGCAGAGACAATAGCATAATTAAGTTATGAATTTTAAAAATTGTTTGAATTGAGTTTTCTCTCCAATTTATGCGTACAGGTGGCGGATACATCGTTGACAAGTTGGTTCTGACCCAACAAGTAGGTGAATTGATTGTCAAGTCGTGTGTGCAAAAAGTTTATGAAACGCGTAAGATCGTATGAGCGCATGTTGACTCGAAGTAGGGCGCGTGAATTGCTTTTAAAACAGAAAATAAGGAATTCGGAAAGATTAGCAATGGCAGATCGAGACCTTGACCGAATTGAGGTAGAGACCCAGCATGAAAATGGACAGAGAATAGAGGACAGTACAACAGACGATGCAGTATCGCGAGAAATAGGACATATAACGCACCATAACGAGGATAATGTACGTCAATGCATAGAAAACGTAAGTCAGCATACGACAGAGGAGCAGGAAAGTAGAGAGACAATCGATGAGGATTCTAACTTGCGTCTTGAATACGTTGAACCCATAGTACAAGTAATCAGAGCTCCCTCACCACAGAGTACAAGGAATGCGAGCAGAAACGTGTCACAGCACAGTTCAATGCAATCGGTTGCGAACCAACACTTGGGCGAAAACACAGAACGTAGGACGTCGGAAGAGAACAGTTACCGTGGACAATATCCAATGGATCTACCACAACCGGAAAGAACGACAGGAGAAATGATCAGAAACAAAAGTGGCGAAGAATGGCGAATTTCATATGCAACTATGACGAAGTACGACAACGATCATTTCCTCACAGTCAGAAAATTTCAACACTTTCGAGAAGGAAACTCATTACATCCACAACAAATTACGCAAACCGTGACACGGCAAAATAAAGAAATTGTGAACCAAATTAAAATTCAGAATGCAGAAATGACGAAACAAAATGCAGAAACCACGAGACAAATGCGTGCGATTGAAGAACAAAACAAAAAAAATCAGTCACACCTAAGTCATATTGAAGACGAGGCAAAAGAATCTCGAGAAGTGATAGGAAACTTAATAACAGGTTACAATCAATTGAGAAGAGACATTGACAAGGTACAAGTGGACGTACAAACATTGCGTAATGACACTCAGGACGAGATCAAAACATTACGTAACAACACCCAGGGAGAAGTCAAGAAACTAGAGAAACAGATAAACGAAATTACTAGACAAGCAGCAGGTACAGCGCCTGTAATTGTTGAAAACAGTGTGTTACACAAACGTATCACAAAAGCAGCGCTGAAAAGATATGATAACCGCATAGTCAAAATAGAAGCGCAAACGAAGCGACAATTTCAGAAATTGCGAACAGAGTTGTTGCAAACCATTGAAGAGCGTAGTGAACAGGATCGAACAAGCACAGAGTCTGCAACCAAATCCGTATCTGTAACAGCACCGGAAAAACAAGCAATTAACGAAGATATTACGCATTTGCGATTCCAATCACAGGTGGAAAGTAACATACGTGAAATCAGACAGCCTGCACAGCAACAAACACGTTTTGAAATTCTTGATGAACAAACGTCATCACAAACACATGCGGAACCACAAATGTATATTTCAAGACAGTTTGGATCGTGCAATGAAGCAGCAAGGTTAGCCAGACAAGATACCGAACCAATATCTGACAACGGAAAGCCAGGTCGCGAAGAGTACAGTGCAATGCATTCAGCTACACGTTCACAACCGATGGAAGAAAATTATTGCGTACCACTCCAACGATACTACGCAAGGGTAGACGAAAGTTACAGTGGACAATATCCAATGGATCTACCACAACCGGAAAGAACGACAGGAGAAATGATCAGAAACAAAAGTGGCGAAGAATGGCGAATTTCATATGCAACTATGACGAAGTACGACAACGATCATTTCCTCACAGTCAGAAAATTTCAACACTTTCGAGAAGGAAACTCATTACATCCACGAACTTTTATTGATCAATTACGAGTAGGATTACCAGTACACTGGACGCTAACACACAAATTAGACTTTATATGTGCACACATGTCACGTACAGTCGCAGAAACCATGCAGAATGTTGCAGCGACATGCCGATCGTACGAAGATTTCAGAGAGAAGTTTCTCTCACGATATTGGTCCAGCGAAGCACAGAACAGAGTGAAGTACGAATTATTACAGAATCCATATTTTGAAAATTCAGGAGAGAAGAGTCCCGTGAAATTTTTCGAACTAATGGCAAAGAAAAATCAATGCTTAGATGTACCATACAGTGACGGGGTGTCGATTAAATTATGCACGATGAAGCTACCATTGAAACACCAGCAATCATTAGTAGGTCGCGGAGACAATGACGTCGAAGCATTTAAAGGTATTCTAAGGGAGCTAGAGTTCATATTTTCGGAAGATGACGCAAGAAAAAGACGAGGCGCACGTGAAAACGAAAGCAAAAAGCAGTGGAATCGACAAGACATAGTACGAAGAAACAATAATTACGAACCATGTGATAACTTCGCACCAAGAAACGACAATAGATTTCAACAAAGAACCGGTTATGGATTTAGAAGAGAATATGGCAATAACTATAATTCACCCAGGAACGGCAACAACTATTACAGAGGGAATAACGACAACCGGAACGGATACTGGAGAACCAATAGACCAACAAATTATCAACAAAGAAACCACTATCAACAAGCTGAACAAGAAAAGAGAATACACATAGAAGAGGTGGAGGTAAGACCACCAAACCCCGATAAACGTTCGAATTGACAGCTAAGCGCCCATGCCAAAGAGAATGACGCACCGACCCAAGACAATTGCAGCACCTTGAACGGAGAAGTAGAAATCTTATCATGAGAAGAGAAGAAGGAAGAAACAAATCCGCAGGGACCAGATGAGAACGAAGACAAGAAAATAACAATATCGTGTTGGGACGAAATTAATTGGGAGAATACTGACGAGGAAGATGAATTACCAGAGGCATTCACAACTAATGTAGGAGGAAAGGACGAAGTAATGAGTATTGCAGAGCTATTTGAGATGGAAACCAGGGAAAGCGAATTCAATGAGGATAATGCACAGTCGACAGAAGTTGAAAATAAGTTACGAGTGGGCACACAACCCAACGTATATAATGAAGGAAGTTATGAAGCGATAATTAGAGCATTTAGATGCGATTATGTGGAAGTAGCGATGAAGAAGGATAAGATGGACAAGGATGAGGAAAAAGTAGAGGATGTTGAAGAAAGCGTAAATGAAGGAAGAAATAGAGAAGAGGAAATAAAAGAGAGAGAAGTAGCAGTCGAAGCTTATCCTACAGAAAGTTCGAATTCACAAGGGAAATTCCTGAAAAGACTCATGTATGATTCAGTGGAGGATTCGTTGATGCAAGAAGAAGAAGAACAGAACCAACCCCTTCAAATTCAACCAATTGTGAAGGCCATATCCCAGTCAATATTGTAATTGATAGCGGAAGTGAACTGACTGTGATCTCAGAAAATTTATTCATGCAGTGTAATGCCAATGAGGAATTGCCAGTTCTGAAAACACATAAGATTAAAGTAAGAGGTCCTATTAGAAACAATGCTGCGTAAGTTATGAGACAAACAAGGTTAACTCTTTCGTGTCAAGGCCAAAAGATAGAAGCCAACTTCGTGACCTAAACTAACTGTAGATTTGATTATAGGTGCAGATTTGTTAAATGAGAGACGAGCGATAATAGATATGGGGAAAGGTAGCGTAACATTCGGGAATGTCACACTTCTCTTTGAGCAAAAGCTAAAATTAGAATAAATACCAGTTATAAACAAACAATTAAGAATGATGCGAGATAAAGAGGATGAAGAATTAGAATGGTATGCACAAAAGGGAGACTCGCCTCAACTCATGTTAGAAGTCCATAAAGAAATCGACGAAAAATTGCAAGAAGTTCAAGGTATTTTGGAACACAGTAAAAGAGAATTAGAGGGTATTTTACGAGATAAAGCACAGGTATTTTTACCTAAGACTGGCAGTATTAAACACTTTCAGTACAAGTTTGAAGATTAATTTTATTACTGGTAAATAATCAGCACAATATTTCAAGATTATGTTGCAGATAAGATCGTAAGGAGAAAGAAGAATGAAGAGAGAGGAAGGTGGGAAAAAGAAAGTAGTACCAATAATAACACCAATAGTACCATAGATTAAGGTGAAGGGATACAGCATAGGTAGTCTAACAGCATGAAATACTAAAATGCTATACACCATGACACTACACAAAAAAATAAAAAAACGAATTTGAGGATTCTTTTAGAAGTGAAGACTCAAAATATCTTAGAGTTGTAACATGGAAAGGGCGCCGAAATTTGTAAAGCTTTTTAAGAAGGCGCAAAACAATGTAGGTGCTAGACATATGTTAGATGATTATAAGTAAAACTTTTTGTAAGAACCATTGTAAAAACTCCAGCAAGGACGAGATGCAACGACCCACTAGTTGCAACAAGAGAAGTATCAAGAAAGAAAAGGACGTAATTAGCAAGACACGATTCCTACAAGGCAGAAGCGTCGAGAGAAAGGAAAGGACAGCGAGACCAACAGAAGGCCCTTGTATCGAAAGTGGCCAATAAATCTGCCTGCTAGGCGGAACCTTGCTGGGACGGAACACGGAGCTGCACAGTGGCGGAGCCCTGCAGAGACGCGACAGGACGCCGAATGCTGGAGGGCCTCCGAACGCCCCGGCTCGGCGGAGCGAGCAAAAAACGACCTGACGAGAAGACGGCTTGGGCAAGCCAACACTGGCCAAAAAATATGTGTAAAAGTCACACTACCATTACTAAACAGCACGCTGATGCACGAAACTGAAGAAAATGTCCACAAAGTAGAAATGACATGTCCAAACCATTTATCAAACTGTTACTAAGAGGAGAACTTCAAAGCGACTAGTTATAAATAAATATTTCCATATCCTGCCCAGAGAAGAACCAAGAAGCAAGTAAGAAGCAGAGAAAAAGCAGGAAGAACAGAAGTTGAAGATTCGCAAGATTGAGACCAAGAAAGAAGATGGGTGAAGAATAGACGACATACCTTCCCAAATCCCTGTCCTATTGTGAGCTAGTCGTCTGTGAAGTATTACAACGAAAAACGACCGCTTTCAGCGACACATAACGATGACTTTCACAAATACAAAGTCAGTAAACCACGAGATTCTGCACTCACAGCTCCATTCCATTATGGGACCTCCACAACAGCAACACATACTTGCAAAGCCAACAAGGAACAACGAATGAAGCTGTACATCAAATACTTGCCCACATCCATCTCGCTCATGTCCATCACCTTCGTGCAAAAAACATTCGCCAACCTCATGCTTAAACATTCATAGGATTGTGTGAATGTGTGAAATCAAATAATGTGATGTAGGAATTGTGCAAAAGAAACGTGTGAAAAACTAAATAAGTTAAGCATTCCAGACAGCTAATAAACTACAAAATAACAGTCATTGACTAAGGACTTAAGTAAAAAAATAGACTATCGATAAAAATAAGTCATTAGTTCTGAAATGGACAGTGTATAAAGAACAAAAGTAAGGCATAATAAACACTAAAACTATATGCCACTTATTTTCTCCTCATAAAAATAAAAGAATAACTATATTTTACTTATTTTCTCCTTATAAAAACAAAGAATAAAAAATTATCTTGTTGGACGTTTTCCCTTTTTTTTAACATTTGTACCATTCATTAGGATAATATCTCAATACTTGTGTATGTATATTTCTTTGTCAAAGCAATTCTTTGAAATAATTCTTATTTGTTAGTGTAGCAACGTTGAAATGAGTGTCTAGAAAGAAAAAACATTTTACTTGTACATGACATTTAGAAAATGTGTTAGGAATAGATTTTACTTAATTATTACATTTATAAAAAAAATATATTTCTAAGAAAATCGATGTGAAAGACTCCTCACTTTCGATAACAAACTTCTTAAGAAACAAACTTCACACTTAAATAAAGAAAGAAAATAATTAAAAATTAATAATAGCATAAAAATATTCTTCTCTTGTCATTTTTGAGAATAATATGGAAGAACATAAAAATATAAATTAGTAATACAAACTAGCATAGAACCAGAATAATGTGGCTAAACAGTAGGCAACAAAATTTAGATAAAGGAATAATTATTGACTGACTTAGACAATGATTCAATCATAGCCTAAATTCAGTGCAAAAATTAAGTTTGAAGGGTGGTGATATGTAAGGTGTCAGGCAAATCCAACACCTTTCATGAAAAGCCTGACATGATAAGCAAATCCAGTAGTATGTCACATAGCTCCGAATAGATGTGATATGGCATAGGTCATCCTTCGATCCATTGTAGAACTTGGAAACCCATTCAGGGAATATTCGTTCACATTTTTGTTGAACGCAGTTGGTTTTTATCATCCTGTATTAAAACATTTCCTTTTATCAATAGTGCAATTTATAAACAATGTTTTGTGAGTAGAATAAAATTTCCAATGGTAAACTTAACTGCTTTTTCTACGTTATTTTACCAGCTAGCTAAAAATAGGAAAGCCTTGAACCCCGTCTACTAAATTTAGTTAGTATTAAGATTCTTTTACAGGGAGTGCAGTGGAGCTGACGCTGAAATCATTAAGTATTTGGTCATATCATCGCTAGTCTCACTGAACCCTTCTGAACTCTACATGTCATGTGTGGTCTAGCGTCTCCTTAACAGCAACAGGTCCCAGGTTCAAACTAGTCAATTCCCTAAAAAACACGCTCAGAGCGTCGTTGCGCGAAAGTGGTAGAGAGACACGATATAGAACAAACAGACACCACGCAGAATGTTAGAAACAGCGTCACTGGACTGTTGATCACCGGAAACGTGTTGCATGGTCTGACGAGTCTCGTTTCAAATTTTATGGAGCTGATGGACGTGTACGGTTATGGAGATAACCTCATGAATCCGTGGACCCTGCATGTCAGCAGGGGACTGTCCAAGTTGGTGGAGACTCTGTAATGGTGTAGAGCGTGTGCAGTCGGAGTGATATGGGACCCCTGGTACGTCTAGATACGACTCTGACAGGTGGTACGTACGTAAGCATCCTGTATGATCACTTGAATCCATTTATGTCCATTGTGCATTCCGACAGACTCGGGCAATTTCCGCAGGACAATGCGACACCCCACGCGGCCAGAATTGTTACAGACTGGCTCTTGGAACACTCTTCTGAGTTTAAACATTTCCGCTGGTCACCAAACTCCCCAGACATGAACGTTATTGAGCATATCTTGGATGCCTTGCAACGCGCTATTCAGAAGATCCCTGCAGGATTCATGGTGTCAGTTCCCTCCGGCACTACTTCAAAGATTAGTCGAGTCCGTGGCACGTCATGTTGCGGCACTTCTGCGTGCTCGCGGTGGTCCTACACCATATTAGGCAAGTGTTCCAGTTTCTTCGGTTCTGAAGTGTAGGATTAGCTAATTACAGAAATGATATCCAGAGAAATTCGATTATTGCACATTTATTTTACCAAGCTCCATGCACGTGACATGAAACTAAAATGGCGAACATTTTTGTTCGAAAATAACAAGAAGTACATGTAGTGTTAAGCTCTCTCAGATACAAGTAATGCATGTACGTTGGATCCGCAAGGAACTGGGAAACATAATTTAAAGACGACGTTACTTCCAGAGATCGTGACTGACTCGATTTTAAATGATGTGGCAGAAATAATTGCTTTACACGTGGTGTTAGGGATAGGTTAGACATACACCAGACAGACACATGAACCAGGAGAGTTAATAAGCAAGTCGTGGTAACTCAAGCTTCTCTGTAACAAACGTTCAGTCACGAATCGCGAAAGAATTGAAACGAAAAATTAAGGGACTATAGCAATGAAACGACTCTAACTTGATCACAAGGTTCCTAAACTTCACATGGTGGTAACCTCAGCTAAATCCTATCACTGCAGCGAGAATAATCGCCATTCTAGCTGCCGCCTCGGATCTGGAACAGAGACCAACTGCTCTCCACCGATCTCAGAAACAGGAAACTGCTGTTCTCCGCCACTCTCTGAATCAGAATCTTCTCTCCATCGCCCTCCGAAACAGAATGTTCTCTCGACCGCTCTCTGAAACCGAATGATATCTGTACTCTGTTGTTTCCCTTACTCACGCCTCTCAACAAAATAATTCCGCCGATAGTCCGCGTCAGCCAACCAGGGCACGTGCTTATTTGTTTCACGTATTGGAAGAGGGAAAATTTTCTCCATGACTATCTCTCTTTTCGTCTTAAGAGTCTTAGAAAGATCCACGTCACATGTTAGCAGCCAATGAATGTTCCAGTCTTAACGTTAACCTATGAAATTGGAGCAAAATGCTCGTTTCTCCCCTGCCATCCTGAATATTTTTCGAAAGCGTCTTAACTGTTCCCATTGTTTTGATTAACATCATTGACGTCGGTACTTCTGCCAGAGTAATAATTTTCTACTTAATCTGCCTTCGACTCGCGCCACTATGTAGCCTGGTGGCGTAAACGGGCATTAGTTTCTCAGGTGCCATGTCTCGCATGGAGCCATAGAATACGCAAGAGGCGTGTCGCCGTCGTTAGCCAGCGAAGTGTCCATCTTGGTGCACACCGGCAAGAACTTACCATGACGAACCCCTGTCGGGCCTGTAAAGTGATCGTACTGGACACCATCCCGTCTGAATGCGTCTCGCAAAGGTGTTGCGGTGTCTGAGCGACACAAAGGGGGCCCCCACGCTCTAAGAGGCGCGCGCCTCCCGTGTGAAACTCAGCCATCAGAACATTACCTCAAACGTACGAAAAACTGTCATTTCAGTAAGATCTGACTTGCTTCTTCCTAGACTTTTTAAGAGGGGATTCAAGCTGTCTATCTAAATTCTGTTAAAAGGAATTAATTACGAGGACGGCTGCAATTGTTTCTCCTCTGTTCATATTGAAGTTACTGGTGAAAACCAAACTCAACTGAATTTTAATTACAGAAGGCGGACGTCTCGGTCAAAGCACAAGTAGTGAGATACACGTCAACATCTTCCAATGTTCGTTTTAAGAAATGAGGAGTGCGGACGTACATTATTACTTAACATGTATGTAAACCTAAACAAGACAATGATTCTCTCCACTCCGAGAGGTTGGTTATATTAGCAAATATCTAGCACGTGGCAGAAGGTAATTAACAGTTTAGAAAAGCAAAAAGATATGAGAGGGATCTGACAGAACTCTCTGAGCTGAATAAAATCCCAATTGTAGTTTCTACACCAGTACAGTGTAATCTCAAGTACAACGGAGGAGCTTCTGATTGTAGTAGTGTCTCAACACCTATTGATCTTGAATGTAAATCAGTCACTTCATTTCATTATTGTAACAATAATATCTTACAATGGCGCGGTTGGCAAAAGTGCGGTCAAATCCGTGGACCATCCGTAATTTATGTACGATCGACCCGGCCACAATCTTCTTCGGTGGACATGAAACATAAGAAAACAAAGTGAGACAGACAGTAATAAAAATTAATACATACAGGGTGTACATACAGTCATGGAACACTTTCAATTATTTATTGTACAAGAACTAAACATGGTACATATATCATACATATTGCATTTTGAAGTGAAACTCTGAAAGTTTTTTTTTTTTTTACAAACATTCGATATGCAAACCATGAGTGACCCGTCAGACGTCAGTACGGTAATCAAATTAACCGTCCCAGCATTGCATCATCGATTGTGGCGGTTGCTTCCAGTATTCTCTCCCTGAGCTCTGCTACATCCCGTGGTAGAGGCGGTACATACACCAGATCTTTAATATTCCCCCCAAAAAAATGTCAGACGGACTGAGATCTGGTGATCGGGGAGGCCATTTCATCAAACAGCTGTCCCCTTCTGTAGCACGGCCGATCCATCCGATGCAGCATCTCCGTGTTCAGGTACCCACGAACTTCACGATGAAAATGGGGTGGAGCCCCATCCTGCTGAAAGATGAACGGAGAGTCCGATTGCATTTGAGGTATGAGCCATAGCTGCAACATGACCAAGCAGGAATATCTAGTGACAGTGCTCTCGGCGAAGTGCTCTCGCACCTGAACTCGCCATATTTGCGACTAGCGCTGACTATCGGCAAATTACCAAACTACGGTGTGTCGGTAGACATAAAAAAAAAAAATACTTTCAGGGTTTATCTTCAAAACGAGATATATATGACATCTGTACAATGTTTGGTTCTTGTGCAATAAATAATTGAAAGTGTTCCCGGACTTTATGTACACCCTGTATTATTTGCTCTCATTTCCTTATGTTGCTGAACTGGGAGAAATACAGCCGCAGTTAAAATTTTGTCACACTACAGCAGGTGCGAAGACAGGGTTCATTTCTGCAGGAGTCACATTCTTTTACTGACCCCCTTCTCCAAACATCCAAAGTTAACTTATCAAACATGACCAAATTTTAGGTCTTACAGATACCTACGATCTTAATAATAAGAATAAAAATAAAGTACATATTGGCAAAAAGAGAGAATCAGCTAAAAGACACGGTCGGATGTCAGTGCAACACATACCCAGCACCGTCGTTGGGTATGTAAATTACTAGAGTTGAAATTCTCTATGAGAGGTAGAATGGCCACCAGAGTGCACTCGTGTTATTCATGTTCATTGTTGTTACCAGACCTGGCAGGGTACGTAAGATGCGTGAACAGCGGCAAATGATGATAGATCACTGCGAAGGAGATGGAGACACCGCGTTCTCGTATGAGACAGCGTTATCAGCACCTGACATAGTTTCGAAAGAGCCTCAGTGTGTGTCTCCATTGGCCAGCTGGTCAAATTACGCGGTATCCAGTTTTATGAGGCACAGCATTGTATGGTAGTGAAACATGGACTATGGGAAGAGAATCGAAGCATTTGAGATGTGGTGCTACAGGCGAATGTTGAAAATTAGGTGGACTGATTAGGTAAGGAATGAGGAGGTTCTGCGCAGAATCGGAGAGGAAAGGAATATGTGGAAAACACTGACAAGAAGAAGGGACAGGATGATAGGACATCTGTTAAGACATTAGGGAATGACTTCCATGGTACCAGAGAGGTCAAAAACATCCAGGACGTAAATTACAAGTGCTACTTCCTCACATGGCTGCTTCTGGTCTCCGACCAATGGTGCAGGATGACGTGGAATTTTTCACTGTGTCCATGGTTTGCTCTCGGATGGCAGGTGCAGATGTGAACTGCTTGGTGCCCAACACAGCCACCCTCCCTTGTGGTGGTCAGACGTGTTCAACCGGAGCCTTATCAACGACTACGCCTGTTGCTCTCGGATGGCAGGTGCAGATGTGAACTGCTTGGTGCCCAACACAGCCACCCTCCCTTGTGGTGGTCAGACGTGTTCAACCGGAGCCTTATCAACGACTACGCCTGTGCTCATATTCCCATGCAATTCAACATCGAGCCATTTTCGTATATATATATATATATATATGAAAATGGCTCGATGTTGAATTGCATGGGAATATGAGCACAGGCGTAGTCGTTGATAAGGCTCCGGTTGAACACGTCTGACCACCACAAGGGAGGGTGGCTGTGTTGGGCACCAAGCAGTTCACATCTGCACCTGCCATCCGAGAGCAAACCATGGACACAGTGAAACATTCCACGTCATCCTGCACCATTGGTCGGAGACCAGAAGCAGCCATGTGAGGAAGTATCGTCACATGGGTAGGTTGCCTTTATCACCAAAAACAAACGCTTGCTTTCGTTGTGGTGCTTTGACCAGGGAGCACGGACAGCGAATGAATGGCGTCACATTATGTTCAGTGATGAGCTGCAGTATTATCCTATCCCGTATGACCATCGTTGGAGAATATAACAGCGACCTGGGGGGAAGTCCCATGGTTTCCATATGTTGGAGAGGTACAGCGGTGTTAGTCCTGGTGTTTTGGTGTGGGGGGGGGGGGGCTCTTGGGTATGACTTGGGGTCGCACCTGGTAGTGATTTGGGGAACGGTATGTCGCGAATATTTTACGTTTTCTAGTGTGGCATCTCATGGACCATATTGAAACACGCCAACTCTCGTCCATATATAACACACGTCTCTATGAACTGCCTGCGCGACGATGAGGCAGACTCGTGTCCAGTAAGATACCCAGATCTGTCCTTGATAGAACCTGTGTGGGACCAGCTCAGACGTCAACGCTATCCCAGCGCCAGCGTCTGGGACATCAAGAACCAGTTCCAAAAACTGTGGGCAAGCTTGCCCGTCAGGAGGGGATGCAACGGCTTTATGATGGCCTTCACAACCGAATCAGTGCATACATCAATGTCAGAGTAGTGGTGGGGTGGGGGGGGGGGGGGGGGGGGAGTCGAGGGAAGATTGCAATATTATATGATACATGCGATCATAATGTGAAATTTGCAATCAGTGAAGTAACGCCACAAATCCTCTCAGTCCTTGAAGTTTCATTTCTTTGCCGGCCGCTTAGTCGAGAGGTTCTAGGAGCTTCAGTCCGGAACCACACGGCTGCTATGGTCGCAGGTTCGAATCCTGCCTTGGGCATGGATGTGTGTGATGTCCTTAGGTTAGTTAGGTTTAAGTAGTTGTAAGTCTAGGGGACTGATGACCTCAGATGTTCAGTCCTAAAGTGCTTAGAGCCATTTGAATCATTTATTTTTCTGAACCATTTCTTTTCCTCCTTCCCTTCATGGTGGTTTCCTATTTTTGTCAGACAGCGTAAAATGTTGAAATACAACGACAATACTGTGTTTTCATCAGTTGTTAGTGCAGTGTTCCTGATTTTTTTGGGCTCGAGGGTGGTGATTACGATACCAGTGACGCCACCTTGGATCCACCGCTGCATTACAGCGGGGTAAGAAGTCGTCCAACGATGCGTCCCATCCGGACGTTGGCCTCGGCTGGTTGTTTCAGCTTAACGTCAGGTCCATCACGAATCCACTGCAGCTGTAAACACTGCCGTCTAGGACCGCTGCCACAGTTGAGCGAGTGAAATTACGTGACGCAGCTCGGCGCGCGGCGCGTCTGCGGAGCCGACATGATCCCTCCCCTTCCCCCCTCCTCTCGGCCGCCACCGCCCCCTGGCGGCCAGGTTTTACGGCCGCAGCGACCGCTTTATGCCAGACCGTAACCCACGGCCAGGCCACGAGTCCGCATGTCTAGCGGCATTCGCAAGAGTTCGTCTAGCCTGCGCGGATTGCCCCGACAACGATAATCCACATGTCTGCTTATCTCTCTATAAAACATGTCTGGTATTTCTCGGAAACAGTTCGTTTGTTTGGACGCTAGTTGCACAAATGAACTGCCATAAAATAAAGCAGAGTAGCGATGACGTTGTTAGCGATGTGATTTGCAGCTGGATGGTGGTTCTTGATTGGAGCGTAACGGGTAAATACAACTGCCTAGAGTCGTTTTTAGTTCACATTAGTTCGTGACAGAAATGTCAGAATGAATTAAAAACTGATAAGATGCGGTGCTAAAGAAAAGTGTTTAAAATAGTGAACGGGAAGGTGATAAAAAGAAAGAATCGTATGGCAATTTTGCAGTAGTAATTCTGTAGTAGAGATACTAAGCAAATACTTCACAAACCAAAGCAACAGACGTCTTTGGGCGAGGGAATGAATCCATGGAGAGACGCCTGAGGTTTCGAACGTACAACGCTGCAAAGATTACTAAGTATCGGCTACTTGTTAGGACACTGTGCGAGAGTGACACAAGGCATATCACTCTGGCACAGCATCCCGACAAGTAACCCATACTTTGTAATCTTTGCGCTGTTGTTAGATTGAAATTTCAGATCTCCTCTTCATGGAATCATCCCTTCGTCCAAATACAGCTGTTGCTTTAGTTTGTAAAGTATTTGTTTAGAGTTATTGCAGAAAAACAAAACCAGAGTCTGTGGTATTATTAGGGTCGACATAAGTTTACCGCAAACCCTGAAAACCAAAGCATCAAGAGTAAAGAAAAGTGACATAGTTTTCTGTAGAAATCGTGACATTCTTCTCCTCGTATGGAAAGACACTAGGTATGTCAGAATGGTATCAACAATTCTTGACGCTTGTGTCGCAAATACAAGAAATAGAAATAGAAAAACCGGAAAAGATGTTTTGAAACTTTGTGTGTAAATGAATACAACGTCCAGATTAAACGAGGTGATCGTGCGGATCAGTTTTTTGCTATCCTGCTCTAAGGAAATGGATGAAGCGTACAAAAAGGCCGTCCTTTATGTAATAAATTGTGGACTTTTCCATTCGTTTAGAATTTACGATGGTCTCAATAGAGAGAAAAAAATACGGTGTAAGCCGTTCCTCCATTCTTTCATTTGGATGGGTTCGTCAATAAGCAAAATTGCCACATTTGGGAGACTGAGAATCCGCTTTTCGCGATCGAGAAGTTTCTTCACCCTCAACAGGTGACTGCGTGGTGCGCAATGTCCAATCACGCAATAATCGGTGCGTTGTTCCTTGATGGCACGCTGACTACCGAACGGTACGTGAAGGTTTTGGAAGATGATTTCATCCCCACTACCGAAAGTGACTCTGATTTCGATAAGATGTGGTTCATGGAAGACGGAACTCGACCCCATTGAAGTAGGAGTGTGTTTGATGTCCTGGAGGAGCACTTTCACGTACCCAGAGGCCACTGGCAAAGGCATCGATTGGCCGCCATATTCTCCAGATCAGAACATATACGACTCATTTTTGTGGGGCCATATTAAAGACAAGGTGAACAGCAACAACCTCAAAACCATTTCTGAGCTGGAAACAGCCATTCGGAAGGTCACCGACAGCATCGATGTTCCGACACTGCAACGGGTCATGCAGAATTTCGGCATTTGTCTGCGTCACATCATCACCAATGATTGCAGCCATATCGAACATGTGAAACCTAAATCGGAATATCTGTAGTGACGTTTACATGTTGAATAATGTGTGTGCACGCAATACTTTGTAACTAATTTACTTTTTCCTTCATAGAGTTCAATAATTGTCACCCTCTATATCGACTCTTATATATTAACGATGGTACGGACAGTAACTGCTCCATCAAGGAGATTTCAGAACCAGAGTTACTGCATCTTCTTCACTCAACCCCATCTCTGTTTTCCAGCAGGACAACGCTCATTTGCATGTGGCGAGAAATAGGGTAGACTTTTTAGAGTAGTGAATAGTATCTTTGCTTGCATGGTGTGTGCCTAATGTCTGAACCATATGAAACATAGATACGATTGTTCAAAAACTTGTTTACCACGAACATTCAGAAACCACTGTTTATACTATGCTTATCCATTACGAACATTTTAGTACCCGTCATCCGTGGTTGTGTGCTAAATATAAGTACAGAAAAATGCACCCAGTCAGATTTTTGAAATACTGCATCATTCCCGTAACTAACTTTCGAATCTTTTCAGCTCCACCTTCAGATGTCACACATGGAAGTTACATGCTTATTGCCATTTCATGATGCCGGGTACTGGCTTGCGATAGTATGGGCGGTTTTGCAGTTCGGACGTTCAAAAATGAATGGCACTACAATTTTTGAGTCTTCACGGGAATCATATACTGAACAAACGAATACATATTATATTACAGGTCTATGCTCTTTTGCCTTCGTCATGGCACCTTCTGACATGCTTAGAAACCATTCTTTGTGTGTATCCCGGAGCCAGTGGTGGACAACGGCATTAAGTTCATCGTTGGTGGTGAAATTATTATCCAGCATGACCTCTTTCATCGCGTCGAATAGTGAATAGTCGTTATGAGCCAGATCGGGCGAATATGGAGGATGTGGCAGCACAGTAAACCCTAGTTAACGCACGGTGGCAATGGTCTAGTGAATGGAATGTGGCCGGGCGTTATCGTGTTGGAGAAGAACGCTTTGTCTGCGCAATGGTGAGGGAATGGGACATCAATTGTGCGCACACCTTCTTAATCTTCAAATCCTCACGAACGATAGTGTGGAGAGTTTCTCATGCGAGACCCGTTGCCTTCTCTAGTTTATGAAATGTGATTTGCCTGTGCCTCATTGTCAAGTAATTTTCACGCCGGGCACTGTTTGTTTTGCGTGCAGTTCCTGGACGTCCAGTGCTTTTGCGTTTTTCAGCACACTCACTGCCGTCTCTGAACTCTGATACACGAGGAAACACAGATCTGCAACTTGGCGCTGTTTCCCCATATACGGCTACATATCTGATGCAGTCATTCCTTCCCTCCAGAGAAACCACACTGTCCACCGTTCCCCATGCTCTTCTGCTTCCATATTGTCTTACCTACGAGTATGTCCACCAGCGTACTCGCAAACCGGAACAAGTACTGCTGCAAAGAGCCAGTTTTGGGAAGCAACAACAGTGTATGGCGGTGGTAGACAGTACTGTAATCTATCCTCGCGCATAACCAAAACACATAGTAAACTGTACCTGCAAAAGCTATAGGGGGAATGCCAATCAATACTGGACGAGTTAAATAATAGTCACCCACCTTGCAGTTTCCATTCTGCCAATTGCCATGGATCACTCACTACGCGCTATAAGTATAAATGTATACTGATTGTCACATAAATCGCTAGCTTCCAGCATGTGCTCTGCAGTTGTGGATTCGTTTGGTTGTGAGTCTATGCCGCTGTTTAGGGGGTGTGCTCCACACCACTACTTGGGTCCACACGTTCAGGGTACCGACAACGTGAACCAAAACCTTTATTTCAACATTCTCGATGGCCAAGTGTTGTCTCTTTCTTCTAGTGAACACTCCCACCTTCCAAAACGAGAACAGCCGCTTTCGCAAGGCTGCATGTACGTGTTCCTGTTTCGACGAACACTTAGGCATTAGCCGGCCGCTGTGGCCGAGCGGTTCTAGGCGCTTCAGTCCGGAACCACGCGACTGTTGCGGTCGCAGGTTCGAATCCTGCCTCGGTCATGGATGTGTGTGATGTCCTTAGGTTAAGTAGGTTTAAGTAGTTCGAAGTCTCGGGAACTGATGACCTCAGATGTTAAGTCCCATAGTGCTTAGAGCCATTTTTGAACTTAGGCATTCACGCACCCCCCTCAAATTTAGTGGTAAAATGGCCAGTGGATAGCACGTCGAAAACTGAACGCAGATCAAGCATGACAAGAGGAAGAAGGTGGACTGTGAAAAAAGAAGTAATCTAAAAATTGTGAACGGTCGAAGTTCAAGATGGGCAACGACGACCGATTTTGAATGGTAAGGGCGTTGTGGTTGTGTGTCACAGTGTTGGCCTGCAAAAAAGATGATCCATGCTCAAATCTCTCTCGTGCCTCAATTTTTTTCCACAAAATTATGATCTGTCTGTCCGGTCATTGACATGTCTGTTCTCCTTCTGGAGTGTTATATAAATCTTGTGGTACGAATATATTGTGGTCGCAAGTAAATGTGATGAATAGTAAAAAACAAATAAACGGGTGCGAACTACAAAGGAATTCAAGAGTCAAAACCTGCAAAACGGAACACAAAGTGTGGTACCTGTGTAGAACAAATAGAAGGTCGTCCGTCTGGACGTCCCTTCCTTAGACCTCGTTGTTACACATGGACGTTACATCACGACACAGACAAAAATTTTAATACAGCGAACTGGCACGCCAGTGACCGTACGGACAGTTCGACCCTTCTCAGTCGAACACTGTGACCGCACAACCACGACGCGCTGATACACTCACTCGATGTTGCACATTTAGAGCTTAGAGCATTCACTGTTTCTATTTTTCTTGTTTTTTCACAGTTCAGTACACCTTCTTCATGTTTTCATGTTTGATCTGGGTCCGGTTTTTGACGGGTTGTCCACTGGGCCATCTTACCACTAAACCTGAGGGAGGATGTAGTGGGGAGATCCCCTTATCAGGCATCCTATTGTACCTCAGCTGGACCGGTCAATCATCCGATCTTAATCCTTTAGAAAATATCTAGAGCTACTACGAATACCGGCTGGAACGTAGAAAACAACTTTCCCGCAGTTTGGTAGCTTCATGGAATCTAATCGACGATGAGTGGGTTCCGTTGGACATGCAACACATGAAGAAATTCGTTGACTGTCTTCCTCCTCGAATTGTGTTCATTAGCATGGCTCGAGACAATGCTACAGGGTATTAGTCTTACGTTTCTAGGAGGCCCCTTTTGTTTCACAGGTGTGCTTGTCCTCCAAACGTAAAACAATCCTGTCGAATTTTGTAGGGATTCCTGGAGAAAAAGATTCTAGCAGAAATCCGCACGGTCCCTAACGAAGCACTAGGTCGTCTTTGATTTTCACAGTCACTATGTTTACTACTAGCTCGTATACCAACAAATGTCACCTGTTGCTAGCTTCTTGCACATGCTTTCATACGGCTTGTGTCGTCATTATTCCAGTCGAGAGTATGCTTCGCAGTAACAAAACGTTTAATCTCATTATTCAATACACCATATAAAGTCCGGTTACGTTTGCGAGCACTCATAGTCTGAAAAAAAAATTAACAACACGTCTGTCTCAGTAAATGTGGGAATCGCTCTGTGACTACAACGGTGCAATTCATCGGTAAAAAGTTACAGAAGTATCACTGTATCCACTAGTGTATTCCTTTGAAAATCCAGTCGCTCTGCAGCAGTGTTTCATCGTAATTTTCACTTATTCGCTGCTAGATCTTATGGTGTCTAATCACACAACAATGCAACGTTTCTTTCATAAGCGTTGAGGGTACAACAGATCACTGATTATGAAAAACAACAAATCGAACAAAACTCGATTCATGTATGTAACTCTCGCGCTTGTCACTAAAAAGATACTGATAAGTACGAGTAGGACTCACGCACTGAGAGTTCAAACTTATCTTCAGTTGAAACTTCCGGGCTCAGAGGCCGTGGTCGATGTATAAAATTTCCACCTAACGTTTCGTCTCCATCTGCGGGAGACATCTTCTGAGGTCGTACGGCTACTGCCACTGAGGCTCCAGGTAGTCTCGCATTTATAGAGCGCATAGAGGGCACCACCATTCGTCACGTGAAGCCGACGGTATGCCTATCTTTGGAAGGCGTCATCATTCTCGATTAAGAGTAATCGATTGTCATTCTGCTGGCGTAACGTCGACATCCATATTTTGTCTAACTTTAAAACTTCCTCTTGTCTATTAAAATTGTTATGATGTTCGTGAATCTCTATTGCTTCTCTATACATGGGCGCATGATAATGGGATGTTCGTGCTATAACGCTTGTCACACTAAATTTAATTTCGTGGTTCCCACCTCGAAAAACGTGCTCAGCTACGGCTGATTTTTCGATGTGTCCTAAGCGTCAGTTTCTTTCATGTTAGGCTAAGCGGGTGTTTACACTTCTTTTCGTTGTTCCAATATATACTTGTCCACAACTGCATGGAATTTTGTATACCCCAGGTGTTGCTAGGGGGTCTTTTGCAGTTCTTAAATATTCCTTAACCTTCTTGGTGGGTCTGAAGATTATTTCGATTCCATAATTGGCCAGAACTTTCCCGATACGGTCCATGACTTTATTAATGAACGGTAGGAAAACTATTCCAGTAGGTGACCGTTGTTGCTCTGGACTTCTGGCTTCTTTTCTTCTTTGATGGAGAGCTCGATCACTTTCCTTCCTAGTATATCCGTTTTTCATGAAGGCTGACCGTCAGTGATTTAGTTCATCTTGTAAATAAGCCTGCTCGCATATTTTGTTGGCTCTGTCCACCAAGGTTTTCATGACACCTCTTTTTTGCCTAGGATGATGGTTAGATTCCTTGTGGAAGTGTCGATCCGTGTGAGTGTTCTTTCTATATACCTTTTGGCTCTAGGGTTTATTTTCCTATTTACAGTTGGTGTATTAACAGGGTTAGTACTAGCAAACTCGTCACTTGACATTGTATTACTTGACACATATCCCACTCACCCTTTTAATTACCGACACATCCAGGAAAATGAGTTGACCATTGCTCTCTTTCTCCGTCGTAAACTGTATCTTCGGGTTAATACTGTTCAGATGCACCAAGAAGACATCCATCTCTTCTTCACCATGAGTCCACACTACAAATGTGTCATCAACATAGCGGTACCATATAGCAGGCTTTTTACTGGCAGTCTGCAGTGCTCGCTGTTCGAAGATCTCCATAGAAAAATTGGCAACAGCTGGGCTGAGAGGGCTTCCCATTGCCACCCCGTCGATCTGTTCGTAAAACTCGTTGTTATACTGGAAATAAGTTGTCGTCAGGCAGTGTTTCAATAAAGTCACTATATCAGTCGTAAAAATATCTGCTATATATGAAATAGCTTCGTTTACAGGCACCATGGTAAACAATGACACTACATCAAAGCTCACAGGAATATCACTTTGGCTGACGTTAATCTCCCTCAGTTTTTCAATAAAACGCGCCGAGTTTTTAAAGTAACTGTCCGTTCTGCCAATATATGGTTTCAGCAAGCAGCCGAGATATCTGGCCACCTCTTGTGTTGGAGATCCTATGGCACTCACAATCGGTCTCAACGGAACATGTGGTCTATGTACCTTTGGGAGTCCATAAAGTCTGGGTGGATAAGCTTCCGTTTTGCAGAGTTGTTTTTTATCGCCTGAAGAAAGAGAAGACGGTTTTGCTGAACACCGAAGATTATCACAAAAACATTAGTGTCCTTCTGGATCCCACAATGTATAAAAAGCTTCAAAAGGATCCTACAACCAAAATTTTGAGTAATACCAATCAACTGGTAAAACAGTCTTCTTTTTCTTCGGACGATAAAAACAACTGTGCAAAACGGAAACTTATCCACCCAGACTTCATGTACTCCCAAAGGTACATAAACCACTATTCCCGTTAGGACCGATTGTGAGTGCCATAGGATCTTCAACACAAGAGGTGGCCAGATATCTTGCCTGCTTGCTGCAACCGTACATTGGCAGCAATGGAAAGCCCTCTCAGCCCAGCTGTTGCCAATTTTTCTATGGAGATCTTCGAACAGCGAGCACTGCAGACTGCCAGTAAAAAGCCTGCTAAATGGTACCGCTATGTTGATGACACATTTGTAGTGTGGACTCATGGTGAAGAAGAGATGGATGTCTTCTTGGTGCATCTGAACAGTATTAACCCGAAGATACAGTTTACGACGGAGAAAGAGAGCAATGGTCAACTCATTTTCCTGGATGTGTCGGTAATTAAAAGGGTGAGTGGGATATGTGTCAAGTAATACAATGTCAAGTGACGAGTTTGCTAGTACTAACCCTATTAATACACCAATTGCAAATAGGAAAATAAACCCTAGAGCCAAAAGGTATATAGAAAGAACACTCACACGGATCGACACTTCCACAAGGAATCTAACCATCATCCTAGGCAAAAAAGAGGTGTCATGAAAACCTTGGTGGACAGAGCCAACAAAATATGCGAGCAGGCTTATTTACAAGATGAACTAAATCACTTACGGTCAGCCTTCATGAAAAACGGATATACTAGGAAGGAAAGTGATCGAGCTCTCCATCAAAGAAGAAAAGAAACCAGAAGTCCAGAGCAACAACGGTCACCTACTGGAATAGTTTTCCTACCGTTCATTAATAAAGTCATGGACCGTATCGGGAAAGTTCTGGCCAATTATGGAATCGAAATAATCTTCAGACCCACCAAGAAGGTTAAGGAATATTTAAGAAATGCAGAAGACCCCCTAGCAACACCTGGGGTATACAAAATTCCATGCAGTTGTGGACAAGTATATATTGGAACAACGAAAAGAAGTGTAAACACCCGCTTAGCCTAACATGAAAGAAACTGACGCTTAGGACACATCGAAAAATCAGCCGTAGCTGAGCACGTTTTCCGAGGTGAGAACCACGAAATTAAATTTAGTGTGACAAGCGTTATAGCACGAACATCCCATTATCATGCGCCCATGTATAGAGAAGCAATAGAGATTCACAAACATCATAACAATTTTAATAGACAAGAGGAAGTTTTAAAGTTAGATAAAATATGGATGTCGACGTTACGCCAGCAGAATGACAATCGATTACTCATAATCGAGAATGATGACGCCTTCCAAAGATAGGCATACCGTCGGCTTCACGTGACGAATGGTGGTGCCCTCTATGCGCTCTATAAATGCGAGAGTACCTGGAGCCTCAGTGGCAGTAGCCGAACGACCTCAGAAGATGTCTCCCGCAGATGGAGACGAAACGTTAGGTGGAAATTTTATACATCGACCACGGCCTCTGAGCCCGGAAGTTTCAACTGAAGACAACACCGGCCGTGAAAGCCTACATTGTACGAGTTCAAACTTAATTATTTATACAGTGTTTCCCACAAATGTCGTGACAGATTTCGAGGGGTTGTAGAGGGTGTCTTGTGGAACAAATCGAGTATAGGAACCCGTGTCTGGAAACTTCATCCAACGACGCTACAGGGCGTCGAAGTCGTGGGCGCCGGCGCCTAACATTAGACCACCTCTACGGATGCAGACGTGACAGGTATGCTGAAGGACCGTAGGCTGAACGTCTAGGACTGTTGTTTGTCGTTTAGTGATCACTACTGATGCCACGATCGCCAGTGGACAAACGAGCTAGCTGCTACGTAGAAAGGCCTTGTGTCCTATTAATGTGTTCCTTCGTTGCCTTGGTGGATGACTGTTTCGGACGAAGGTTTCCATCCGCAATTTATTTTTCTCCTGGAAGCCTCTAAAAACTCCTGTGTTTTCCGGTGCAGATGTAAGCCCGTGTTCAAAACCATCATCCACCAAGACAACAGGGCACAGCATTCACAGGAAACAAGACAGTTACATAGCAGCTAGATCTTCTCCACTGGCGATCGCCATAATCAGTGGCGATCACTGAATAACAAGCAACATTGTGACACGTTCCACCTATAGTTCGTCAACGTATGAGTTCACATTTGCTGCCGAAGGTGTCCCTTGTGGCAGGTGCCAGCGCTGTAGCTTCGCCGCCCTGCAGCGTCGTCGGATGACGTTTCCAGACACGGGTCCTTGTTCTCGATTTGTTCCTCAAGGCACGCTCTGCAACGCCTCGGGGTTTGTCGATACATTTTTGGAACATCCTCTATAGATAGTGAAACCATCCCAGGAATCGAAAATTCCAAAGGCTTTTGTCTCTTATCGATATCGATACTGGCAACACATCAAAATATGTGACATAAATGGCCGTATCTTTGCATTTCACTGACACAGAAGCTTAAATATTTTACACGCCCAAGGGCCGTAATCTTAATAAATTTCAGCTTGATACCTCTACCCGTTCCTGAGGAAAGGAGACCTTAACAGGTGGACAAATAGGCACACAAACAACAAAGTGATCGCGTAAGGGTTCCGTTTGTACCGACTGAGATATGGAACCCCGAAAAGGCACTGTATTTTAGTATCAACATACAGTTTCTTGACAAAATGGAATGTATAAAGGGGCACTTGATGTCATACATCTTCTACTCTTACCGAAAAAAGCCTAGTTGCTTGGTGGAAGTACATCCTTTCCTCTTGCTGTTACAATCTCTACTTTCGTATTCCCTTCCAGAAAAATAAACATCCTGTTAAGGCAATTATCAGCTTGCAAATACTTTATAAAATGCATGCCACACAAATGCCGACTATTTATATTTTATTACAACCGGTTTTGGTGATAAACCATGTTCACGGTCGTCGAAATATTAATCTACAGCCAACATTACACATCAAAACTAAAAGTATCGCTCATTTCAAACATTACAAGTATGATATAATCGTATGCCTGAAGAGCAGGAGAGTTACTTACTCTTCCGACGGATATCATATTTGTAATTTTTGGAATGAACTATACTTTTTGTCATGATATATAACATCGGCTGCAGATTAATATTTCGATGACCGTGAACATTATTTACGATCAAACTGGTTGGAATAAAATATAAATGGAGTCACCTTTCGTGCGTTATGATTTTATAAAGTAGGCCAGAAAAACGTTTCTATAGACGGTGGTGATGTTCATGCTGATGCAATATCTTCGTATGGTGAATTATAATGTAATACGAAAAATGCATTATTTATTAATTTATGCATATGGTTCATGTGGAAAGGTAGGTGCTTTCAGGACCTGTCTTACCAAACATCCTCAGTGAGGAGTGTATAGTAATAATAATAATAATAATAATAGGGTTAGTTTGGCAAATGAAGTTGATCGATGAAAACAGAAACACACAGAAATGAGAAAAGTAGATAGTGGTAATTTGACAGAGATAATTATCCCTGTTCAGGAAGGAAAAAGCGAAGATATGCCGAAAGAAAATTAATGCCGATAGTAAGACATTGTAAATTATTAATCTCTTCTTGAATGCAAAGTGGATTTTAAGAAGATGGATGTTATTGGGTATTGCAGTTATTGTGTGATACTGTACGCAAGAATATGTATTGAAGTCACCCGTGATTGAGAAACCAACGAACGAATCACAGAACGTAAAAATCACGTTGTAAACCCGGTCGTGATCAAACAGCCGAACGTGACAGACACATCTTACGCAAATATTTAAGACTATCTCGAGTCGTGTGTAGTTTTCACCATCTGTGCCGTTTTGAACTACATCATATTACTATACAGGGTGTTACAAAAAGGTACGGCCAAACGTTCAGGAAACATTCCTCACACACAAAGAAAGAAAATATGTTACGTGGACATGTGTCCGTAAACGCTTACTTTCCATGTTAGAGCTCATTTTATTACTTCAAATCACATTAATCATGGAATGGAAACACACAGCAACAGAACGTACCAGCGTGACTTCAAACACTTTCTTACAGGAAATGTTCAAAATGTCCTCCGTTAGCGAGAATACATGCATCCACCCTCCGTCGCATGGAATTCCTGTTGCGCTGATGCAGCCCTGGAGAATGGCGTATTGTATCACAGCCGTCCACAATACGAGCACGAAGAGTCTCTACATTTGGTAACGGGGTTGCGTAGACATGAGCTTTCAAATGCCCCCATAAATTAAAGTCAAGAGGGTTGAGGTCAGGAGAGCGTGGAGGCCATGGAATTGGTCCGCCCCTACCAATCCATCGGTCACCGAATCTGTTGTTGAGAAGCGTACGAACACTTCGACTGAAATGTGCAGGAGCTCCACCGTACATGAACCACATGTTGTGTCGTACTTGTAAAGGCACATGTTCTAGCAGCACAGGTAGAGTATCCCGTATGAAATCACGGCGGTGAATCGAGGAAGTACAGTACATACTGAAGAAACTAAAATGAGCTCTAACATGGAAATTAAGCGTTTCCTAACACATGTCCACCTAACATCTTTTATTTATTTGTGTGTAAGGAATGTTTCCTGAAAGTTTGGCCGTACCTTTTTGTAACACCCTGTAGATTTGGTAGGATGAAACACAACAGTAATTTTTGTTTTACTGGCAAAAAATTTCTAATTTTTTTGGTTCCGTCCAGGCGAGACCGGTATTTCCTGCACTCCGTGTCAGTTTGTTCTTCCCAGTTTAAATGTCCATCCAAGATTGTGATGAGATCTGTTTATGTTTTTGTAGGGTAACTGAATACCATTACGGAGTGCTGGAAGAACTGTTACACAGTTTTCACAGACAAAATCACGGTGTGATATGTGGATGACGTGAATTGTTAGGGTTTGGTTTAAGACAGTAGATTGTGTCTGTCGTGATAATGAAAAAAAAAAAGACAAAGTCGCCAAACCCGCCTGATAAAGCAGCAGCAGTTTTCTTAGGACTGTCGCTTAGATACAGTTACACGTCGTCAGCGTACAATTACAAGACTATAGCACCGAGAAAAACAATGCACAAAGTTCTAAACCCTAAGGGACTTCGTCAGTTGTGTTTTTCATATTGCAGGATGTCGAATCGTATTATACAAGAAATGGACAATAAAATGGAAAGACTGCAAGAAATGTATTCTTGAACTTAATACAGCTGCTGGGCAAGAATGCAGTTTTCACTGTCGTATTTGAAAGCGAATGGCACCTGTGCAATGTCTTCAATACGTTGCAAGTGTCAGTCGTGGTCGGAACTGTTGTGTCCTGCCCAATCGTCTCTTACAGGGTGCCCAAAAAGATGCTGCTTTCTCGGATAGCTATACGACAATTCAAGCAGATTGACAATATTTAATTTTGGTTTACAAGAACGTGTCGCAAGCGTTGTGCGACATGCAAATAAAAAATGTCTTTCGCTATATACAATGCTGTTTCTAGTTCAGGACTGCTAGTACCCGTCTGCTATTCTCCATCTTCTAACTTTCCAGCCAAGGCTGGCAGGAGCGGCGCTTATATTCTCTTCTAGAGGCCGCTCCTGTCGTGGTGACGTCCTAGTCAGCGTGCTATTGGCTGACGTCGTGTCACCGCCCTCTTTGCTCTTGCGTTCTTTATCTTTGTGCCGACGCTTGTCGTTAGGCCGGAACAGGAACAGTGTTCTGTGTAGTTGCGAATCCATTGTGTCGGAGCTAGGGGAATTCGAACGTGGGAAAATTGTTGGTGCTGATATAGTGGATGCTTCCACAACTAAGATAGCTGGAGTGTTTGGTGTTTCACAAGAGGCACCATTCGAAGATTTATACAGCATACAGGGAAAGTGGAAAAACATCATCCGCAAAGTCACGACGTGAACGAAAGTGTGTGTTGAGTGTCATGACAGACAGTCATTGAAGAAGAGTGTGACGAAAAAGAAGAGGACGACAACCGCGAAAATCACTGCAGAATTGAATGTCGCACTCGCGAACTCTGTGCGCATCAAAAGAACAAGAACGGTGCTCTATAAGTAGAGTATTGCAGGGCGAGCTGGAATTCCAGAACCATTCATGTGTGACGCAAATACCCGTAATACGAAAACGTTATGCCGAAACCATAAAATCTGCACTAGGTGGCATTGGAAGAATGTCGTTTGATCGGATGAGTCTTGCTTCAACCTGTTTTCAACTTCTGGACGAGATTATATACCCAAACAGTAAAACGTGGCAGGTGTTCGGTGATGATTTGGGCAGCCATATGGTAGTATTCCGTGGGTACCATGGTTACTCTGAGAGATCGCATTACTGCCTGGGATTATGTGACCATTTTGGTTGATCAGGTCCATCCCATGCTACAATGTGCTTGTTTCCCAATGGTGATGCTGTGTTACAAGATGACAGGATCCCTGTTCACACAGATCCACGAGGACCAATTATCGCATTTCCACTGGCCATAACATCAACCACATCTCAATATTGTTGAGAGAAGGTTGTGTGATCGCTTTCGATCTCTGTCACCGTCACCCGAATTTGCCACTATTTTGCAGAAAGAATGGTATAAGATTCGCTTGGAAGCTATATAGGGCCTGTATTTATCCATTCTGAGACGACTGGAAGCTATTTTGAATGCCAATGGTATTCCTACATCGTATTTTAGGCATCTTAATGCGTTGGATGATGTATTTTCATACTTTTGTCCACCATCAGTGTTCAACAGAACTAATCAAGTAGTGTTGAGTTTATCTTCCGTCATCGATGCTGACTGTAATGCCTCTCTCCCTACCTACTCCTCGACCAAATCCTGAAAAGCTGTAAGGACCAAATTACACTTCAAGAAACAGAAGACAGTGAGGGTAGTGTATTGACTCTAAATGACTATTTGTTCTGGAAGATGGTCACCTACAAGTTTTACGATCGTCAACGATTTTCAGCCCATTTCGATTGTTGTTCTTCTACCATTATTTATACAATTCCAGTAATCTTTACCTTATTATATTTACCTCTTTGGTGACAGGAAGGGCACCCGGGCGCTCTCTACCACTAACATTGCCAAATCCCGTGATTATGATGCCGACCCTGTGAAGATACGGGATAAAGCCAGGAAAATCAAGAAAAAAAAGAAGAGAGTATTTGCCTTTAAGTTGATAACAACAGAGAAGTAGTTTTCAGTTACAAGATCAGATATGTGTGAGATGAATAAAACCATCACGCCACCCCGCTTTAAGGATATTATCAGTAGCAGAACCAGAGACATCGGATGTTCTGTGACAACCTAAACTGTGATTTCCTGGGCTCTATTGACTGACAGAGACCGCCGACAGTTGAAGAGGGTCGTAATGTGTAATAGGCAGATATCTATTCAGACCATCACACAGGTATTCCAAACAGCATCAGAAATGTAAATGTAGGAATTTGTAAGAATATGAAATGGAATATCCGCAAAGGCTCAGTCGTGTATGAAGCAAGTGGTAGCTCGTGGGACCGGTTCTAGAAATTTGCTCAAATATTTGGGACCCGTACCAAATAGGACTAACAGGTGATATTGAACGTATACAGAGAAGGGCAGCACGAATGGTCATAGGTTTGTTTGATCCGTGGGAGACTGTCACTGAGATACTGAAGGAACTGACCTGGAAGACTCTTGAAGATAGATGTAAACTATCATGAGAATGTCTATAACAAAGTTTCAAGAACCGGTTTTAAATTATGGCTGTAGGAATATACTACAACCCTCTACGTATCACTCACGTACGAATCTTGAGGATAAGATTAAACTAATTACTGCACGCGTGGAGGCAATTAAACAGTCATTCTTCCCACGCTCCATACGGGAACGGAACGGGAAGAAACTCTAATAACTGGTACAATGGGACGTATCCTCTACCATGCACCTCACGGTGGTTTGCAGAATATAGATATAGATTAGATATAGTCGTCAACGTGTTGCCGATAGTTCCTCATTTACTTTACCCTTACTTTTCTGTACAGATGAGATTTGTCTTACACGGTCCAGTCACATTAGTGTGTCCACCACCTATATTGGACGTCAATGTGCAATAACCAGTCACAGACGGAAGGTGAAAGCACTAGCAGAGGAGGGTACATAAAGCGTTTGAAAAATGACGTGATTCCACCAAGCTGTATTTTAAATTACTTTATTTGCGCTGCTTGATGTAATCACGTCATGTTCGGAATTTATTGACTCTGTGGGTCCCACTCAGAAGAAAAAATATATAATGTGAGTCTTGGGTACAGGAACCAATGCAGACATTGTCGTAATGTGGATACAGAGTTCTTTACCTGACGTCGAAAGTGGTATGATCATTGGCTTTCGGGCCAGGGTGGAAGCATTTCTGAAATGGCTAAGTTTGTAAACCGTTCGCGGGTCGCTCTGGTCAAACTGTACCGTGCATGGCAAAATGGCAAAAAGGCACCTAGGCAACTGTGGTGCATCACGGGTCATAGATGACAGGGGTAACTGATGGCTGCGGAGATGTGTACGGGCGAACAGACGTGCAGCTGTTGAGCAACTGAAGGCCCAGATGAATCGAGGGTTACCAACTGTGTCTCGTCAACGACCATTCAGCGAACGTTGGTGCATATGGACCTCCGCAGCAGGAACCTGGTGCATGCAACCCTGATGACTGCTGTTCATCAGCGACGAAGGCTAGTATTTGCAGCTGGAGGTCCAGTGAGCGGTGACAAATGTCCTTTTGAGATTATACAGGGTGATTCAAAAAGAATGCCACAACTTTAAAAATGTGTATTTAATGAAAGAAACATAATATAACCTTCTGTTATACATCATTACAAAGAGTATTTAAAAAGGTTTTTTTTCACTCAAAAACAAGTTCAGAGATGTTCAATATGGCCCCTTCCAGACACACGAGCAATATCAACCCGATACTCCAACTCGTTCCACACTCTCTTTAGCATGTCAGGCGTAACAGTTTGGATAGCTGCTGTTATTTCTCGTTTCAAATCATCAATGGTGGCCGAAACACCATATCCTTAACATACCCCCATAAGAAAAAATCGCAGGGGGTAAGATCAGGGCTCCTTGGAGGCCAGTGATGAAGTGCTCTGTCACGGGCTGCCTGGCGGCCGATCCATCGCCTCGGGTAGTTGACGTTCAGGTGGTTACGGACAGATAAGTGCCAATGTGGTGGCGCTCCATCCTGCTGAAATATGAATTGTTGTGCTTCTTGTTCGAGCTGAGGGAACAGCCAATTCTCTAACATCTCCAGATACTGTAGTCCAGTTACAGTAGCACCTTCGAAGGAAAAGGGACCAAAAACTTTATTGGCTGAAATGGCACAGAAAACGTTCACCTTAGGCGAGTCACGTTCATACTGAGTTGTTTCCCGCGGATTCTCAGTGCACGTCGATTCACTTCTGCCGTACTCAATAACACAAAAAGCTTTCTGTTGAGCGGTCGCCATCTTAGCATCAACTGACGCTGACGCCTAGTCAACAGCGCCTCAAGCGAACAAATGTACAACTAAATGAAACTTTATAGCTCCCTTAATTCGCCGACAGATAGTGCTTAGCTCTGCCTTTTGTTGTTGCAGAGTTTTAAATTCCTAAAGTTGTGGTATTCTTTTTGAATCACCCTGTATTTTACGCTCCATCGAATCGTTGGCGAGTACGGTCTGAAACGTCTCATAGCTGATAAGGAGGGAGCGCTACGGTCTGGGGAATGTTTCCATGGCATGCCCCGGGTCTTCTCGTCATTCTGGGAGGCACAATGGGTCATCTGAAGTATGCATCTAAGCTTGAGAACCATGTTCAGCCATACATGCTGGTTGTTTTACTCGGCGCGATGACGTCTACCAGTAGGACAGCGCAAAGTGTCACGCACATTGTAGTGTATGTGCGTTGTTCGAAGAGCACTAGCGTGAGTTTACCATACTGACACGGCCACCAAACTCTCCTGATTCAAAACCCAATCGGGAATCTGTGGGACCACATCGATCGGACTTGATGGACCCTCAACCGAGAAACCTAGCGCAACTGTCCACGGTGCTGGAGTCCGCACGCCTCCACATCCCTGTCGGTAACTTTCAGAACCTCACTGACTCTTCCTGCACGTCTCGCAGCGATCAGCGCTGTAAAAGGTGTGGTTATTCAGGCTACTGACAAGTGGTCACACTAATGTGACTAGACAGCGCAAAATATCGAAGCGTTGTTCATACTCCTGCGCTTATTCTTGGGAGAAATATTCTGAAAACTGGGAAATGCACAGAACTGAACCACGTGTTTCTGGTTTCAATATTTCAAGCTGCCGCGTTAAACTCTTGTAGGACACAGAGAGGTTCGCAGTTGTTGGAGATCACATTGTTAATGCCCCTAACCAAATTACTGTCAGATGCACTTCTTTACAAATATATGAGGGGTGCCATACTAGCCTTTCTGGAGGACAATACCTTGCCGTCGGACTCTAGTATATGGAACCATCTCGACGGCGCTCCAGCCACAATCGATCGCCTGGCGCACATCTCGCAAATATCTCCGGGCAGAGAGTGATTGGAAGTGGCTGGCCGCCCCTCTGCCTACGCGCCCCCTGACCTCGCCTCTCTTTTCGCTGTGGCAGTGCGGCAAGGCTACAGTATGCGCAGCATCAACGGAAAAAGTAGGTGGTGGTGGGTAGTGTTTAACGTCCCGTCGACAACGAGGTCATTAGAGACGGAGCGCAAGCTCGGGTTAGGGAAGGATTGGGAAGAAAATCGAAATCGGCCGTGCCCTTTCAAAGGAACCATCCCGACATTTGCTTGAAACTATTTAGGGAAATCACGGAAAACCTAAATCAGGATGGCCGGAGACGCAGTCAAGATGCGGTGGGTAGCCACGAAAGTGCTCCTGCCGTCATACGATGTCTCACCCCAGACCATAAGTACGATGCGAATGCGAGTCCAGTGTGCTAACCACTGCGCCACCTCGCTCGGTGAAAAAAGTAGGCTACATGAAGCTACAGAGTGCCTCTTTACGAGTATTCATATAACATGAAGTGGTCGGGTAATCCAATAGTAATTTATGTTAGGTAATGAATGCTTTAGGGTATTCATTACAAATACATAAGAACATAAAATTTTCAAAATTACACGATGATAGTTTCTGGAGCCTGGAACTTGTATTGAAAGTTTGCCGTCGCAAGAAACGACCCAAACCTCGTAGATACTCAATTTAGTACATACGACATAAGTTATCAAACTTCTCTGTACAACATTCCAAATCTTGAAATGATCGTTTGCTTGCATCTTTCCTGTTGTCGACCATAACATGCATACACAAACTAATAGCTATCGAAAAAGTGAAGGTAGCTGGAATTTTACGATTATGAAAGAATCGAAAAGCCTCTGTAACAGTGAGCAATAAATCAACCAGTAAATGAACGTACACAAGCAACAAGAACTAACAGATGGAGGAAAATAATATTGCGCTGCTGTTTGCTCATGGAGATTTTTTATTGTAGTTAATGGTAAGGAAACGTAATATTTTCGACGCTAAGTTATTGAATCTTGCTGTCGATATTCTCTTTCAGTCTACGTCGTACTCTGACGGATAAAATCGCAACACCAAAAAAATAAATAAATAATGCAGAGTGTGAAATTTCGGAAACACGTCTAGGTAACATATTTAACTAATTAGCATTGCAAAATCACAGGTGTGATAATCCACTGCAAATGTGAAATACTGGCATATTAATAACCGGTATAACCGGCAGAACGTTGAATGCAAGCATGCAGACGTACATGCATTGTGCTGCACTGGTGGCGGGTGTCTGTCTGTGGGATGGAGTTCCATGCCTTTTACACTTGGTTCGGCTATGCAAGGTCGATTAAAGCTGTTTGTGGATGACTCTGGAGTCTTTGTCCAAAGACGTTCCACAGGTGCTCGATTGGAGACAGATGTTATGATCGATCGGGACAAGACAACATATCGACACACTGTAGAGCATTTTGAGTTACAACAGCGGTATGAAAACACCTCCTGGAATGCGGTTCATGAATGTCAGCGCAACAGGTTGTACCACCGGACTGACGTACAAATTTGCAGTCAAGATGCGGTGGATAGCCACGAAAGTGCTCCTGCCGTCATACGATGTCTCACCCCAGACCATAAGTACGAGTGTGCGTCCAGTGTGTCTAGCACGCAGACAGACTGGTTGCAGGGCCTCAACTGGCCTCCTAATCAACACACGGATATCACTGGAACGGTGGCACAGCCAGCTTTCATCAGCAAACACAAGGGATCTCCGCCCTGTCCTTCAATGAGCTCTCGCTTGATACCACTGAAATCACAAATGGCGGTGGTTTGGGGTCAGTGGAATACACGTTCCAGGGCACCTCGCCCGAAGCTGTCCTTGAAGTAAACGATGTGTAACAGTTCGTTGTTTCACTGTGGTGCAAACTGCTGCACAAATTTCTGCTGTAGATGCAGTACGACGTGCCAGAGCAATACGCCGAACACGTTGTTCTTCCGGCTCGGTAGTGCCACGTTGCCATCCGGAGTCAGTCTCCTAGCGACCGTACATTCTCGTGAGCATCGCTGCCAGCAATCATGTGCAGTCGCTACATTCCTGCCAAGTCTCTCTGCAGTATCCCAGAATGAACATCCGGCTTTTCGTAGCCCCTTTGCACGACTTCGTCCTAACTCAGTGAGGTGCTGATAATGGCGTCTTTGTCGCCTTAAAGACATTCTTGACTAACATCAGCTCACCACTTCCAATCTCAAAGATAACTATCGCTCAAGTCCGTTACAGCGTTTATTTAATACAAACCTGATTTGCATCATCATAGCGGCACTACTAGCGTCATTTTTATGCAACTGGCGCGAAATCTGAGTAGACATCATCTTTCACATGTAGAAACTTTCGTTAATTTGCACAATTCCTTCTTGGTGTTGCGATTATTTTTCCGACAGTGTGTAATGTTGGGCAGGATAATAAATTAAGATCTGCTTCACTATCAGGGCACTACGATACATTTTGGCAAGACGTCTGAGTTTCCATCTTAGGGTGGACTTCACTTGGTCACAAGCAACCAAGTGGATCCTTCTCCTGCGCTTCCGTCTCAGAAAAATTTGTGGTTGTTACCAAGTGACAGCTGAGGTGTGATATATCAGGAACCCAGATACCTTTATCATCAATCAGACATAACACAATGAAGATGTGACTCTATACATGTGGGGCATGGCCGAGCGGTTCTAGGCGCTTCAGTCCGGAACCGCGCGACTGCTACGGTCGCAGGTCCGAATCCCGCCTCGGGTATGGATGTGTGTGATGTTAGTTAGGTTTAAGTAGTTCTAAGTTCTAGGGGACTGATGACCTCACATGTTAAGTCCCATAGTGCTCAGAGCCATTTGAACCATGTGGGGAATGCCTGTTAGCTTTTAAGCTTCTTGTGTCTCTTCCTCGCGACTCGTCCTCTCATGTCTATTGGGAAGGCATCCTTGATGAATATGTACTAGTACGTGCATGTTCTGATGCCGTAAGAGATGATTTAATCTTACAAAATGACAAAACGATGAATCTCGACCATCCGGGTTTCCTTTCAATGACCAGCAGTTTCAGCAGGAAACATTTCAGTGCATTGATTCGCCAGGTGTGTCTCCCTACCTGAATCCATCACGTTTAGGACGCTCAGTTAAAGACAAACGATTAAAGTGTGGAGATCAGTTTACAGTCTAAAAGGCTGCATTAACTATTGCAGCGATGCTATTTATCGAATAAATGGTAGATTCTGGGTCGAATATACTTTAACCAACTGACATTAATGTCTCGTAATATTTCTTTTTATACTAATTATTTCTTTACGACTTTCATTTATAACACCGAACTCTTGTAAGATTCTGAAACATTGCTATTTCAAGGCTTATTAATAGCCAAATATTGTTCAAGTCTATTTATCTAAATATAGACATTTAAAAGACTTGCGGCTTCTGATTCACTGTGAGGCCAGAATGATTACCTGTGGTAATACTGCATCGGAAGAAGCTTGTAGCATATATTCCGAATTATTTGTCCATTCTCACTGCGGAATTAAGTGAACTATTCTCCCAACTACTCATTTTGTAGCAATAGGATAACATAAATAACAGATAGTTGGAATATGCCACACAAGCTATAATTTAGTCCAAAAGGCGGTGGAAATAAATAAAAGCGTACTGCCATTTCCGTTCCCTACTAATATAAACTTCCTTGACTCTGTAATTGGTTCAAATGGTTCAGATGACTCTGAGCACTATGGGACCTAACATCTGAGGTCATCAGTCTCCTAGAACTTAGAACTACTTAAACCTAACTAACCTAAGGACATCACACACATCCATGCCCGAGGCAGGATTCGAACCTACGACAGTAGTGGTCACGCGGTTCCAGACAGAAGCGCCTAGAACCGTTCGGCCACAACGGCCGGCCACTGTAACTGCAAAACTAATTTAACCACAAGCCACTTCGTAAAATATAACAAAATACAAATGTGTGCTGAAAAGTAATCCCTTCGAATTCTTTATATGAAAACTATTAAATATTTTTAACTAAAACAAACGTTATTAACATTCCACATACTTTTTCTTCATGTCTACATATTTGGAGCCCTCTGCCTCTAGACGGCTCCGAATTGTAGCGTGTAATATGACCGTGTGTAACTGAACTATGTTCGTAATTGAAAAACGCCGTGCTCTATTCGAGTTGAGAATTCGAAGGGTTCGTTCACACGTGGCGCGCCCTCTGCTTCAGCATGACAATGCCAGACCCCACACGAGTGCTGCGACATCTCCAACAATCCGATGTCTTGGGTTTATTAACATCAATCATCCTCCATGCTGTGTCCTTTGCGCCATCCATTTTCAGTTTTTCCAAAACGTAAAGAACACCTTCGCGGGCTTCACTTTGATAGTGGTGAAGCGGTCCGATTGTGACTGTATGAACAAAGTCAAACATTCTACGGTGACGGTATCAACAAACTCGTCTCTCGTTAGGAGAAATGAGTTCGTCGCCAGGATGACTATGTTGGAAAATAAATACGTAGACACGAAGAATAACGAAGTTGAATGTTCGTCTGCGTTATTTAAAAAGCTTTAAGAGTTTCCGCAATAAAATTCGGAGGCCCTAATTTCCAGCATGCCGTCGTAAATAGAGAACGTAATTTTATAGCTCTCTGAGTGGACGCTTCGTGAATCGATTCTCTAATTTGCTTGAACACAACTGAATTAACGGAAGCTGTGAACATTAAAAACAGCGCAGCCATAAAGAATAACCGGTGTTGTTTCGATTGCCCTTTTTTTCGAGATACTGTAAATTATGAGAAATTTTCGCCAGCGTCATTTCGTTTTACTGGTAAAGCATCATGAGTACTGAATAACATTTATTGATCCTTTGTTTTGATCGCAGCTGGTCTTTCCTCTCTCTGTTAGGGAGCGGTTGCAGTCGTTAAGAGCTTGATGTCTGTTCCGCTATTCGCTTTTCCGCTTTTGAAATCACACTTTGCCATTAATGGGATTGCATTTTTGTAAGTGTGCTTTAAAAAATATTATAAGTCGGAAAGTGAAAGGAATATATAAAGGAATAGATAAAGGAATGAAACTTGATGATAGTATTGCGGAGAGAGAAGAGAGAGTGGGAGAAAAAAAAATCGTAAAGCACCGAAAGATCTAACTTCAGATAAGACTCCTACAACAGACGGCATTTATTCAGAATGATTTAAGATCCTAGGAAGAGTCAACCATGGCAGATTTGTTTCACATGCTATGCCATATATACACTCACGTTCAGAAAAGAAAAAGAGAAAAAATATAAAAACATAACACATATAACGGCTAGAGATAGGACGTTCATATTCACAAGACATGTACATTAGTATGTTCCGTATACATACTAATTCTGTCGGCCCGCGAGTTTAGGGTCAACATCGATACCGCAGCGCAACACCACCTATCCGTAAAATGTGCCTGCTGCTCTCGTCGTTATAAACCGAAGATAACGAATCTGTGTGACTTGAGCAGGCGTGCAGGATGCCTCGTAGACGTATGTGCGAACCGTACCGTCAAATCGGTGTGTTTGAAAGAGGGCGCATTACTGGCATGAGAGAATGTGATGCATCCATCCGGGAATTTGCTGCTCGTGTTGGACGAAGTGTTTCGGCAGTGCAACAAGAGTGTGCAGAATGGTTCACGGAATGTCGTAGAACACGATGAGATGAATCAGGTCGCACCATTCTGACCACACCCCGAGAAGATCGACACCTCATCCGAAGGACATTGCAGGACAGATCTGCGTCCTTCTCGCCTTTGGCGCAACAGTGGAACAGTGTACGATATCGCACACTATCAGGGGTGACACACCGTCGCCGTTTATTACAGCTTGGGTGACGTGCACGTTGTCCGTTTCTCAGCCTACCTTTGACGAATGTGCAGAAACATGCTGGATGGTAATGGTGTATAGAATGACGTCACTGGGGACACGAATGGCATCAGACATTGTTTTCAGACGAATCCAGGTTCTGTTTGATTGAAAATGATGGCCCTATTCTGGTCCGCTGCAGACAGGGGTAGTGACATCACAGTGACTGAATTCCCATAAGGCATACAGCCCCATCGAGGCCTTATGGTGTGCGGTGCGGTGGAGTACAACCACAAATCATAGTTAGTGCATGTCCAGGGCGCTGTGACAAGTGTGATCTACGTGAATGACATACTGCGACCCGTAGCAGTACCCCTTCTGCACAGCACCTCAGACGCCATTTTTCAGCAAGACAATGCACGATCACATATTGCTCCACGAACACTTGTCTTCTTGGTGTTATAGGATGTCAGCCTTTCTCCCTGGCCCCTACAGATCACCAGACTTGTTGCCAGTCGAATGTTTGTGTGGAATATGGTGAAACGATGGGTGTAGCGCTGTGACCCAATGCCAGTCACCACAGACGAACTTTGCAACATGGACAGTTATACCACAGGAACCTATTCACGCCTTACACGCGTTGATGCTATAACGAAAGGAACTCGTTATCTGGGCCCATGGCGAACCCTGTGGCTACTAGACAACAGGACACATTCTGAACCGAGGTGACTGAAACGATAATCATTTCTGCAGAACATACTAATGTACATGTCCTGTGATATGAACGTGAATGACATAAAGAAAAAGTTAGAAACTTTTGAAATGTGGCACTGCAGAAGAATGCTGAAGATTAGATAGGTTAATCGAGTTACTAATCCAGAAATCGACTTAGGACTCATGTTATAGCTTTACCAAAGGAAAGACAGGATGAAAGAGGACACATGATAAGGAATAATTAATTAAGTAATGGAGGGAAGTATGAGAGACGATAATTGTTGTGGGAGGCCAAGACAGATATGAATGTACCTGCACAGGACACAGAACGGTGGAGAGCTGTATAGAATCAGTCATCAGATTGTTGTCTGCAACACATGCACTTCAGATTTTGGTCAGCAATGAAAGTCATTAATAACACTTTCATCTATGCAGTACGCTGAAGTCAACAAATGTCCAAATAGTACTGGTTAAATAGCAGCTACTGTGAATATGGCCACTGAAACAAAATGTTGCATTATTTTCCACAGACACAATATTTTGAGATCCTACTCATGTGCTGATAACATAGTAAAAATGCAATCAATATATCTGATCAGTAGCGTAAAAATGAAACTTCATTTAACTGACGATTACTGGTGTGATTCGAACATTGCTTATTTGGTGGAACCTTACAACAGCCAGGTGTGGATTTTGTTCTCTATGTGTAAATCAAATGAATGCTACGGGTTTATCTCCGCAGATACTTGCTTTATAACTGAAAACAGTTATTTCGTTGATACTACATATATCACTGATATTTAGTAAAAGGAATTGTGAAATAATTGCAACGGAAAAGAAAGTTGAGGATACAGCTGGATATAAGAGCTGACAACAGATACCGCCGACAAATATAGAGAGCTCAAATAAAGCTAGACAAGAAACTTGACATACGAAGAGCAACTTTGAAAAAGAACACCGACGCTTCTCTCCGGAGCTGTGAGAGCGTGGCAGCTGTCACACTTTTCTTTGAATATCGTTCATTCTGTATGCATTGAATTTTTCTGTCGTTCTCCATGCAAAGCTATGTGAAAATCACTCAACACGTAACCCATTTCGGCCAAAGAAATGCTACCATCTCTTCTGTGCTACAAATTTTCGCTTCCTATGTAAGATTTTTCTATCATGTGTTTCCATGGGTAGAAGCTGCAGTCTACTACCTACTGAAGTGTACTTTTCCTTAACAGTCAATACTGTAATGCATTAATGTATTCTCCCTCATAATGCATTAATGTATTCTCCCTCACATTGTGTGTATATAAACAATCAAGCGATCACCTGACGTAATTTTAACAGACGTCTGGTAAAAACCACTGTTATTTCGTTATTTTTGTTTCTTTCTTTGACGTAAAAATTGATACTCGTTTTCTTACCGACCACTGAGAATGTTTATTTCAGAGCCTCCTTGCAAAATCAATAAGCAGGCTTATTAGCTAGAAGAACTACTTATTTTTTACATGATACGTACTAGAGAAGTTGACAGCAGCTGTCAGTCATATAAAACGGCGCGACTGGGATTAAGAAGTTCTTTGCTCTGTATGAAGTACTTCTGGCTTCATTTAGTATTCATTACTGTAATAAAGCTCTTAAGGAAACGTTTATTGCATCAAAAAATTCAAGGACATTTGTCAACATTAAGAATACATCTATGGTCGCCTGGTTACTATACATTCATGAACCAAAACAGGGTCGTATTGAAATATTTCTTAAATGAACGATCGGACATGGTTAAAAAGTTATTCCTAGGAAATATACTCGTATCAAGACTTCTCCCATAGAAAATTTCAAACATTTCGTATATTTAAGTAAGTATACAGATACTTTAAAGCCTTAAGCGTTGCATTATAATATTTTACTCTGTGTCAGAACGCTTTTCAGCCTTTGTAAGACATCCAGACATCCTTACCGGACCAATAACATATATGCTAACGAATAAAGCTACTACTAGAGATCTGGGTGACGCGCGCACACACTATTCAGTACTTCGTTATGCTCATTATGAAGGGTCTTTAAAAAAAATTAAATAAAGTAAATTTGGATAGAAACGTCGTAATGCGCGTTGTGATATTGAGGTTCTCGGCTACGGTTGCCAACAAATAAAGAAAAATAGTCTACTCAGTGCCCAGTTTCGTTGCAAATTGGTTTAAGATAACATCAGAAAATGAGCAATTACTCCACAAAAATGATCATGTAATAAATAAGTTTAAAGTTGTTGTGGAATGGTTTCTGTGACTTCCTCTACTTGACTATTCCTTGCAATTATACATTTGTCCTGCCAACATAGATTTTTTTGTAATGATACTAATATATAACAATCAGCTCTCTCTATCTCTCTATATATAGCTCTCTCTCGCTCTCTAGCTAGCTAGCTAGTCTTTAGATGACTGGGAGATTGATTTACTGCAATTTTCGTGTAATTTATCGCACTCTAACTTCTTCTTCGTTTATTGGCACTTTTTCTCATTTAAAATAGCTTATAATTTTCATGTACTTTTTATTGCATCTCCTTTGTAAAAGTGGCTAATGTATAGATTAATTGGATAAACTGGTTCCTTTAATTAGCGTTGGGAAAATACAATTAATACTATTGTCGGTGCTTTATGTGATGAAGATCTGGCGGATTTCCGCGCCTGAAATAAACAATGCATGGACTCAATACTCACGGATCAGAGATAATCGTAGAGGGTGCAGTGTTCTGTCTTGTTAGTTAATGGATGGCAACAGCTTTGTTATATGTAGAAACGTAATTTGCTGCAAATTCCTAGTCGTTCGACCGCTTTCCAGCAAATAGTCCTCCCCATGAGCTATCTGTCCTTTTTAATACGAAATCGTCAGGAAAATCGCTATTCAGTTCTCTCTTCATAGTTCCATTTATCTCACAAGCATCCATCCATACCAAGATCAAATGTTGTTGACGATTATATCAACTATTGAAGTCTTTAAATTGCGAGTTAATGACTGCCAATTTACTTTCATCGATCACAAATTCAAGAAACAGGAACATATCTGCTGTTTCCTTTATCACATCCTCGCCAGAATAATCCCTTCTTTATTTTTTCTAAAATCCACGCAGCAAGGAATGTAAATCAAGGAACGCTGAGCACAATGCACTCTCCGGAATTATTCATCACGCTTCTTATCTTTGGCGTACCTGTGATCAATGCAGTGCCGCCAATGGAAGCAGAAATCTTAAAGGCATTAATAGTTCCGCCGACATCCCTGCTCGATGACTCTTAGGTTTCTCAGAATTACAAGTGGGAAAACGTATCAATCCCGTTGTTTAATATTTGCATTAAAAGTCACTAGAATAAGCTAACTGTTTGTTTTAAAAGTTCTTATCGAATAAAAAAAATCTGATTAATTATTTGCGTTTTGAGTAAAAATCTTCATACAACGTTGTATGGTTGAAAATATTTACTTATGTGTGCATTCAGAAAAACGGTTATTAATGTTGACCCATAGAATGAAATGAAAATTTATGGTCTCATCCTTTAATAGTTCTGCCGACATCCCTGCTCGATGACTCTTAGGTTTCTCAGAATTACAAGTGGGAAAACGTATCAATCCCGTTGTTTAATATTTGCATTAAAAGTCACTAGAATAAGCTAACTGTTTGTTTTAAAAGTTCTTATCGAATAAAAAAATCTGATTAATTATTTGCGTTTTGAGTAAAAATCTTCATACAACGTTGTATGGTTGAAAATATTTACTTATGTGTGCATTCAGAAAAACGGTTATTAATGTTGACCCATAGAATGAAATGAAAATTTATGGTCTCATCCTTTAATAACTGCTACTCAGCATTATAACTGCAGCTGGTTAACATTACAGATACCTCTGTGGCCACAAGGTTGATTGGAAGGACGTAAACAATGTCGGGTGGAACACAACACACTGAAATACATCTGTATTTTTAGGCGTAATTAAACTACCATAATTGATGTTAATGAATCATAGGTTTTTTGATATTGTTGGGAAAAAGAAACAATAAAAAAGCAACATTTTATTGAAGTAGGTAACACGAAACTGTATGCACAAAAATCTATTGTCTTACACGTTTTGTTTTACAAGTGTTGAATCACAGACAGCTAGGCACTTCCATCTCTCTCTTGGTTAGACAACTATGCTCCAACGAGGTGTACAATTTATTGTAAAATAATTCAAAAATAATAAAAAGTAAAGCAAGCACTCGTGTTATTATTAAAATTCGAACAAGCCACATTTTTATGTTCACTACAGAAACATATATGGCATTTTCTACAAAAGGTGTAACATTTCGTATCACTATTACACTTATTTAATCGCAAACGTCACGTCTGTTATGTCTTCCTCGCACGCTGTGCGGTTCTTTAGTGGGTACAGGAGCGAGGAACAGGTGGCTTTCATGAACGGTGAATTCAGATATTAATTTATTCTGCATCAAATATCAAATAGTAATCATCATACATTACTGCGTTGTTGTATTTGCAGCGTTAGTTGCTAACAGTAGATTTGATTGTAGAATTATAAACAGATACAAAAGATTTATAAATCTGCCACTCTTCAATACAATGTCTACTCAGAAGACGTTGAGCCCTGGCCACTACGATAGAGTGTAAATGTTATTCAACTGGCAAAAATACAAACTGAAGTCAGTCTATGAATGTTCGGACTTAAGTACACTCGCCGCCAGAGTTTCAGAGAGGGGATGCTTGCATCTCATTGGCAGCGACCTAACAGCCCGTGGCAGCTCACTCGCAGCGCAGTGGGGGTTGTAAGAGAAGCGGCGGTGTAACCGGCTGCAAGCGTATTTGAAAGTGCGGCCGACTGGATGTCGGCTGATGCCACAACATCGATGAGGATTTTTTTTTCTGGCAGCTTCCCATATTACGGCTCCTTTTCTTCTTCGCCAAGACATCTCTTGAAAGAAAGTTGTACTGTGGTAGACGAGAATTATAAGTTCTCTTCTTCATAAGTGGTATCGTCAAATCAAGGGAAAGTCTTTTACATGGGCACGTTCCCTACTGGAGAAGCCATGTGTATGGGGGCGATTAAATTTGGAAGGCACAAATGAAGTCACGCCATCGGCATGTCACAACATCAGCATGTCACAACATCAGCATTTGGTGCTCTTATCGTGACACAGTTGGTCGAAAGCGTCCACTCCACATTTTGTCATACTGTAGAATTCGATTTATTCAGGTTTTTGCGAGTGCGCATCTTTTCCGGGTGACTAATACGTGGATGATAAAATAATAACATTTTTGTACTTCTTTCGTCTTTGAAGGAAACGAGCATTTTATCGGGGTCGTATAGAAAACGAGATGACATAGGAGGTGCTTTCCTAAAGTTGATCGTTTCCAGTGGTATTTGTCGTTTATATCTGCGTAACGTGCCGATTAATGTGAGTTTCATTTTCGTCAACTCGTCGGCCAATTCACGCGATCTGAACCAGTTGTCTATTGTGATATTCCTGTTTATGTTTTTTGCAGAGTCACAAAGCTGCAGGATACCCCTCGTTCGCGTGGAAAGACTTACTGGTTCTTCTTTCTTTGGTTCCTTTCCAACGTAGGGAATTCCATCCAAAAAATGAAACGATTTTGCGTCACAGATGCTTAGAACTTTCAAGCCATATTTTCTAGGTTTTTTGGCATAAACATACTGAAAAGACACCGTCCTCTGAAGCTAAGTAATATTCCATCTACAGTCAGATATTCAGATGGCGTTTAATGTCCATCACACTGAGTGGTAAAGACAGTCCTGAACTCTCGAAAGGCCGCAGATTTGTAAATTAGTTTCCTTTGATCTCGTGTTTTCTTGTCTTCGAATCTAAGGGCACTGATAAGAAATTCTAATCAGTTTCTAGACATTGTAAACCGAAAAATGGGGGTCCGTCAATTTTTGAAACCATTTTCTCGGTGTTCAAAAAAGGCTCTGAGCACTATGGGACTTAACTTCTGAGGTCATCAGTCCCCTAGAACTTAGAACTACTTAAACCTAACTAACCTAAGGACATCACACACACCCATGCCCGAGGCAAGATTCGAACCTGCGACCATAGCAGTCGCGCGGTTCCAGAGTGTAGCTTCTAGAACCACTCGGTCACCCCGGCCGGCTCTCGGTGTTCAAACGGAAATTCTTCACGTGTCCACTCATGTGTAGTAACCCATCAAGCGCTTTCTTCTTAAGTTTGTCTGTGGGTGCGGTATATCATTGGACAGAATTGAATCGCCTAGCTATTCGTTCGATTTCCTGATCAGTGTATTTCACCAACGTATCATTTAGTTCTTCATTTACAAACAACGAAAATAGTTTTCCCTCATCCGTCACGCCTTTAGCGATACTCTTAGGTGAGGAAAGGTGTAAGACTTTCTTGTAGGTTGTTTGGCATATTTAGAATTTAGAGGTGTGTTGGTCCGTATTGTTTCTAAATCTTTCCCTAACGTAAAATATCCGTCTTCTTCGTATTGTCTTCGGTTAGCTGTGCTTCTTGAAGGAATCCTTCACCTGGTTCGAATTCATCGTCGATAGCCTCGTCCATGGACAACACGCCATCCGATGTCTCTGAGCAAGATTCATCAAACTTGTTTTCATCTTCATCGTCAGAATCCATCGCCATTTGCCTTTGCAACTCCTTTAAAACCTCTTGCGGGGCTGGTAAACACAGTTTCTTGAACCACTGTGATATATTCTCAAATTGAATAAAAAGTGAACAGTATTAACAAGGTTGGGTGGAAATCGTTCCGAGCTACTGTCACTGCATAACAAGGTCGGGTGGACTCCCACACGAGCATCGTTATGTAGAGCGAGTAGTACGTACCACGAAACAGGCGTACTATGGGCGTGACGGGCTAGAAGGGTATACTAGGTGTGGATAAGACACCGCGCATGCGCACTAAGACAAACGCAGCAGGTGGATGGTTTTCCGCCCAACGTTGTGTGTAAAATATTTCGACAGCTGGGAGATGAACTTGACTTGCTCCTTGGCGGACCAAGAAACTGCAACTAGTGCTTTCTCTACTACTTTAGCTACTGGTGCTACTGTTAATCTTATTTACACCAAGCTTCCCCATTCAGGTTAGGCCTGCCGGAAAACTCCGAGACGAAGTAGGCAAGCTTAGTTTGCATATAATGAATACATGTAAGTAGAGACGTTAATAACAATGTTGCAAATGCATGGCTGTAAGTTCTTGTGTAAACCGTGATTATTAAAAGTTTGTTTGGTAAATACACACTCCTTCTATGCAATTTTGCAAAGAGTTTGTTTTCAGAGGGGGATAACTTTCCAATATTTCAGTATTTCATGAAACAAAAATATTTCATTCACCTACTGTTTAGCGATAGTCCTCGATGGAGAAATAGATACTATCGTCTTATATTGACGACCAATTCTGGTAGAGAATGACACTAAAGCCATTTTGAAAATAATTCATCGATATCTTGATGACGTCCGCCAGGATGAGAGAAGGGTAAGTGGTGAAGCACTTGAGGTGGTGGACATTTAAGTCCTTATTATGTGACAAGGTTTCGGTGGACAAGATACGAGATGACTCTCAAGATGCGAGTAGGAAGAGGATCTTAGCGCACAATACTAGCACCCATAACGTGTAAACGTGAACCACATTAAAATCTGAATATGGACAAAATTTGCACGCTTTTATTCCCTGAAAGTAAATGTATTAATATGCAACATTTATAAGGCAGCAAATTGCTTGTCGATGATATCAACAACTAACTCATCTGAAATCAGCTGATCCGGGAGTAGTATTCACATTAATGCATTTGTACTTATCTGATCAATATTCTTGAACCTTGATTATTGTCGAGAGTGATCGAATAGGCAAAGTGCAGAAAATCAATTTTCCGGATTGGCTGCAGGGTCCAGGATTTATTTGGATCCACTAAGGATGGGGAAACTGGATGTCCAGTTAGCACCTGCTGAACCCGACAGAACAGACGCCACTCAAATCCGTACATTTCTGTCAGAGCGGGGTGGCTCCTTGACGTTTGTTTCGATGCGGATGCACTAATACCGCCCTAAATGCTACGTGAATCAGTAATTAACGAGTAGGGGGTTAATGGACGAGGTACGCGCATTGCAGCATGCGATAAGTTGGAAATTTACGGACGGCTGAAGAGGTTAAGACAAGCAGTGAATCTGGGTTCGAGACCCGGTCCTGGACAAATTTTCAAATTTCGCCCCTGAACTACCATAATGCCCTGTGCGGCTGGAAGTCACGAATTCCCACCCATCCCTTCACTTCCTTTCCCCATTCTCTATTTCCCATAATTTAAGTCCTGTAAAGTCTCACCACAACATCAACGGTGAAGACAGAAACCCTGCGTCCTGGCTACCTTTAGTTCCGGTACAATCGTGTGTGATCGCAGGGCAGCAGCCTCACCGGACATTGCCGCGAATGGCTAAACAGACAGCGTATGCACAACTGGTGTGGTTTCTCTGCGGACAACAGCATGAGAACACGCCCCCCGCCCCCAAGAAGATCATCCTTATTCGTACGGGCCTAATAGCTACCTGCAACAGACAATTTGCCACATACCCACTCTTTCTCTCTTAACACAGACGACCAACTGAAAAATTTCTTCTGTTACCCACAGTTTCTTCGCAGTTAACTTCTTTGTGCCTATGTTTTTCTTTCCAATTTCTGTGACTGCCCTTTTTAGAGATGTCCAGTCCTCTTCAACTGTACTGCCTACTGAGCTATTGCTTATTGCTGTATCTATAGCCTTAGAGAACTTCAAGCGTATCTGCTGATTCCCTAGTTCTTTCGTATCCCACTTCTTTGCGCATTGATTCTTCCTGACTCATCTCTTTGAACTTCAGCCTGCTCTTCTCTACAAAGTTAATTACGTATATAGGCAGTGCATCCATCTCGGGAATCGACATCTGGACGGTTTTTGCCTGTTATTGATATCGACGTTGAGAACGTATCGGTCCCTGGAATTCCAAGACTCTCGAGATCAAATACAAGATATTTTCCAAATTTTTCCCATCGAGAAGTACTCTACACGTTTTGATGAGGAAATTTGCGAGTGTCAATGTATGTGACACAAATGGCCATATCTTGACTGCTTTGACTTACAATTGTAAGTTTTCACACCACCAAGAGACCGTAGATATTAGTACGTGACATAAATTTCAGCTTGATATGTCTACCCGTTCCTGAGAAAAACAAGTGAAAACAATCGAACAACAGACGAACAACAAAGCAATCGAGTAAGGGTTAAAAGTAGCTTCTAATCTCTCAGATATTTACCTAGTGATATGCCTCGGCTTCGCACTTGTAGCTCTAAGTATATTCGGCCGAACGACTTGTTTGGCGTTATAGTAGTAAATTATATATACAAACCATACTGGTGTATCAGTCCATATATTGGTAAAAACCGTATCGAAATCTCTGCAGTAGTTCCTGAGATTATCCTTGACATACAGACAGAAAAAACGCTGCGGGAACCTTAATTTATAATATGGTTAGACATGTACGTATAGTTTCTGGTCAATCTACGCTGTTCTCTGGAGTTGAGGTGGCTATTTATTGCTTTTTCTACCCAATACCGGCTCGTTTGTGGCTGAGGAGCTCATAGCTCCCATCACTGCCACGAGATGATACCCCAAACGCCAGTTAAATATGGATCATATAACAACGTATTAAAAACTCACCACCACTTTAATTATAAATTATACACACGAACCTTCCTCGTGAATCGGTGTATCTATTAAGGAAAACCTTATCAAAATTCCAGCAATAGTTCCTGAATAGCCTGGGACTTTATAATTAATAATTCAAATTAATCTTTTTCTCGAAACCTGGCAGAAAATCCAAAGAGATTCTGGTCGTATGTGGAGTATGCTAGGGGCAAGAAACAGTCAATGCCTTCTCTGCGCGATAGCAATGGAGATATTATCGAAGACAGTGCTGCAAAAGCAGAATTACTAAACTCAGCCTTCCAAAATGCCTTCACAAAAGAAGACGCAGTAAATATTCCAGAATTCGAATCAAGAACAGCTGCCAGGATGAGTAAAGTAGAAGTAGATATCGTCGGAGTAGTGAAGCATCTTAAATCACTTTTTAAATCAAGTCTTCTGGTCCAGACTATATACCAATTAGGTTCCTTTCAGAGTATGCTAATGCAATAGCTCCATACTTAACGATCATACACAATCGTTCGCTCGACGAAAGATACGTACCCAAAGACTAGAATGTTGCACAGATCAGATCCATAATCAAGAAAGGTAGTAGGGGGTTGGGTCCGATTTGGGGGAGGAGACCAAACTGCAAGGTCATCGGTCTCATCGGATTAGGGAAGGATGTGGAATGGAGTCGGCCGTGCCCTTTCAAACGAATCATCCCGCATTTGCGTGAAGCGATTTAGGGAAATCACGGAAAACCTAAATCAGGATGGCCGGACGCGGTATTGAACCGTCGTCCTCCCGAATGCGAGTCCACTGTGCTAACCACTGCGCCACCTCTCTCCGTAAGGTAGTAGGAATAATCCACTTAATTACAGGCCCATATCATAAACGTCGATATGCAGCTGGGTTCTGGAACATATATTGTGTTCGAATATTATGAATTACCTCGAAGAAAACGTACTATTGACACAAAGTCAACACGGATTTAGAAAACATCATTCTTGTGAAACACAACTAGCTCTTTACTCGCACGAAGTGTTGAGTGCTCTTGGCAAGGGATTTCAAATTGACTCCGGAAGGCTTTTTACACTGTATCACACAAGCGGCTTGCAGTGAAACTGCGTGCTTATGGAATATCGTCTCAGTTATGTGACTGGTTTCGTGATTTCCTGTCAGAGACGCCACAGTTCGTTGTAATTGATGGAAAGTCATCAAGTAAAACAGAAATGATTTCTGGCGTTCCCCAAGGTAGTTTTATAGGCCCTATGCATATCTACATAAACGATTTGGGAGACAATCTGAGCAACATTCTTATGTTGTTTGCAGATGACATTGTCATTTATCGACTAGTGCAGTCATCATAAGATCAAAACAAGTTGCTAAGCGATTTATAAAAGGTATATGTATGGTGCGAAAATTGGTAATTGAGCCTAAATAAAGAGAAGTGTGAGGTCATCCACATGAGTGCTAAAAGGAATCCGTTAAATTTCGGTTTCACGGTAAATCAGTCAACACTAAAGGCCGTACATCCAACTAAATACCTAGAAATTACTGCTACGGACACCTTAAATTGGAAGGAAAACATATAAAATGTTGTGGGGAACGCTAATGCGTCTCATTGGCAGGACATTTAGGAAAAAAAAATGTTCAAATGTGTGAATTCCTAAGGGACCAAACTGCTGAGTTCATTGGTCCCTAGACTCACACACTACTTAAACTTACTTATGCTAAGAACAACACACACACCCATGCGTGAGGGAGAACTCGAACCTCCGGCGGGAGGGGCCGTGCAATCCGTGCATGGGGCCTAATACCGCGCGGCCACTCCGCGCCGCGGGGATCTACTAAGGAGACTGGCTACACTGCGGTTGTCCGTCCTCTTTTAGAATATTGCTGCGCGGTGTCGGATTACCAGGTAGGATTGACGGAGTACATCGGTTAAGTTCAAAGAAGCGGAGCACTTTTCTATTATCGTGAAGTATGGGAGAGAATGTCACTAAAATGATACAGGATTTGGGATGGATGTCACTAAAACAAAGGTGTCCGTTGCGGAGGAATCTTCTCACGAAATTCGAATCACCAGCTTTCTCCTCCGAATGCGAAAATATTTTGTTGACGCCAACCCACATAGGGAGAAAATATCAGCATGATAAAATAAGAGAAACTGAGCTCGCACGGAAAGCTATAGGAGTTCGTTCTTTCCGCGCGCTATACGAGATTGGAATAAGAGAGAATTGTGAAGGTGGTTCGATGAACCCTCTGCCAGGCACTGAAATGTGATTTGCAGAGTATCCATGTAGATGAAGATGTGTACAGATCGCTTACGTCCGCGAAATTCACTACTATCTCATGGGCACAGTGGACAAAACTACCCTATAACAACGGAACAAATGGACGTACATCATCCCTATAAATGTTCCCAGACTTAAAGGTAGCGGCGTTGTAGTTTTTTTACGCAGAGTTCTTTCTCGTAGCTCGTCAATTATGGGGTAAGGCGGAACAGAGGGCGGCGGTCTGCGTGCGTTGCCCGTCCGGTTCCCAGACCAGCGCCCCCACGGTATGACTCACGTCATGGCTGGGCCGCCACGGCGCTGGCGGCAGCCACTGTGCTGTCTGCTGGCTAACGCCGCCTGATAACCGATGTGTAACCACTAGTAGAGAGAAACCCGCCGTGATACGAGACGGAAAACATACTGACGGCACAAAACACTGTAGCGTGTAGGTTCACGTTTGTATCTCAGAACAGTGGTGATTCCGCTTGCTATGGATTCGACAAGTCCTTGGTAAGTTCCTAGCATACTGACGTATAGTACTAGATCTCCACGCACAGGTCATACAATTCCCGTAAATTACTTGCCGGTGGTTTGTGAACACGGAGCTGGCGGCCAATAGAGACACAGACGTGTTCCATTGGGTTTGGATCAGGCGAATTTGATGGGCAATTCATGCCTTTGGTTATTATCGTAGGTACCATGGAAACCCAAGTGACTGTTACCCGTAGCATAATATTGGCCTCATCGGCCCGCGTCCGTAGCGCTGTGCATATTTTGAGGAGCCGGTCGCCTGGATGGCACAGTATCCGGACGACAGTGACCCGTGTATGTAATAAGTTTCCTTTAATTTACGTCTATGGTCATTAAAGACCGAAACCGGTAATCTGTTAAACAGAAAAGATTGTGACCATAGACGTATCCGGACAAGACCACCAATCACCTGATAAACATCCAGCCAGGTAATACGTTTCCACTGATCCGTAGTTCAATCTTGATGATATCGTGCCCATTGCAATCCTAATTTTATTTTATTTATTTATCTGATTAGTCTCATCAGACCCTGTCTTACATTGGACCAGCGTTTTACACATACTTATTTAAGAAATAACAATTTTGAAACGACAAACGGTATTAAAATAATTTGTCTATAGTGACAATGTGAGCAAATAATACTGACTCTGAATTAATGAAGTTACTGCCAATACTCGTACTACTTCTGCAGCTGCCACTATTAGTGGTAATAGTAATAATAACGACAATAATAACAATAATGATAGTGGTGGATATAAAAGGAATATACAGGTGTACCTGGTAGATGTTTTCTGGCATAGCGAGTTCCCGGAAAAGGAAATTTAAGGACACTTCTACAACTAAGTATATTCGGAAATGAGGAAGTTCTGGTCGGAAAGAAAGATGTACAAGAGTAACGAGTGCTTACAGTAAGGATGGTAATCATTACAGTTACTTTAGTAGAAACGTCATTAACTGTCTTCTGAAACTAGAGATGTTTTTCAGTTCTCTAGCATTATGCGGGAGGTTATTCCAGAGTCGGATTCCTGCTACTGAGAAAACTTTCGAGAAAGTGGATGAACGATAGAATGGTAAAGAAAGGATTTTGCTCTGATGGGAACGGGTGTTTCTGCCATGCTGTTCAGACAAGAGCGTTAAAATCAAGGAGAACTATCAGAGACAATGTACGTTGATAATACAATAGAGGAGACAGAGGCTATATAAATCTCTGTGCTTGTCTGCTTGCAGCCATAATAGCTGTGCATATGATGAGGAAATATGATCGATCATCACAAACGAACACAGGCATTCATAACCGGTTCTATGCGCCTTGAAGTTTCCACAGAAAGGCCTTGCAGGATAACATCGCTGTAATCGATAATTGGAAGTAGAAGTGTTTGTACAAGGTGTTTATATTTTTGTAGGGAATGGTGATATGCTGATGCCTTCTCGCACATTGCAGTTACGTACTCAATCCAATTTAACTTTTCATCTATTATTACTCTTAGACTCTTTGCTGGAAGAGAGAAGTTGATATTTATCCATTTAGGGTTAAAGATGGAGTTCCGATAATTCGGACTAATGAGCCTAGAACGACTAATAAATAGCGCTTGGGTTTTGGATGGGTTGAGCTATAACCCTATATCTTGCGCCCATTTTGACAGTACACACAAATCGCTACTGAGATTGTCGATAGCTGTCTTCAGGTTTATTGGTTTTGCACTTAGATGCAGCTGGAAGTCATCAGCTTACATACGGTTTTTGTAGTACTACAAAACTGATGACACATCATTGACATACAGTGAAAAGAATACAGGATCTACTATCAAACCATGGGTGACACCTGATACTACCGGCCTCCATTGTGACTCAGTGCTGCCGCACATGAACCATTGCTGGCGAGACATCAGGAATGAGGGAAACCATTGCACTGCAACTGGCAAGAAATTTAGGTTGGTATGTTTGTCAAATAAAATGTCGAAGTCGACAGTGTCGATGAACCCTCTGCCCGGCACTTGATTGTGAATTGCAGAGTAATCATGTAGATGTATATGTTGATGTAAGTGATAATTAAAACTCTGTGACAACCCCTCGTATTCATATATGTCTGTCTCTACATTTTTTCCACTCCACTGCTGCGTCTCCTGTTGCAGGTTCAAATGGCTCTGAGCACTATGGGACTTAACTGCTGAGGGCATCAGTCCCCTAGAACTTAGAACTAGTTAAACCTAACTAACCTAAGGACATTACACACATCCATGCCCGAGGCAGGATTCGAACCTGCGACCGTAGCGGTCGCGCAGTTCCAGACTGTAGCGCCTAGAACCGCTCGGCCACTCCGGCCGACTCCTGTTGTTGTATACCGTAGAAAACAGCGGGTTAATTTTTCGATTCTTCTGGTGCAGATTCTCCCGTAGGCATGTTTCCTTGACTATTCTCATCATTTCGAACATAGCGTCTCATTTAATTTTACACGTTTTGCTGTAGCACCGCATTTCACATGCTTCCAGTTTCTGCATACTGAACGAGGTGAGCAGTAGCTAAGGCTCTGTGCTCGAATTCTGTAGGACAGGAATTCAAATACCCATCCGGAGAGTGGTCCGCCTAAACTGATTGAAGCCAACTGCAGGAAACTCTTGATACACATTTCATCAGTAAACCACTGGATCGGTTGTAATTAAAACTATACCAAAAACAAGATCCTTTTTATGACTCAAAACATGACGTCTAAGTTGACCATCTCATTATTTTAGTGAGTATGACTGTAAGCCTAACTGACATTTTTCAGATCTTCACGTCACATTTTCCAAGGAATGCAAGCTTGTTTTGTGTAAAAAGGAACAATAGGCACTGCTAGATTCGAACTACATAGGGTAGATCAAAAAGGATTTTACAACTTTGAAAATTCGTTAAAACTTATTCATACGGCTTACAGACTTAGTTTTGGTGCCATCGTGGAAAAAATAGATCAAGTTATGACTGTTTGGTAAGACGTCCCGAAGTCTCCTAAATGTCCGCTAGCCGAGGTTCGCCACCTGGATGGCCCCCTTGTTCAGTGAACATGACATCTCTGGACTTTTTCTTTTGGGGAATCACCAGGATTACCTTGTTGTTTGTTGCACTCTTACCAATTTCTCTATCAAATCTCAGAGACAGAATCTCCCTTGCGACTGAGTGAGTCACGTGGCTCGTACTGCAGCGAGTTTGGCCAGAAATTGAATTCAGATGGGATGTGTGCTACATGACCAGTTGAAGTCACTTTTAACGCGTTTAGGTATGTCATAAAACACTTGATTTTTTTGCTATAAAATGACAGCAAAATCATGTCTGTATCTTAAATGAACAAATAATACAAATTTCCAAGCTGTAAAGTCGTCTTTGATGCAGCCTGTACTTAGATTGCTTCCAATTCCTAGTAATCGATTTTTTCCTGTTTTTCTTTTTGGTACATTGTTTCATTATGTATAATACTCTATAGGTAATATTAACAGTTGCATCTTTTGTCGCTTAGTGGCGTTGCCAAACGGAATTGAAGTTCAGAAGAGTGTTACAATACGTACATAAAATCATGAGATAAGTTCTTCGGTCAAAATATATTAGAACATACTGGTAAGACGTCAAAAGAACATACTGGTCTCTTTGGAATGATATACCAAAGAGTGCTGAGAAAGTAATGCCGCCGAATTTTTAATGTGGAAACTCTCAAGTCTTTTTATATAAAATAAACGTTATAGCTATTCTAGATCTTTGTTCTTTATTTCTGCAATCTGCAACCCTCTGCCGCTAGAGGGCACCGAATAGTGACGTGGCAGTGTTTAGCATAACTATGTAGGTGTGCGTGAGATACAGTGTGCTGTAACGGAGTTTCGAATTCTAAGAGTCGTCGACACATGGAGCATCCTCTGCTACAACATAACAGTGCCATACCACACATGAGCGCTGCGACATCTCCAACAATCCGACGCGTTGGGTTCACTGTCCCGACTTGGCCGCATCCGAGTTTCATCTATTTCCCGTACTTAAAGAACAACTTCGAGGGCTTCATTTTGATAGTGATGGAGAGTTGCAAGCAGAGGTGAGGCTGTGGCTCTGTCAACAAAGTCAGTATTCTGCAGTGACGGTATCAACAAACTGATCTCTCATTGGGAGAAACGTGTTGGTCGCCAGGGTGACTATGTTGAGAAATAAATATGTAGACATGAAGAATAAAGATGTAGAATGTTAATAACATTTGTTTCATTTAAAAATCTTGAAGAGTTTTCACATAAAAGATTCGGAGGCATTACTTTTCAGCACGCCGTCGTAGATGGTGCAGAACTTGTACCGACAATCACGTGACTCTTCATCGCCGAAGTCAGTGATGACGGTGAAGTGATGTTTATGTTCCAGTCGGTAGTATGAAACCAACGCAGTGAGATGGATTGACGTGGAGACGTGACAGGATGGCACTGGCGAGCTACCGTGTTTAAATGGCCCCTGACCCCATAGAGAATGAAGTTGCCCAATTTGCTGGTGTATAACGCGGATTGTCCAACACCTTTACATGGAACGGTGTATTACTCGCAGCCATGTGACACTGTATAAGAACAGTGGGTATAAAAATATCCAAACCGGCGAGTAATGACAGTCGCTTTCAAACGCGACAGAATCTGATGCATACAGTGAACGCTGGTTCATCTCAACCTGTTTCCGAGAGAACTTTGAGAAGGGAACTGCATGCAGTCGATACCTGGAGCTGGGTACCTCGTAAATGGCCGTTGTTCACAGTAGCACCTAAACTGCACGTCCTCAGTGGATCAAACTAGACAGAAACCAGTCAGTAACTATAGTTGATTGGAGGTGTGTATTGTCATCATTCGAGTCACGATTCTGCGTCTTGCCAAAGAATGCAAGACGTCGAGTGCCCCGACAGGCTAATGAGACCTTCAACAGGCAGTTTGTGGAGGGTGTAACTTAGGCCAGAGGAGGGGATGTGATGTTTTGTGGGTATTTTATATACCATGGCTTGAGCCTAATAATTCAGGTTACAGTGAATCTGAACCAGAATATTTATCTCACAATTATTCCTCTTCTTCAAGATGAGTATGCTGTGGGTACTCCCAAGATTACTACAGCCGTGTTAACTGCTCTGCACACGTACCGTAACCGGACAACAACAGTGACACCACTCCAAATACTTGAGAAAAATGGACTTCAAGAATTTTGTAAAATTTAACCTACAGTACATTGATTCGAAAATACAGAATTTACTTTCATCTTCTTTTCAATCTATAAACAGTGTCACGGACGCTTCTTTTAGCAGCCGTGAACTAGGGATGGCCGTTATTGCTGAAAAAACCGGTTTTCGATTATATCAGATTTTTCAACGCCAGTTTAGCCATATTGTTAAAACCGCTCAAAGTAACTGGTCTCTAAAATAACCGATTTTCGTTTTTTATTCCTATTGTTTTCTGTAATAAAGTAGAAATGGAACGAACATCGAAATATTTTTACTTCCTCGGTTTGAAGAAACGTAGAATCAAAATATTAAATTAAATAGACACATAAAAGAGAACTTTGTCCGTCAACTATTCGCTGCTTTTCGAAGAGTGGAAAGTGGTTGATTACAAAAAATAGCCAGTATTGTTCTACCGATTATAATTTTTTGAAACTGTAGTCAAAAATCATGTTGCAGTCGGGAATCATGCCACTATTTGGTTATTACGAATAGTCAGCGCTAAAGGGTGAAAACTGAGGTTGAATAATTCTATTTTTAGTGTTAATTTGTCCGTTTTAGAGGCCTAAAAGCAGATAAAGGCATGTTGTGAGGCCATCGGCAGCCTATCACTTGCTTCCTATTTTTATTAAAAAGTATGAACGAACTGTTAAGTTTTTCCTTATATTGTATTGCAAGTTTGTTATGGCTCCTCCCTTTTATAATCTTTTAAAGCAACTGGAGCATTGTACGTAATTGACACCATACTTCGCAAAATACTTCCAGTCTAGGGATGGGGCCATTCCGTAATACAGCTGATTTCCGACGACGACTATGAGAAACTATCATATGTACCAGGTGGGGTAAATCTTTCACACTGCATGTACATGTGTACCATCCAATAGGCACCGCCACATTATAAGAGGCACATTATTGTCTCAACAATGCTGCACCAATTCTTATGCCGTGTGTTTGCCACTCGGTCCGCAGCTCGTGGTCGTGCGGTAGCGTTCTCGCTTCCCGCGCCCGGGTTCGATTCCCGGCGGGGTCAGGGATTTTCTCTGCCTCGTGATGACTGGATGTTATGTGATGTCCTTAGGTTAGCTAGGTTTAAGTAGTTCTAAGTTCTAGGGGACTGATGACCATAGATGTTAAGTCCCATAGTGCTCAGAGCCATTTGAAGCCATTTTGTTTGCCACTCGTTTCTGTCGTCTTTGTTATTAATATAGCACTGATCGCTTTTCCCCATTTTCTACAATAACGCAATACGGTACTGGAAAGGAATGCTAATTTAACGAATAAAAGATACTCGCTTTTTTAAAAAAAAGTTCTTTGAAAACGAAAAATTTTAGCACTGCTGCTGTGGCTAATTTATGTTTCGGTTTATTTATCCGGTTATTAATAAAAAATAAAAACAGCTGTTATAAACGAGACCAAATATTTAAAAATACCAGTTACTCAGAACTAAAATGTCAGTATCGGTTTTAAGCTGTCGGTTTTTTCAATCTCTACTGTGAAGTACCGGGTGAGTCCAAAACCTCCTGTTGCGCTTCTTAATGTATTCATAAACGAAATAAGCAAACACTGGTTGTGTTTTTCCGCCAGCGTGCGTACTGGCTAGCTTCTAATCGAATACTGCTGCACGATTTTCGTTGCATTACGCGCGACTGTTGCTCGTGTGCATCTATCCAGTGGCTTAAGCCGTCGGTACACGGACGGTGCTGTCGAACGTCAACGTCGAGCGTGCTGAGTTCAACGTGCTGCTGAACGCCGAGAAATGATCCGACTTGTGCATACCGTACGTGGACCCCAACGTGGTACACGCGATCACAACGCACTCCAGCGGCAGTTGCGGGATGGTTCTAGTTCGTGAATCACACTGTTTACGAAACGGGCGCGCATAAAATTCCCATATTAGCTGTATTAAATCGCACGTTTCCTTCATTGCCCGTATGCTAGTCACGCAACATATGAAGGGTAATATACATAAATAAAAACTTCAATATCCATATACGTGTTTTACGACGAAAAGGAAAGTACCACGTATAATCAATAAGGACAATAAGTTCCATTACAAACAGTGCGATACAAATCTGCAATACTTCGTCACATAAGATAAACATTATTTCACGATATCCACATTTTAGTAAACCCCCAAGGTCAGTCTTACTTGATCAATGTTCCTACTCAGCAGCAGAATCTTTGCAACATGTGAATTACGAAATGTAAAAGAAAAAGGGGCAAAATATTTTTGTACAAGTAGCGCAAGCTGTCCTGTAGATTAAGCCAATCGAACTCACTCCTCAAAAAAAGGTCAACTTATCTTTACATAACATCAAATATTATAGTATATACTTATATTAAGCTGATAATAAAGCATCAGAATCTTATAAAACCGCAAATGTAAGAAAAAAAATTTAGGTGTACCGTAGACGCAAGTAATCGCCCTATTACTCGTTTCAACACGGAGCAGAGCCGCTACTCACTACGCTTTTTTTTCTTTTCTTTTTTTTATTTGCCTTGCGCGGGCAAGTGCTCTACCAGAGCCAGGTATCCTAGCCACTTTTTTTTGGCAAGTGCTCTATCTACCAACTTTTTTTAAATCATAGACAGTGGGGTCTCTTCACGGCACTGCCAGTGCGTCGAGGCCCAAACCCCTCCCACCCCTTTTTTCATGTCCCCTGTTGGGTCATAGCACTAAGTGTGCAGATACCTTAACACGAAACTCCCATTCTCCGATGTAAGAAAGACAAAGAAACCTCTTCTCTGAGTAGAAACTGAACACTGATAAAACTTAACAATTCTTCTTGAATCACACAAATACTTTGGAATTCGAACACGAGCTAAATCAACAACACATTGTCAAGCGCCAATCCTAGCATGTTGCCACTTGCGAAAAGCTTTAATCGTAGCTGTGTTAGTAACTGAAATTTAATTATAACAAACTGTACCAAGAACAATGCGTTTTAGTGCATTCTCAGTGTGTCGCCTTCAAATAGCATACTCACATAATCCGCAAGTTACAATAATTCTTTTGCCACGAATATGCTGTTTCTCATTATTTCATTGCGACGAATTACACAGTTAACAACGGATCTGCGAGTGATTCTCAGTTTGCTGGTGCTCAGACACGGCATATATACGTACAGGCTGGAAATGAATGCCAATATGTCCCCTCAAAACTTCGTGCTGAAGGAAGATGGCGTGCATGCGACGTAGGTGGCGTTGTGCCATCCCATTGGTCAACGGTCAACCGCACGCTCAGAATATCTGACATGCTAGATATTGCTCTGTACGTTCGAAAAGACTCCCGAACGTGCTATTCCACGTTATTACGTCAGAAACTCGGAACGCTCAACGTTCAGATGCACGGTCCGTGTGCCGACGGCTTTAGGGCCTGTGGCGAGGAACACACAGCGACAATTGTCAACTATCTGGCATCCCTGCAACAAGAAGGAGAGTGGAAAGCTAATGAGGCTAGTTAATAATTTACTTTTGGGTTAAGTACTGTGTAACGTGAAACAAAGTTGTATAATAAAAAAATCAGTAATTAATGATATTTCATTGGAAACTGCTGATCACGTACTTGTCATTGGAGCTGTGAAGGAATGAATGAACTTGACGGCGTAGCTCGCCGTATTATTTGCCAGGCAGGGCGCGCCGCCATCAATTTGCGTGTTCAGATGTGCTTTTCGTGCGGTCACGGTCTGCGTCGCACACTTGAGATTTCATCTCTAACTGCCGGGGGCAAGCGCGCGACAGCTGATGCGTGGGGAGATAGCCGCCAGCGCCGGCCGCTGGGAGGCGCTGACTCCTGACTCCGATCAAGTACACACGCTGCCCTCTGTAAACAGTCTGACGTCCCGTTGCGGTGCCAACACGCATTGTTTTGAAGCCATTTCGTACTGTTGAAACTAACATATTTCCAGCATTCATAAAGAAAAGATTACGTATCAGATTGTAACGTATTCGGAAGCAACCCAAGGGGGTGTTTAAGGCCGCTACTACCGGGTCGTTACAATTAAAGTGCAACTACTCAACGGACGTCCAGTGAGGCCTGTAATTATCGTATGACAGCGAAACTTGGTAGATAAGCTAATGCGGAACAGATTTACACTGGAAAAAAATTTGTTCCAGTTTTCCCCACCAGGAACAAATGTGGCGCTGTACAGCATCTCTTCGACGTCTCTGGTGCTCATATTGAACCAACTGTGTAAGTGGCAGTGAGCCGTAGTAAAATTTGCTGTTTTGATGAGCGCGCCGCAGCGCGTATTGTAAAGCAGTCGCCCTCCGTTTCTGGCGGTGGCGCCGCTGTGGCAGTCGCAGCTTTGGTGCCTCCCTCTGGTGGGAAAGGGGAAAAGTTGCCTGTTCACGTGCATTTAAGGGGCGCTATCAGCTCGGCAGTTGGTTAGTCTGTCGATCAGCCAGTCGGAGGCAGTTGGTCAGCCAGGGCAGTCTGTCAGTCTGGGCCGGTCTGGTCAGTTGGTCAGCCAAGTTAGTCTGTGTCTGTCTCTCGTCCGCATTGGTGAGGCGGTTAGTGTCTGTCTGTCGTCCGGAGTGCTAGTCTGTGTTAGGCCGCCAGTCTGCTCGAGTTTGCTCAGGCAATGGGCATTGGCGGTTGGATCGATTGGTTGGTCGGTCGCGCACTGGGGCACAAGACGACTTGTCCGCCTGGAGCGCCGGCGCATGTGAGGTCGCCACGGGAGTCCAGTGGCCGCGCCGTATAGCGAGGCGTAGTGGCTTCGCGGCCAACACGAGAGCAACAGGAGTCAACCCACGACATCGGTCTGCCCGGGGCGAGCTGCGACGCGGTGAGACGGGAGATCGGCGCCCCTTCCTGCGTCCGTTGAAGCGGCTGGCAGCGGACGGTTCGGTAGAGCGTTTTGGGGGTGCTGCGCCAGGTCTTTTCCAGAAATCGCAGTTATTAGAACTTAAGTGATTAGTGATATGTTGTTTCAGTTACTTGTTAAATTCTACTTGTGTTCTCGGTCAGTCTCTCGTCCACAGCTTGCTCGTCTGTCTCTCGTCCGCATTTGTTAGGCAGTTAGTGTCTGTCTGTCTGTCGGTCTGCCGTACGTTAATAGCTGCCTCTGTCATGTTTGTCGGATTCGGTGTTAACGAATTTATAGAATTAAGGTAAAGGCCGAATTCCTGAAATATGTTTTTTATCTTGCCAATCATCTTGCGAGTCGGTATACGTGTAATGTAGAGCATGTTGTACATTTTATGTAAGTCCGAAGTTCACGGGTTCTATTCAGTCATTTTTATAAAGTTGCTACCCTTCCACCGTAAGAGCCCTTTTAAAAACAAATTGCACTTTTGGTGGCAAATAATTTCTTAGTGTGAGTGTTTGTACCATTTCCATCCCTCTTACGGGGTGCATAGTTAATGTGTTTGTGTGAGTTGTTAAAATTTTTAGTTTAAAGTAATGTGGTGTGTTACAGATTTGCACCAGTGTAGTTTTTCAGAGGTCGTTGTGAGCGGTCGTGACTACGGCCGTGTTGAAAGGGGGCGGAAGCTTCTCAGCCCGAAGGCCCCTACGGTAAAGAAAAAAAATTGTTATTCTGCCTCTGAATAAATGTAACTTTATATTGAGAGGGTGTTTTCTGATTGTAATTTTAAATCTGTTTTTGAAAAGGCTTTTAGGAATAAAATTCACATTTGTTAAAGGTAATTTTAATTTCCATCACTTACTTACTGGCAACTACTTCGACGCTCACCTAGTGTGATTAAATGTGTTAATGTTCTTGATGAATCGCTAGTAAATAAAGTAAATTCTCTAAGAAAATATTTTGAAAGTAAATTTCACGGTTCAAGCAGTTAATAAGAAAATCAATATATAACTTTCTCACTTGTTTGACATTTTATGCCCACGACCCGTTCCTAATCCATTACTCTTGGAAACATTTCTGTATGTCTTTCTTGCATTCACAGCGCCAGATTTGTACCTGATGTCCTAAATTGGAACTAATATTTCTTCAGCGTAAATCGGTCCGCATTAACGCACTGGAATATCTACCAAATTTCGCTGCAATATGATAATTACAGCCCACACTGGACCTCTGTGAATAGTTTAACTTTAATTATAACCACTTGGTATTTACAGTTTACATTAAGGATGTAGTGGGTAACGTTTAAGGCTGGGTGATGTTGTTCATGGACGATGCCGTTGTCTATATCTTGCTGACCTGGAGCTGGATTCGTATTTTTCGTGATGACAATCTGACTTCAGCGGTAGTTAATTTAAGCTCTGCCTCTCTTGTGGTTGATGTACAATTCTCTGAAGCAGAACATATCCCGTCAGGCTCTGCTCTCTGCAGGTGCTAAGAGTGGTTTACTAAGAGATAGTCCAGAGCTTATGCGCAACGCAAATATAATGCCTAGCGCAAGAACAATTAACTATAAGAAATGTTCAAATGAAACGGTACTAAACGTCGTAACAACCAAAACCGCGGAAATTTGTTTATGTCGCATTGCGATAACGTAGTGAGACGTCTAGGGACGTAAATGTATGTATAGAGACCGGCGTGGTTGTGCGCACGTACAGGCACATGACGCGGGAGAGAAGCAGGTCGTCTTTCGTTCTGTCCATTGGACGTGTATGGACATCATGATGTTCACATTGCAAAATTTGACTAATGAGGAGCAGCGAGGTATTATGATATTTCTGACTGCTGAAGGGGTTCAACCGACCGATACTCATTGCCACACGTGGCCGTTTGCAGGGGAGATTATGTGTCCGGTAAGTCAGCAACAAAGTGTAGTGCCCGTTTTCGTGAAGGCTGGGAGTATCTGAGTGTTTACCCGAGACCATGCCAGGCAAACACGGCAACCACGGCCGAACTCAACGACAATGTCATCGACCCCGTTTTCCTCGAGCGCATCGTAGCCGCCGATGAGAGTCGGTGCCACCATATCGAGCCAGAGACGAAGTGAGATAGCATGCAGTGGAAGCATGCGTAGTTACTAACCCGAAAAAAAATTCAAAGTTGTGTCCTCAGTAGGTAAGATGATGCTCACCACCTTTTTCGACGTCCATGATCCGATACTCATCGAATTCCGTGTACTGAGAGGCATTCCGTGGCCTACGCAAGTCCGTCAGGAGCAAACGCCTGGGCTGCTCACGCACATCCATAAGTCTCCAAAGCCACACAAAGTTCAATGGCTAAGTTCAAGTGGGAGCAGCTCAAGTACGCGCCCTATAGCCCGGACATGTCGCCCTGGGACTTCTATGTACATCTAATGTCTACCATGATATGGAGGCAAGAAGAGAAAAGAACATCAGTGCAAGTACTCTTCGCTTGTTCCCAAACAAGTTAAGTGATATTTTAGCTAATGTCCCTGGAAAAATATTATCATGACAGCTGAATGCTACTCCACTTACGTCTGATCACTATACACTAAATGAAATTTCTTAATAACAATAAATAACCACCAGGAAACGTTGTATACAGGAAGTTGCAACGCCAGAGGATTATAACAAAATGCAGGGAGACCTGCAGAGGTTCAACGATTGATGCAAGGACTGGCAACTGACACTGAGCATTTTGAACCCTTACCAATTACAACTAACAGAAGAAACAGACAAGATAATATGGAGGGCATTGCGTTTAGTGTCGGGACCCTTCACTCGACCGAGAGCTTTGTGGAAATAATCAACAAACTCCAGTGGCAGATGCCACAGAGGGACGTTGTCCATCACGGAGAGGCTTACAGCAGAAATTGCTAGAGCGCACATTTCAAAAAGAGTCGGACCACATATTATCATATATTACTTCCAGGCACAAAAATCTTGCGAAATGACCACGGCGACAAAATCAGAGTAATTATATTTCGTACATAGTTTTGCCGACAATCACTCTTCCCACACGCCATTCGTGAAAGGAACAGGCAGGGGGAAGAAAGAGATAGTGGAACCAGAAGTATCTTACGCTACACACCGTAAGGCCTCTTGCGGACCATAGATATAGATGTATGAGGGATTGCTAAAAAGTAATGCCTCCCAATTTTTTTATTCTGTTCTCAGTATAGGTTTAGGTATTATGCGTCATGCATTTTACTCGGTCGACTTTCCCACTTCGCTGACGCAAGTTGCAACCCTCTGCCGCTAGAAGGCTAGGAATTGTAGAGTGTAACATGGCGGTGTACGACGTAACTACGTCAGTGCGTGAGGAAGTGCGTACTATAATAGACTTTCTACGAGGAAAAAACGTGCCTCCAAGAAAAGTGAAAGCTGGGTACGGCGAGCGCTGCGCTGCGCTGCTACATCTGCACCAGTCCGACGCCTTGGATTCACTGTTATCGATCATTCTCCATACAGTACCAGCTTGACCCATCCGATTTTCATCTGTTTCCTAAACTTAAAGAACTCTTTCGATTTCTCTTTGCTATTGATTAAGCGAAGAAAACAGAGGTGACGTTGTCGCTTCGTCAACAAAGCCAAACATTCTAAAGTGATGGTATCAACAAACTGGTCTCTCGTCGGGAGAAACCCGTTCGTATGTAGGGTGACTATGTTGAGGAATAAATATGTAAACATGAAGACTGAAGATGAATAATGTTAATAAAGTCTGTTTTATTGAAAAACCTTTAAGAGTTTTCACATAAAATATTCGGAAGCATTACTTCTTTTCAACGCATCTTCGTAGATTACACAACCACATTGTCGTGAGTGAAAAGCACTATCGCACACGGATCTATTCTGAACCAATATTACAATACAAATTATTTTATTCATTTTGTTGGTTGTCGAACTTAAAACAGTATCAAGCTTTTATTCCAGAGTGATGGTTAATTTATTCTGTATCCACGAATATGACACATCACACTACACAATAAGTAAATCAGCCCATGAAAACAGTAGTACGAAATACTTTACATATCACAGGATGTAAATGGGGAACAAGTGTCTGAAACTTTACATCTGTAGTACAAGGAAGATAGATGTAAATGACGAGTGGCGTAATTGGGTCGGTAGTCCTCTGGGTCTTCGACTGCCTAATTAGATGTTTCTTTAGATGTTTTCCTTCGACAGTTATTGTCACGTCCGAAGAAAAGGTGTTGTGCCCGAAGACGAACTAACTTAGTCTATGTCAGTAAATAAGACTAGCACTTGTAGAGGTCGTTGTTACTGATGTCGATGACAGAGAGGAACGACAGTTTGAAATCCGGTGCCAGCATGCACCCCTCTATGACGGATGATCGCCAATAATTGTTTCACTTGGGATTGGGATGTTGTGGAAAAGTCTATTATTTTACGTGGCGTAACAACACATACTCTGATGATAACGAGCTTTATATCACCTCATTATCTCCACTTAGTGACCAGATAGCTTACTGCTGATGAAAATATTTTCTACTAGTATTACTTGAACCACTTAAGTCGAATACTTTCTACCAGTAATAGTAGAACCATCGAATTGCAGAATCACCACACTTTTCATTCACTATTCTCTTGATCGCGTTTGATTAGATTCCGACATTTTACTGGTTTCGAGTCATCATCATAATTAGTATCTTGTTAGGAAAATAGTGTGTCAAATGATTATCTAACACCCATCGCGGTCACCTAAACTCAAAAAATTCAAATCGCAGGGTACTTAAGGAAAGCACCCTTTTTGCCGTCAGGACACCTTCAGTAGGAGCTGGAGTATTATCGTGTGGGGAATTTGTCCCACTTTTTTAAGAGAAGCGCTTACACCCAACGTCCAAGTTTATTTGTTGGATATTGTGATGGTAGTAATTAAAGGTAATAGCATTGACCTTGAGATGGCCTTACGATGTCCATCCTCTCTCCGTCGTCTCTTGTCCGCGGATGTCAGGTATAGATTTAACCTCAAATCAACATTTTTATTATTAGTTTGGAGGCAGGTATGCAGGAAATTTCAGTTGAGACAATATTTATTTTTATAACTTCATAAACTGTTAATTACACAAATTAATAAGAGAGCCCTGTGCTCTCGGAGTCGATCAAAATGGTGGTGAGGGAGGGGGAGGGGGGGTGCGGTGCATTAGGGGATTAGGGGATGTGTGGCTGTCCAGTGTGTCCGGCTCAGTGTGTCTGTGGGCCGTCAGTGAGCCAACGTTATACAGGTTGTCCACCGAAGGAATCCCTGATTTCAAAATTAAGTATTTCGAAAACGACACTGAAGCGCCAATGAAACTGTTATAGTCATGCGTATCCAAATGCAGAGATATGTAAACAGGCAGAATACGGCGCTGCGGTAGGCAACGCCTATGTAAGACAACAAGCGTCTGGCGCAGTTGTTAGATCGGCTGCTACAGTGGCACGGTATCAAGATTTAAGTGAGTTTGAACGTGAGACGCAAGAGCGATGGGACACAGCATCGCCGAGTTGTGATGAAGTGGGGATTTTCCCGTACAATCATTCACGAGTGTACCGTGAATATCAGGAATCCGGTAAAATATGAAATCTCCGACATCGCTGCCACCGGAAAACGATCTTGCGAGAACGGGACAAACGATGACAGAAGAGAATCGCTCAGTTTAAATGCTGGTCTATCAACAAGTGTCAGCGTGGGAACCATTCAACGAAACATCATCGATATGGGCTTTCGGAGCCGAAGGCCCACTCGTGTACACTTGATGACTGCATGACACAAAGATTTACTGCACCTGTCAACACCGACGTTGGAGTGTTGATGTGTGGAAACATTTCGCTGGGTCGACGAGTCTCGTTTCAAATTATATTGAGCGGATGGACATGTACGGGTATGCAGACAACGTCATGAATCCATGGACCCTGCATGTCAGCAGCGGACTGTTCAATCTGGTGGAGGCTCTGTAATGGTGTGAGGCGTGTGCAATAGGAGTGATATGGGACCTCCGATATGTCTAGATACGACTCTGACAGGTGACACGTACGTAAGCATCCTGTTTGATCACCTGCATCCATTCATTTCCATTGTGCATTGAGACGGACTTGGGCACTTCCAGCACGACAATGCGACACCCTACACGTCCAGAAGTGCTACAGAGTGGCTCCAGAAACACTTTTTTGAGTTTAAACACTTCCGCTGGCCACCAAACTCCCCAGACATGAACATTATTAAGCATATCTGGGATGCCTTGCAACGTGCTGTTCAGAAGAGATCTGCAACCCCTGGTACTCTTACGGATTAAAGGCAGCCATGCAGGATTCATGGTGTCAGTTCCCTCCAAAGCTACTTCAGCGTTAGTCGAATCCATGCAGCGTCGTGTTGCTGCACTTCTGTGCGCTCACCGTGGCCCTACGTGATATTAGGTGGGTGTATCAATTTCTTTGGCTCTTCAGTGTAATATCGATAGTCGAATGCAACAAAAGCTATGTTTATTGTGAAAGCTGTAAAAATTTTATGCAGAAGTTCCGTAATAATTCGAAAAGTTGCTTACAGGTGGCGCTATACACTGTGCACCTCGCACAGTAGCAGCGTGCATAATTAAACACGTCTTCTCCAAGCACTCTTTGTAATCATGTGTCTTTTTGAAACGGCTACCACTCGCAGTACGGAGGTGGTGCAAACCAACAGTGAAATCTGCCATCACAGCCTGCTGTGCCTCAATGGAAATGGATTCAGGTGCCACAGATCGACGGTCAAGGTTGGTGGGATGGTTCCGATAGACAGTGTCTTACAATGTGTCCCACAATAGGTAGTCATAAGAAGTCGGATCGGGCGAATATGGAGGCCATTCCATCTCTGTGCCAGTAAAGCTGCAATAATCCAGTGCAGCGACTCTATTCCCGAAGTATTCATCAAGAAACACTTCTTCGGTGCGATGTGATCCGGCCGAATTTTGCATGAACCACTCTGAGACTGGTCGGTCTTCCAACGCTCGCTGCGTGGCGACGAACTATTTCAAAATTGCAACGTAACGTTGACTAGTGATTGTTTCTCGTATGAAAAAAGGACCAGTAATACCCCTGTTGCATACCACAGCGCATATAGTATCTTTGGGAGAATACAATTTATCCACAAATTCATTCAGGTAAAAATGAGCTCCGTGTGTGAACCAGATGCAGCCAACATCAAATCCTTCATTATCGATCATTGTGAGAATCTGGTTCTCAGTGTCAGCTCTCTGCCGCACAACTCGTACGTGTTTTGGATTTTGAATGGAAACATGTGTAGGCTCTGTCTCAGTGTTTTCTGGGTGCTGGAACGCTGCAAATCAGTTCCCGCTGCAAGTCTTCAGACGGATTTCCTTGGGTTTTGCTAATAATTCCAGAAACTGAGGTGACATTTTCTGGAGTAATTAATGTTTTCCTAGGGCCAAAATTCCCCAGTAGATCATCAGCCACACTGTCTATTCGTTGGAGAAGATATCGCGAATAGTTTTCCCAAAGAGTCCTTTTTGACCATTAAATCGTCTCCGAAAACTGTGCCTTCCGTAGGACTGTGATCTAACCTGCGGTATTCTAGCGTAAAAAAAGCACGTTGTTGAGTTGAATACGTAATTTAAACCTCTCTCTTTGGTGCGCTAATCTCCTTTCACGTCTCAACAGAGCAACAGATTGCTCTGAGCTGCGGTACACTGTTTATAGGCTCTATGCATTTCTGTTACAGCGCCTTCTGTTAGTAGCTTTTCGAACTATTCCAAAACTTATGTCTAAAATTCTTACAACTTTCACAATACACAAGTCCTTTGTTGCACTCGTCTTTTGACATATTAGTTTTCGAGATATTTAATTTTTAAATCATAGACTCCTTGACCTTGCTGCAGCATTCGGCAGATTTGGGCCAAAGACCTCTGGCATGTGGCACGTGGCCGTGTGTGCCGCTGTCATTGCAGGCTGCGACTCGTCTCCGAAGAATTTCGTTTAGCTGCAGATGAAAGACTCTTCCTGCATCCCTGACTTATCGTATAATGGCCAAAATTAATTTTACTTGAACACAATAAAAACTTGGTTTCCCCTTCCACATCTCAGCACGACTAGAGCATTTGTTAGAATCGTCAAGACTGGATGAGTTCAAGATCTCTGCCCATCAACCTCAGCCTTTCTAATAAGAGCGTCTCTCCCTCTCGTTTCTCCTTTCCTTTATCAATTTTTCTCTTGGTTTTCGTCGCCAACTTGTCACAGGAACGACTCACATTTCACAAACTTCAAAAATAGCGTTCCTCCCCAGGATCTCCAGTTGCCAGTGTAACCAGTTTGTCTAAGTGCCAGTTCGTTGCTCTCTGCATGTTGCACAATGTTGTTGACCTGGTTTATGAGCGTTACGCATTTCTATTACAGCGCCATCTATTAGCAGTTCTTCGAATTAATACATTAAAATTACCATTCGTATCAAAATATGCATCTGTGCGCGCGACTCGCCGACGGCTTGTATGTAATCTTCCTGGAATTCGATCCTGGTAAGCAGGACTTGGCAAAGCTTCTGATTGTTAATGCCAGCCCTCTGTGGCAAGCTTCGACTTCAACGGGCGAGGTCTGCTCTCCTGGGACCAAGCTCCGATTCATCTCCTTGAGCTGTGGTGGCGGGTTACTGGTCACGTATCAGTGTGGCTATCTGACGCTTCCGGTGTCTTCAGCAGCCCACGCCACAACGCGTCACCCTGTCGCCAAAGCATAAAAAATTGTTCAAATGGTTCTGATCACTATGGGACTTAACATCTGAGGTCATCAGTCCCCTAGACTTAAAGCTACTTAAACCTAACTAACCTAAGGACATGACACACATCCATGCCCGAGGCAGGATTCGAACCTGCGACCGTAACGGTCACGTGGTTCCAGACTGTAGCGCCTAGAACTGCTGGGCCACTCCTGTCGACGTGCCAAAGCATAAGAAGGTATAATACGCAAGGCCGAGAAAACTCAAATGCAAAAGAGTGTATTTAGCCACTGCGTGTCTCTCATTTTGTTTTCCAGCTTATTGTCACAGGTAAATATCTCTTCATGTTTCACACTGCTGGAAGTTTTTTTGTTTTTTGAGCAAACAGGAAAAATATAAAGCAAACAGAGGTTTATTGGTGTTCTTTGAGCGATATTTTTTTGGGAAGGTCCTCTGTCATCTGACTGCTTTGATACGACCTGCCACGAATTGCTGTCCTACGCTTATCTCTTGATCTCGAACTAGCCCTTTCACCCAACTTCCTCAGTTATATGTTGAACGTCATTCTAACCCTTATTATCCCCTACAGTTTTGCCCTTTACGCTCCCTTCAGTATCGTGGAAGATAACCCCCAATTTCTTAACACATGTCCTGTCATCCTGTCCTTATTATTGTCCATGTTTTCCCAATGTTCCTTTCTTCGCCGAGTCTGCGGAAAACCTTCTCATTCCATACCTAACCAGTGCACCTAATTTTCAACATCTTTCTATAGCACCAAATCTCAAACGCATCGATTCTTTTTTTTCCAATTTTTCGCACAGTTCGTGATTCACTTCCATACAACGTTGTGCTCGGGACGCACATCCTCAGAAATTCCTTCCTCAAATTAAAGCCAACGTTTGATACTAGCAATGGTCTTTTGGCCAGGAATGCCTTCTGTCCCAGTGACAGTTTGAATTTTATGTCCTCTTTGCATCGTCCGTCTTGGGTTATTTTTCATCCAAGGTAGCAGAATTCCTTCGTCTAATTCGAGGATCCCAGTCTTCACAGTAAGTTTCTCAGTACATTTTATGCTGAGTAGACTGTACTGTAGTGCTTCCTTGCTTTCACTGCGTATAACAGTGTTATCAGAAAATCTAATCACTTTTCACCCTGAATTTTAATCCTAATCAAAAATGGTTCAAATGGTTCTAAGCACTATGGGACTTAACATCTGTGGTCATCAGTCCCCCAGACTTAGAACTACTTAAACCTAACTAACCTAAAGACATCACACACATCCATGCCAGAGGCAGGATTCGAACCTGAGACCGTAGCAGTAGCGCGGCTCCATACTGAATCGCCTAGAACCGCTCGGCCACAGCGACCGGCTTAATCCTAATCATCAACCCTTCTTTTATTAGGCTTCGTTCCTGTTTTACACCCTTTTTAATGCGAGCCCTCCGTTCGTGGTCTTATATTCTTGTTGTTCCTCCTTGTTCCTAACACTTATTGTGAATTATCCAGCTTTTCCTACTGTTTACACCGTTTTTTTCTGAGCATTTTGAACATCTTACACCATTTTACATTGTCAGACGCTTTTTCTAGAGCAAAAAATTCAATTAAAGTGTGTTGATTTTCTTTCACCCTTGCTTCCATTATCTAGAGCAACATCAGAACAGCATCTCATTACGTTTCCTAAAGCAAAGCTTATCGTCATGTTACAGATCCTAAATTTTACTTCCATTCTTCTGCAAATTATACGACCTATGTATATTATTTGTGTCCGCAACTTGGATGTTATATTTCAATTAAACATATTTCTGATTATTGAAATGGTTTCGTCCCAAACGATGATTGTTATTTATGTAGCGTTTTTGTCCAGATGATCCACCAAGAAATCTTTCTACTTCGCCGTCTGACATTGTAACCTTTTGCGAGATTACTACAATGTTTCAGTTGTATCTCATGAAAGACTTTATTTCATGCAATGACGTAGGTACCGTCAAGTAAGTAAATTGTTTTGCATTTGTTTCCACATGGAATCCCGGTGGCAGAGAGTTGGGCAGGTTACACGAGTTCTGTGGTGTTACTACTTACACACCACAGAGAATAGCTCACTAAGTAGTACTGATACAGAACCGACTATAAATTCTTTTAGTAGTGAAGGCTCAGTTCATGAACATGGTTGTGAAAGTAAGGAGTCTGGTTACTTCCACATCACACAAACTATTCCTTCCATAAACCATGTTATAAGACGTTGCGGTTGAGAATGGAAGGAAACTAAAGAAAAATCAAGGCACGTTCATAAGATTTGTCGACCTGGAAAAAGCGTTCGACAGTGTAAAATGGTGCAAGATGTTCGAAATTCTGAGAAAAGTAGGGGTAAGCTGTAGGGAGAGACGGCTAATATACAATATGTGGAAGAGCCAAGAGGGAATAATAACAGTGGACAACCAAGAACGAAGTGCTCAGATTAGCAAGGGTGTAAGCAGGGATGTAGTCTTTCGCCCCTACTGTTCAATCTGTACATCGAAGAAGCAATGATGGAAATAAAAGAAAGGTTCAGGAATGGGATTTAAATTCATGGTGAAAGGCTATCGATCATACGATTCGCTGATGACATTGCTATCCTTAGTGAAAGTGAAGAAGAATTATATGATCTGCTGAATAGAATGAACAGTCTAATGAGTACAGAATATGGATTGTGAGTAAATCGAAGAAAGACGAAAGTAATGAGAAGCAGCAGAAGTGAGAACAGCGACAAACTTAACATCAGGATTGATGGTCACGAAATAGATAAAGTTAAGAATTCCACTAACTAGGCAGCAAAATAACCAATGACGAACGGAGCAATGAGGACATCAAAAGCAAACTAGCAATAGCAAAAAGGGATTCCTGGCCAAGAGAAGTCTACTAGTATCAAACATAGGCCTTACTTTGAGGAAGAAATTTCTGAGAATGTACGTTTGGAGCACAGCATTGTATGGTAGTGAACCATGGATTGTGGGAAAACCGGAAAAGAAGAGAATCGAAGCATTTGAGATATGATGCTAAAGACGAATGTTGAAAATTTAGTGGACTGATAAGGCAAGGAATGAGGAGGTTCTGCGCAGAAAGGAATATTTGGAAAACACTGACAAAGGGAAGGGACAGGATGATAGGACATCTGTTCAGACGTGAGGGAATGACTTCCATGGTACTAAAGGGAGCTGTGGAGGCAAAAACTGTAGAGGAAGGCAGAGACTGGAATACATCCAACAAATAGTTGAGGACGTAGGTTGCAAGTACTACTCTGAGATGAAGAGTTTGGCACAGGAGAGGAATTCGTGGCAGTCCGCATCAAACCAGTCAGAGGACTGATGACCCAAAAAAAAGAAAAAGAAAAGGACGCCCTCTGCGGAATCAAGAAGAGACCTGAAATTATGCCGTATGACAATCAGAATAACTGACATAAATAGTTCACTTGAAGGAATATTTTCACAGTAGTTGAAAATCAGTTTTTTATCAACATGCATGAAGAGATTGTTCAGTTTCAAATAATTCTGGCGTATATCAACGTTATGGCTTTTACAGAAAGCTTGCGGCTTCGGAAAAGGGACGAGATATACTTTATTCCAGATGACAAAGTCACTGCAATCTTTTTATAAATATCTTTAAAATATTGCGCGATTTGATGAAAAACATACTGACAAACTTAACACAGTTCGTAGTAAATGGAAAAAATAACAGAATTCATTTCGTAAGTATATAACACTGGATCAAACGTGATTAGGCTACTGATCGGCTTTCGAGGTGGATACCCCTTCAGGCAGTACATTCCAACCAAACTAACGAACCATGGAAAATTAAGGTTACCTTCCCTGTAAATTAACAGATTAGAATATAGCTTGTGACAGCTTTTTTGCTTCTCAAAATTTGTAACTGCAGTTGCTAAAAAGGTAGTTGACGATATTCGGAGTTAAACAGAAGTACAAGCCAGAACTTCCAGAGCAAATAAATAGGAAAGCTCATAGTTCGTCGTTTTACTTCATTAAGTGACACTACTGTGGGCAATTACGTCCCACAGGAAAAGAAAAATGTCGTACTTCGAGTAAAAGAATTTGGAAAAGCGCTCATAAATCAGTACACCGTATCACGAATGAAATTTATAAAATCGGGCTAAACATTGAAGATTGTCAAGATACTGAGCCGTCATGTACCTTCAGCTAGTCTTATAACACTGGTCTTTACTTTCTAACTTCAGTCTTTTTCACACCAAAGATAGCCTACTATGATATGAGATGTTGTTGCAGGAGCAAGGAGCAATTATTTCGGTTTCCTATATATATCATTGTTCTTTTCACCGAAAAGTAATTTTCCCTGTTCTTAATTCAATGTTATTCCAGCTCTACATGCTCAAATAAAATTAAACTGAAACGCTTAGTAATTATTGTAGATATTTATCCAAACTGTCAATTTTCCTGTGATTTTATTATTTTCGGTTATGTGAATCATTTATCGAAATGGGGGGAAAATTATACTGTGAGCCACTTGGTGATATTACATCATGATCATGGCTCAAGGTGCTTTGCAAGAAGACATTTACAATAAGCCAACAGCGATTACAAACATACACATAGACTCACTACTTGTAAAACAGTAAAAGTAATTTGTTGCTTTTAAATGTTTATTAACATGTACTTTTAGGTCAAATTTGTTACTCTGAAAAATTACCTTTTGTATGTTTATTTGGTTTTACAGTTTATTAGTGATGTGTTTACGTTAGATTAAGTGTATTCATAATATATGACCTGTTCATTTATTTTAAACTGTAGCTTATGGTACAAAGGTCACTGTGTATTTGCGCCATATACAACTTTTTGAAAAATTATCTCTATGATAAAGCCTTTTAATAAATTATGTGCTGTGATTCATTTGATGGGAAATAGACAAGTAATGAAATAGTTAAATAAGCATATCAAAAACCTAATTATAGCGTCTGCTAAGAAGATAAAAAGAAAATTCCCGAGGCAATATGCATAAAGAGTTAGTGTTCAGTTTCAACGTAGTGTTGAATGTCCAAGAGCACAAAAACCATAAAACTACCAACACGGATAATGAAACGAATGGTAGTATCGAAACAAGAAGAGATGTATTTGGAAAAGTCTTGTTAGCTACTTATGTCCAAACTGTAAGCAGTGAGTAGGTACGCCGTGTCGTTCGTTCGTATGTCATAGATGTGTCTGTTTCTTTCGTATATTGCAATATCAAAACGTTGTGTAAAAACAACATTGCAGATGATTAATATTACAAAAGGCTGTCCGCCGTTATGCACAGAGGTAACTACAACGTGTTTCAAAAACATTCATCCAATCTAATCTACGTGAATGAATAGAAATTCGGTGTGAATTTTTATACTTTTTTTACCATTACACTTATAATAAAAATCTTCATTTACCTTTCATAAATGTTCAATATGCCCTCTACCGCAAGTACGAAAAACATTCCAACGATGTTCAAACTCGTCCAACACTTTTGCCAGCATGGCTGGAGGTACTGCTTTCTCTGCAGTTGCTTTGCCACTTTGCAACTCACCTGTAGTTGGTAGAAGGGGAAGCACATAAGGCGGAATGTTTTACACCCCTCTCCTCCTCCTCCCCCCCCCCCCAAAAAAAAAGATAATCACATACCGTGAGATCTGGCGACCTTGGAGGGCAATTCTGCAGTGAACCCCTTACGCTGTAGGAGATGCAGTGAGGTATTCTCGACGACAATCACGTCACACAGCTGCAACTGAACTACACCGATTGAAACGGATAACACAAAAAATCTTTTGTTGCTGTATTACAGTCACTGCGGCTGGACACACGGTACCAATATGTTCGAAAATATTGCGATTTTTCAGATCATACTTCACGTTCTATTGACTTCACAGATAAGGAGTCAAGTCATAGTACGCAGTGGATAGCCCTTGTCCTAACGACCATTTTTATATCTACCGGAAGAAAGGGCATACTGTAGCCATCCGACAATAAAGGGTCATAATTTAAACACTACACACTTCCTCCAACCACGGTAAATTGAGCAAATCGGTTGGTTCTTTTGCATTGGCTGTAGTCTCTGGGGCCTTAGGTTGCTTGTAGCCACTTTTATAATTTACGTTCATGGTAGGTCGTCGAAATTTTCACCATATGTTCTTAAGATGATCTTCTCAAGGAAATTCGAAACTTCTTTCGATATCATTATCTGTCACTGAGAGCCAGAGGCTCAAAATTATTCTTCGTACGCAGAAAACTGCAAAAACCGATTTTTAGCCGTTTTTGCACAGTGGGCTACATAACTAACCATAGTAATATGACTCAAATTTCAGCTCTACATGTTCTTAAGATGATGTTCTCTGGGAACCTTGAAAACTTTTTCGGAAGCATTATCCGTTACCGAGATTCAGAGCTTCAAAGTTACTGTATTTATGCACCTCTAATAAGCACGGAGTATCCAGTCTGAGGCGTAAATGCATTTTTAAGTGACGTAGTGAACACATGGCAAGAGTTATACGGTCATCACGAGGATTCTGAGGCCACCAAACTATGTTTTCTTTCAGCATTTTCCCCAATAAAACTATATGACAGCTGTCTCTGTACAATTGGCACTTCATGCCTATACAAATGTGCCAAAAGTGGCACTGCAGTGACAAAATATAGGTTAAAAATGATCTTAACATGCCAGAACAAAACTTAAAATGACTGCCGAAAATTATGTAATACTGGAAAGACTGCAAATTTAGTAAAATATTTCAAATACCATTTTTACTCTTTTAAGATACAAATTATAAGCCCGGCGTTTACGATGAATTGCAATCGATGAGCAACGTATCCTGGAAATATAATAAAGCAAACGATTTTGTCTCATCCTTGTGTTATGGGTACGTATTTGTTGCTTATATGTGTGTGAAAGTAAATAAAACGTGTCGAAATAATTAATAAAATGTCAAACATAGAATTCGTATATTATAAGCAGTACATCCGGCACAGCACGGAAAAGTAGGGGAATCAGCGAGAAAATGCTCCTGACAGAGAGTAAACAACGCGACTATGCTGCTGTTTAAAAGATTATAACAGAAAAGTGGGGAACTAGCTGCCTCTGTCCTTATTCTGCCTTCCTCACAAAAATTTTGTCATGCGAACATATTCGTGCTTTTTTGTGCTGAAAGAGAGTAGCAGAAAGTCAATGACAGTTCGAAGAGAGAGTGCCAGAGGGAGAGAAAGAGAGAGGAGACAGTGATGGTGGAGAGCGAAAGTGACGGTGGAACAAAAAGAGAGGTAGATGAAGACAGTAGTAGTGGGAGCCAAAAACAGGGGAGATACTGATGGTCAGTGAGAAGCAGTGACAGTAAAAGAGAAAGAGAGATGGGTGGAGACAGAAGCAGTGGGACCAAAAGAGAGAGAGAGGAGATGAGTGGAGACTATAGATAGGCTTCGGAGAAGGGGTTGGGGGGGTCTGTATTCTCCCAGACCGGTAGGTGTATGGGAGAGTACATTCTGGATCGAAATTTTGAACATGCGGGTATAGGGAAAAACGTAAGTTGAATCCCCCAGAACCTCTGAGCTACCGAGGTATGGTGAAGAAGATGGCAGTGTGAAAGAAGGACAAAAGGTGACTGCATAAATGAGAGAGGAGACAGTAGCAGTGATATCTACTGTATATCAATGGGAGAAAAAGGAGCCAGGGGGAGAGAGACGTACGTAGACAGCAGCAATGAGGCTGAATGTGGTGGCTGGACTGTAAAAAAGAGTCTGTATAAAAGAATTTTGAATGTTCTGTATTAAAAGATCGCAAATATGTCCGTATGCTAAAATTTCTGGTGAGGAAGGCGGAATGAGGATTGAGGAAGGTGGTTCCCCCTTTTCTGTCAGACTCTTTTCAAGAGAAACATATTCGACTTTTTTGTGCTCTAACAGGAGCATTTTTCCACTGGATGGGTAGTGAGCGAGCGAGGGAGATAACTGCACTGTGGAGACTCCTACCAACGACTACGTGAACCTGCGACTTAGAGCTGACACCAGTGTAAAAGTTTGATTTAATGAGATACAGTCTTGTGAAATCGGACGAATCTTTTTGAAACACTTTGAATATCTCCTGCTATTCAGTGAACAAACGTTTAGGAATTTGTTTTCCAACATATCAGGTCATATTAACGCGAACGGTATATCTGTAACAGAAAATCGAACCGAACAGCAGGATCTAACATTTTTATTCTCTTTTTGTCTCTTGAAATACTTGTAAGGATGCTAATGGTTAAGCTATAAAATCAATTACAGTATAGGTGATAAATTTTCATTTTAATAGTGTGTACCGTACAGAGGGTCAATTATCGCCAATGATTGTCTCCGAATATCTTGAACGGGGCATACACAGGCTTAGCAGTACGCTCAGTAAATATAACTGTGACGTGTAAAATATTTTACCGCTCAAAATTGGCGAATCGCAGCGAATAGTGGAATTAGAGCTGCCCCGCCGTCGCTGTTCAAGAAGCAACCCGCACTGCTGAGTCGACTGAACGTCTGCCTACTTTTAGGGGCCGAATGACAGCTCCGACGACGAAACGTAGAAATAATTTAACTCTCTGCTCACCAGAAAATCTGTATTCGTTACCTAGCAGTCGGGCCTCTCCGGCCCCTGTTGTTTAAAATGTCATAAATTGACACTATTTTGACTAACGATACGAACCACTTTTGAGGTATAACTACTTTTAATACAATCTTATTTATTTTAATTTTACATTTTAAGAAACACAATTTGTATACTTTGAATGGAGGCTTTTTAAGAATACATAGTTTATTCTCGTTCTACACCAAGTGTTTTTATAATATAATTCTTATTGCAAATTTGACCAGGGTCGACAGACAACAGCAGAATGTCTCGAGGATACATGTTTGGTGCACTTATAACACGTAATTTGACTTTTTCTTTCTTTCTTATTTACACAATATGCACGTCTTCCCCTTCTCGTAGCTGGAGGTTTCGCTGCCTATTCTGGATCCTGTGCTACTAATGAAATCATTGACTTCTTTATCCCTGCTAGTTGCTTTCCCAAATCTGTGATGAATATTCGACGTCTCATATTTTTATTGTTAGCCAGCATCAACCAAAAGAATGTATGCATTCATTACACTTACATCGACCATGTTTGAAGAAAACTATTAATGGCCAGCGTCTTGTTTTTCTCTTCAAACTGCTGCATCGCGTCTTTTGGTCCATGGTGTTAGGACGACCTTTTGTGGCATTGTATGTCATTGTAATTTCAGGCTTTTTACCTCTGATAGTGATAGCATGTGTTGGTCTTGAAGAGAGCTAGGACGGCATTAACTTTGATCTTCTTGGGAACATAATAGGCTATCATCACATCAAACTGAAAACCAAATACTGTAGACTGAACTTCACGTTCTTTAGGTGTAATAAAATCGGTGTGGAGTTCATCTTCGTTTTTTTGGATAGTACCAACTAGTGTCCGATATTCTGGTAAAAAACAATGAGCTAAATCGAGAGATATAAAAAGAATTATTAAAGGTGATAATTTCAGGCTGTTCAAGTCTGAAATTTCCAGACTTTTCAGGTTCAATCCCCAGGATTTTTACGACATTATCTCACAGTCGCTCGAATATGGTTTCTTCCCCAAATACACCATTGTCTCCCAGCAGTAGCTTCTTGCACTGTCACTAACTGTCCAGAACTTTATTCCGATCTACCAGATTTTGATGGCATATATTGTCGAAATGGACAGCGAGCTCAAAATGTGACCAACTGTTCATCCATGGTCATGCACCATCCTGGAATATAGGCATCCCTCAAGGTACTTTCCTACATCTCAAAAACTTCTCTGATTGCTTCCAGCTTCTCACTGACCTACACTCACGTCGGCTTACTGCACCGTCAAAGTGCAACACCCTCAGAACAGCATGGAAGTGGTTGCGAGACTTAATTTCATTGAATAGTGGTCGCCCATTCTGAACATCCCAAAGCTGACTGATATCTTCATTTCTTGTAAACACCAGTTAGGTCAGAAAACCATGATTTTTTTTTTCTTTTCATGCAATTTTATATCCACCCAGCTCTAACAAACGCTTCGACACTCCTTGGTTCACATACATACTTCCTCAGTGAGAGTATACGAAAGAACAGGGCTTAATTAAATACCTTATACATCTTTTGTCTTCTTTCAGTACATCCTTTTTGCTTCTCCTACCAGAAATTCCAGCCTGACAGGTTGTAGCTCGTATTTCATTTACAGTACAAGAACACAGTAAGTCACACTCAGCAGAATTTGCACTGTATTGTTCTTTTGCTTCTTCGTAGAGGTGTTCTGCATAAGCATCATCGTCTTCGTGTTGCTTTGAGTTTTCAGTGATGTCTACCTCATTACTATCATCACTGGAAAATTCAAATTCACTACGTGGCACTTCAGCATAAGAAGACTGATCCAACAATTCCCTTATTACCTCATCTGATAGTTCCCTTCTTTGTAACATTTTCAGATAACTGTTATGAAATAACGCAACAAAATAAACAATTGCTTATCATAAGGAGGGCTATTGAACACTGAAAGAATAACAACACGAGTCAACAAAAGCAAACGTTGTAACAGACACTGTGCAGTCAGACATCTAGTTATTTAAAAAATGCTTCTAATCGCAAGAGCTTGTGAGGCGTCAACAGCTGGAAGCGTGAACCAGCACTTTAACACAAAGCCGTAGGTAAATTTTTATAATTATTTACCAGAATTATGACTAACAAGGAAAAGCCCTCAAATTTCCTTTAAAATAAAATGTGTAACTAGTAGTAGTGGAACATGGGCGGCGCCACCCCACTCTCCATTGTTGCCATATTTATTCAAGATGGCGGATCTAAGATGGCGGTGATAGATATGGCAACATCACAATGACGTCATGGTAGGAACTTCAAATTTTGGCGGAAAGATAGGTCAATTGGGCTACCTCCACTAACCAAATCCCCTCCCCCCTTCCCATCCCTCCCCCAGAAAATGGCAGGACATTCAAATTCCAGCATGACAATGCAACACACAGCAGCTATTTCCACTAACCTAAGAAAATGGTGGGAAAATAGGTCACTTGGGCTATCTCCACTAGCCTACATCATCTGACCGCCACCTCTTCCTAGGAATTGGCTGGGATAGGATGGACATATGTCCATATTTTCAGTCTTTATTTAAACAATTACAGGCAGTAGCTCCATCCAGTGTGTCCAAAATGAGGTCTGGAATCCAGCTGACCTAGTACACAGTACTGCCACCAGAGGGCGCCGTAGTCCCTCCCATGACATAATCCAGGATGGCGGTCTGGGAGGGAAATGGCAGGAAAAGGGATCAACCTGTGCTGGGCTGCTGGATAGGATGGAGATAAGTCTTTATTTTGCAGGCAGTCTTTATTTAAACAATTTGAGGCAATAGTGTGTCCACCATGAGGTCTGGAGTCCAACTGACAGTAATGTCACCAGAGGGCACTTTCATCCCATTGCAATCTGGGGGAAAAATGGCGGGAAAATGACTCAGCTTGTCCTGGGCTGCTGGAGAGAGGAAGGAGTGTACTTTATTTATTTTGGAACACTTTATTTAGGGACAGATTTCACATAGTTTATTTATTACACTGATACAAAACACACGCTCTGGCGTGCTTGGGGTCGCAATACACAGCCTGCAGATCTGCAAACTACTCGTAAATCACTGAAATAATGCAGTACACTGATTTACAGACACGCAAACAACTGGTAAATTATCAAAATAATGCTCTGTAAACACGCTTGCTAATTGTAATTTGTCGAAATAATGCATTGAACAGCCTGCAGAACGGCAAACTACTCGTAAATCACCAGAATAATGCAGTACAATGATGTGCAGAGACGCAAAAAACTCCCAAATTCTCGCATTCAGAAGGACGACGGTTCAATCCCACATCTGGCCATCATGATTTAGGTTTTCTCTGATGTCCCTAAATCACTCCAGGCAAATGCCAGGATGGTTCCTTTGAAAGGGCACGGCTGACTTCCTTCCCCGCCCTTCCTTAATCTTATGAGGCCAATGACCTCCCCCAAACGATCCAACCCAACCCAACTCCTAAATTGTCAAAATTGTGCATGTAAAAGGCTCTGCAAACACGCTTGCTAATCGTCAAATGTCGAAATCATGCACTGTACAGCCTGCACACCTGTTCACAAAATAATGCAACAGACACGAAAACAACTGATAAATTTTCAAAAGATAATGTATGTGTAATGCTATGCAAACACGCTCACAACGCTTAAACAGCCAAAAATAATACAGTGCACAAACACTCATTGCATGTAACAAACGCTTTCGAACTATCATCAACTGTGACATACAGCAAACTGTTCCAACATGCATATGCTTTGACACTGCCGCAAGCCACCGCCAGATAGATGAACACATGGGGCGTGAGCCATTGCTCTCGCGCCACTGCCGACGGTAGATGAAAGTTGCATCTACAGTTAGAGTTCTTTGAGTGTTATACTGACGTCACATGTCTACGTAAATAAGAGCCAAGTCACCCCCTGGACGCCCATGCACGTGTTCGTTGCTGACATGATCCCTCTCTCCCTGCGGTCCAGCGAAGACCTAATTGCTGAGCGACTCACCCTCCCTGACGCAGTATATATCTGTTCCAAAGCTTCCCAGAATAGCTCAGGCTGCATTGTTCCTAGCAATCCTAACGGGACATGCGAGCAGTGTCTAACCATGTATGCATTTATCAGCCAAATGTGGCTGATGGATTGCCTCGAAATGCTCATGTAGCTACACACCATCGCAAGTGCATCTAAAAGTTTCTCAGTGTTATACGAGGTCATATGGCTATGTAAAACAAGAACCAAGTTGACCTCTCAGAAATTGTGTAGCATCCCAGAAATAGTTAATGGTCACTTTTGTAGGAGCTTTCGTGATGTCTCAGGTTGTCTGCATGGAAATTCTTGACCTAATAGAACCTGTTTACGAAAATAGCGCAGAATAACGCCGAATGCATTCCTCCTGATGATCCTAACGTGGCACCCCATCCATCACGTGTTACCCCTCCTGAAAATCGTTAAGTCCCGCTTTCAAGAAACATCTCTGAAACACAAACGTTCTCACCACTATGTAGAGGCTCCTATGTCATGGCACTAAGGATGTCTTGTGAATGAATGAAGCATTATGATTTGCTCTTATTGAATTTACCCGCCGAATTACTGATGCTGCCGGTGTGGAAGCACTGTCCACCTTTTTTTCTTTAGATAGACGAGACTTTCAGCGGCAGAAAACAATTTTGTACTGATCGCCATATTGCACCGACAGTTAAACAATGCAAAGGGGCCTACAGATGGCCAATACGGAAAGACTCTTACTCAATTGCACTGCTCTGCCACTTGCAAGATCCCCTCGCTTCTAAACTAATACTGTTATTACTCAGCTTAGCCGCGAGTCCATAGAGGGTGGTAATGTGACATACCGTATAACTGGTCAGCATTTCCACGCGGAATTTGCGAGTGTAAGTTGGACCTTCCTTGATCCACCTTGGTGGGTCGTGTCATCAGATATCATCCTACCTGTGCGCGGTGCACCTCTCATAAAGGTCGTCCCGTGCAGATTCTTCATTGGCGCATTGGATGTCTATGTCAGTGGAAGCTAATTATCTGAAATTGCTGTCGATAAACTTTGGGGTACCTATTTACTCGAAATTAACATTCAGAACGTCGTAATATCACTTTTGTTCCTATTAGATCAATAGTAAAACACTCATGTCACAAACTACTCCTAACTGAGAGCATGGCTACCATCAAACAAGATAGGAAGAACTCTTAACGCCGACTGCCGACTTTGGCACGCAGTCCCTATCTCTTACTAGTTTCATCATAGTTAGTGGATTTCCGACCAAGTTCGTACTTACTAAGATATGCATTTGTAAATGAATGGGTGTGAATTTTAATGAGGCAAAATTATGATAAATAGCTTTAAACATCCAGAGGCTCCTCCTAGTATTCATGTTGTCATAAATGACTTTAATTATTAAATATAAATAAACAAAATCGGTGACTTTGGCGCCAAGATGGCGGTACTTCCCATCATGTATATTTCCCAGTCTAACTCTTGTTGCTACAGTCCAGCGCCAAGCCCCACCCCACTATGCACGACATATGATCGCTTCGTCACCTAGCCAGCCAGCATGGGAAATGCTCTCTGATTCATGGCCGGTTACGGGCTAAAGCACTTCCTAACTATCATGAATATGTCAATAAGAGACAATAATTTATTAAAACTGGTAAAAATATCTTCCTCAGGTAAGAGGCACCTTACACACTGAAGACAGGAACTTCAATATTAGAGCATGAAACCAATCTCCAATCCTGCACCATACAAAATCGCATTCGTGTAGCTATCGACAGCCAGACACTCGTACATATACTGTGAAAACAGACAGCATAAGCACATGCACCGTAGGTATACTCCTTGCTGCACATGATATTTCTGGTGAGGTCAGGCAGTCATCCACTCCCGACGCGTGACCAGAGTGCCCTCAGTGGCCCGAAGCAACACCGACTCAAAGGAGGGCCTCGGCGCTTGCTCGTGACGTCACGTCAGCTAGGCACGGCGAACGCCAGGTCTGTTGCAGACATACTCATAATGGTGGTGTCTCCCTCTCTGACACAGGAAAATGTGGAACTATTGGCGGTAGTTGACCAACATACATTGTTCTGAGAGATTTCTGCAATCAATTAATTACGCAATTCATTACACTTCTTAACAAATAGTGTACTCCTGAACTTAAATTTCCACCTGTTTTAAGGATTGACATACAAAAACAACTTCATGGTCCAGCAGCAACAGAATTCATGCTTCTTTACCATATTTGTAAATCTGAGGAAGTACGTTTGTACTGGGTTGCTTTTACAAGAAACTGTGAACATATTGGTGCTCTTCTTAGGTATCTTGGTTGACTGTGGGGTGAGGAGCACTGAATGTTAATGAAATATCTTGCGATTGTACACGTTGGGGGAGGGGGTGGGGGACAGAAGAAGAGGAAAAAGAGAGATACTTGATTTATCAAATAAAATTTTTTTTATCTTATAAAGTTTCTCCTTTCAGTTGCAGGAGGGGAATATTTATCTTTTCTAAGGTGCATGTATAAAAAAGTTTAAACTCAGCAGTATTTTCGATGTATGAACCCATTTTGTTTCCTGTTTATAATTCCTTTCGTTGAAAACGACTGTAATCTATTGACTGGCAACAGTTGGACATTTACACATGTAAATTAGTTCACATTTCCAGTGACGATGTCAAACGAAAATAAATAAATAAAAGAAACGAGTTAATTGTAAGGGAGTTGGGGTAAGTTACGATAACAAAATGGATCAAGTAAATATGGTTACTTGAATGTAAAATTTCCGAAGCTTGCAATTGGGCAAAGCATCTTCTCATATTGATCTACGCTTGTTTCGACAGGATTCAGTAATACAGAACTATGATCTTCATTTGTAGCTTTACAATAGTAAGAAAATCTTTCATCTAAATAAAACTGCAGAATCCAAAACAATACCAGCATTTTGCCCAAAAATAAGATATTTCTAGTGATAAGCACGCCCAGGCGTTTCTGCCTGCAACAGGCCTGGCGTTCGCCGTGCCTAGCTGACGTGACGTCACGAAGAAGCGCCGAGGCCTTCCTTCGAGTCGGTGTTGCCCGAAGTCACTCTCAGAGCTCTTCTAACAATTCGGGTTCGGCTCCCCTCGGCATAAAGGCGTTATTGTTTCTGGCCTCGACCAGCTTGCTTGCTTTTCTACACCCATCTCCAGACTGGGATTACAAGAACATACGTAATTTCGCATGGTTTGCCAGAATATCATTCCATTTTCGCGATACTTCTCGATATCAAGCACATAGCAATATCGCTTGCATGGCAATATCGCTCGTGCAACATAATTCCAAAGATATAGACTGGAAATTATGTCTCTAGAAACTCGAGACTTTAGCGAGGTGGAGCGTGCTGTAAACCACTGAGTAACTAGAAACTTATCCTGTCTGTGAAAACCTTTACATGAAAACTCGAAAAAAATATAGAAGAAATTGATATTTCCACTCGCAAATACCGGTGTTGGTGATGTAACAGATTCCAAATCATCCCTATAATTTACAAAGTCAACTGAAGTGTTTCTCATGTCTAGAGAACCAGAAAATGTGTTTTCCGAATGACTCTCACTTGCTAGATGCACACACCACAATCAATGTTCCCTCAACTAAATAAACGAGCGAAATGCGCAGAAGCAGTCAACCAGACAATTTACATGGGAAAGAATAATGGTCCAGCGCAAACACACGTCCATATTGAATCTTCTCAAATTTTCATGCAAACACAGAAACTGTCCAACACATAGTAAGTGTTAGTTCGCTATTTGGCCGCCTAGAGGACGACACTGTTAAGTCTGCTACATTCCTGCATGCCAACAGGCCTCTCTATTCAGACAGCTCCAACCATTAGCCATAAACGTGAATCATTCCCGCCACAGGCCACCGCCGGCGCGCCACGCACCTCTAGACAGAATTATCCTAGGAAACCAGTCACAAACATATCTGACTGTTATACTTACAGTTAAATGTTACGATCGCGGTCTCAACTGGACGACATTCGACAGTGAGCGAAGTATCGGAAATAAGCCCCGTTGACGGCTGTGGCTCTGCCAACAGAGGTATCTGTACCATTCTTATTACTTGACATACTTTCCCCTTTGCTATCACAATATTCCACGTCAAATCCATACCTTCCTTACGACTGGACATAGTCATTTCCTTTGCCCATGTCGGAACATGCACACATAATTTATAAGCCTGATGCTCAAGGCGAACCTATCATACACCCCCTTCTACTAAGTGTAATACCCTGCCAATAACTGATTGCTGGCGATGCGAAATAATACTGAGAGAAGATCGGTGATGGGTGGACACGCCTCATAAGTTTTTCCTGCGACTGCGGCCGCTGTGTCTTAGAAAGAGTGGCGTAATCGTCTTACAAACCACTATATGTTAAAAAATCACGACCATATTACTGTCACAATTGGTGTTGGTTCTACAGGTGCACACAAGTATTCATGTTAAAAGCTATACCCGCTTTATAAATCGACTTATGGCATTACCTCCGAATGAATTTGTTTTTTCAGACAAATACTGTGACTCTGAATATAGACGGTGATCGCTGGAGTGAATTATTATCAGACCAACAGTGCGGTAACTCGTAGCCCACGATGCAACCTCATGATAAAATTATGGATTTTGAAAGTGATTCACCTAAGGAGTGTGGTATGAAACGTATTTGCAACTCCCTCATGTCACCACTAGATAATACTCCAGTATTTATAATGCATTCTGTCTTGATGCCATGTCAGAGGTTCTGCGATGTACCCAGTGGGTTATAGGCGAAGGTTGATTGAGAAGGATCACAAACCGTAGATGGTGTGCTGATTGAGGTCGCAAGAAATGTACACAGGCTTTTCAGATCTCTAGTGTTACACTCTCCAGTAGAAATTCTGTCTGGGATTAGGAATCAAGTCTTTCCTTTCAACCACATACCTGCGTTGGATCCTGTGGAGACGTCCTTTAATAATTACTGTCACTAGTGAATCATATTTCTGGCACTCTCATATCTCGAAACGAGTCACTCTTTACGAACCTATCAGCTGCAGTAAAATTTTAGGTAGTGCCTATGCCTCCTAAAACTGATGCCATTTCTGCAGCTTTGCACATGTGATCATTCCAATTTCAGTCGGAACTGAACAGAAGTTGGAGAGAGCTATATCCACCATCTTCTGAAACCTGTGTAGAAACAGTGACCTGAGTTAGTGCGAAAGGACCGTGTTTTGACCATCCAGTGGAAATGGGAACATGTTGTCGTAGGTCCGCCAACAGTGTACTATGTGTAAGGTCAGCGCCAAACAAATCCTGCTCCTGCAACACGAGGTAGTATAAAAGACAGTACGGGATCTGAGGGAAGGACGAGGATTTTTCTACTGCATTGTGGTGCGCTCCAAAACTACGTACCAGTACTGCTGTCCGAAGCAGATCCGTGTCCCTCAGGACCCATTCACGTCTATCTGCCCAACATCCTATCTTTGTTATTCTGTACCAACCAACAGAGAAAAATTACGAACTATAAAAGCTCCGTTAACTTCATCCGACAGAGAACTCGATAAGATTTTTACCACATCTCTCTCCTCCCATATACCGAAAAAAAATACCGTCCACGTGCTGGTATTGGGCACTTGTGAAGATCCTATTAAATATTCAACTACTGATCCATTTCACGGACCAGTGTAAAGTTGCATTACCTGTACTGTAGGAGGATGAACGTATCCCACAAACTATACTATAAGTTGAAGAGACCCCCCCTGTGACTCTGTGTTATTGTTTGGAACATTGTTTTTTGTGCTGTAACACACTTTGTACACTGCCATACATTTCGTTTTTTCCGCCACAAATTCAAGGTCTGTGTCAGGTTCTAAACTGACATTAACACGTTCTGACCCATTGCTTCTCACAGAAAACTAGTCGTCGCATGGTATAAGTCATGTTCTTACTGCTGCTACCGTAACACACCACACACACTGGATGATTTTTAATAAAACACATTTAGAACATAAGGGAACTGGAAGGGTTTGTCAGCGTTGTGGAGAGTTTCCAAACTGCTGTCCGAAGGTGACTGACGACCTCTACATTTAAACTCATCTGTCGCAATGACGGAACATCTGGTGGCTCTGCATTCCGTTTCGACTGATTTCTCATGTTGCAGTCATGTACGCGATCACTTTTTCGGTGCTAGCCATCTCCAGGAGGCGTTGCCCCTCCACCAAAACTCTTTCTCCAACTCAAACAAGCAATGTCAGTCAATCATTGTGCGGTAACCAACAGCGTACCAGTGGACGGATGGGATGGAAAAGACACCGTCGATGTACTGTAATAATAAGCATCACAGTTGATAGTGTGAATTTTACAGTAATTTCAACACCAACCATTTATGCGACAGCATGTTTCCCAATTTCAGTATCATAGCTAAACTGTCCCTTCTCTACTTTGCGAGTATCATTGCGAATGCTGTGCGGTATGGCCATTCATTGTTAATTCTTGAACACATAAATCATCAAAGTATACCAGACAGCGTTCTACATATTTTTAGCATCCGAGCATAGTGCTTAATTTATGATCTCTCTCTATGCAGATGGGAGTCACAGAGCATTCTCGCAGTCTTAGGATAAAACTAGAGACTGAAAGACCCCCTCACACTGTCGTTGACTAACCCGCCCTACAGCACAATTACCGATTTAATCTGCAGCCGATCAGAAGTAGACTGCTACATTCCACATCTCGTGAACGAATGGAGCTTGCCGAGTCCTAGCCCATCCAAGTGCACAAGATTTCTCCAGATGCGCCCATGTCGAGGAGGTTAGCACTCCGTATTGAATTTGAAAGTGTTGTGATGTAATAGCAGACAGTTAAGAAGAACAAGAAACAGAATGATTTTTATGCCTGATGGAGCTCCAGACGGATGGAGTTCGAAGCATTTTACGTGAATCAACTACGCTATCAATTTTAAAGTGTTGCTCTAGTGTCTGCGATCAGTACAGGATGGTATTGGTAAGAGATAACAAAAACACATGCATACCTAAGGCTACAACGTACCACACTTAAAACAGGCATAATGTTAGACCCCTTGAGTTTCCGACCTATTAGTCGTGTGGAATGCAGCGTTGTTAATATTCCAATGTAAGAAGTATATTTCCAGCACACAACATAAAGCCTTCTTGCAGGTTTCTCTACGATAAACTATGGTAACAAACTGTAAAACGAAAAAACTACTTCCTTAAAACAGCGGCTCTGTGTGATAGATGCACAATATAGCTTTCCAGAGATGTATAGCGTCCACTGTCCACATTCGATCACGGTTCAGAAATTATACAGGGTGTCCGAAATGTCTTTCCATGATTACATAAATTGATAACTCAGGCTAGAAGTAAGATACAAATATGAAACTGGTGTCTAATTGTTTACAAACTGTCAAAGTTTTTTTCACACATCAGTAAACTTCCACATGAGCACCCTTGGTAGCACGTAGCACATCTAGGCGATATTCAGTTTCCGTCCACACATTAGCCAACATCACTGGAGATATCGATTCAACGACTGTGGTTATCTGGTGTCGCAGGGTCTCAAGATCTAGTACACGTGGTTGGTAGACCTCGTCCTTGACATAACCCCATAAAAAGAAGTCTAATGGGGTTATGTCAGGAGAGCGTGGAGGCCAAATCGTTGGCCCACCACGACCAATCCATCGCCCAGGAAAGGTCATATCGAGATAGGCACGGACGTCCAAACCCCAATGAGGTGGTGCACCGTCTTGCTGAAACAAGACATCGGGGTGATACTGAAGCAGCTGAAGAACAGCATACAGTTGCAACATGTCCAGATACACTGCAGATGTGATGGTAGCCTCAGCGAAGAAGAATGGCTCGATAATTCGATCGTGCAATAGCGCGCACCAAACATTCACCTTTGGACTGCCTCTGGTGCACTCCATGACCTCGCCAGGGGGTTGTGAACCCCAAATGCGCACATTATGGCGATTCACTACTCCACTGACAAGAAAGGTCGCTTCGTCGGAAAAGGCAGTTCGTCTGAGATAACCATCATCATCCTCAATACGTTATAGCATTTCGACAGCAAAGTCATATCGATGTGTACTGTCACTGGGCAACAAGGCCTGAACGATTTGCACTTTGTATGCTCGAAACAATAAACGTTTGTGTAAAATGTCATGGAGAGAGCTTTTTGGCATCTGTAATTCACATGAGGCCCTGCACACCGATTTCTTCGGACTTCGCAGAAAAGACTGCCTTACAGCTTCCACCCTGTCTGCTGAGGTTCTTGGTCGACCAGACCTCCGAAGGTCAGCACCCGATCCGGTGTTCTTGAACTTCTTATACCAGGCTTTAATGCTCTTGACATCAGGTGGATTCCTTCTAAATATTGTCTGGAAATGTCTCAGCACTGTGGTTGGTGATCGTGTCTCATGGTACCACAGGACACACTGTGCCTTCTCCCGCTTGGTTAACATGGCTTCTTGGGCACTGCACCTCATCCACTACTTACGTACTGCGAACCTAAAACAGAAAAGAAACTTTGATAGTTGTAAACAATTGGACACGATTTTCATACTTGTATCTTACTTCTGGCCTCAGTTATCAATTTATGAAATCAGGGAAAGTCTTTTCGGACACCCTGTACTATGCTCACATCAGTCTCATATAAAATGATCATTAGTAAAGGAGAATAACTCCTACAAGGACGCAAATAAACGCATAGCAGCAGCGCCAGACATGTGAAATTACAAGCCATGCCACCACTAACTCTGTAAACAGCACAGCTGTCTAGCGTATTGAAACGTCCCCTTAGTACAATTATACATGACTGTGCTTGTTCTGACACACAATATTTTTAGCGCAACGCAATCTGACTTTCAAAAATCCCTACAAAAGAATGGCCCTGACTAACATTAACCTATACCTTTCACAAATCACTCACCTCACCAAAAATCTTCGTTACTCGAACTACTGCAATACAGCGAGCGCCACTACTGCCAGCTAAATAAAAGATTCAAACTACTGAAGGCACTAACTACTGATAGGCATAGTTAGCAAATGAAAGATTTTGATAGAGAACAAACAATGTATTTACCTTAATAGTGTTCAAAAGTCATAATATATATAGCAGTTCATGACATCCAGTCTTACAAATTTCAAAACTCCGCCATTTCTCTCCCCACATCCACCACTGCTGGCAGCTCACATCCAACTGCCCAACGCTACGCGCTGTTAACATCCAGCTGCCTAACACTACAATGGCAGTCAACAATGTAAACTAGCCACAGACTACGCACAACACAGCCAGTGATTTTCATACAGAGCGCTATGTGGCGTTACCAATAAAAAAACCTTAACAGCCTACTTGCATAGCCCCCATGCTCCCCACAAAAAATTTTACAAATTTTTTTGGGCACTGGCCAATACATATTTGGAAAAAAAAATTTTCACAATTACAATAACAAAGAAATGAAATGCACACACTTATTGATACAATGTTGGTCAAAAGCTAAAATTTTCTCACAGTCCGTAAAGACAGTCCTGATCATTCATCACAGCAAAATTGCAGTTTTTTTTTTTTTTCAAAGTCTGAGCAGTAAAAGACAATGCACACGGAAGTAGTGGATTTCAATGCAGTCTTGAAGAAGTAATGTTGTCCTTCCAACAGAAAGACAGTGCTGACTCTTGACATGCAGACAGGTAATGGGCCACAACAGAGCAAACCCACAGCAGAGTCAGTCGAAGTTTTGAAGAATGTTGGTAGGTAGGTCATCACAGAACAGACCACTGTAGTCTTGTTAGAGATTACAGTATTGGTGGGCCACTAGAGGTGCAGACCCACTGCAGTCCTTGTAGAGATAATGGTACTGGTGAATCATCAAAGGTGAAGACCCACTGTAGTCCTTGTAGAAATAATGATATTGATGGGTCATTAAAGATGCAGACCCACTGTAGTCCTTGTAGAGATGGCCAGCAACCATCTGTTGTGACTGTGCGGGTGCACAATCACCATTGAAGAGTCTTGCAGATAATATAGCAAGTCCATAACCACCACTTGTGCACTCACAAAGTTTTTGGAATTGTCCTTAGAACCAGCTATGCTGTTAACCAGTCCCTTGCTGAATTATTAACACACGTGCAAACACTATGAGTCCCTACTTCTCACATATTGTCCATATACTATGACCAACAGAAACATGTGCAGTGAAATGTAACTCACAAGTTACTTAATTTGATGAACTGGTGTCAATTACAATTTTATAACATAAGAATACAATAACAAAGGTACAAAATACATAATTGAAGAACATAACAGTACAGATAACATTTGTAGTAACACAGGCTTTACAAAAGAATAGAAATAAACATATACATCAGTGTTACAAGAATTATGACATAAATACAGACATAAAGATCAGAATATCTTTTGAAACATCACCTTCACATATGAGCAACAAAACAGAATAAATAAGGTCTAAACATCTTTACAAACTAAATAACATATTATCAGAAAAATTCTACTATGTAACTCTCATCAGATAAACACATAAAGACAGGAAGAACACAAATATGCAAGAGTACACAAACACATAGCGGAATAACAGAAAGGGAAAGGACAGGGTTCGTTTTACTGCAGTATCTTGCAAACAAAACTTTCTTCACTTCTTGGAGATCTCCCTTCGTTCTTCATTATTTCAAAAAGTGCTATCTATACCTGCTTTCTGTACTTTTTTCGTAAAACTTCTCAATGCATTTCTTCCAATTCATCGCAACTCATTCTCTTATATAGTCTACCCCTCTTAAGCTAACTTAGATCTACTGAGCTCAGATGCTAAACTAAGGGATGAGGCGATGCAGCAGCACAAAACAATTAATACAAACAGCAATGAAAAAATGAAAATTGGCAAAGCTAGCAGTAGTAAATGTAATAACTTATATCTAAACATGACAAACCCACAAGCAGAAAAAATAGTACACTAAAGACAACAATGCAGATAAGGGAAATGTATATTCACATCTTAATGACTATGTAATTAAAGTGGTGCACCACAAAAACTTATTCTATGAAATAAATTACCAAGTGCTTGAAAAGAAAATTATGTATGCAGTTCCTGTGAAGGGAAATGTCTTTTTGTGCTCCCTCATTTTTTTGGAAGTATATCACAAAATTATTATTTACTGGATCTGTAGACAGAAAATATTTATATTAGTACATCTATAAAATTTTATTTTAACCAATGCTGCACTGCAGCTAGAAACTAGATATTAAACAAAATAGGCAAAGCAAGGTGTGAAACGTCATTCACTAGCCATATGGCATTTCATAATGCAGTAAACAATCTTTCAACTAGCTAGACAATAGATGTGAAATGTTTCTCATCATTTCATTTCAGTAAATATCATAAATTAAGAACTCTACAGTATAATCATGTTTTCAAGTTTGAGCGTGTCATATTTGCGATGCTTTCTACAAAGAAATGTCAATAGCGAGGATAATGGCTTCTTTCTTCTCCACCTAATGCTTTTTCTCAAGGCGGCTGGCACACATGGCCGCTCACAACGCATTACATCACGGTCACTTACCTTTCTTACCGAAATATTTACGACTGCAGTTTCTGCTACAGTGACAGTCTCATGTAAAAATTTCACAGGTCGAAAATTTGCGTTACAAATGTGTAGAAACAAAACCCTGTAAATATAACAGTGTCCAAAAAATTTTCGTCGGCATTGTGATACATTCACACATTTACACACATTTCATAACTCTTTAAAGTACTATTCTTGGTTTCCATCATCCTTTTTCACAAGTCAGAGTCCCTAACCACTACTCCTTATTCCTTATCTTGTTACACATATACATATTCATCAACATGTCTTCAAAATTTCCTCATAATAAATACAGAGCATAATCAAATTCCTCATATAGCATCTCATTGATCATAAACATACCTCAACAGCATAATACACATCGTAGTCGTAATAATAAATCATAACAGATCAAGCACATCTCAAAATCGTCGTAGCTTTCTGAATATTTTAAAACCTAAAAAAAATTCTCTGCTCATTTCAAAAGTGTCATCTACCTCAAACGTACTTTAAAAATCATGACCCCATACCAAATACATCATTAAAAGCTCTCATAGTATCACAATGGTTCCGAAAAAATATGAACAGTTCACAAAGTACAAACAAAATACAATTTCATAAGTGTGAAGTTATCCAACAGTGTAATTACGTAAACATCTGTCACTGATGTAGTAAAATAAATGTTTGTCTCTTTCAGTTAAATGAACAGATAGCTGTGTAATTTATGTGTTAGAGAAATATGGTACCGATGTGTGAAGTTGTATAAGCAAATACCATATTAGCTAGGGCTCCTTGTGCTTGCCAAACACATGGTACACAAAGTAAGCATGTACCCCCCTGAGGATTAATGTAATTATACCCTCAGGTGTTACAGATTACAGCAATGGAATGAAATGTATCACGGAAAACCTTTGTATCATTGTACTTCAAATATCTTTAAAAATAAATGTTTTAAGCACAAAATTAATCACTCAAATAGGTGTCCTGTAGCGCTAAACTGTGTGTCTTGTTGTAAGATAATCTCTGTGGAAGTGTCGTAGTTATCGTCCTCCGAAAGCTAAGTTCTGCAGAAGTCAATGTACTTACCTCATGATAAACAAAAGTGAAATGCTTTGCGTATAGATATCTTACTTATTACGCTTATTGCCATGATGAAGAAAGTACTGTGCTGGAACGTATTGTTTTGCTACGGAAAAGGCTGTCTCATTGTAGCTATACCACAAAAGTTACTACTAAAACATGTTTTACTTTCCAGAATAATTCAGAAAAACTGTGCAGATATAAAACAGAAACACTGCAAAAGCAGCCATGTAAATTGTGTCACACATTAGTAGCGTCGAAATATAGTCGTGTAGCTGTCAAATAAACTAACCACTGTGTCATCTGGTATCTCACAGAAAGTACTTTAAATTCAGAATGTATTTTCAAGTAAACCAAAATGTTGCATTAAAATCTCATTAGCAGTACTGGTAAATGTTCTAAGTATGTGAGCCTTGTAGTCGTTATGTAATCGTGCAACTAACAAGCAAGAATGTACACACAAAATAACACTGTGTCGTCTGTTCACAATAACAATGCATTCGTAATTTCTGTTTAAATAAGTTCTCTTGGTTCTTGACTGGATATTTAACTTCAAACATTGTTGCATGTTAACAGATTCTAAGTCTGACAAAGCATACTAGTAATGTAAAGTGAAAAGTTATATGGCAAATTGGTATTGAAATCCATTGATTGTTTCTGTTTTGTGAGTAAAAACTGTGGAATGTGCTTGTAAAATCTCAAAAAGGTCTTGCCTATCAGTGTCATTACAATTCTCAATTGTTTTAATTTTATTCTAAATTAACTCATTAGTATCAAATGCGCCGTCGATATAATCCCTGTCAGTACTTGCGGAGTGATTGTTAGTGCTAAGTTCCGTCGAAAATTCCGAACTGAGGTAAAGCCGATTAATTTCTTCGTCATAGTTTGAGAGCCAGTCTTCAAATTTCAAAGCTATTGACTTACCTTCTTTCTCCAAACTTATTTCAGCATCGTGAAGGTTTAAGATTGCTTTGTATTCATTCAAAAAGTCTACTCCCAATATAATTTCCGTCGACAATAATGGAACAATAAGAAAGTTCATAGAGAAGTTGTGGCTTTCACAAAAGAATTCTAAGTTGGTTTGTTGGCGTACATCTACACTTTTTCCCATGATCGTACCTTGTAATTTAATCTTACGTAACGGAAGTGTGGGGCAATCGTTCGATTTGTTGCATTTGCTAAAGGCTGTTTCACTAATTACTGAAATGGGACTGCCTCAGTCAAGTACTGCCGTAAATTTTACGTCATTTTCTGTAATGTGAATCACAGGATATGCAATGTTGTTATGTTTTACGTCGTGTTCCTGGAGTAAGATGTCCCTAATGTCTTCCATTTTTACGTAATTACTAGCTACGGCAGCTGCGTCGTCAGTTTCGGAAGTACGTTTTGTGGCTGCCGGCGGTATGAGTCATTGCCTATTGTCTCTTTGTTGGCGCGCATCGTTATTGGGATTTGGAGACCTAACTTCTACAAATTCACCTTGTCGAGAAGGCCCCACCCTGTTTGAATCCCGCCAGTTCTGATGAAATTCAGGTCTGTCGTTATAATTATATCGTCTGTCATCATGTTGGTAGTTCCTGTAGTTTCTTTCTTGACAGATAAGTGGTGGAGAATTTCTCCCTGAATTATCACTCCACGGTGGACCGTTGCATCTGAAGTTATTCTGTCTCCCGTGATAATAATAGTTCTGGTTGCCATATTGTCTGTTGCTATGATTGTCTCTGGCATATTCATTACTACGGAAATGCGATCTTTTTCAAAAATGGTTCAAATGGCTCTGAGCGCTATGCGACTTAACTTCTGAGGTCATCAGTCGCCTAGAACTTAGAGCTAATTAAACCTAACTAACCTAAGGACATCACACACATCCATGCCCGAGGCAGGATTCGAACCTGCGACCGGAGCAGTCGCTCGGCTCCAGACTGTAGCGCCTAGAACCGCACGGCCACTGCGGCTGGCTGCGATCTTCTTCTGTAACTATTACTCTGCCAGTGGTTGTCATACGAGTGGTGTCTGTTTTGGTCACGATTTACGTTGTAGGAATAGCCTTGTCATGTCCAGTTATTATTTCTTTCACCGCAGAATTGCGACGGATGTGACCTGTAATTGTTGTGTTCCTGTTTTCGCGTTCCGCGATTGTCAGTGTCAATTTCTAATTCTTGTAAGAGTCCCTGAAAAGCTTCAATGTCATCTTAGCAACGTCCTGCCAAAATAATATGTCGTAAATGTTAGGTAGTTTGATTAAGCAAATGCGGATGAGTTCTGAGGGGCTGTATGGGTTTGACAGGTACTGATTCTTGTGCAACATATCTTCAAAATATTTCACAAGACTGGAAAATTCAGATTGTTCGAAATGTTTCATCATTATGATGCTATGTTTTACTCGGTCTTGTGTAGCTTGAGACCAATATGCTGAGAGGAAGGCATGATAAAATTCTCCTTCACTGTGACAATCGTGAATGACCGATCGCATTCTTTCAGTTGGTTCATTCTCTAAGTAGCCACACATAAATTCTAATCTGTGCTCTAATGACCAGTTGGGAGGAAAACAATGAGAGAATTGATGGAGCCACGCTTGTGGATGAATGTCGTTGCCAGAATTCTTAAATGTTTTGAATTTACGTATAATAATGAACAGCTTATAGTCAAAATCATCGTGTTGGCGAGTAGTATATCGGTCATTGTTACGTCGTGTCGGCGGTTCCATCTCAAAATTCGGTGCACCTTGCCAATTTCTTTCATAATTTCCGAAATGCCCTGTGTTATTATTTTGTGGCTTTTCCGTATTTCTAAGTCCCTCTTCCCGTGTTGGAGCCCGAGTGTCCTCTGAAATATGTAATTTTTGTATTACTTGTGCCAACTGATCTTGTACTTCCCCGATTTCTCTTTTGTGTTGCGTATTAATTTGATTCTGAGTTTCTTTGAATTTCTTAATTTGTTCATACTCTTCTGTGTCAGTGATGGCTACAGGTCTTGTGTCATTCAGATCATCATCTACCTTTGCAGATAAGTTAGTGAACTGATCGGAAAGTTCGGCTACTTTCTCCGATAGTGTACTTATTCTCTCAGTGTGTTTTTCTGAACCAAGTTTCAGAGTGTCCATTTGTGTTGAAATCGTATCTACTGTGTCCTTTAAGTTTTCCTGAGTTTTTGCAAGTAGCGTAACCAAATCGGTAGATGCAACTGAGTCAATTTTAGCCCACAAGATCTCATGATTTTCATGAACAATGGTTTGCAGTTCTTTTATGGCTGCTTCGCGTTTCTGTAATGCATTTTCATGCCGCGAAAAAATAGGTTGAAAATGCTCACAAATTTGTGTTTTTACGTCATTACAGACTTTTTGACATTTCAATTCAATGTTATGTAACTCAGTAGTTAAATCTTCACGTGTTTGTTCAAGTGTGGTGTCTAACTTTTGAAGCTTTTGCTGTGTTTGTCTCTGATTTTGTTCCATTGTGTCTAACTTTTGAAGCTTTTGCTGTGTTTGTCTCTGATTTTGTTCCATTGTGTCTAAATGTTGCTGTGTTTGTCTCTGGTGTTGTTCCATTGTGTCTAACTTTTGAAGATTTTGTTCCATTGTGTCTAACTTTTGAAGCTTTTGTCCCATTTGTTGCATTAATTGTAATAACAATGCACTGGTGTCTGAAACATGTTCCTCAGTGCTATTCGGCAATGCATTTGAACCGACAATATTCGCATTTTGAAAAGCAGAAAATGTGTCTTGACTTATTTGAGAAAACGGTGAGGACGCAAAACCTGAATCTACAGTATTTGCAAGATTGTGTCCCATCATTTCGGATTCATGAGGCAAGCTGTTGCCGACCGATCGATCGATAATGCTTCCCTGTTCACTAATTGTTTCACTGCCTACACCACTATTTGCAGCCCGCTCCATTTCCCTATGCACAATTACCAAATTACTACTTTGAACATTAGTTAATTCATTACACGGTGGCGCTAACACACTGCTTTCGTCTTCACTGTCATTTCTCAGTTTACTTTGGAGCCTAGTATTACGTTTTTCACACGCCATTATTGTCACAATATTTCACACGACAACACAGAAAAGCACAATTTGAAGAGCAAAATAAGAAAACACATTTAACATAGCATTGAAAATAATATCTCGTTAATTGCAAGCGCAGCTGCGAAATACTTGGTGCAAATCTACATGCATGCCACAACTGTTTTACTATAAAAGAATGAAAAACTACAACTACAAAGGAAATTCTCTCTATTACGCGCTATCAATAAACAAAGGCTGCACTAATTGCACAAACTACAAGAAAAAATCAGAAGATTCCAGTGAGGTATCATCGGCTAAGGGTCGACATATGAAACGTCCCCTTTAAACAATTACACATGACTGTTCTTGTTCTGACACACAATATTTTTAGCGCAACCCAATCTGACTTTCAAAAATCCCTACAAAGGAATGGCCCTGACTAACATTAACCTATACCTTTCACAAATCACTTACCTCACCAAAAATCTTCGTTACTCGAACTACTGCAATACAGCGAGCGCCACTACTGCCAGCTAAATAAAAGATTCAAACTACTGAAGGCACTAACTACTGATAGGCATAGTTAGCAAATGAAAGATTTTGATAGAGAACAAACAATGTATTTACCTTAATAGTGTTCAAAAGTCATAATGTACACTCCTGGAAATGGAAAAAAGAACACATTGACACCGGTGTGTCAGACCCACCATACTTCCTCCGGACACTGCGAGAGGGCTGTACAAGCAATGATCACACGCACGGCACAGCGGACACACCAGGAACCGCGGTGTTGGCCGTCGAATGGCGCTAGCTGCGCAGCATTTGTGCACCGCCGCCGTCAGTGTCAGCCAGTTTGCCGTGGCATACGGAGCTCCATCGCAGTCTTTAACACTGGTAGCATGCCGCGACAGCGTGGACGTGAACCGTATGTGTGCAGTTGACGGACTTTGAGCGAGGGCGTATAGTGGGCATGCGGGAGGCCGGGTGGACGTACCGCCGAATTGCTCAACACGTGGGGCGTGAGATCTCCACAGTACATCGATGTTGTCGCCAGTGGTCGGCGGAAGGTGCACGTGCCCGTCGACCTGGGACCGGACCGCAGCGACGCACGGATGCACGCCAAGACCGTAGGATCCTACGCAGTGCCGTAGGGGACCGCACCGCCACTTCCCAGCAAATTAGGGACACTGTTGCTCCTGGGGTATCGGCGAGGACCATTCGCAACCGTCTCCATGAAGCTGGGCTACGGTCCCGCACACCGTTAGGCCGTCTTCAGCTCACGCCCCAACATCGTGCAGCCCGCCTCCAGTGGTGTCGCGACAGGCGTGAATGGAGGGACGAATGGAGACGTGTCGTCTTCAGCGATGAGAGTCGCTTCTGCCTTGGTGCCAATGATGGTCGTATGCGTGTTTGGCGCCGTTCAGGTGAGCGCCACAATCAGGACTGCATACGACCGAGGCACACAGGGCCAACACCCGGCATCATGGTGTGGGGAGCGATCTCCTACACTGGCCGTACACCACTGGTGATCGTCGAGGGGACACTGAATAGTGCACGGTACATCCAAACCGTCATCGAACCCATCGTTCTACCATTCCTAGACCGGCAAGGGAACTTGCTGTTCCAACAGGACAATGCACGTCCGCATGTATCCCGTGCCACCCAACGTGCTCTAGAAGGTGTAAGTCAACTACCCTGGCCAGCAAGATCTCCGGATCTGTCCCCCATTGAGCATGTTTGGGACTGGATGAAGCGTCGTCTCACGCGGTCTGCACGTCCAGCACGAACGCTGGTCCAACTGAGGCGCCAGGTGGAAATGGCATGGCAAGCCGTTCCACAGGACTACATCCAGCATCTCTACGATCGTCTCCATGGGAGAATAGCAGCCTGCATTGCTGCGAAAGGTGGATATACACTGTACTAGTGCCGACATTGTGCATGCTCTGTTGCCTGTGTCTATGTGCCTGTGGTTCTGTCAGTGTGATCATGTGATGTATCTGACCCCAGGAATGTGTCAATAAAGTTTCCCCTTCCTGGGACAATGAATTCACGGTGTTCTTATTTCAATTTCCAGGAGTGTATATAGCAGTTCATGACATCCAGTCTTACAAATTTCAAAACTCCGCCATTTCTCTCCCCACATCCACCACTGCTGGCGGCTCACCTCCAACTGCCCAACGCTACACGCTGTTAACATCCAGCTGACCAACACTACAATGGCAGACAACAATGTAAACTAGCCACAGACTGCACACAACACAGCCAGTGATTTTCATACAGAGCGCTACGTGGCGTTACCAATAAAAAAACCTAAACAGCCTACTTACAATATGTATACACGGAGATTGCAGTGTTTCACGAACACCTATCGCTAACTTATTTATGAAACTGAAGTATCGATTTCACACCCAAGATGCGACTGTGGAATGTTGTACATCGCATAAATCTTCGTTCGTTGAGAGGAATGGGTCGCGTTTCATCACACATGAGATGAAAGTCATCTGATGACCGAGAGGTTTACTGTTAACGATCGTAAATAGACACTGCTCTAAGACCCGCACAGAACACGCGGCTGTACACGAGTCGAACGCAGGCTATGTCACACAACTGATGCATCCTGACAGAGCATCACGAAAAAATAGACAAATGACCTGCAGCAACTTCTTCCTCTCTCTCTGTCTCTCTAGAATGCATCATCAGTCTACCATTAAATCGTAACTCGTTACAACTCCATCTCAACCGACCACTCCGTCCACTCTATGTCATCCTTTAACGCAGATGCAAGTAAGTTTAGAGGCAGATGGTTCTCTGTCTTCCTGAAAAGCGTCAAATGCAGTAGTCAACTTGCATGTATCACTGTTACCTCAATAGACATACAGTAGAATGGAGCCTCCAAGAAAAAAAGTGACTGTTTCCCTTGGTTCCCTTCGCTTCCGTGTCGTCGTTTTCTCGGATTCCTCTTGCTGTAGCATACTTGTTCCCATGTACAAATTGTTCTGCGGCAACCATAAGACACGAAAATACTTCCTAAATTCCCCCACATTTCGGTGTATATTCCCTCAATTTTTACGTATTTTTTTGTAATTCTATCGATTTTATGTCTGTTCTACCCATATGATCATTCCGTGTTCTAAAATTGCCTGTAAATTTAGTACAGCTGCTAACACCTAGCGCAAATGCACAGATCGGGGGGCATAGAATAGCATTGTACTCGATTGTATACAGTTGCTTCCACCCACATATTCCACATTTGCATCCGCGACTCATGCACATACACAGACAAACAGAAAACAGAGTAGGCGTTCTGTAAATGTGGAATATGTGATGTGGAGGCGACTGGATGCAATCGAGTACAGTGTTATACTATCCCTACCAGTCAGTGCATTTGCGCTAGGTGTTGGCAGCTATACTACACATTTACAAGCAATTTTAGAACACAGAACGAGAGATTATGTCACGATCGTATGGGTATAATTGACATAAAATCGATATAATTGCGAAAAAACGTATAAATTGAGGGAATATACACCGAAACGCGGGTGATTTGAGGAAGTACTTGCGTGTCTTCTGGTTGGCGCAGAACAATTTGTACATGGGAGCAAGTATGCTGCACAAGAGGAATTCGAGAAGAAGTCGACATGGAAGCGAAGGGAACCAGGGAAACAGTCGCTTTTCTCCGTCGAGGTTGCAGTCTACTGTATGTCTACTGAGGTAACAGTGATACACGCGAATTGACTACTGTACTTGACGCATTTCAGGAAGAGAGAGAACCATCTGCCTCTAAATTTACGCTCTTGAAGAGACAATTCAAGACTAAACATCGCATGCCACCACCTCAAAGACAAACTGTTATTAATTGGTACAATCATTTCACCGAAACTGCCTGTGTATCGTGCAGGCGGTTGGTTCAAAAACGGCCAACAGTTTCTGATGTAGCAGCTGAACAAGTTCGACAGTCTCACATTCGTAGTCCGGGTAAATCAACGACACGTGCCAGCTTGGAATCGAACGTGCCTAGTGTTACACTGTGGAAGGTATTAAGGAAAAGCCTGTCACTCAAGCCCTAAAAATTGGAACTGTTGCAAGATTTAAGAGAAAGTGACAAAGAAAAACAAGATGAGTTTTTTGTAGAAGTGTTTAACAAAATGCAGACTGAAGATGGTTTTCATAATAAAACTGTGTTTTGTAACGAAACCATCTACCACACTTGCGGTAAAGTAAATCGGCATAATGTTCGGACATGGGGCGAGCAAAACCACGTCACGTAATCGAACATGTATGGCATCGCCTAAGGCAAGTGGTTTTTGCGCTGTAAGCTGTAACAAGATTTGCGGTCCTTTCCTTTTTGCCGAGTCAACTGTAATTAGCATATCACACTTGGACATGCTCAAGCGTTACTTAATGCCTCAACTCCAATAGCTTATGGGCACAGAATTTATTTTCCAGAAAGATGACGCACCACCTGATTATCAGCGCGAAGTTGTCGTTTGTCTCCGTAGGAAACTATCGATTTGGATTGGACGTGATAGAACAACATCCTGGCCGCCCTGATCACCTAATTTAACTCCAATGGGGTTACATTAAAGTCGGCGTGCTTGTTCCTCTGGTTCCGGGAAACGTCGACGAGCTGCGACAACGGGTAACACGAGCAGCTGTCTCCATAAATCAAGACTTGCATCATAGGATTTGGCAGGAAACTGATTACAGAAAGGACATTTATCGTGTTACAAAAGTTAACCACACTGAAGATTTGTAAATAAAACTGAGTGCTGCATCAAACGTTTCTATAAGTTATTTACCATTTTCACAATTAAAGGTTACTTTTGTGTAACTAATTTATGAACACCCTATATAGCAGGCGTTCAGGTCATGTGGTATTCTTGTGGCCTTAGAACTGGAAATTGCTTTATATTTTCTCTCGTTTGCGTTTACAGTAGGTCCATTTTTGTACCTTCTGCTTCCATCATTTCGTACAATTCTTTAAGAGTGCCTAAGTCTATTGTGAAAGTTGCAATATCGCCTGCATATGCATAGACTATCCGACTGGAATCTATCATTATTGTATCTCTATCACTCCATATGTAAAGTTAAAGCTGCTGTTTATTTTGTTGTTCACTTTTATCTTCGCCTTTGTGTTCTTTGTTGTTAACGCGACTAGCCTTCTTAGTTTGTCACAGATGCCCAATTCTTTTAGTGATTATTACAGTGTAGGTCTGTTAACACTATCTAAAGCTTGCTTGAAATCAATAAATAGAAAGAGGAGATCTAAGCCAATTCGTAAAATTTTTACAAAATTTGTCTACTAACAAGGAACCGGTGCCTCTATTTGGCCGGAAAACACATTGGTATTCTCAGGTGATATTTTTGGCGCACTTTTTTTCTTTACTTTTGTACAGAGCTCCTGAAACATCTTGTAGGTGGTATGTAATGACGTTAAGCCTCTATAGTTTTCACAAACTAACTTTTCTCCTTTCTGACACAGGGTGGTCAGGAACAGTATGAAAAGCTTGTCCCGATGTGCAGGACAAGTTGTGCTGAGAAGTAACTGTTAAGAAAAAAAATCGTTGAGTTGCACCTTTACCGAGTTAATTAGCACTGAAGTTAGCCAATGAGGCCGCTGAGCGCGCAAGTTCAAGCGGCCCGCCAGATACAAATAGTGTCATTTGTTCTCATAGCGTAGATGATACGAGACTTCGGCTCTGGTTCGATCCTTACTACCAGTTTTTGTATCTCTCTCTTGTCATGTTTAAGGAAATCAAACGAAGAGCACATCTGGCGACACCGTCCATGACGGAATGGTTGAACTTGCGTGCTACAGCTTCACTGGCTACCCTGTGTATAAGGAATTTATTCTATTTTTGAAGTCATCTGGCTTGATTTCAGTGTCCCATATTTATTAGTGCGTGTATTCATGTATTCCAGACTGACCACCATATATTATAATTTCTGATCGCATGTTCACGATTATTTTTTAATTCAAGTATCGCCAATTCCATCTCCTGCATTGTCGGTCTTTTTGCTTCTTTGCTTTCATCTTCTCTTGCCTCTATATTCGCCTCCTGTTCTTGTGGATCTCTCGGTACCTGTACTCAATTGGTGTTGAACACATCTCCAAAATAGTCTGCCATCCTCCGCAACATTTTTTGTTTCTCTCTGATTAGCTCATTGTTCCTATTTTTAAATACCTTCAGTGTAGGCTGAACATTTTTCCTTCTCTTTCCTGTTGCGTGATACAACGTTCTTGTTTCAGCGTATTCCTTTAGTTCTTATATCTGCTGAAATTTTGCTGTGTAATTCCTTTTTCTTATATATCCTATGAGCATTAGATCTTAATTCTTTATACACCTCGACATTTGTTCTAGTTTCTCTCTGTCTTCGTAGCATTATCCTCTATTTCTTCTTATCCCAATTGTTTCTTCTGTTGCATCTTTCAGCGCTTTCTGGTTCCTGTTCCATCTATCTTGAGTTCCTACTATTTCCTCGTCTGCTGTCAGAACATCCGTAATTTTTATTTGGTATGTTCTTACAGTTTCAGGATCATTCAGTTATATATATATATATATATATATATATATATATATATATATATATATATATATACACTCTCTTTCAAATTCTAAAGGTGGCAGGGGTAAAATACAGGGAGCAAAAGGCTATTTACAATTTGTACAGAAACCAGATGGCAGTTATAAGAGTCGAGGGACATGAAAGGGAAGCAGTGGTTGGGAAGGGAGTAAGACAGGGTTGTAGCCTCTCCCCGATGTTGTTCAATCTGTATATTGAGCAAGCAGTAAAGGAAACAAAAGAAAAATTCGGAGTAGGTATTAAAATTCATGGAGAAGAAATGAAAACTTTGAGGTTCGCCGATGACATTGTAATTCTGTCAGAGACAGCAAAGGACTTGCAAGAGCAGTTGAATGGAATGGACAGTGTCTTGAAAGTAGGATATAAGATGAACATCAACAAAAGCAAAACAAGGATAATGGAATGTAGTCTAATTAAGTCGGGTGATGCTGAGGGAATTAGATTAGGAAATGAGGCACTTAAAGTAGTAAAGGAGTTTTGCTATTTGGGGAGCAAAATAACTGATGATGGTCGAAGTAGAGAGGATATAAAATGTAGGCTGGCAATGGCAAGGAAAGCGTTTCTGAAGAAGAGAAATTTGTTAACATCCAGTATTGATTTAAGTCTCAGGAAGTCATTCCTGAAAGTATTTGTATGGAGTGTAGCCATGTATGGAAGTGAAACATGGACGATAAATAGTTTGGACAAGAAGAGAATAGAAGCTTTCGAAATGTGGTGCTACAGAAGAATGCTGAAGATTAGATGGGTAGATCACATAACTAATGAGGAAGTATTGAATAGGATTGGGGAGAAGAGAAGTTTGTGGCACAAATTGACCAGAAGAAGGGATCGGTTGGTAGGACATGTTCTGAGGCATCAAGGGATCACCAATTTAGTATTGGAGGGCAGCGTGGAGGGTAAAAATCGTAGAGGGAGACCAAGAGATGAATACACTAAGCAGATTCAGAAGGATGTAGGTTGCAGTAGGTACTGGGAGATGAAAAAGCTTGCACAGGATAGAGTAGCATGGAGAGCTGCATCAAACCAGTCTCAGGACTGAAGACCACAACAACAACAATATATATATATTCCAGTTTTCTCTCTTTTCCGTTCCAGTTGTATGTATTACAGCTAACTTCTCTCTCACTAAGGTTTTTAAACCATAGCGGTCTTAAACACAGTTTGGACCCCTGCAGCTCCATACGTCTATGAATGATGAGCATGTCGTTTTTTTATCAGCACGTGCTCTGTTTGGTTAGCTCCTCCAATTACATTCGATTTCCATGTTTCAATATGTATTCTTTTGTTTCTACACTGAAGAGCCAAATAAACTGGTACACCGGCCTAATATCGTGTAGGGCCTCCGCGAGCACGCAGAAGTGTCGCAACACGAGGTGCTGGAGGGAACTGACACCATGAATCCGTAAGAGTATGAGGGGGTAGAAATCTCTTCTGAACGCACGTTGCAAACCATCCCAGATGTGCACAATAATTCTCATGTCTGGGGAGTTTGGTGGCCAGCGGAAGTGTTTAAATTCAGGAGAGTGTTTCTGGAGCCACTCTGTAGCTATTCTGGAGGTGTGGGGTGTCGCATTGCACAATGGACATGAATGGATGCAGGTGATCGGACAGGATGCTTACGTACGTGTCACCTGTCAGAGTCGTATCTACACGTATCAGGGCTCCCATATCACTGGAACTGCACACGTCCCACACCGTTACGAAGTCTCCACCAGCTTGAACAGCCCCCACTGACAAGCAGGGTCCATAGATTCATGAGGTTGTCTCCATACCAATACATGCCCGCCCGCTCGATACATTTTGAAACGAGACTCGTCCGACTAGGCAACATGTTTCCAGTCATCAACTGTCCAATGTCCGTGTTGATGGGCCCAGGCGAGGCATAAGGCTTTGTGTCGTGCAGTCATCAAGGGTACACAAGTGGGCCTTCGGCTCCGAAAGCCCATATCGATGACGTTTCGTCGAATGGTTCGCACGCTGACATTTGTTGATGGCCCAACACTGAAATCTGCAGCAATTTGCGGAACGGTTGCACTTCAGTCACGTTGGACGATTCTCGTCAGTCGTCTATGGTCCCGTTCTTGCAACATCTTTTTCAGGCCGCAGCGATGTCGGAGATTTAATGTTTTACAGGATTCCTGATATTCACGGTACACTTTTGAAATGGTCACACGGGAAAATCCCCACTTCATCGCTACCTCGGAGGTGCTGTGTCCCATCGCTCGTGCGCCGAATATAATGCCACGTTCAAACTAACTTAAATCATGATGACCTGCCATTGTAGCAGCAGTAACCGATCTAACAAATGCACCAGACACTTGTTGTCTTATACAGGAGTTGTCGACCGCAGCGCCATATTTTTGCCTGTTTACATATCTCTGTATTTGATTACGCACGCTTATACCAGTTTCTTTGGCGCTTTAGTTTATAATACGTACTATTGATAACTAAATTATTTCTAGGAGCAAATTTGCACAGCGTAGCTCCAGTGTCATTACATTCTTCATGCTAAGTATATCTCCCTGATGCTCTTTCACATTCATTTCGCCCAATCTCTACATTTGAGTCTCTCAAACCTAGCAAGAGGTCATACTTCTATACTTCACTACATGTACTTTCAAGGTTTTCATAAGCTGTTCTTTTATTCCTGAAGGACCCTAACAATTGTTTTAATGTTGTCAGCTGTTGCCATTATCTAGGTGTCCTTTTACCAAGGTATTAGAGAAAGGACAGATGCAGGAACTAGAGCATACTATGCGAACTTACAGTTATTTAAGACTTATCTAATTACAGGAACAACGAGTTTAAAAGCATACCATTCCTTTCCTGGACCAGTTATTACACGATACGGGTCATAAATGTGGACGATGACAGAAGTGGATATAATCAACCTAAGGGATACTGAAAGAAGAACTGTACGAAAAAATTATGGTCCTATGAGAGAATCATAAGGCTGGAAAGTAAGGTACAACCACGAAATACAACAGATTATACAAGGGAAAAAAATAGCAAAATTTATTACATCTCTGTGAAAGCGCTGTGGACAGGAATCCAGACGACAGGGTGTTCAAACAATAAACGGCATATTGAACTCCACCAGAAGCAAGAACCGGCCAAAAGCTAGATGATCGAACAATGTGTTGGTCTATCTCACTAAGACGGAGAGTCGAGGATGGAAGAGACAAACAGAGAACAGAGATGTATGGAAGCAGATAGTTCAGGAGGCCAAGACCCATCAAGGGCAACAAGAAGAAGAATATACAGCAGCAACTTCAAATTACAAGTAGTCACCCTGATGAAGGTTGCCCGTGATAGCAACCGGATCATGGGTAATTTTATCACATATGACACATTCACCCGCCCAGAAGGATTTTATTGAAAAAGGAACAAAGGAGTTTGCTAACAAAACGCTCGTGCAACCAATCTTGTGTAATTGCTTAAGGGTATGGTACGGATACCAAAGAGGCTTGTTTTGACCCACAGGAGGGCGCAAATGAGATGCTGATAACCTGAAATTGTAGACGCTTGAAGAATAACATCAACTGTTACGCGAGAGCCAACTTACAACGTATCAAGAACTAGTAAGAACTAAGGAATCTAGGAGTATGCTAGAGCTCACTATGTATCGCTCCCGTAGGTGAAGATGAAGACGAGGAATTCTACAAACTTACAAACTCTGCTAGCAATTTTCAATGCATACCTGAGGACTAATCTACGTCGATGGGGACTGGTTTTCGGCCAGACCAGTACAAGGTAAATGTGCAAATTCTCTGGCTGACCCTGTCTGATTACCAACAGCAATTCCTACATGTAAATGTTTTCAGTACGTCGCGTCTAGCAGCTGTCAAATACTGAAGAAAAGTCATTTACATTCCAAAGCTGCTGTTTATTTACTGGCTGACTAATTTTGGGCTTTGCCCATTTTCGCAAGCTACATATTACAGAGAACAAAATTTATTATGAGTGAATGTGTAGAATGTGGATAGTAAAGGTATCAACGATAAAATGGTTAATATGGGAACTGCTTATGTATTTGTATTTAGGAAATGGTTGGTCTGGACAGTTCTATTTATGTATCACGTTTAAATGTATAATACCTTGTAATAAAATTCCTTGCTTCAGTACCCTTCAAAATTACGATAACTTCTACAATTTTTTATTCTGTCATGACACACAATGCAATACAATAAGAACAAATTCTCCACTGTGTGTACAATATTTTTATCACATAATGCTGGATAATGAAGGTACTACAATTAAGAAAAAAATATACATTATGCACATGCATTAACATAATATTGTAATGTCTACCTGCATCTGTGACATCTTTTCACGCAGATACGAGATACATTTAAGTGTGATAACATAAACAGAACCGTCAACATCAACCATTTCCTTAATACAAATACGTAAGTAGTTACCACGTGAAGCCGGCCGAAGTGGTCGAGCGGTTCTAGGCGCTACAGTATGGAACCGCGCGACCGCTACGGTCGCAGGTTCGAATCCTGCCTCGGGCATGGGTGTGTGCGATGTCCTTAGGTTAGTTAGGTTTAAGTAGTTCTGGGACTGATGACCTCAGAAGCTTTTTTTTCAATTCCGACATGGTTCGTGAGTCCACTGGCAAAAACAGCAAACCGTTGTTACATGCTCGCGTAGCCACTGTCTGCAGATTTGTATTCTCAACGTAGCCTAGTACTAATTGAAGCAGTGATAATGTTTAGTGCACACTTCGAATTTATTTGGTATAAATTATGACAATGTCAAAACTGTTAGCGTTTTCTGCTATTATATCTCTTAAATCTATCGCATAACAAAAACATGTGTCAAATTTTGGAAAAATATGTTTCAGAATATGTATTTCTGCGAATTGCAATTTCTTGCAAATTATGCTGCAGTGATGAACTAAGTACTGACATTAAGATATTTCATTGTTATTATTAAAATCCCAGACATTTGTGTTATGTTAAGAGTCGGGGTGAAAGCAACTTGTATTCTTGGATGTGTGGACGGGAGGAGGTGGGGGGAGAAGGGAGACAGTAAGAAACTGCGACCCTCCAGAGCCCTGAATCTGCGACTGGATTGCAGAGCATGGATTTTGTTGACGAATTGTTGCTGAGCACCTCCATATCTCCGTAGCAGTAACGGATGGCCATGGAGCCTTGTAGGCTGCAGATCGATTGACCTTCGGCAAACAACTGGTCTTCCGCCGAACGACTCGGCTGGAGTAATGTGTTTGTCATACTCGAGGGAAGGGTTAGCGGGAAGCATCAACTCGCCAGAAAGTGGCTTGAACCTGCATGACGTGAAGCACCATAAATTCAGGAAATGGCAGCTGTCGAGCTTATAATCTGCAAAAGGTCACAACACATTCTTTCACTCACACACCGTGTTCCTTGGAATTCGTTATGACCGAGAGAGCCTTCATTGATGTGGAACGAGTCAAATTATATATTAACAAACAGAAGCAGATAATGGAGGAAACTTGTGTAAAATATACCGTACCAACAATAAATCATGACTAGCGCTAATCTACTCACATTTATAATTATGGGATTTGTTTCTAGTTTACTTTTTATAAACAGAGAGAAACTGAGGAGACCAGAATGTTTTTCCGCGTTAAAATAATTTCTTGCTAAACAATGCACATGAAAAAGAAGATAATACTATAGTTTGCATCTCGTCAAATTTTATTACAGAATAGCAATTCGATATCTCGTTAAAATTCACTCTTGTAGGAAAATACAGTAAACTGAAAGTCTACATACATTTGACAATATTAGTGGTTTTGGGAAAATAACTCTGTTATTGTAGTGCCTTTTTAGTATCAAACTCTCGAGAAATTGTTCGAGACTGGCCCTCGCATCATTTATTTCGTCATTCGAAGGCGAATGTGAATGGCTGCGCGTACTTTTCTTGATGCTACGCTTTTCTGCTGTGAGGTCGGGAACTCCAGTGTTGATTTCATAGTCAAATTCATCGTCATCTACATCGACGCGATGTTCTGAGCTCTAAGCCATCTCCGAAATATCTTCGCCTGCCTTACTCGGCCTGTGCACATCGCAACAAGTTCGTCTTCTGATATTGTAGAACAGTCTAATTATGTAGAAACAATGCCAGACATTTCATTGAATGTATGCTCAGCTTAATCTTCTGATTCTCGAGACGCCAGACACTCTCGTACCTCACAGAATCTCGCATGGAGAAAACGATTTGCAATCGTCTTTGGCGTCATCATATGACATATAGAATTAAGTACCGTACATAAAATGCAGGAAACAAACTAACGGAGATATGTGCTTTCACTTAGATTGTGAGTAAATTTTTTTCAGAGAAATTACTTTCGATAGTGAAATTTCAAGGTTCATATAATGTCTTGATCACACGATTGTAAAATACTTGTGGTGTTCGGCGGCAAACTCGTGTGGATTTAGAAAGATATTCGATAAGACTTGTCGGGCTTTACCAGTGACATTGGAAACATGCGACAAACGCCGTAAACGTCAAAAGGGCTAAGGAACAGAGCAGTCTCTCACCACAACCAAGCTTTTTTAGTATCAAATTGGTTGACAGCGACAACTCACAACCAAATGATCACCTTCCAACCTAAGCTATACATTGAGCTGAGCTACAGATCAGTGTGCAGCCAAACCAGTATTTTTTTCCCTTCAAATTCGTTAGCTACGCCAACTAACAACAGAACTATGAACGTATGCACCAAAAGGTGATGTGAAATCAACCGTTAACACTAAGTCGCCGGTCAAAGCCGACTCGTATCGAACATTCCTCTTGACCCCAAACCCATAATAGTTTCATGGAGAATGAGGAAATAGTTTTAAGATTTCACTACAAACGTTTTTTGTTGCACTTATTTTAGTATTCAGTAGAAGTTCCCATTTCATCAATCTGATACTGAATAGTAGAGCAGGATTCAAGTTCAGCTTGTAAAGGTTTTTTTTTTTTTTTGTGTGTGTGAAATAGAGAGGAAGGGAGTAGCTATCCTCCGGCCCATAATTGCAACCAATGTTTAGTAGTGATCAGTAAAACTTTGTTAGCTCACTACAAATTTTTTCAACACTATGCCATTTTTTTTCTTGAAATTTTCCAATCAGCTGGGATTTGCAGAAAATTCAGTGTCCTTTTCTTTCTGCAAGTTCTTCAGCTCCTTACAGCAATAAAAGATCTGATATGGGTGCATTCTTAAAGACACAGCTTGTTTGAACTAAATGAGCAATGCAGTCTCTACTCCCTCATGTTTGCCCATTCACAAATGTTTTATAGATGGCTCAAACATATTGCAGTTACTGAAACCTGACTTCTGTTTTTACTTATTGTCAGATACAGAGTTAGCAATTTCAAAGTCTTTACTGATGTAGGTTACATTTTCGACTTCTGTTTTTCATAAACTGCCGTAAAATAGCTCCATCGCCATTTTAAGTGAAATATATTTGTTTTCGACTGCATTTAAAAACAGAAAAACACGGAACGACTTTGACTCAAACTTCTAATTCACATGCTCAAATTCCCATTGAACTGGTAATGTTGCCACCCTTGCTTTTAATTTCTCCGAAGGTTGTTTTGATTTTCTTATATACTGAATCTTTCTTCTGACAACTACTCTTTTTCAATTCTCTCACATTTTTCTTGCAGCCATGTGTCTTTGCTTTCCTGCATTTGCTATTTATTTCATTCATAAGTGAGTTACATTGCCGTATTCTTGTTGTTCACTGGACATTTTTGTACTATTTCTTTCTTTTGTCAATCAGTCCAAGAATTCCTCTGTTATCCAACATTTTTTCACCATTATCTTCTTTGTACCCATTGTAAGTTTGTATAACTTCTGTGGATTCAATCAGTTTTTGTGTTCTCTCATTCCTACTACCAAGCCAATATCCTTCCATGTCTTTGTCTTCTGTTCCTTTCCCTAAAACCACCAATCACATTCCAGCCTTCCACATTTATTACTTTATCATCTCTCTTTACACACAGAATTACCCAGTTAATGTCTTCATATACTTTCTCACCTTCTATCTACGACATCACCGCATATACCTGAATTATTGCGGCTGGTGTTGCTCTGCTGTTGATACTGATGAGAACAAACCTGTCCCTCAACTATTTACAAATAACTCGCTCTCTGTCCACCTTCTTATTCATAGCAAATCCTCCTCCCATTATACCATTTTCTGCTGCTGTTGATATTACACTACCTTTGTCAGGCCATATCTTCCTTCCTTTCACTTCAATGACCCCCAAAACATCTACACTGAGCCTTTGCCCTGTTCTTCTCAGATTTTCTGTATTCCATACCATGTTCAGACTGCTGACATATCATGCTCTGACTCATAGAATGTTACCCTTTCACTGGCTTTTCAGTCTTTTTGTCATGGTCACTTCTCACTTGGCAGTCCCTCTTGGAGATGTAAATGGGGGACTAGTCTGGAACCTTTTTCCAATAAAGAGACCACATGACACTTTTTCGATTACATGCCACCTGTCCTATCAGTACACCCTGTGTGCTATTTATGCAGTGGTTTCTATTACCTTCTGTATCCTCATGCCGATTGTACTACCTTTTAGAGGGAGTTACCCTCCCCAAGGGCAAGAGGTTCCTCTGAAACTCCGTCTGCTGCTCCGTCTGCTTTGATGAGGTTGCTGACAGAACAAGAGTGACTCTTTATACTGGAAGTCTACTGCCACTGTTACTAATCATATTCATTAAAAATTTGAAGACTGGCTGGGATCAGCTGCAAGACCCTGGATGTGTAGATTATAGGTCAAACATGTTACCCCTAAACCACAAGTACAAAACATTCATGCTCGATTTGAAATGATCTGAAGCATCATTAACTGTAGGAGATTTTGCAGTCACATTTAGTCTGTTAAAATGTTTTCATTATCTTCCTTGCTGGTTCCTAGAACCCTTTCCACAGATTGTTTGAGGGGGTCACTTCATACGTCATGATATTCCATATGACTCTAATATAACTCTAGAATACGGGTAACTAATTTAAAAGTTAAAAACCAGTATTATATGAATGTTAGAGTTAGCCAGAATTTACACCCCAAAGTCCAAATATTCTGATAAATTATAAGAGGGCTTTTCAGAAAGCTAGAGATGATTGGTCGTGAAATTGAAACCACAGTGAAAATCCAATGAAGCTTTGCACATATGTGTTGGGCAGTGTCTCTAGTATGCTCATAGATAGTGTCACGTCACTCTTCTTAGTTCTGATTGCACAGTGTGTACATAAAGATGCCTATAAAACAGTGCCTCCCACCAAGCATGGGTGCCTGACGTGAGATTTCACTTGATTTGATGTAACCCTCACATAATGTGTCATGGATTTCCTTTTTCATGACATGTCCGAAAGAACAGATACCATCTTCATATATATAGTTATGGCTCAATGGCCATTTGACCATCTTCTTCTGTGTGGATGCACAAACAGTGCATGAAGTCTTGTGGGAATTGGCAGTAAAGCCGTGAGTAATGAGTATAATGGGCAAGGGGCACTATGAATATAGTGCAGGACAATAAGGTGCAAACGTGGTTCTCACGGGAGACGTACCAGAGATAAGTCCCTTCAGTCACTCTATCCTCTGTGTCCTCAGTGGCTCAGATGGACAGAGCATCTGCCATGTACGCAGGAGATCCTGGGTTCGAGTCCCAGTTGGGGCACACATTTTCAGCTGTCACTGTTGACATATATCAATGCCTGTATGCAGCTAGGAGCATTCATTTCATTGTAATTTAAGTGATAGCACTGTCTATGAAAGGCATATTTCCAGCTTTCTGTCACAGTGTACTACACAGTTTCAATCTGCTTAACCTGCCAGGATTTTTGGCTTAATAAAGACTTTTGCACTGGAATATAAAACTCCAGTCTGAACCCTAGATAGTGATGCATAATCCACATATGAATTATTTTTACTTCTTGTATTACGACTGTAAATTTCACAGTTCATACTAAATTTGCTATTGTTATTAACCATTAATACTATTACAGAGCAAATATATTAGTATGTGAGTGTAAAAATCCCAAAGTCCCTAAAAAGGCTTCTGCAAAACATTGAGCTATCTGTTTTATGTAAGGTTTTAACTACACACTTCTGTAGAATAAATATGTACTTTTTCTACCTCACCTGCATTGTCTCATAACATTATGCCACAGGGCACTACTAAATTAAAATATTCATTATATGCTGGAAATACAATGAGAAATGTTGCCAAGTGCAAGCCAGGGAGAGATCCAAGTTTGGTTAATTTTTCCACAAGATGGTGCCATCTCAATTTGTTTTCCATCAGTACTCCTTGGAATTTCATCTAGTGTGTTCCCATCAGTCTACTCCTGGTACAAGGCCATGTCTACATATAGGCTATTTGAATTTTATATTATGGATCTTTGTAATATTAAGAGTTAAATTGTTTGCTGCAAACCAGTTGTAAATATGTTTTTTATTCTCCTAACTGTGTTTGGTAATGTGTTTGAGCTCTTTATTAGTATAGTTTTTGAAAAGTCTTTCATTGTCTTTAGTAAATCATTTTTATAGATCAAAAAGTGAGAATGAGCCAAGTATTGAATAATTTGGAAAAAATTAAATGTTTCCCAAACTCAAGTTTAATTTTATTTCTGTAGTGTCATTTGTTAAGATATCACTCTGTTTCCTGTCATTAAGATGTGCTTCCATTTATGTAAGGAGAATTCCTATAATTTTCTTAGTATAATTTCATGATTTACAAAATCAGCTCACAGAAATTTTCATCTCCATAATTTTTCTGGTTAAGTTCTAACAAAACTGATTTTGTGACATTACATTACATATTGCTTTCTCCCTATAGAAGCCTTTTATTCTGATATAAGCTACCTTCTTTAAAGATACTGAGAAAAGAAAAAGGAGGGATACAGACAGGGGCGCCGACTTATAAAAATTATTGGGGGGGGGGGGGGGGGGGGGGAGCACACTGGGGGTGTTGCCCCAGAAAATTTTCTAAATTTTAGATAAAACAGTGAGTTTTGAAGGGTTTTTAAGCATTTTAGAGTCGTACGATCAACATTAGAACTCTGAAAACTGGACTCTCGATAACTCGACACTCTGGGAAACTCAACAAGCCTAACACATTTTTAGGCTTTGAAAAAAAGAAACAAAACATAAATATGCATGGTATTTTTCTAAAAAGCTAATTTAATTTACAGTAATAATCATGCTTATAGACTGTTACAGAGCAGTGAATATATAGCTCTGAAAAGACTGAAATTATATTTAAATAAATCCTAAACTATCATTAAAAGAATAAAACATAAAATATTGCTGTCACATAGTAAGAGCACATTGATCAATAAATGAAATAGATAATTTAAGCTTACTCTGAATAAGGCTCAGGGTTCATTAAATAAAAACAATATCTCAAAGTTAATGCTTTAATACAGTTAATAAAGTTAATACAGTATGCCTAATACTTTCAGTCATAAAGTATTTAAATAGTGGGTTTTAATTGGGTCTTCACCCTAAAAATATTTACGTATTTGAAAATAACTAATGCAGTACTATAGAAATATAGTAATACAGTACTAAACTAGTACTAATATTTCTAAATTGAAAATTTAACATTATGTATGTATTTAATTCTCTGTTTTATAAAGATTTTTAATATGCCATTATTAGGGCTAGAGTGTCTTTAGAAAGATGCAAATGACGACCGTCTGACTGGATTACTGAATATGAAGTCGTTGATGACTGGTCGAATATCCAATTCATCCAAAACATCTCGGTGGGCATGAAGAACAGCAAAGTTGTCCAATAGCTTCTGTCCCATTGTTGATGAGAGATATGACTTTAGACGTCTAAGGGTGCTAAATGACCATTCTGCTGTTGCTGTTGTGACTGGAACTGCTTGGAGAAGCTTAATGCACTTCACTATTTCACATAACATTTCTCCAACTGCAGGCTCTTGTGTAATGTACTTTCTTACATCATGAATGTTTTTTTAAGACCGGTTGTTTTTTAATAGCAATATTAGCTAACATATTCAAGTATAAGCGCATTCTCAATGTCTAGGTCATTTTTGAAAAACTCAGTTGATTTTTCCAAATTTGTTTCACATCCGTTTACTAAAAGCAAGCACTCTTGTTCAACTGCAATGACCTGTGTGGGTCTAGATAAAGCATACTGCTCAGTGTACTGGTAGATAGGACTGCTTGGCTGTAGAAGTGGAAGGGTAGCCCACAACATAGACAGACAACAGTATTCATAATTACAAGCACCCAAGCTTTAATGATCTTCCAGCATTAAAGGCTCTTAACAAATCTCAATTAAGCAAGGACATAAACTTGGTTACAAACATATGTTAACCTTCAACCAGTGAATAACCCCAATAAAGAATTACCAATCAATAAAATGTAGATAAAGGACTGCTTTACAAGAATGCTTAAATTAAGTAAAATCATGAAAGCCAAGTTACAAATTTTATGTTAAGCTTCAACAGGTGAATAACCCCAATAAAGAATTCTCATTTAAATACAACATAGATAGGAAAATGCCTTACCAAAATGCTTGAATTGTGTAAAATCGTGAAAAGCTGAGTTACAACTTTTCTCACAAACTATTTAGGAATTTACAGCAAATAAACAAGTTTGATCTGTTTAACCAGAAGGTAACTGCCAAGTCCAAGCGACCAAAGCCACTCAGAGCGGACGACTGCCCCAACGCTGGTCATCAACCGACATCGTCACGGCCCAGTGGCCACCACGCTAAAACAGACTAACGTTTTGGTAAGCGACCGACAGCAACACAGGAGTAACAGTGACTGAAAGTCAGCGTATGCCTTACGAAACACGGCACACCCTGAAGCAGGAGCCAGCACAGCTGACAAGTGGCCATACAACCGTGAGCAAACAAATCTCACGCCACCCGTACTATTGCGGGAAATGATAGTGTGCGACAAGACACCACGTGCAAAGCAGCAACCGTGCCTACCCCTCGACCACAGAGTGTGCCCTGTCTCCTTGTCTATGGTAATACAATTTATAGCACACAAGAAATGATTTAATAATGGCATTAGTTCAACACAAGATCAGTTAACAGTTAGGTCTAGTAAAGATCTACCAATGGATTTACCTTCAAACCAACTTCCGGACCACAGGCGGAAATTAGTAAACTTGGCATAAGCTTTCACCAGACCAATGAACAAGAAATCAAATTAAACAGTTGCCAAAAATACAGCCACGATACGCAAGCTCTTCAAGACCTTGCTATCTTACTCACAGTTATCATTAACGGCAAAACATACACAAATGAATGACAAGAAATTCACCATTGAAAGCAAAAAAACAACACACCACAAAGGTTAAATTAATTAATGTGCAGATGAGCCAGTCACTGAAAGCTAAGTTCCACAAGATTAGGACTAACCTCACTCGGCAACAATACATTTGTGAGCGTGATAACTAGGTTGCCCAAACGGGACTCCAAAACCCAAAACAACAGGTCACACATTAGCTGTCTTGTTCTCAGATACTAGGCACCGCTGGGCTAAGACAATCGCGACAAAAAAAATCTCTGAAATTACAGCTTCCTGCAGCAAAACAAATGAGTCAGGGTGCATGAACGTAAAGCACAAGCCACTGTTCCAGCCGGAGCGTAACCTTTTCAATAACACATACGGACAGAAAAACACACGTGAGCATAAAGGGAGCAACAGATGCGTACCAAGCAAACTATACTGCGCCAAAATATGACCCACGTCACGTCCACAAACCAGAGCACTGCTCCCGGAGCTGGTGTCTGCTCGCTGGACTGCCGCAACTCTCTGTCCCCCAGGAAGCGATGCTGACTGCCGCCTTGCTCAATGCTCCCTTCTCGGCCGTGCACAACAACTCTTCTCTTGTCACCTCAGAGTGCAGCTGCAATGTCCATTCTCCCCTGCTGTCCACCCCAGACTCCCGTACTCGTACTCACTCCCTCGTTAGGACCCTCCCAGACAGGAGGAGCTCGCGATCGCACATAGTGCCAACCTCAACCAGAGGAGTAATCGATAACGTCTTGCGCCCAATAGCCGCACCACGGCTCACTCAGTAACGCAAGACTGCAGCATTTTGCAAACTTCAATGTAAATAGCTTTGTAGTATTCCTTTCGGGTTTTGAAAGTCAGTGGTGAGCTTGATTTCATTGTTTTCATATTTCTTTGGTATACTTCCATTCCGAGGAAGCAAAGGTCAAAGCAAAGCTCAAAGGTTGGAGGAAGACAACATCTCCAATAGTTCCATGTTTATTAAAGCACTGTGGTGTCCAACCAATCTTAAGATTGGTGACAGCTTTACTTTTTTACACAATATTTGGTCCCAAAAATATGCAGCCTATTCAGATGAACTTTCTTCCATGCAGAACCCTGATAGGGAGTCTTCCCATCAGCACTGCTTGAACCAGTTTGATTAAAAATGTACACACCAGTATTAACTGCTTCTATCCATAAAGACTTTGGCTGAGTCTTTGACAAACCTACTGTCCACATAAGTTCTACAATAGTTTTCCTCCTGTATTTCTCTGAGTGGTCTGAACATAAGGAAATGGTCTGAAGAAGGGTATGACGAGTATAATAGACATGGAAGAGATTCAAATCTCATTTCTGTGGTTGTCTCTACAGTAACATGCATTGTCATTTTGCAACAGCACAGCTGATGACAGCAATTGACATGATTGCAATTTGACTGCAGGCAGAAGATGTTTTTTAACTGACCTAAGTATGATGTGCTAGGTGCAGACACAGGAGATTTTTTAGTCATCTAAATGAAGCACTAGTGATAGTTATCCTTTGTAACACACAGTGCTCTAAGATGACACCTTCTTATACCAAAAGAAGTCACCATAATTTTCCATGCTAGTTGTTGCATTTGGAACAGTTTTTATTTTGGTGATAAGTATAGTGGTATTCCTTATTCATTCACTTCATTTCTTGTTGGTAATAGTGGACAGGTGACAGTTCTACAAGAAAAGGATCACATTCTCCATCAACATGATAAGCAGTTAAATACTAGCATACACATGTAGGTATTTATTAACAATATACTTCACTTTAGAGCACTGATACTTTATTTTCTCGATTGTCTACAATGCCAACTGATCGACAACAGTATTAACATGGTTACTAGGTGTAACAAACTTCTGAAAACTGCACAAACTCCAATGCTTGTGCCATGGTAGGTAGAGGCCAATTGGCCACTGGAGAGCAGGGTACAAGCAGGAAAGAAAAATGTTGTTACAGACTTGAACTGTGAATGTCCACCGTGTCGAAATGAAACCGCACTTTTAGTCCGTATCAGGTTTCTGTTGTGGCTGGACAGTGGTGGGTTAGCTGTTGTTGCAGAGTAACTGCTGCATCTGGGTGGTTTCCAGGCGGGCAGTGCTGCTCTGTGTGATGTTGCTGTGCCATAAACTGTGGTTGGTGGCCTGTATTTCAGCGGCATCTTCTGCACTTAGGTAGGCTGGCTTGCACTGGTTGATGGACACTACTGTGTCTATCCATTTCATGCAGAGAGTGAGTGCTCTATCATTCTGTCCCATAACTGCATATGGGCCTCGGTATGGCGATTCCACTGCCCAGCGCAGTGGGCTGCATCAGAGGTAAACGTGCTTCATCATTGCCAAATCTTTGGACATGAAGATAGCCTGTTTTCTATGCTGTGAAGTTTCACGTGGTCACACAACCTCAATTTGCCTGTGGAGTGTTGTGAGGAAGTCTTGAGTAGGGTGCAGGGGACCAGTTTGTTGTGTGGAAAACTCTCCTGACAATAGCACTACTGGGCGAATGTCAATCCACGAATCTGCCTTGTGGCACACTATGGCAACCTTCAAGGAACAGAGCAGGCACTCTACAATGTCATTTGAGGCTTTGCTGTATGGTGAAGTTCTCGTCATGTGTATCTCATACAACCAGGCCATTGCACGGAAGATGTCCACTTCCCACTGTTGACCCTGGTCGTAAGTTATTTGTTGGGACAGCCAAAATGTGAAATCCAACCACTGGTAAAGGTGCATGCCACATTCTCAGCTGTCTGCATTTCCAGCGGGAATACCTCTGGCCACCTGCTGTACCTGTCAATTGCTGTGAGGCAGTACCGGTAGTTATGGATGACTGGGAGTGGTCCTACCAAGTTCAGGTGGACTTGTGAGAACCGAGCTTCTGAGATGTCAAATCTTCCTCACGGAGCTTGTAAGTGCCATGTTACTTTGCACTTTCGACAGGCAACGCAGGTCTGAGTCCATGTATGGCAGTCCCTCTGTATACCAGGCCACACAAAATGGAAAATGCTGCATTACTAGTGCCCTCGTAGTGCTGATTCTTGGATGGCTGAGTCCATGTAGAGAATCAAAAACCCTTTATCGTAGAGGGGCAGGTACATATGGCCACTGTGGCCTGCTGACTCGTCACAATATAGCAGCTCTTCAGTGCCTGGCAGTGGTATGCGATGCAAGTGCAGTCATCCATAACTACCGGTACTTGCCTCTCAGCAAGTCCTTTAAATTTTCGTCACCATTTTGTGCTGCAGCTAGTACAGCAAAATTCACCGTTGCGGAAATGTTTTCACTCTAGACAAGGTGATGTTTTTTGAACCACTTACATGGCGAATGTCTCTTGTGAATTGAGAAATAAAATTTAGTTAGTTGATTTGCACTGGGGGACAGTTATTTCTTGGCTGCAAAAATGTGAAAGTCAATCGCTGGTGATCTGTGTATTATAGTGAAAGCATGCCCTTCCACCATGAATCTGAAGTACCTGCACACATCATAGGCTGCTAACAATTCAGTGTAAAATGGTGGCCAAGAGTGCTGTTTCTCTGTGATCTTCTTGGAGAAGAAACCCAATGGTTGCCAGTACCCATTTACCTTCTGTTGTAAGACAGCACCGACAGCACGGGATGAGGCATCTGAGGAAATGGCTAATGGGGCATTGGCAATTGGGTGCGCAAGGAGAGTGGTCTGCAAGGAGAGTGGTCTTATTGAGGCTTGTCTGCAATTCATCAGTCCATGTGACAGGTGTGGAACCACGCTCTTTGGGGCCAGCAAGGGTGACATGGAGTGGTGCCTGTGCTTCAGCAGCTCATGGCAAAAAACTATGATAGAAGTTGATCATCTCCAGGTAACGATGCAATTCATGCAATGTTTTTGGAGTCAGGTAAGCTGTATGTGCAGTGATGCACTCAGCTGTTGGGTATGTATCAGTTGCGGAAACCCGACATCTGAGAAATGTCACTTCCTTAGACCCAGTGACACATTTGGCCAGATTTATGAGGATTCCGTAGTCATCAAATCTATGGAAAACCATGCATAGGTGTCTTTCATGTTCTTCTATGAATGGTGATGTGACCATGATGTTGCATTTTGGAGGCCATTGACATGTATGAGAATTCAAACAGTCCAAAGGGTGTGGTTATTGCAGTTTTATGGATGTCCTCCGTTGCCACTGGTATTTGGTTGTAGGCTTTTACTAGGTCTAAAATCGAGAAAATGTTGCACCCCACCAATTGGCAAATAAAATATCCGATGTGGCACACAGGGTATTGGTCGGCAATTGAACGGCTGTTGAGTCCTCTATAGTCACCACAGGGATGCTAGCCATCTGGTTTCCTTGGTACCAGGTGCAGAGCAGAAGCTGAGTTGCTTTCTGATGGACGTGCCGTGTCTGATTAGATCATTGCATCAATTTCTGCTTTTGCAATGCACAGTTTGTTGGGAGCCAGACATCTGGGCCGCAAGAAAACTGGAGGACCAGGCGTGGTCCTGATGTGATGTACTATCGATTGTCAGGGTGATGACAGCATGCCAGCGGGTTGTGTGACTGACGGGAACTCATTTAGCAGTTGTGCTAACAGCCCTGGCACAGCAAGGAAGTGTACCTACAACTCACTGCACTGCGTAGGCTGGCATGTCAACTTCAATGATGTAACACAGTCCACAATGGAAGCATTCCTTACATCCAGTAAGAGGTCATAATAGAACAGTAAGTCCAGCCCGATTATAGCACAAGTCACGTCTGCAACTATAAATCGCCAGTCAAATGACCTCCATAACCTGATTTTCTGATTTAAAGTATGACCGAACCATTTGCAGCTGCTAAGTCATAATTTGTGTGTGGTTGTGGTTGCCACAGCATGAGCATAAGAAATACCCATACGACTGAGCCGGTATACACTAAAAATTGCATCTTGGTTTTACTGTCCGTTACCACTAAACGTCGCAATGTTGTCCTGGCTGGTGCTGATGGGAGACCTCCCCACCAGGTATGGGGTGCTGCCATTTGTGTTTACCGCCCAGGAACATGGCGACCTGCATCTACGTGCTCTGTCTCCAAAATGACGGTGGTAGAAGCACTCATTCCTGTCCAGCGAGGGCAATGAATGCACACTGCATCATCCTTGTGATGGCATGCAGTCTCGCCATTTGTATATGTCGAGAGCTGTAATGTGACGTGTCCACTCATCGAGGTGTGAAGTGATGTTGTCCAGCCTGTCTTTGATGGTTGTTGTAGTGAAAACCTGCGGAATCGCAGCCTCGATTATTGTGTCCGCAACCTCGGCCAGCTTGCTCAAGTTCTCCTCTTGCATCACTGTGAGCAGCATGTGATGCATTTCGGGCAAGCACAAAATCCCTATGGATCGTAGTAGAGAGTCCAGGACGTCCGGTCCAGCCAAGGTGCAATGATGTTACAGAAATTGTGACTTCTTCTTATTGCTGATTTCCTCCCTGTGCAACAACTGTCTTAAGTGCTGCATGTTAGAAAGGGAGAGGCGCCAAATGAGCTCACTTTTCAGAATTTCATACTTCCCAGAAGCCGGCGGGTTGGTGATAACATCACTGACCTCACTAGTGGAGCAGCTGTCCAATAGTGCCACCACATGTGCATATTTTGTGGCATCTTGCGTTATCCCAGCAGTGATGAAATGGCTTTCAATGTGTGTGAACCAAAGTGATGGACACTCTGTCCAGAGGGCTGGTGCTTTGAAAGCCATGCAGTTCACTTGAGCAGCTGGGGCTGTCTCGGGGAATGGCAGCAGGTAGCGGGACTCATCAACCTTGGGGCTTCAGGCATGTAACGGGATGGATCCACCCAAGGTGCAAATAGAACTGCCATTTGCTGCAGGCAGGGGGGTGGCGAGGGGTGCTAGGGAGGCTGGACACGCGCTTTCCTGGCAGCGCACTTGTGCCTGCTCTTGGTGTTCTGTGGTAGGCCATATCCTTTCTTTCAGCTGCGTTTGAAGTTGCTCCTCATGTCGCTGTTGTAGCGCGACCATCTCTTCCACATGTTAGTGCTGCTGATCGCACAGTAGCTGCTGCTGGTGATGTATAAGCTGTTCCTGGTGGTGTAATTGTTGCTGCAAGTGCTTCATCTCTTCTTGTTGCTGTCCTAACTGTTGTTGTAGCTGCTCTATGATACTTTTGTCAGGGTCACCACTTTGTACATATTTATTAACTGTACACTTCAGTTTAGAGCACTGATACTTCATTTTATCAATTGTCTATAATGCAAACTGGTTGACAACAGTATCAATGTGGTTATTAGGTGTAGCAAACTTCCAACAACCACACACACTCTGATGCTCATGCCGCTGTAGGTAGAGACCGACTGGCCACTGGAGAGTGCGGTCTTCCGGCATTGGTTGTTCACAACGTTGCAGACTGGTTAGTGTGGAGTGACCAGCGAGTTTGGGTCCCTACACACATATTGCTTCTTCAACTTAAAATTCAGCTGCTGAGTCACCTATTTTGCAATTATCCTACAAAACTGGACTACATCATAGACAATATGACATACTGAAATACAACTAATGTTTACAGTTGCTCCAATATCATCCATTGTCACTTAACAATTTTCCTTGATGATGGCTGCAATGGCTGAGGTTTTTTCTGGAGTCACAGTTTGATGAACTAGGTCTAAATGAGGTGAAGAGCATCATCAATGAATGTGAGACCATTTTTGAACCAATGAGTTTTATACCATCACTATACATAAACTAAATAATAGAACCCACATGCCACAGATTGTGTGGTGGCCACTGAAATTGATCATGCAGTGATGAAACTTTGTTCTGGACTGGTGGATATGTCTTGCCCTTTGCCACAGTCTGGCTGTAGGTGGACAGTTAATTGGTGGTCATGCATACATAAAAAGTCATTCAGCAGTTGCTTCTTCTTCTTCTGCTTCTTCTGTTCTCATTCTGTAGACTGCTCAGCAGGAATTCTTGCTCTCCATTTTATCCTAATCTCCTGCAAGTCTCTTCAGCCCCAAGTAGGTTGTCAGTTTCAGATCTCATTTTATCTCCCTGGTGTACTGAATTCGCAGTCTTTGTCATGCAGTCTTTGCAGGTACTTTTCATTCTATTAATTTCACAATGAATGGGCAACATCTGTGTAGGTCTACAGCCCACTGGTCCCTCTGTCTGTTAATAGCCCTTCACAGTGATCATTTCTCTCCTATACAAATATTTTTACACACAGTTTACTACTGTTTAAACTAAAATAATTCAATGTTAGTAGCTTCTTTTTGAATGCTGTTTTACCTTGTGCAGTTCTGTAAGTAATATCCTGACATGATCTACCACCTCTGTTATTCTACTACCAACATACTTAAAGTGAGTGATTTGCTTTATACGCTCTCCATCCAGATGTATGTTTGCTGCTATTGGAACTTTACTGCATATAATAATTACAATTTTTTTCTTACTGATTTTCATACATCTTTTGAAAATACCTTATTCATGCCTTCTATGACATCTATTTTGAAAATACCTGATTCATACCTTCTATGGCTGTTTCCAGGTACAACCAACACTTCTATATCATCTGAAAATCAGTATTTTTATGATATACTCATCAGGTCTGCAACTGGATCATGCAGTCGTCTAGACCAGGTATGGACAAACAGCAGCATATGGAACGCATGTGATCCACGAATGATTTTTGTGTGGCCTGCCAAGACAGTTAAAATTTTCTTGTAACAGCTTATACCTTTCCTGATATGCAAAGTTAACTATTGTAATGTATGCTATCATTTAAGGTGTAGCACTCTAGTAATGCCTGCTTCCAGAAAGTGGCCCCCAAGCCAAAGCTATTGCTTACCTCTTGTCTAGGCACTTTATTTCCACAGTCCATCTAGTGGCTACTGTCTACAGGTAAGAATGCTGTTTGCAAGTCTCGCCAGAACTGATTTATACATCGAATGGCGGCCATGGAAGAAAAAGAGTGCATGCACTAGAAATCATTGCTGCTGCTCCCTAATACAAGTAATGGTCTAGTGCCCTATTTGTGAAATCTGTAAAAGTGATGAATCACTTTACAGTTCACAAGTCAATATATTCTGCTGGCTCAGTCAATGACCAGTGTTTTTTAATGTCCATTAAAACAGGAGTCCAAATCTTACTGGAAGGGTAACCCTTGTCTCTATTTATAATGTTGCCTAATTTTAACTGATTCCTTTAAAAATAGGTCCCAATAGTGAGACACAAGGGCAACTATTTGTGTCTAGCCATATAAGAGGGCATGCTGAGGAGTAATGGCTCCAGAAATTTTTATGTGGGAACTCTTTTAAGATTTTTAAATAAAACAAACATTATTAACATATTACATGTTTATCCTTCATGTCTACATGTTTATTTCTCAACATAGTCACCCTGGCGAAGAGAACATTTCTCCCAATGAGGGCCCAATTTGTTGATACCATCACTGTAGAATGTTTGACTTTGATGATGGAGCCAAAACCTTAGCTCTGCTTGCACCACTTCATCATTATCGAAGTCAAGTTCTCAAAGATGTTCTTTAAGTCATGGAAACAGATGAAAAAGGATGAGGCCAAGTTGGAAGTGTATCGAGGATGACTGATGACTGTGAACCCAAGGCATTGAATTGTTGCAGATCTCACAGTGCTTGTGTGAGGTCTGGCGTTGACATGTTGAAGGAGAGGGAGCTCCATGTGTGGGCAATTCAATTATGCCATGTTATACACTACAATGCACAGCCCTCTAGTGGCAGAGGGCTGGAACTTCCATTAGCAGTGGGAAAGTTGACTGATTACATGTTATGCATCACCTCAAATGAAACTGAGAATAGAATAAAAAATTCAGAGGCATTACTTTTCAGCATACACTCTTAAAATACTGTATCACTTAGTAGGGCAGTGCTTGCCACTGCAAATTTCTCAGGCTGCAATAATCACATGTAACAGTGGTGCTCAACATATGTCATGAACGGTGCAAATAGTTTGGTCAGTATTTGTTTCCCCAAAACATTTTGTAGGCTCCAGTTTCCTCAATCCTAGAGCATCTCTTATGAAGACAAGGAGCATTCTATTTTTTGCAGGAGTAAACCATACACTTTTGATATTAACTGACCTTTTTTTTTTTTTTTTTAAATCCATCGTATCTTCAAAGATATGCCCCCAGCATATGGCAGTAAAGCCACCAATCCACATGCATCTTCTACTGGTTCCGATGAAGGTCCCAATCCAAAGGCATGATGCAGCTGTTGTCTGTGTAGTCATTCTGCTTCAACACCAGTCTAAAGTGTTCCAGCTCTTATGTTAAATTTTCTGCATCTGAGGTAGCATAAGACCTCTTTACCAATATCTGAAAGACCCACTGCATTGGTACAGTGCACATCAACTCATCGCATATAGATACTGGTCTGTGTGCATTGGTTTTTGATAAACTTTATGTCCCAGAATCCCAATGTTAACTGTGTGCCAGACCGAGACTCGAACTCAGGACTTTTGCCTTTCACGGGCAAGTGCTCTATTGACTGAGCTACCCAAGCAAGATTCACAAACCAGTGCCAGAGGTCTGCAACGTTCACAGAAGAGCTTCTAGGAAGTGTGGAAGATAGGAGATGAGAGACTGGTGGAATTGAAGTTGTGAGGATGAGTCGTGAGTCATGCTTGGGTAGCTCAGTTGCTAGAGCACTCGCCTGCTAAAGGCAAAGGTCCCAAGTTTGAGTCCCAGTCTGGCACACAGTTTTAATCTGCCAGGAAGTTTCACAGTCAAAATAATCGAGGAAATGGTTCTGAGCATCTATTCCAAGTGGCCACATGATAAAGGTATTGCCAATGCATCTGCAAAAACAGGAAGTTTTTCAAAAAAGCCATCCTCAGCATGCTGTCTTCAGAGTCCTGCATAAATAAATTGGGAAAAGGGGATAATGGACAACTGACAGCCACTCCATCAGTTATTTCAAAACATGTGACATTGAACAGATACTACATAGATGCCAGCACATCATAGCAAAATAATTATGTCTATGACCTGTTTTTCACTAATTAACATCAAGAATTCTTCAAAAGGAACCCATACAAAAAGAGACATTACATCAAAGCTGAGAAACAAATTTGACACACAGACTTCAACCACTGGATAAAAATCAAAGAATTGGAAAGACAGTTTGCAGAGTGAAATTTTCGCTCTGCAGCTGAGTGTGCGCTGCTTTTGAAACTTCCTGGCAGACTGAAACTGTGTGCTGGACCGAGAATCAAACTCGGGTCTTTTGCCTTTTTCTGGCAAGTGCTCTCCAACTGAGCTACCCGAGCACGACTCATAACCTGTCCTCACAATTTTACTTCCACCAGTACCTCGTCTCCTACCTTCCAAACTTCGCAGTTCTCCTGCAAAACTTGCAGGAATAGCACTACTGGAAGAAAGGATATTGCGGAGACATGGCTTAGCCACAGCCTGGGGGCTGTTTCCGTAGTGAAATTTTCACTCTGCAGTGGAGTGTACACTGGTTTTGAAACTTCCTGGAAGATTAAAACTGTGGAAAGATAGTGTTCACATTTTCCAACATGATGACTAAGAATAGTCACTACATTCTTGGTCAATTTGTTATGTGAGTGCACCTAAATACCTCACACTGGAATGTAGTTGAACCCGCACTGTATGAACTTTTGGCGAACCATCTTGGTGCAACGGCAGCACCAGGCCAAAGATTTTTAAGCACATTGTTGAATAACAAACTCTTCTTCAGTAATGAAAGCATCTTCCATCTTACTCCATCAGCAGAGCCCTTCTGCAATCTTTGGTACACTGGGCCCTTAACTAAATGATCAATTTTGCCCACATAAAAAGATAATGGGACTCTGGGGCACAGTGTTTATCAAAAACTGATGCATGCAGACTGATATCTACACTATGAGTTGTCATTCACCATACCAATGCGCTGAGGCCCTCCAGATGTTGGCAAAGAGGCTTTATGCCATCTCATATGTAGAAAGTTTAACACATGAACTGGAATGTCTTAAGCTAAAGTTCAAGCAGAATGGCTACACAGACAAACAGGTACATCATGCTTTCAAGTTTGGACCTTTGACAGAACCAGTAGAAGATGTACATACATCAGTGGCTTTCCTGACATTCACTGGGGCCATATCCTCAAAGGTGTAATGGATTTTATAAAGAGTTAATACTAAAAGTGTATTTTGTCCACCTAGCAAGATTAGAGCACTCCTTGGCTTCATAAGTGATGACCTAGGATTAAGGAAGCTGGAGTTTACAAAATACCTTAGAGTTGTGGGAAAACATACTTTGGCCAAACTATTTGCAGCATTCATGGCAGATGTATGATGCACCAATGTCATACATGATTGCTGCAGCCTGAGAAATTTGTAATGGCAAGGGACTGTCTTACTGAAGGACACTGACTTTTTTATGATGAGTCACATCGGGTTACCCCTTTGTCTTACTATTGTGACTGTTTCATAAAGGAATCACTTGAAATTACACTGGCAGACAACATTATAAACAGGGACAAGGATTGCCATTTAATTAAGATTTTGAATGCTCTTTTATCTGACTTTCAGAAACAATGGTCGTTGGCTTAGCTGGCAGAATGTATTGACAGTTCATTGTTTTTGCACCTTTTACCACTGCGACACTATACCCTGACTTGTGTCAGAGTGCAGCGGAGACAATTTACACACCTGTTGGTCTTTTGTGGCATATAATAATGCCACAATTCATTGTATGAATCAGTTCCATTGACATTAGCAAATAGCATTCTCACTTGAAGATTGTGGCCAGATGAACCAGACAAATTCTGTATCTTGATGACTGCATGCTCTGATTGCAAGCCCAACAAGAATATCATCAATTTACATGCCGGAAAAGTATGTGTAGTCGTATGAAGCATAATTATGTCTTCTTCATGTACAGATAGTCCTTCAATGTACGCTGCCTGACAAAAGAGTGAAGCACCCAGAGGACATGTTCAAATGTTAATTTAATTTCATACACATAATTATCATCAGTGGGTATGGCAATGTCATTATTGAGCATGGTAAGGTATTAAAGGGTTGTGAACAGCATCAGATGTTGTGTGATCACTGTCAAGGACACAGAGAAGACACATATTTATGCGCACAGCATTATCAGCATGTGACAGAGATTGGAAGCGGCCTCATTGTGCGTTTTCAGTTGGTGGGACTAGTTTTATTGTGCAATATCCAGATGTGAGGAGCATTCAGATGTGACAGTGGCACAATGATGGACTTCATGTGAATATGAGGACAGGCATACTTATTGTTTGTGCTCAGCACAAGGGAGGATCACGAAATTGTGCAACAGGCACAGCATAACCCTTCATCTCTGCACCTGTTGTTCAAGAACAAGTAATGAACTGCCAGCACTATTCTGTTTAATCTCACATTATTGATTGGATACCAGCAGCAGCTGAAACAGCGAATTACCATCCCATGCCTAGCATGCCATTAACATAACACAAATGGCTGCATTTTGAGTGGTGGTGTGACCTGGAAACATAGTCCACTGATGAATAGCATCACACTGTGTCCAGTGAAGAATTGTAGTTCTGCCCTACCCCAGATGACCATCATTGGCAAATATGGGGGTGACATAGGGAGTGATTCTCTCTATGAACAGTTTGTGCAAAGCTGAGGTACTCCCATGGCCATCCAGATTCCTGGATCTGTCCCTGACAGAGCATGTGTGGGACAAGCCAGGATGTCAACTCCATCACAATGCCAATATCCAGGATATCAAAGACCAATTAAAACAGTTGTGGGTCAGCTCAATTCAGGAGAGGATACGATGGCTTTATGACATCCTTCCCATTCCCAGCCAAATAAGTGCATGCATCGAAGCAGGAGGCAGGGGGGGGGGGGGGGGGGGAATCTGCAAATTAGTACTGTTAAACTGGGTCATACTTAGCGTTAATGTGCAACAGCACAACGTAAAAATCCACTCATACTCAGTGGCAGCTAGGTATCATGTGCTAATGTGCTACAGCACACTGTAACTATCACACTACAATTATGCCATTTTTCTTCGAATGCAAGCCAGAAAATGCACTAAAATTACACCTTCTCTCTTCAAACGTGAGCCGAATTTGCACTAAAATTACGTCATTTTTCTTTGAATGCAAGCTGGTGTGCAAATAAAATGGATGAAAACATGTTCCATAGCATTCCCTCAGTGATAACTAGAAACCAATGTCAAGTGCTGAAATGGTGGTCAGCCCCACTACGATAAACTCAGAAAAGAGACACAGTTGCATGTTTTTGATTTCGTGTACTCCAACATATCAGCCCTTTCAGTTATGTTGCTCACAGCACCAAGTCAATATTTTTCTTTGAAACTAACTGTAACATATTTTACAAATGTCAAGTACGAGGAGTTTATTATGAGTGGTTGGGCGAGTTGTTCGGAGCACTGACTCATAATACATTGGCCTGTGCTCAATTCCTGCTGCTACTAATATTTTGTTCCTCACAATGTTAAACAATTGATTATAAGATTTAAATACATTTAAACAGTTCAATTTATACATGTAAAATAGTTAGTTAGTTATATAGTTTACTTCCCTCGTAAGTAAAAAGGCTATAGATGACTGTAAGAAAAAATGAGTATATGAGCAAATTTAGAATGAAAGTTTCTTTTTTTCATAGTGGGTATCAAAGCAATAAATTTATTAAAACAAGTTGACATTTTCCATTTTTTCTTTATTAATTTTATTTTTTTCACAACTAGTTTCAGCTTTCTAGGCCATTCTCAAGTGATTTTGTTCTGCAATACAAAACTATACCTTACATATTGAAATGTAAGTATCTTTAAATTTGTGTTTTTATTTGTTTTGGTTCACAGCCAAAGTGAATAGAAAACACAAATTTAAAAACATTGACATTTCAATATGAAAGGCATAGCTACCCTTTGCAAAACTGCAAAATCACTTGAGAATGACCTGGAAAACTGAAACAAGTTGTCAATAAATAAAACAGCAAAAGTGGATAATGCAAACTTCTTTTAGTATAAAAGAGTTTTCTGTAGATGATGATGGGTCCTTTTTCCAGTAGCTCTTAGGAGAAGAAAGTGACATTTAAAGAGTCTGGTAGATCTTCTCCAAATGTAAATGTAACAACAGATGTGCTTGGGAAAAAGCTCACTGATTTGGCTCAAACTATGTTAATAGAAGCAGGCAGATGCCTCTTTCAAAGTTCTGGAATATTTTGCCTCATTGGGCTATAGAAAATGTAAAATACTCTCTAAAGATTTACATTTAGAGTATAAAGATAATTTGAGTCACAGGTGTCAGGCAGGTGTGATAACTGAGTGGTAAAGAGTGGGGACTCATAAACTTGTGATATGACAGCGTGCGTCATATTACTTTTTCCTTTTATTTTATTCCTTGCAATGTTAAAGGATTAATTATAAAACATAAATGTTCTTAAACAGTTCAATTTAAATACATGAAATTAATGTATTCAAAACAGTTGTGATTACTAGCCTTGTAACTCAAAAGGCTACAGGCCACTACATTGTAGCACACTGGTAAAATGGTGAAATTTTGCATGAGCTGCCACTGCTCATACTGCTAAGTTCTTTGTAAATGTTAAACAGTTTTGTACTCACTGAAATAACATCAAACACCCTCTCGACCTGTGAAGTTTCATTTCATTTCCTCCTCTCCATCTAAGTACTACATTTTTTTTATCAGGCAGTGTATGTATCTATATATTTGAGTATAATAGAGGGAAATATTCCACATGGAAAAAATTTATCTAAAAACAAAGGTGATGTGACTTACCAAACACAAGTGCTGGCAGGTCGATAGACACACAAACATACACACAAAATTCAAGCTTTCGCAACCAATGGTTGCTTCGTCAGGAAAGAGGGAAGGAGAGGGAAAGACGAAAGGATGTGGGTTTTAAGGGAGAGGGTAAGGAGTCATTTCAATCCCGGGAGCGGAAAGACTTACCTTAGGGGGAAATGGCCCAAACCCTTTGCCTTTACAAATTTCTGCTTGTGTCTGTGTATGTGCGGATGGATATTTGTGTGTGTGCGAGTGTATACCTGTCCTTTTTTCCCCCTAAAGTAAGTCTTTCCGCTCCCGAGATTGGAATGACTCCTTACCCTCTCCCTTAAAACCCACATCCTTTCGTCGTTCCCTCTCCTTCCCTCTTTCCTGACGAAGCAACCGTTGGTTGCGAAAGCTTGAATTTTGTGTCTATGTTTGAGTTTGTTTGTGTGTCTATCGACCTACCAGCACTTGTGTTTGGTAAGTCACATCATCTTTGTTTTTAGATATATCTATATATTTGTTTATTCTATCCTCAATGTGCATGTTGAAGAGTAATGGGGAAAGGCTGCATTTCTGCAGAAAACCTTGATTTACTCTTGCAAATTTTGTATCACTGTCTTTTATTTTGACATCTGCTGTCTGATTCCAGTAAAACTGTAGGATTATTTTCCTTTCTTGGTGAACCAGCTTAATCTGCATTAAAAATGCATCATTTTAGGCCAGTCCACATAAAGCCAACATGCCATGGTTTGTTAATTCTGAGCATTTCTTTGCACAATATTCTTCAACTAATTATTGGTTCTCTAGTTACTCTATCTTTCTTAAGTCCAAACTAACCTCCATTGAGGTTTTAATTAATTTTGTTTTGTATTCTGTTGCTTCTGTTGCTTATGACCTTCATCATTATCTTGGAGGCATGGGTTAGCAAGCTTAGTGTACAATAGTCTTCACACCTATCTGATGTGGTTTTGTTAGGTATTGATACAAGGACTGATCTTCAGAAATCTTCAGGGATTTCTCCTTTTTCAAGCATCTTATAAATGGCCTCATATAGAAATCTCTTTGCTTTTTCATCAAAACATAGAAGTCTTTTTTTTTCCATCAATATTTGAGTTCATATTTGCAGCATTGTTTGAAGAGGTGATCAGGATCCTATGATTTGCAGCAAAGTAGGGGATCTCAACCAGAGGCTCTGTTGATTCTGTGATGGTCTTGGTTGCAGATTTCTGGACCTGCATTATCGGGAAGGGGATTGTAGGACTCTCCTTGATAGGTCGGGGGTGCAGTACACAAAGGAAGCAGTTACTCGAGTAACAGAGTACTTGTGGAGTGCACATGGGGGTTTCTTAGACTAGGCAGTAGTTTGAGGTACTCTCATGAATACTTGCCAGATGATATACAGATAGTAAACTCAAATTACATTCAGAGTAAAGACACTTAGACTGTCAAAATTTAATCAGTAAATTGCTAAAATATTTATAACCAAGTTCCCAAATTTACTGCCTTCCAGGAGAGTTCTTGTGCTCAATTTATTCTTGGGACTGAGTGCTGGCTGAAACCTGAAGTAGAAAGCTTTGAGATATTTAGTGATTCACAGAATGTATATCACAAGAACCAATTAGATGCCATAGGAGGGGGAGGGTTCACTGAAGTTGACAAAAATATTGTCTCTATTGAGGTCAAAATTGAGTGTGAGTGAAATTTTCTGGATGCATGTAACAGGGCTAGGTGAAATCTAGTTAATTGGATGATTTTACCAACCACACAATTCTGCTACAACAATTTCAGAGTCATTCAAAGAAAGTCCATGGGCAGGGTGTAAATAAGCAGGTCATGCAATGATAGTTGGAGGTGACTTTAATCTACCCAAAATAGACTGGGATGGGAATAGGATGGCTATGGATTCATTGCAGGGGGTACAGATGGACAGTATTGTGAATACTTTTGGACACACTTTCCAAAAACTGTCTTGAACAGCTAGTTTGACAGCCCACATGCAATTGCAATATTTTAGAACTTGTATGTACAAACATGCCTGACCTTTTCGGCAGCATCAGTATGGAAACAGGGCTTAGTGATCATGATGTCATCATAGTGACTATGGTTACTTAAGTTAATAAATTAGTCGAGAAGACTAGGAAAGTATTTCTGCTAGAAAGAGCAGATAAGCAGTTGTCAGCATCTCACTATATCCAGTATGATGGATGTAGAGGAATTATGGACAAAGTTTAAATGGACATTTAATGGTGCTCTGGAGAAGTATGTGCCTAGTAAGTGGATTGAGGATGGAAAAGTCTCACCATGGTTTAGCACCAAAATTCAGAAAATGCTGAGAAGCAAAGGCTGTTGCACTCTCAGTTCAAAAGAGAACATGCAAATGGTGGCATGCAAAGGTTAGTAGAGATTCATGTGCCTGTAAAGAGATGTATGCGTGAAGCATACAACTACCAAAATCATACAAGGGTAAGTCAATTATTATCCACAATTGAGTTATATTTTTGTTTATTTTGGTAGTATTGTCATTTTACATTAATGACACACGCTTTGTTTATTTGTTGTTATATCTTTGCAGTTTTCAAGCTGCTAGGTTAGTTTTGTTATCATTACCATGCTGTTAATCATGGCTGCTCCGCTGTCTATTTGCACCAAAGAAGAGCAGTGTTCAGTGATACGTTTTTTGAGATCAGAAGTCATATCAGGGGCCAAAATTCATCAAAGACTTTTGGTACAGTATGGGAACAGTGTTTTTCCATAACAGAGTGGCTACAAATGGATTGAAAAGTTCCGAAATAGTCACACAAGTGCTACGCACGATGAAGGAGCCAGAGAACCATTTACCGCCACAAACAAAGAAACCGTTGAGTGTTCACGTGAATTGATTCTCTTAGACAGACGATTAACTATTGACGAAGTGGCACATCATCTGCAAATTATCCACGGTTCTGCCTACAAAATCATCCACAACAGACTTGGGTTTCATAAAGTTTGTGCAAGATGGGTCCCAAAACAACTAACACAGTTGCATAAACAAACATGCTTGGACATCTGCAAAAAACATTTGGCTCACTATGGTAATGAAGGGGACAACTTCTTAGACAGGATCATTACTGGTGACGGAACATGGATCCATCATTATGAGCCAGAGAGTAAACAGCAGAGTATGGAATGGAAACATCCAAATTTGCCACGCTAGAAAGAGTTCAAGAGCCAAGCGTCCACAGGAAAACTGATGGTTACAGTTTTTTGAGACACACAAGGTCCAGTACTGGAACATTATGGGGACAAGGACACAACAATAAACAGTGTACATTACAGTGAAATGCTTACTGCCAGGCTAAAGGCTGGAATTCAAAGCAAATGCCAAGGATTGTTGTCAACAGGTGTGTTGTTGCATGATAATGCCCATCCACATACTGCTGCCCAGACTGCTGAAATGTTCCAGAAACTCAAATTTGAAGTACTGGATCATCTTCCATATAGTCCCAATCTTGCCCCTTCTGACTATCACTTATTTGGTCTACTCAAACAGGCATTAAGGGGCTGTCGATTTTCCTTGGATGAAGCAGTGAAAGAAGCAGTGCATTCCTGGCTTGCAACTCAACCAAGAACCTTCTTTTATGAGGGCATCAGGAAGCTTGTATAACGATGGACCAAGTGTGTTGAATCACAAGGAGACTATGTTGAAAAATGATGTTCTTGTAAGTTTCCTATTTGATTACAATAAAATTTTATAATTTCTTTGTGGATAATAATTGACTTACTCTCATACATTAGCAAAATATTTGGCTGAGAATTCAAGGAAATTTAGGTGCTAAGTAAAATCGCTAAGCTGAGTTACTCATTGACCAATCTGGTGTAGCAGTAGAAGACGTCAAAAGGAAAGCTGGAGTTTTAAATTTCACTATTAAAAAATAGTTCATGCAGGGAACCAAAAAACATACCATTGTTTGATCATCTCTCAGACTCCCATATGGATGACATAGTAACAGGCATCCCTGGTGTAGAGAAACAATTGAAAGAGTTGAAAAGAAATAAATCGCCAGGTCCAAATGGAATCCTCATTTGGTTTTACGAACAGTACTCTGTAGCATTGGCCCCTTACTTAGTTTGCATTTATTGTGAATCTCACACCCAGCAAGTCCTAAGCAAATGGAGAAAACTGCAGGTGACTCTTGAATATAAGGAGGGTAAAATCCTTAAAATCAGTTTGCTACAAAATTCTTGAACATATTCTGAGTTCAAATATAATAAATTTCCTTGAGACAGAAGAGCTCCTGTCCACAAATCACCAGTGTTTTAGAAAGCATTTCTCGTGTGGTACTCAGTTTGCTCTTTTCTCAAATGATATATTGCAAACTATGGATGAAGGGCAACAGGAAGAGTCCATATTTCTAAATTTCCAAAAAGCATGTGGCATGGTGACCCTCTGCAGACTGCTAAGAAGAATATGAGTTTTTGGAATAGGTTCCCAGATGTATGAGTGGCTTGAAGACTTCTTAAGTAACAGAACCTCACACGAGGTGCATTCAAGTTCTAAGGCCTCCGATTTTTTTTCTCCGGACTGGAAAGAGATAGAAACATGTGCATTGTTTTAAAATGAGGCCGCGTTCATTGTCAATACGTCCCAGAGATGGCAGCACCGTACGGCAGATGGAATTTTACTGCCAGTGGCGAGAATGGGAACTGTTTTAAATACTTAAAATGGCGACGTTTTCCTTACTTCAACAGCATGCAATCATTCGTTTTCTGAATTTGCGTGGTGTGAAACCAATTGAAATTCATCAACAGTTGAAGGAAACATGTGGTGATGGAGTTATGGATGTGTCGAAAGTGCGTTCATGGGTGCGACAGTTTAATGAAGGCAGAACATTATGTGACAACAAACCGAAACAACCTCGGGCTCGCACAAGCCAGTCTGACGACATGATCGAGAAAGTGGAGAGAATTGTTTTCGGGGATCGCCGAATGACTGTTGAACAGATCGTCTCCAGAGTTGGAATTTCTGTGGGTTCTGTGCATACAATCCTGCATGATGACCTGAAAATGCGAAAAGTGTCATCCAGGTGGGTGCCACAAATGCTGACGGACGACCACATGGTTGCCCGTGTGGCATGTTGCCAAGCAATGTTGACGCGCAACAACAGCATGAATGGGACTTTCTTTTCGTTGGTTGTGACAATGGATGAGACGTGGATGCCATTTTTCAATCCAGAAACAAAGTGCCAGTCAGCTCAATGGAAGCACACAGATTCACCGCCACCAAAAAAATTTCGGGTAATCGCCAGTGCTGAAAAAATGATGGTGTCCATGTTCTGGGACAGCGAGGGCATAATCCTTACCCATTGCATTCCAAAGGGCACTACAGTAACAGGTTAACAGGTGCATCCTACGAAAATGTTTTGAAGAACAAATTCCTTCCTGCACTGCAACAAAAATGTCCAGGAAGGGTTGGGCGTGTGCTGTTTCACCAAGACAACGCACCCGCGCATCGAGCTAACGTTACACAACAGTTTCTTTGTGATAACAACTTTGAAGTGATTCCTCATGCCCCCTACTCACCTGACCTGGCTCCTAATGACTTTTGGCTTTTTCCAACAATGAAAGACACTCTCCGTGGCCGCACATTCACCGGCTGTGCTGCTATTGCCTCAGCGATTTTCCAGTGGTCAAAACAGACTCCTAAAGAAGCCTTCACCGCTGCCATGGAATCATGGCGTTAGCGTTGTGAAAAATGTGTATGTCTGCAGGGCGATTACGTCGAGAAGTAACGCCAGTTTCATCGATTTCGGGTGAGTAGTTAATTAGAAAAAAAAAAATCGGAGGCCTTAGAACATGAATGCACCTCATAAGGCAGTGTTCATCAGAGACAAGGATTTATTCAGGAGTGCCCCAAAGAAGTGTGATATGACTGCTATTATATTCTGTAAACATAAGTGATCTGGCAGACAGGTTGGGTAGCAATTGTTTGCCAATGATGCTGTTGAGTACAGGAAGGTGCCGTCATTGAGTGACTGTAGGAGGATATAAGGTGACTTAGACAAAATTTCTAGTTTGTGTGATGAATGGCAACTGGTTCTAAATATAGAAACACGTAAGTTAATGCAGATGAGTAGCAGAAACAAACCCATAATGTTCAGATACAGTATGAGGAGTGTGCTGCTTGACACAGTCACATTGTTAAACTATCTGGATGTAACATTGCAAAGAGATATGACACTGAATGAGAATGTGAGGATTGTGATAAGGCAGACAAACGGTTGACTTTGGTTTATTGGGAGAATTTTGGGAAGATGTGGTTCACCTCTAAAGGAGACAGCATATAGGATGTTAGTATGACCTATCCTTGAATACTGCCCAAGTGTTTGGGATCCACACCAAGTCAGATTAAAGGAAGACTGCTAGATTTGTTACTGGTAGCTTTTAACAATGCACAAGTATGACAGAGTTGCTTTGGGAACTCAAATGGAAATCCCTAGTACATAAGTGACTTTCTTTTTTAAGGAACACCGTTGAGAAAATTTAGAGAACTGACTTTTGAAGCCAACTGCAGAACAGATTTACTGTCACCAATATACTTTTCATTTAAGGACATGAAAATAAGATATGAGAAAATGACTAGTAGTGGCACAGGGCACACTCTGTCTGAAGCACCCTACAGTGGCTTGCAGAGTATGTAAGTAGGTGTAGATACGTATTGTCTTTATTTATTGCACCACAACCAGGAGACATTTTTGGGTTTAGTTCTTTAACTGCCTTATCAAATTTTTCTCTCATTATTTTTGATCCAGTTTTATCCTGTAATGCACCTGTTACCATTTACATTAATTCATGTTTCAGCCTTGGTTTCCATCACTATGTAAACCTTCAAAGTTCTGCTAAATCATTATTGTCTCTAGTATGTCTGGTACCACGCACTGCATAATTTTAATCTGCGCCAGATGTCATGGACGCCAAAGACACCTAGAGGTCTCTGCAACATCGTGCCATAAGTCATGGTGGTGCGCACCTCCTGGCCTGCAGTTAGTGTGAGGGTGCCATAGTGGAACACGTGGTTCCATCAGCCAATAGCAGTGCCCCAGATTGTGTATTTAAGCGCCTGCCTCTCGCTCAGCCAGCGAGTCTAATCATTTCATGAGTCTTGACGTATCGCCTCAACAACAGACAGCGTGAAACTTCCTGGCAGATTAAAACTGTGTGCCCGACCGAGACTCGAACTCGGGACCTTTGCCTTTCGCGGGCAAGTGCTCTACCAACTGACCGAGACTCGAACTCGGGACCTTTGCCTTTCGCGGGCAAGTGCTCTACCAACTGAACTACTTAAGCACGACTCACGCCCGGTCCTCACAGCTTTACTTCTGCCAGTATATCGTCTCCTACCTTCCAAACTTTACAGAAGCTCTCCTGCGAACCTTGCAGAACTAGCACTCCTGAAAGAAAGGATACTGCAGAGACATGGCTTAGCCACGGCCTGGGGGATGTTTCCAGAATGAGATTTTCACTCTGCAGCGGAGTGTGCGCTGATGTGAAACTTCCTGGCAGATTAAAACTGTGTGCCTGACCGAGACTCGAACTTGGGACCTTTGCCTTTCGCAGGCAAGTGCTCTACCAACTGAGCTACCAAAGCACAACTCACACCCGGTCCTCACAGCTTTACTTCTGCCAGTATCTCGTCTCCTACTTTCCAAACTTTACAGAAGCTCTCCTGCGAACCTTGCAGAACTAACACACACACCGCTGCAGAGTGAAAATCTCATTCTGGAAACACCCCCAGGCTGTGGCTAAGCCATGTCTCCACAGTATCCTTTCTTTCAGGAGTGCTAGCATTGTCAAAGCTTCACCCTCCATTGCCAGTGGTGAACTGGAGCCGAGCTCGCGGGCGCAGACTATATGTACCTGGCGCGCCAACGTCCGAGGGCTTCTCCACGGTCATTTCCGGTGCGGTTCTCCTCTTGCTACCTGCAATGGTCTTTCGCTGCAGTACGGGAAGCCAGGATCCATTTACCTTAAGGCTTTCCTCTTTCTTGTTCAAACTGTTCGCGTGTTTTTGTATTTCTACAGCTTCTCTGAACAAGCACGTGTGATAATGCTTCTCTACAGCCAGAACTTCCGTGTCGGCGAATTTTATTACATGGTCGGTCTCATTCAGTGCGTGCTCTGCCACGGCCGATTTCTCCACCTGCCCCAACCTGCAATGTTGCTTATGCTCTTTGATCCTGGTGTTGATGGATCGTCCAGTCGTTCCGACATAAACTTTTCCGCATGTGCATGGTATACGGTATATTCCCGACATTGCAAGTGCGTCTCTTTTCTCCTTCGCCGATCTAAGACACTCTTTGATCTTCCTTGTCAGTTTGAAAATGGTCTTTACGCCATGTTTGCGCAATATACGGCCGATTCTGTCCGTCACTCTGGGAATGTATGGCAGAAAGGCCGTACCCGACATTTCTTTTTCTGGTTCCTTACTTTGCCGAGTGTTTGGCTCTGTTACACTTCTAATATAATTTGTGGAGTACCCATTGCTCCTCAGGACAGTCTCCAGGTGTTGCATTTCTCGTTTGAGGTGTTGCAGCTCACATATTTTTGTTTTTGTTGTGGCTCTTTGTGCCTTATACTCTTCAGATTATACCTTGACTAGTTGATAGGCTTTCTCTACACTCATTCTCTTCATACTTTCTTCAACTTTAGTATGGTTACTTGCTCCAACCTTCTTTAGCCGTCATTGATTCTCTGTTTACTTAATTTTTGAGTTTATCATCATTTGCTTTACCTTTTTCACTAATTGAATTTTTGAATTTTTATCTTTTCTCTATTAGCTTAATTAATGAACTATCTATCTTGCTAAAATGAGCCAGTCATCTGTTATTTTTCTTCTTAAACCTGGAAATCTTGGCAATGTTTTCGGCTACACTACTTCCACCGACTGCATTCCATCCCATAGGAAAAGTGCCACACATTTGTGGCAGAAATGTCACATTTAAAATTTTAGGCAAAAATATTAAATATTCAATTTACCTGAATTTACAACAATGTAAACATGTTATTGTGGCCATGACTGCATGAATCAGTCTCAGTTTTGTCTCACTTTTGTTTTACTATTGTTTCAGTCTTTGGCTCTATTCAAGCTCAATTATTTCTTTGTAATGTTGGGTTTGACACTGAACCAATGTACCATTGATGTGATTTTATTTTTAAAAACTAGGTAACAGCGTTTTTACAGAAGTTTAAAAATGAGATGTTCACTCCCAACTATGGATATGGTGAAACTAACTTTCTGCCATTTCAGTAAACTGTAAGTACCAAGAGAAATAAGATTGTGTTTTGTTTAAATATTGTTCGATTTAATGATGGCAGGTAAAAGAAGAAACATTTCAGTCAACAGTAAATAGCACAATTACAGTGTTTTTAATTTACGGAAAGTGTTTATACCTCTGCTCTTTTTGCAGCCTTATTAGTTTGAGAGGCACTTAAGATGCCCAAGGAATGGTTAAACAAAACAGGAGTAGCTTTGACTGAAAAATTTGTGTGTGTGTTTTTAACTTGTTCATGTATTCTTAAGCTTCCAGAATTCTGAATGAGATTTGGTCAGGTTTGTGGGCTTTAATTTTGATCAGAAACTTACATGGAAACCACAAATGAAAGACTCAAAAGTCAGTCCATGAAAGTATTTGATATTAAAGAAAGGTGTTGCTTAGGAAATTTTGAGGACCTGCCAAGGCTGTCTTTTTCCAGTTATACTGAATCTTTGTACCAGCTTGCCTACAGCTGCATGATGTGAATGTAGATCATCTCCCATTATTTATGAAGCTATAGAATCCAATGTACCCTAAGAAAATTTTACCTGGGAGTTTCAGGACACTCACTCTCATCTATCTACAACATACTCCACAAGCCACCTAATGGTGTGTGGCAGAGGGTACTTTTGGTACCACTATCTGATCCCTCCAACCCTACTCCACTGGCAAATAGTGTGTGGGAAGAATGATTGTCAGTAAGCCTATGTATTGGCTCTAATTTCTCGAATTTTCTCCTTGTGGTCAATACGTCAGATGTACACGGGGGGAAGTAATATGCTGTCCGACTCCCCCTGAAAAATGATCTTTGTTGGATCTTCTCTATCTCCTTTGTCAGTCCTACCTGATAGGGATCCCAGATAGATGAACAATACTCGATAATCAGGCATACAAGTGCTTTATAAGTCACTTCTTTCATTGATGAGTTACATTTCCTTAAGATTCTTCTGATGAATCTGAGTCTGGTGTCTACTTTTCCCAATATCTGTTTTACATTGGCATTTCACTTAAGGTTGCTCTGGACAGTTACACCCAGATATTTCAAAGCAGATGCTGTCTCCAGCTATTTGTCATCAATAGTGCAGTAGCACAGAAGTGGATTTCTTTTCCTATGTATGCACAATATGTTACATTTATTTACATTCGGAGTTAATTGCCAGAGCCCGCACCATTCATCAAATCTGTGCAGGTCATTCCGCAAATTCTTACAATCTTCTGGCATTGCTACTTTGGTATAGACAACTACATCATTTGTGAATAGCCTTAAAGAGCATCTGTCACTTTCTACTAAATCATTTACATATATTGTAAACAGCAACAGTCCTATCACACTTCCCTGTGGTACTCCAGATATTACCTTTAAATTTGTCGATTTAGTTCCGTTAAGAGTGACATGTTGAGTTCTATCTGCAAAAAAGTCTTGAATCCAATTGCAGATCTGCTCTGATATTCCATAAGCTCATAATTTTTTCATTAAATGGCAATGCAAGATGGTGTCAAATGCCTTACTGAAATCAAGGAACATGGCATCCTGAGCGCCATTGTCCACTGCACTGTGGATCTCGTGGAGGAACAGAGTGAGCTGAATTTTTCAGGATCTCTGTTTGTAGAATCCACGTTGATTTTTATAGAGGACATGTTCATTTTCCAAAAATGTCATAATTCTTGAGGATAAAACATGTTCCATAATTCTAAATCAGATTGACATCAATGATATAGGTCTATAATTGTGTGGATCTGTCTTACGGCCTTTCTTAAAAATGGGAATGACCTGCGCTTTCTTCAAGTCATTAGGTACCTTTCATTGCTCAAGTAATCTACAATAAATTACTGCTAGAAGGGAAACAAGTTCTTTCACATAATCTTTATAGAATCTTACAGGTATTTCATCTGGTCCCGAAGCCCTTCCACTGCTAAGCGATTGTAGCTGTTTTTCAATTCCGTGATCGTTTTTCTCAATATCTGCCATTTTGATGTTCATATGATGATTGAAAGGGGGGACAGTGTTATGATCTTCCAAAGTGAAACAGCTTCAGAAGACCGAATTCAGTATTTCGGCCTTCTCTCTGTTATCTTCCGTTTCAGTGTTGGTGTGGTCACTGAGACAATGAATAGATGATTTTGACCCACTTACTGATTTTACATACAACCAAAATCTCTTAGGGTTTTTACTCAGACCGGTTGACAACATCTTGCTTTCAAAATCATTGAACACTTTTGTCATTGCTCTCCTTATGCTCATTTTCGCTTTGTTCAGATTCTGTCTGTCAGCTAGGTTTTTACTTCTGTTGAATCTGAGAGCAAGCGCTCTTTGTTTATGTAGTGCTTTTCTAACATGGCTATTAAACCATGGTGGATGTTTCCCATCCCTTAAAACCTTAATCGGAATATACTTTTCTAGGGCATATTGAACGATGCCTTTGAATTTTTTTCCGCAAATATATCTTCCTACCTTTCCTAACATTCCTTGTGGGACCCGTCATCATAGGTGCTGTCACAGCCTTATGATTGCTGATAGCTTCCTCTACATTAACTCATTCAATAAGTTCAGGTCTGTTTGATACCGCGAGGTCTAAGATGTTACCCTCATGAGTTGGTCCTCTATCTATCTGTTCAAGGTGGTTTTCAGACAAGACATTCAGTACAATGCAACACAATTCACTGTCTCTAGCACCAGTTTTGATGGCATAACACTCCCAATCTATACCTGACAAGTAGAAGTCAACTCGTCCCCCCCCCCCCCCCCCCAATTACAACAGAATAATCAGGAAAATTACTAATGATATTCTGCAAGTTCTGTCTGTTAGTGATGATTTATTGTTAACTGTATGGTGGTAAAATGTACACAATATCATTTGTTAAATATAATTTAATATATGTTGTTGTTGTGGTCTTCACTCCAGAGACTGGTTTGATGCAGCTCTCCATGCTACTCTATTCTGTGCAAGGTTCTTCATCTCCCAAAACCTACTGCAACCTACATCATTCTGAATGTGTTTAGTGTATTCATCTCTTGGTCTCCCTCTATGATTTTTACCCTCCACACTGCCCGCCAATACTAAACTGGTGACCCCTTGATGCCTCAGAATATGCCCTACCAACCGATCCCTTCTTCTAGTCAAGTTGTGCCACAAATTTCTCTTCTCTCCAATTCTATTCAATACCTCCTCATTAGTTACGTGATCTATCCATCTAATCTTCAGCATTCTTCTGTAGCACCACATTTTGAAAGCTTCTATTCTCTTCTTGTCTAAACTATTTGTCGTCCATGTTTCACTTCCATACATGGCTACACTCCATACAAATGCTTTCAGAAACAATTTCCTGACACTTAAATCTATACTCGATTTTAACAAATTTCTCTTCTTCAGAAACGCTTTCCTTGCCATTGCCAGTCTACATTTTATATCCTCTCTACTTTGACCATCATCAGTTATTTTGCTCCCCAAATAGCAAAACTCATTTACTACTATAAGTGTCTCATTTCCTAATCTAATTCCCACAGCATAACCTGATTTAATTCAACTAGATTCCATTATTCGTGTTTTGCTTTAGTTGATGTTCATCTTACACCTTCCTGTAAAGACACTGTCCATTCCATTCAGCTGCTCTTCCAGGTCCTTTGCTGCCTCTGACAGAATTACAATGTCATCAGCGAACCTCAAAGTTTTTATTTCTTCTCCATGGATTTTAATTCCATCTCTGAATTTTTCTTCGTTTCCTTTACTGCTTGCTCAATATACAGATTGAATAACATCAGGGATAGGCTACAACCCTGTCTCACTCCCTTCCCAACCACTGCTTGCCTTTCGTGTCCCTTGACTCTTATAATTGCCATTGTTTCTGTTTAAATTGTAAATAGCCTTTCGCTCCCTGTATTTTACCCCTGCCACCTTCAGAATTTGAAAGAGAGTATTTCAGTCAACATTGTCAAAAGCTTTCTCTAAGTCTACAACTGCTAGAAATGTAGGTTTGTCTTTCCTTAATCTTTTTTCTAAGATGCGTCGTAGGGTAAGTATTGCCTCATGTGTTCCAACATTTCTACGGAATCCAAACTGATCTTCCCCGAGGTCGGCTTCTACCAGTTTTTCCATTTGTCTGTAAAGAATTCGTGTTAGTATTTTGCAGCAGTGGCTTATTAAACTGATAATTCGGTAATTTTCACATCTGTCAACATCTGCTTTCTTTGGGATTGGAATTATTATATTCTTCTTGAAGTCTGAGGGTATTTCACCTGTGTCATACATGTTGCTCACTATATGGTAGAGTTTTGTTAGGCCTGGCTCTCCCAAGGTTGTCAGTAGTTCTAATGGAATGTTGTCTTCTCCCGGGGCCTTGTTTCGACTTAGGTCTTTCAGTGCTTTGTCAAACACTTCATGCAGTATCATATTTCCTATTTCATCTTCATCTACATTCTCTTCCATTTCTATAATATTGTCCTCAAGAATATCACCCTTGTATAGACCGTCTATGTACTCCTTCCACCTTTCCGCTTTTCCTTCTTTGCTTAGAACTGGGTTTCCATCTGAGCTCTTGATATTCATACAAGTGGATCTCTTTTCTCCAAAGGTCTGTTTAATTTTTCTGTAGGCAGTATCTATCTTACCCCTAGTGATATGTGCCTCTACATCCTTACATTTGTCCTCTAGCCATCCCTGCTTAGCCATTTTGCACCTCCTGTTGACCTCATTTTTGAGACGTTTGTATTCCTTTTTGCCTGCTTCATTTACTTCATTTTTATATTTTCTCCTTTCATCAATTAAATTAATTAAATTCAATATCTCTTCTGTTACCCAAGGATTTCTATTAGCCCCTCATCTTTTTACCTACTTGTTCCTCTGCTATCTTCACTATTTCGTCTCTCAAAGCTACCCATTCTTCTTCTACTGTATTTCTTTCCTCCATTCTTGTCAATCATTCCCTAATGCTCTCCCTGAAGCTCTCTACAACCTCTGATTCCTCCAATTTATCCAGGTCCCATCTCCTCAAATTCCCACCTTTGTGCAGTTTCTTCAGTTTTAATCTACAGTTCATAACTAATAGATTGTGGTCAGAGTCCACATCTGCCCCTGGAAATATCTCACAATTTAAAACCTGGTTCCTGAATCTCTGTCTTACCATTATATAATCTGTTTGATACCTTCTAGTATATCCAGGGTTCTTCCATGTATACAGCCTTCTTTCATGATTCTTGAACCAAGTGTTAGTTATGATTAAGTTATGCTCTGTGCAAAATTCTTTTTTTTTTTTTTTCATCATCATACATTTCATCAATCTCTTCATCATCTGCGGAGCTAGTTGACATATAAATTTGTAATACTGTGGTAGATGTTGGCTTCATATCTATCTTGGCCACAATAATGTGTTCACTATGCTATTTGTAGTAGCTTACCCGCATTCCTGTTTTCCTATTCATTATTAAACCTACTCCTGCATTACCGCAATTTGATTTTGTTTTGATAACCCTGTATTCACCTGACCAGAAGTCTTGTTGCTCCTACCACCAAACTTCACTAATTCCCACTATATCTAACTTAAACCTATCCATTTCCCTTTTCAGATTTTCTAACCTACCTGCCTGATTAAGGGATCTGACATTCCATGCTCCGATCCATAGAACACCAGTTTTCTTTCTCCTGATAATGACATCCATCTGAGTCGTCCCCACATGGAGATCCAAATAAGGGACTATTTTACCTCCGGAATATTTTACCCAAGAGGACGCCCTCATTATTGAACCATACAGTAAAGCTGCATGCCCTCGGGAAAAATTACAGCTGTAGTTTCCCCTTGCTTTCAGCCATTCGCAGTACCAGCACAGCAAGGCAATTTTGGTTAGTGATACAAGGCCAGATCAGTCAATCATCCAGACTGTTGCCCCTGCAACTACTCAAAAGGCTGGTGTCCCTCTTCAGGAGTGACATGTTTGTCTGGCCTCTCAACAGATACCCCTCCATTGTGGTTGCACCTACGGTACGGCTATCTGTATCGCTGAGGCATGCAAGCCTCCCCACCAACGGCAAGGTCCATGGTTCATGGGGTGAAGAGGTAACCGGTACATTAAGAAAAGTAAATGAAATGTAGAAACTAGATCCGTATACAATATTAAAAACAAACTATCACTAAACCAGTTAATCTAAATTAATTAATAAAGTAAATTAGAAAGAAAACCGCTACTTCGAAAAAAGCCGTTGGCCTCTCAGTTACATTATAGAACTGCTATTAGCAGCTTAATATTTACTTGATTATAATGGTATATTTCTTTCAAAGAAAAGATGTGCTTATTTTTTGTAAATACTGAATCTTAGGTACAGTACACTACTACTAGGAGGGCATACTGAAAAGTAATGCCTTCAAATCACTTATGTGAAGATTTTTAAATAAAACAATCATTATTAACATTCTACATTATTATTCTGCAAAAACTAATTACACTCATACATCCCTAATTGTATCTATTTATTAACACTGTTCCATGATTTACTTATGAGAAAATTAACTTTCTCGTGCATGGAAGCTACAGTTTGGCCTTTACATCAAAGTAGGTAATATTCATAAAAAATCAACCACAACAATTCAACAGTACTCAGTAAGATCTATCCACTGACACTATGTTTGTATGAATTGTATAAGCCATTAGTGACATTAATTTTTAAAGATCATTTTATAGTGGCACATAAAACATTTAACATTAAATAACTTGTAAACTAAATCACCTAGCAAGGGGGCATCTTTACTTGTGCATTCATCTGCATTTTGCCTTTTAAAACCATGTTACTGGCTTCTTTGCCACTGGTTTATTTATTCAGTCAATTCGGCCATGGAGGCTGAAGTGTCAGCAGAAGTGCCAACACCGTGTTGTTTGAGGAAGCTGAAATGCACGCTATAAGCTCACGCAGGCTGGCATGAGGTCTGAAACAGGATACATAATGAATGCTATAAAGAAAAGTACGTAGCTGCTGGAATACTTAACTTTAATCCACAATTGGTGAACATTGGTCTTGTTGATGCAGTATTATCATCTCAATATAACTTGGTGATGGCGCCTTGCTAGGTCGTAGCAATTGACTTAGCTGAAGGCTATGCTAACTATCGTCTCGGCAAATGAGAGCGTAATTCTCAGTGAACCTTTCCTAGCAACGGTGGCTGTACAACTGGGGCGAGTGCTAGTAAGTCTCTCTAGACCTGCCGTGTGGTGGCGCTCGGTCTGCAATCACTGACAGTGGCGACACGCGGGTCCGACGTATACTACTGGACCGCGGCCGATTTAAAAGCTACCACCTAGCAAGTGTGGTGTCTGGCGGTGACACCACAGAGGCTACCCTCCCAAGCCCTCTCAGATGATTAGGTTTTTCCCCTCTGCATGTTCAGAGCCACCAGCTAGCTGACCCGCACTCAGGATTTCTCATACTTTGAGGTCTGCCAATCATCACATCTCTTAGGTGCGCCACCTACTGACATCACTGCAAAGCTCTTACAGCCCAGCATGGCCTTCACAGCTATCAAAACACATTCTCTTGGTGCACACACAGCCATGTTTGTTGTCAAAATTTCACATGTCATAAAAACCTCTTACTTTTTGGTGTCAAAACAACATTTTTTTCCAATTTATTTACACACAGTATACCTCTTATTTGATTCCCATTCACATTATTGCTGATAGATACCTCCCTTTTTGTTTGTAATAAGTTGCTGGACACATCAGGTTCTGACTCACTACATTTTCCTCAACACTTAATTAATCAATTAACTTTTAAGTTGAAACTTGAAACTTCCTGGCAGGTTAAAACTGTGTGCCGGACCAAGACTCGAACTCCCAAGACACTTACATTTCTCACATGTTTCCCTCTGTTATCTCATCTCCCTCTTTTTTCTTGCCTCCTTCCAATGTCTACTTCTACTCTAAAATTCTCTTTCCACTTATTTCTCCCCCTTTATTATCAATATTTCTTTACACAGCACATTCATGAAAACTGTTCATGTAAGCGGCAAAGCTCTTCTTCTCTGATTTGTTTCATTTCAACTCTAATTTCAGCCTCAATGCAGATAATTCCATGTTCAGTAGTTTTGTACACAATTCCTTTCCATAGCACAAGTTTGTTTATCTACACACTCCAAAAATTGTTCAGATGAATCATCAGATCTATAATCATGTTCCCCATTACAATTATCTTGGTAATCTCCTCTACATCAGATGAATCATCAGATCTATAATCATGTTCCCCATTACAATTATCTTGGTAATCTCATGTAAAATCATCAATTTGCATCAGTTCATTGAAAAGTTTACCTCATTGCACTAATCTTCTCAGGTGATTCTTATAAAATTTCTTCATGCACCCAAAACTTCCCTATAACAAGAATCATTCTATATTAACTTTTAATCCTCACCTCTTCCAATTTTCAGCAAAATTTACTTAAGAACCACTTCTAAAATGGTGTAAAAGGTGGTTTCTAATTATAACTATGATTTATCCAAGTTAGTTTTTCTCATTTAATTCTTAAGCTGTCTGAAATTTATTGTACAAAATTCTGTCTGCAAGGTGAAAAGAGTGTAAATTACCCTCAGCTGGAAAACTTTACACTGGTAGATTTGCCCACAGGTTATCATTGTTACTACGGAAATTTATTGGGACCAAAACTTTCATTATTGCTCTCTAGTTGTCCACTGTAGTCAGTGTGTGATTTGTGCTTTACAAGCCAATTTTCCTGAAAACATTGTTTTGTCTAAGACTGCTATTTTATATATCATCTTCCTGAATGATAAATAGTAGTACATATGCTTTCTCTAAAATTATTATTTTTCTTTACCTAATTAGTTATATATTTAACTATATTTTAACTTTTCTTCTCAAAGAAAGTAAATTAAAAGAGAATTTTCTTTACTCAAGTGGCACAAAACTGAAACTAATTGTAAAATATTACTTCTCGGAGTGAGAACAAATCAGTGGCTTTGGAAAATAGTGTGCTAGTGAAAGCATTTTCTAGATTTACTTAATTAATTGAACATATTGACTTCATACTGATTTCTCATAATTTTTAAAAGCTTAAATCTAGAACAAATCACTTGCTTTTAAAAAAATTACTACACAAGATATTTACCATTGTTTTTACCAAATTCTTCACCAAAATTTGTATACATTCCCACATATACTGTAGGTAAGCCACACTCCCTCTCAAAATCTTCACAATCAAATATTTGTACTAATGCAGAAAGAAATTACATTCAAAATCATGAAATTATTTACAAAATTCTTCATATTTCTCTCTTCATTTTTACTCACTCGCACTTTCAGGTTTAATCAAACAGTGGAAGCTTCAGGTAAGAATCTCAACAATGTACAAAAAGACAGATTACTACTTATGGTAAAGAAGACACAGTAAGCTGTTTACATAGAGCTTTTGGCCACAGCCTCATCATAAACAGTGAAACACACACCGTTCATACAAACGAGCAAGCACACTTCATGTGCACATGACTGCCACCTCTGGCATCTTGGGCCAGAATGCAACTTTCAGGTTAGTCGAGTCAGTATTAGGATATCTATTCCATATTCCCACCGAAATTTCTGAGTCACCATATTAATCAATTTATTTTAATTGTCACATATGGAACTTTTCCAAATTATTATTATCATTATTATTATTATTATTATAAAATCCTTTGTCCATTTTCCATTCCAACAATGAATCCTTTTACAGGATTTTCCATACTGGTATTTTGTTTTAGAAGTCACATCCAATAATCTACACTACTTCAAAACCAAGTTCTTATTTTATATCTTGTTAACGCACCCTTTCTACAAGTCACCTTATTTCATTGTTAATTTCCTTGTTACCCCCTTCACTTATATATTGCCTAGTGATCTTTGCACTACTACTTCCATATACATTGGCTACTTTTCAGCACTACAACACACCCTCTCTAAGACAACTGACCCGATTTCATCATCAATTACTTTCATCAGTTGCATTATATTCATTACTCATGTTCTCTCTCTATTTAATTACATTCTCTCACAATGAATTTCAAAATGACAAGATGCTCTAGCACTTTTACTTTTCTCTAGATAGTGAAGAATATTAAAGGTGATATATTCCAGAAGGACAGAAGAGGGGACTGACAATTTGGAAGGAAAATTAAATAATATTGCCAATAATTCAAGTGCCTTGTGACTGTCAGTCACCTAACACTGCAAGGAGTGCAGTGCCCTTAGAGGTCTTTACCTCTAGCCACTACTCTAGATGTAAGAATTTCCTTGAGCCATTAACACTGATAACCCTAATGGCTTTCCTGATTTCCTATATTCTAACCTATAGGCATTTGGGTGCTCTTACTCAATCACTCTGAATGGACACATCTACTCATCAGTAAACTTTTTGGTTTCCAATGTTATCTTATTTTGATTTTCTTTCATTTTGACTAAGACTAGGCCTCTGATATGAAAACTTATCAGAGCACCCTAACCCCATACCGATACTTTCTTTCTGATATCTTCTTCCTAATATTTTGCCTAGCTGTTGCCTGAAATTCTACCAGATCAAACAACAGATTATTGGGCCTGATTCCACACATTCTCACATGGAGCAAAACTTGTTGCTTCATGCTTCAGATAGTTAATTACTTCCTCAAAATATTCTGAATGTTGTGCCCATGTGGCTTGTTTGATGCAATTCATGAAGTTCTTTAATAATTCGCTCACATGTATTAACTTAGCAAAAATAAGTTGCTTTCTAAGAATTCTTTAAAACTTTTTGAGATAAACTACGGACCACTGCCCAGTAATATGGCTTTCACTATACCTATTATAACATACTAATCCATAAGTAATTTGTTCACCAATATTTTCACATTTGTTTTTTTCAGTAGAGTACAATTTCACAAATTTTGTATATCCGCCTAGCAGCACAAAAACATATTTACACCTCCCTCTGTATGGATAATGTCCAAATACATCAACAGAAACTACATCAAGCCTGTTTTATAGCTCTACACTGTGCATTTTGCCTTTTGTGATCTTATTATTGGCTCTAACTTTCTGATATCCATCACACATTTCTACTCTTTTTTGCACACATCATCACATGTTGTTAAACGTGACCATTTCATTAAGTTATGGTATACATTTCCTTCCTCTGTAATGTCCAGTTTTTTTGCATACATATTCAATAAGTAAATCCACTTTCTGCTCAGGAAAGCTAATTTTCCATTGGCTTTCAGTTTTCTTTCTCCTTTTGAACAAAATGCCTTTGTGTATCTGATAATACTTGGCCACTTTTGGATATGCAGGGGCATCTAAATAACTTTTAACTAATTTTAAATCATCATCCTGATTCTGTTTCTGCCATAATTCTTGGCATACGCCTCTTCAAGTGGGCTTCCTCATCTATCTTTATCATTGCAACAAAAATGTGTACCTCTTCCTTATATAACAATGGATTTTCATTTTCATTCCTATCCTTTATACTCCTCAACAAGGCATCTGCAATTACATTTCCAGACCCTTTGAAGTATTTTATCTCAGTGTCATATTGTTGTAAATATAAAACCCATTTTGTTACTCTCAGGTGCTTAAATTTGCACATCTGTAAGAAAGTCAGTGCCTTGTGATCACTGTAAACAATCACTTTGTGTTCCAATAAATACTGCTGAAATTTTTGTAAACGAAAATTTATAGCCTATGCCTCTTGCTCTTAGATGCGATAATTTCTCTCTGATTGCTGTAAAGTTCTACTAACAAATGCTATAATTTTGTGTACCTCTTCATCCCCTTCTTTATCCAACTAAAACAATTCTGCACCAATCCCGTACCAATGGTCATCAGCTATTAAACAAAATGGCTCACCAATGTCTGAATGATTTCATACTTTACTGGTATACAAAACCTCTAAGTTCCTCAAATACAGTTTGACATTTTGCTGTCGATTTATAAGTTTCATCTTCCTTCAACAGGTTCCTTAAGCATGGAGCATTAAATAACTTTTGTGGAACAAAATGGCTTTGGAAACCAAATAAACTAAACATAACACTTCTTTCTATCATTATGAGCTTTGCAACCTCTTATAGCTTCCATTGTTCCTGAATCTAAAGGAATTCCTTCCCCACTAATGATATGTCACAAAAATTTCAATTCCTCTCTTACTTTGATCTCCCCCCCCCCCCCCCCCCTTTCCATTTGATTCCAAAACTTTGTGTAACAACATACAATGTTCTCCTCAAGTTAATGTGAAAATTAAAACGTCATCAACATATGTTGTTATTGTCTTAATAGTTCATCATCTTAGGCCTGTGTTAGCTCATACAAAAGCACAAACACTTCTATTCAGCCCAAATGGTATAACTCTGTACTCGTAAAATTGACCTTCAGACAAGAATGATGTGTACTTCCTGGATTCCTTAGCTAATGGTAGGTTCCAATAGCCATACATTATGTCCATTGGTGTCAGGAACTTTGTTCTCTTACATTTTTGTAACAATTCATCAATGTTTTTGGAGCAATCACCTTCTGGTATAATCACCTTATTTAGGTCCAGCCACAGAGATCCATCTTTTTTCATTGCCACAATTAAAGGATGATTATATACACTGACAGCTTTCTCAATGATCTCCCACTTACACATATTTTGAATTAAGTCCTCCACAGCTTCCTTATGCTGTCCCACATTTGGTATAGGTTTTTTGTGAAACTGTGCATATTCTTAACCAGTCAAGTAACATTCATAATCTCTTACTAAACCTGGCTGATCTGAGAAGCATTTTTATGTCCAAACAAAACCTCTTGTAACTCTTCCTTTTAGTATTCCTCTAACTTGTGAATTTCTTTCGTTTTTCCACTATTTTATTTTTTACCATCAACGGTTTCTTTGGATTCACCCTGTTTCTTCACCATATTCACTATACTCTTCTAACTCCTCCTTTCTCCTCCAATACCTGTAGGAATGATGCCCCTTTCCTCATTTTTCTTGGAAAATGCTATAATTACTGTTCTCTTTATTTCCAGAATCCCAGAATCTTCATTAAAAAACATGTTTCCTTTGTATTTACAAAAGAAGTCAATCTCATTCAACATGCCAGGGATTATAATAAAGTTATGATACAACTGGATATCATTTCTTCATTTCTATTAACAGATAACATCACTTCATATTTAACAGATTTCTTTTCCTTTCCCTATGTATACAATTATCTGAATACTCATTAACATGCATTATTATCAGTTCCTCTTTATCAGGGAACATATCTGGCCACTTCTGACTAACACCCTAAAGATCACTGCAACTGTCATCTTAAAACTGCTCTTCTTCACTTCGCATCCTAAAATTAATTACAGGTCTTTTCCACAGTATTAGTGACCATCTTCCTCCAGTAAATCATCTACAGTTTCCCTTCTGTTAAAACCTTCCTGTGTCTGGAGATTACACACATATGTGTAATTCTTTTAGCATTTGTTAATCAATCCACAACTGACAGGTCAAAACATTTCTATGATTCTACCTCTTCTCTTCCCACAGTAATCAATTTGTTTAACAGCTCCTCAGATTCAGTATCATTTTCATCTTCCTCTAAATTCGCACTAACTGACTGATACCCATTATAGTCATTGCCTGCTTGCACATCTCCCATTACTGCATGCAACTGCCTGCAATATTTCATCCATCCTTTTTTTTCATCTAGCTCCTGGAATTCTTCACTACCTGGTTCTTCCTTTCTTCCTGATAACATTCCTCATAAGCTTCACTGTACACAATTTCCAGTGTAACAGATGTTTCATCATTTTTCTTTAAACCATCAACCAAATTCAATATTGCTGTGCCTGTGTTGTTAAGAAGAATGATGCACTGTTCCTTTGGACATGGATGCATGTCTGACAGAGCATTGCATCATTTTTCATAAAAACACAGACACTGAAATATTGTATTAATATGCCAATACCAGGCAGCAACTTTCATTTAAAATGTCCTCCCCTATATAGGAATTACATAATGCGTGCACGAGTACAGGTTGTGCTGCAGGAATGATGATACTTTGAAATTTGGATGTGGTTGTGAGTCATACACGTATAGCCAAAACAGTTAAGGTAACTGCTTGCATGAAGTGGGAAACCTAGTTTCAAGTCCCAGTCGGGTGCCAATTTTCATTGTCATCAACCCTTATACACAGTGCACTGCAGCATTTCCTTTAGTATTTCCTATTAAAAAACTCTTCCAAGCCACTGTTAAACATGTATATCCTGATTTCATTAATCTCATTAGCCTCAGTTGTACTACTACTAACACTACTTTGAACTTCCGATACCTTGTTGTTATTGTATAAAAAGGGCACCGGTAGCAGGTTCAAATTACTGTTACCAATTCTGCATATGATCACAAACTGGAGAACATGACCTTTACACAGGTCCTTACTCTCTGTTAACTAGTCTATTTGCCTTAGCATGGCACCAATCCCTTGCCCATCTACTGTCTACATACATACATATACATATATACATTATTTCTGGTACATACATACATTATTTCTGGTATACACACATTCTGTTTACATTAATGTTTCGGTGTATTTCTACACTTTCCTGGGACCTCATACTTATTAATAATATCCCCAGGAGCAGTAATTATTTTGTTTTCCCATTCATAGGCAACTTCCCATCAAGACCCATGATAACCTGCTCAGGCTCTAACTTATCTGTCAAATATGACAAATTAGGCACCCACTTTAATGCAAAACTCCTCACATTTTCTTTTCTGGGATTAAATTTTTCACCAGTTCAGAAACTATTTTGTAATTCAATTTACTTTTATTTATCCTAATATCCTTTAAAAAAATTATTCCTTAAACTTTTCTAACAGATCATATTTTTCAGTAGCAGTCACACTCCAAGTTCTAGCTTCTCCCAAGAATTTCAATGTAGTGAAAGAAATCCTTTGCTGATCTGTCCATAACTTAGGCAAAATTTTTTAAAATGATTCTAAAATTCTTTTGATGCAAAATTTCAGACTGATATATATGTAAACATTGTCTGATTGTAATATAAGCAACTTCGGAAGATTCTTTCACCAAATTACAGCCTACACTGTTAGTGCCTTTTCTAACATTATATTCTACTTTAGAAAAACTTCTTGTCATGCTCAAGCAATTTAGTTTATACATTCCCAACCCAGTTAGTCAGCTGATTTATGTTAGATTCTACCACTTCCATACAATCTGTCCAAAATTTTACTGATTTTAAACAATTTACATTTTCTGTATTAATTTTAGTGTCCACAGCTTTGTGGTTATTTTCTGAAACAAATTCTTCAGCAGCAACTTTCTGCTCAATTTTATGTACATCTTCTTTAACTTGGCCCATTCTTTGCTTCCTTCCAATATTTACCTTTTTAAAAATTTCCAGTAACTAAGTTTCAGCACTTTCTGATGATTTTTTACAATTTTTTCTCAATTTAAGAAACATTTTTGTCAACCTTGATGTCAAACAACTGCAAATTTTTCTCCCACATTTTCTTTAATTCAGCAGCATGGTGTTCCAATTCTGTATTAATTTCATGTTTAAATTTCTTTATCATACCAGCCAAATTATTAATACTATCAGATTGCTGTTTAAGCTCATTAGCTAATTCACATCACCTTCAGTGGAAATTCATACTACGTTCAAATTCTTATACAAATCAGGTGAAGCTGCAAGCAATGTGGATAATGGACAATGACTGCTACCTGAGAAGTGTGCAACAAGTTGAGAATGTTAGCTGGCTGAAAAACATGCTCGGACAGCCGTAGCAGTTAAGGTGAACACTTACATAAAGTGAGAAATTGCAGTTTGAATCCCTGTCCAACACAAATTTTCACTTGTCGCCATTGGATTTATTTCACTGCCTGATTGTGGCTGACATCTGAATTTCTCTTATGTCATGTATATGCATAGCCACTGAATCAAAACTGGAATCTCTTCTTCCCAACATGTCCAAATGCAGATGGGGTGCTGTGTGAGTTGAACTGGATAAGATGAACAAGGAAAGGAGGGGATGGTTGAAGCTTAAAACAGAAATGGATGTTAAGCAATGGGGACATAAATCAGCACCAGATATAGCTTACTTTGATAAAGGCAGAAGCAACAATATGTTGCTAAAGAAGACATAGGGGTCAGAGGTTATGTCACACATGAGGGTGGGGGAGGTAAAGTAGAGGGCAAGGAATACTAGTAACAGAATAGTGAAGATGAAGATTTATGGAACCACAGATCTATAAACTAGTTAGTCACAGTCTTTTCACAACACTGAAACTACACTAGGCAGTCTTAAAGTAAGTTTACAGACCAATGTTCAGGGAGATTGAAGGAGGAATATGTGTAAATAGTTTTTATTTGAACCATCTCTGTTTGATGCGCTGTGTTGGTTACATCTAGCATAGATAAACATCAACAATGAATTGAAGAATTTAATAGAAAAAATTTGTAAATAGGCTTAAAATCAATTATAATGTGACTACAGTGATACACGAGAGCTGTACAAAAAGTATCAGACTTTTATTTATAAAATCAGTCTCTATTCAGATACAATTATTTGACACTAGTCACCTTCAAAGTAGTCTCTTCGAGCTTCTTTACACCTCTCCTAACACTGCTACCACTGCTTGAAGCACCATTAGAAAGCCTCTTTTAGTACTGAGCCCAGCTGATTCACCAAATTCCACACAATGTGTTCCATGTTCTGTAATCTGGTCCCTTTCAGAATCTTTTTCAGTCTCGGGGAAAAAACCAGAAGTCACCTGGTGCTATGTCAGGAAAACAGGTAGGCTGACAACCCACAGCCATGTTGTGTTTGGCCAAAAAACTCTGAATTAATTGAGAATGATGAGTGGGTGCATTATTGTGGTGAAGGTACCAACTGTCGGTCGCTCAAAAGTCTGGTTGTTTGCATCTCACTGCTTCACTAAGGCGACACAGATAGTTCACCATATTAACATTAGTACCTTCTATGGCATACTCACAATGGACCATGCCATTGGAGCCAAAAAGGATGGTTGTAAGCTTATCTGTCAGTCGCTGACATGGAAGATCGCAAACCTTCTTTCCTTCCCGTCTGGGCAAGCTGTGCAGTGACTAGGGTACATGTAAAGCTTACTGAGACAGATTAAATGAAGACAATAATTATTGTAATAACTGGCATTTAATTTTGATGCTTCCCGTAATTAACAAAAATTACAAAAATGTGACTTTTTTGACCACCCACACACCGCTGAGAATGGTACATCGACTAATTTGCAATTATGTGCCGCAATTACAGGCAGCTACATTGAGGAATAACCGGCACCTCACAAGGATAACTACAAGATCAAGAATACTATATTATAAGTTGTTGGAAGTGGTTAAGCATTGGTGAAAATGTCTGTTCTGAGCACACAAAGAGCTCTAAGTGCAGAACTCTGCATGGAACATGTGTTGGTGCAATGCTGTGATACAGAACATATATCTCCCTTCGAATACAATGGCCAAGATGCCATCTCAAAGTCACATACTGCTCTATGGCTGAAGGCAAAGTCCTCTCTTTCCACAATTCTCCCATCTTCCATGCGTACCAAACCACAGCAGAAGAATACTCAGTTTCGACCAATGTTGAACACTCTAAAATTGCCGAAATCCCTCCAACACCATTTCTAATATTGTACCCAATGATTGAGTAGGTCATATCGCTCCTAGGGAAACAAAATTCCTGTCTTTGCCACGTGTTGCCCAGCACAGGTTGCTCCGGATGCCGGGCTATCCCCAATTCCACAATTCTCAACTTCCAACACTTTGCACCAGTGCTTTAAGTTAGTGACTTAATCATGCAGAAATGCAGGGAATACTACTTGAGAGTGCCTTATATTCATCATAACTGAATAAAGTCATGATCTGATGCCCTTGCAAGTCCTGTTATTATTAATACTAATGTTGGTAAGCTAATGTGTAAGTGCCCAAATCCTGGCACCTTACACAACCCCCATCTTCGTGATAAAATATTTGTTTGTATCAGTATAACCAGTGGTTATAGTGATCGAATGGAAAATTTTTCAGGTGACCTGAGATTACATATTACCCATGTGCCATCCTCCTTATTCACACACTCATACAATCTTTGTGAGACATGATATTACTTGGAAATCTCTGAAAAGTAGGACTGAATGGCATTAGTTTGACTGATACTGCTTGGAGGGAGCTTTTTTCCATACTGTCTTACAAATTCACTAGTGCTTAGCCTGTATGGAAATACAGCAATACAGTCTCAGCATGATAATACTTTGATCTGTACACTAGCAACATGTCTCACCTACCCTTGGGATATGTTCATGTACCCCCTGAGAGAATCCCTAATCACCACAATCAACAGATACATTCCACAAAACATTACAAAATCATATTTATTATAAAACTGGTGTTAGCAAGTTGCCATACTTTTTATTGATAATTTTACTTATAAAAATATGGCTCTAGGCCCAATATTGAAGTTGCAAATACAAAATAAAATTAAATAAATAATGTGAAACTGTTATGAAATTAGTATTTTAAGCAAATTGGCAGAACCACTCAAACTGGAAGTGAATTCCCTGTCTTGATAAACTATTTTGCTCTCTGATATTAATATCAAAAAGAAACTAAACAAAAGTTACCTTATTCTTCATTAGTATAATTATTTAGTTACGAAAAACTTTATCAGTGGTCACCGTCCCTACACAGTTGGCTTAAACAAGACAACTAATGGCTATTGTGGTCACTTCATTTACCCTACTTCTTGTTAATTTGCAAGCAATAGTATGGCAACAATGTATAAAGGTGTGCCTTAACCTAGTTGTACAAAAATATCACAAATATATATCATCAAAACAGAACATTAAATATGAACACATGAATATATAATGCACAAAAAAAAAAAAAAAATCAAACATTAATTTGCACCAGAGCTGTATAATGGAACAAGTATGCATGAAGAAGAAAATCTAACTGAACAGACATGACGTTACATCAACCACCAAGATTCAATAGTGTATGATTAAACAAATTTGATATCAAATAAAATAATTCAATGCAAGCCCTTTATGATTGTTCTGAACTTTGGCTCACAATTTTTTTTAACGCATTAAAAAAGCCAGATTGTCTCTGCTGAGAGAGTTCTACACAGGAGTGACACTGACTGTTCTTGGGGTTTTGCACAGGGGAAGCAATGGCACTAGTTCATTTATGGGAAGTGAGTGGCAATGATTTGTCTATGGGACGCTGCAGTTTGTTGGTGTGGGAGTTGCTCGATTTAGCAGAGAGCTACTGCCTTTAGGGGCATTGGTGAGGTTATGAAGCATCATTCGTGTCATCTACACCCGCTGTAATGCACGTAAGTGGCATGCACCTCCAGCGTTGACATTTGGCGGCATGTCACGCTCATCCGTGCAGGGTAGTGTATTTGTCGGTCATGGTGTCAGTGGTGTTTATTGGCTAACTTGTGCGCTCTGGCTTAGCTGGGACAAATGGCAGGGGTCATAGGCGGAAAGCTACGGTTACTGTTTCTCTGTTGGTGCCCTCATACATCTTGCAACCTCATCTTATGGTAACAATTAATTACTTGTCATCTTCTTGACTGACTCTATAGTGGCACCTCGCCTTCTTTATTCCCCATTTCCAATTCTTCTGGAAATCTCCGATCCTGCAGAGACCTCCTCTTCTTAAGTCCAGTCTTCACAGTACCGATATAATTATGGAGTCAGCCTGATCCAATAATAGTTGGAGATGAGAGGTGGATCTATGCAACTGTTCCCACCATTTGTTCCCCTGTTCCCCTGCAGTTGGCTCCACCTTGGGTTATCCGCACATGTCCTTCTAACCAGATTACAAGTTGTTGACTGCTTGTTAGCCGATATTGGACGCTGCTGCCACAGCCAAACAATAGGAACCTGGTGGCCGCATCTCCATAGAGCGCCCACAGCTCATGTATACCTGTATGGGCAGTTTCGTTCGGAAGAACTGGTCTCGGTGCCACACAGCTGCTGACTGCAGTCTGGCACTACCCTTGCTCTGTTTGCCATTCAGCTTTCCATTCTGTCAAAGACCATGTGTGCTCACAGCTATCTTGTCACTAGTGCTTCTCTGCATACCATGCCCCCTTTGATAGTCACACCTCATCTGCAATTGGTACATACAACACAGATTTATTTTACCTTGTTTTAACCTAAATGGCACCCTTTTGACTTCACAATACGGGTGAACTAAGTCTACAGTAATGGCCTAAAGCTATCTGATTCTTCTATCTTAACAGACATCATAATTAATCAATTTACAGATGTAAATGAATGAACATGAATTTTTTTACAAAATTTTAAATAAAAAAGTTTTTTTTTCAGGTGTCTCATGTCTGTAGTATGTTGTCAGTATGTTGTTTGTATGTTGTTCAGTACCTGAACAGTTAAAAATATATTTAATACCTACGTTTTTTAAACATGCAAAGTTATTGTTATTATGCAGGAAGAGGAATGACAGTATATAGGACCTTCGTGCACATGAAGATATGTTGCACAAGGTCCTCTTGTGAACAAAAGTAATCAAGCACAGTCACCAGCTCTCGCTTGTGCCTGATTCCTTGATTAGTATTTTAGTTATTCTGATTTATTGCTGATCATGATTGTTATCCTTTTTTCCATGCTCTTACATAAAAAACTTTTTTTTGTGATTTAGTTCTCCTTCAAAATTTCCTCTTCAACTGGAAGCCAATGTGGTTTCATATAAATTTGTTTCTGTAATTGTGCCTAGTTGGACCTGATGAACATAAAGAGAGATTAACCATACAATATTTACTTTATTTAGACTACTTTTCTCAGCTGACATACACTGTTTATTTTCAAGAGCCCAAATGTTCGGAACTTTCTTCCTATGCAACACCACATCATGTCATGGGACCCTTGCGATTTTTCATAAGACTATTCTACCTTGCTTAGCATCCTGTATCCTTCTTTATGGTTGATCTCTGCTCTCACAACCACAAATAAAACACGACTCTCGCAACTGCACAGAGCCCTCTCAACACATACTTCCCCAGTCCACATCACCCTGATGATGAACTCCTTCAGATAATTTTGCAAGTCACCCTGACTCTGGTGGTAGGTACTAAATGCATAAAAAAAACTCACTATAGCTTCATGAAAAATTTGTTTGGTAACACACTGAACCAATGCTGTTTGCATTTTTCTCGTCTGTTTCAACAATACTCATCAAGATGTCCGCCACAGTCTCAGCTACCTAGTCATTGTTCTGCTTTACTGTAGCCGCTAATTTCTCCATTGTTTGCCCAACAATCTGCACGTTTACTGATGACTATAATGTTGCTTGAACCACAAATGGGCAGAACTGTAGGCCGTGTTTGTAGAAATGTACCCCTTATTTACTAAACAACAACATACACACAAGAACATACCACAACAATAATATTTCTAACATCTAACTAACACTAACATTATTTACAAAAACAGAACAACATGGTCTCCTCCTATCCCACATAGGGCTTCACATGCGTGACATGGTGCACTCCCAAGGACTTTCTGATTTTTAGGCTCTCTAGCTCCACGGTATTGGGATGGGGAATTCGCCACACCCGCACAGGGCAGGGCCATGATACAGAACAAAGAACTTTTTGCACACTTTCTTCTGTTTATTAGACAAGCAGTGAGATTTTACCAACGCTTTGTCATTGACTGAAAATGTCCTTACCTTACGCGAGTGGGCAACCACTTGAATGTTTTGCGCAATGCCTGGCGTACAATCTCCCTGTGTCTTAATCTTGGGCATGGGGGGGGGGGGGGGGGGGAGGAGTCCAGCAGGTAGGTGTTCTTAAGCACTGTCACTGGGGGAAGAAGTGTGGTGCTATGGGGCATTTCACTGATGGCCTCCTCAAAGTCTTTAAGAAAGATGTCCCATGTTTCATGTCATCTTGAACAGTACATGCTGCACATTGATCTAAATTCTTCATCATTCACTCGGCGTGGTTACAACTTGGTTTATACCTAGAGATGTAAATAGGCTTGATATTGTAATCCCGAAGGGTTGCCTGCCACTGTTCTGACCTGTACTGAGGAGCATTGTCAGATATAATCCGGTCAACAAGGGGAGTGGTGGGTTCAGCGGCGTTCGCGGCGCACGAGGCGGAGGGTAAATGTGGAGGCTGGCCGTGTGGCATCGCCCACTCTGCCTGTGAGTGGGCATGTGGCTGCTTCTTCAGCAAGGTCCAAGCAGGCACACAGGGGGAGGGGTTTATTAGTTATTGGGAGCTCCAACGTTAGGCGGGTGATGGAGCCCCTTAGGGAAATAGCGGAAAGGTCGAGGAAGAAGGCCAGTATTCACTCTGTCTGCTTGCTGGGGGGTCTCATCCGAGATGTGAAGGAGGCCCTGCCGGTGGTGATAGAGAGCACTGGGTGCATCTGACTGCAAATTGTTGCTCATGTCGGCACCAATGACTCCTGCCATCTGGATTCAGAGGTCACCCTCAGTTCGTACAGGAGGTTGGCGGAATTGGTGAAGGCGGAAAGCCTCGCTCGCGGGGTGGAATCAGAGCTAACTATTTGTAGTATCGTTCCCAGAACCGATCACGGTCCTCTGGTTTGGAGCCGAGTGGAAGGCTTAAACCAGAGGCTCAGACGATTCTGCGGAGATCTGGGGTGCAAATTTCTCGACCTCCGCTATCGGGTGGAGAAATGTAGAGTCCCCCTGAATAGGTCAGGCGTGCACTACATGCCGGAAGTGACAACAAGGGTAGAGGAGTACGTGTGGAGTGCACATGAGGGTTTTTTAGGTTAGAGAATTCCCTCCCTAGGCCCGACAAGACGCCTCCTGAGACGTGGCAAGGTAGGAGTAGTCAAAATGTAACAGGGAATAACAATATTAATGTGCTAATAGTAAACTGCAGGAGCATCTATAGAAAGGTCCCAGAACTGCTCTCATTAATAAATGGTCACAACGCCCATACAGTACTAGGGACAGAAAGTTGGCTGAAACCAGATGTAAACAGTAATGAAATCCTAAACTCAGATTGGAATGTATACCGCAGAGACAGGCTGGACAGTGAAGGGTGAGGCGTGTTTATAGCGATAAGAAGTGCAATAGTATCAAAGGAAATTGACGGAGATCCGAAATGTGAAATGATTTGGGTGAAGGTCACGGTTAAAGCAGGCCCAGACATGGTAATTGGATGTCTCTATAGGCCCCCTGGCTCAGCAGCTGTTGTGGCTGAGCACCTGAAGGATAATTTGGAAAATATTTTGAGTAGATTTCCCCACCATATTATAGTTCTGGGTGGAGATTTTAATTTGCCGGATATAGACTGGGAGACTCAAACATTCATAACGGGTGGCAGGGACAAAGAATCCAGTGAAATTTTTTTAAGTGCTTTATCCGAAAACTACCTTGAGCAGTTAAACAGAGAACCGACTCATGGCGATAACATATTAGACCTTCTGGTGACAAACAGACCCGAACTATTTGAAACAGTTAACGCAGAACAGGGAATCAGTGATCATAAAGTGGTTACGGCATCAATGATTTGAGCCATAAATAGAAATATTAAAAAAGGTAGGAAGATTTTTCTGTTTAGCAAAAGTGACAAAAAGCAGATTACAGAGTACCTGACAGCTCAACACAAAAGTTTTTTCTCAAGTACAGATAGTGTTGAGGATCAGTGGACAAAGTTCAAAACCATCGTACAATATGCGTTAGATGAGTATGTGCCAAGCAAGATCGTAAGAGATGGAAAAGAGCCACCGTGGTACAACAACCGAGTTAGAAAACTGCTGCGGAAGCAAAGGGAACTTCACAGCAAACATAAACATAGCCAAAGCCTTGCAGACAAACAAAAATTACACGAAGCGAAATGTAGTGTGAGGAGGGCTATGCGAGAGGCATTCAATGAATTCGAAAGTAAAGTTCTATGTACCGACTTGGCAGAAAATCCTAAGAAATTTTGGTCTTATGTCAAAGCGGTAGGTGGATCAAAACAAAATGTCCAGACACTCTGTGACCAAAACGGTACTGAAACAGAGGATGACAGACTAAAGGCCGAAATACTAAATGTCTTTTTCCAAAGCTGTTTCACAGAGGAAGACTGCACTGTAGTTCCTTCTCTAGATTGTCGTACAGATGACAAAATGGTAGATATCGAAATAGACGACAGAGGGATAGAGAAACAATTAAAATCGCTCAAAAGAGGAAAGGCCGCTGGACCTGATGGGATACCAGTTCAATTTTACACAGAGTACGCGAAGGAACTTGCCCCCCTTCTTGCAGCGGTGTACCATAGGTCTCTAGAAGAGCGTAGCGTTCCAAAGGATTGGAAAAGGGCACAGGTCATCCCCGTTTTCAAGAAGGGACGTTGAACAGATGTGCAGAACTATAGACCTATATCTCTGATGTCTATCAGTTGTAGAATTTTGGAACACGTATTATGTTCGAGTATAATGACTTTTCTGGAGACTAGAAATCTACTCTGTAGGAATCAGCATGGGTTTCAAAAAAGACAGTCGTGTGAAACCCAGGTCACGCTATTCATCCACGAGACGCAGAGGGCCATGGACACAGGTTCACAGGTAGAAGCCGTGTTTCTTGACTTCCGCAAGGCGTTCGATACAGTTCCCCACAGTCGTTTAATGAACAAAGTAAGAGCATATGGACTATCAGACCAATTGTGTGATTGGATTGAAGACTTCCTAGATAACAGAATGCAGCATGTCATTCTCAATGGAGAGAAGTCTTCCGAAGTAAGAGTGATTTCAGGTGTGCCGCAGGGGAGTGTCATAGGACCGTTGCTATTCACAGTATACATAAATGACCTTGTGGATGACATCGGAAGTTCACAGAGGCTTTTTGCAGATGATGCTGTGGTGCGTCAGGAGGTTGTAACAATGGAAAATTGTACTGAAATGCAGGAGGATCTGCAGCGAATTGACGTATGGTGCAGGGAATGGCAATTGAATCTCAATGTAGACAAGTGTAATGTGCTGCAAATACATAGAAGGATAGATCCCTTATCATTTAGCTACAAAATAGCAGGTCAGCAACTGGAAGCAGTTAATTCCATAAATTATCTGGGAGTACGCATTAGGAGTGATTTAAAATGTAATGATCATATAAAGTTGATCGTCGGTAAAGCAGATGCCAGACTGAGATTCATTGGAAGAATCCTAAGGAAATGCAGTCTAAAAACAAAGGAAGTAGGTTACAGTACGCTTGTTTGCCCACTGATTGAATACTGCCCAGCACTGTGGGATCCGTACCAGATAGGGTTGATGGAAGAGATAGAGAAGATCCAACGGAGAGCAGCGCGCTTCATTACAGAATCATTTAGTAATTGCGAAAGCATTACGGAGATGATAGATAAACTCCAGTGGAAGACTCTGCAAGAGAGACGCTCAGTAGCTCGGTACGGGCTTTTGTTAAAGTTTCGAGAAGATACCTTCACTGAAGAGTCAAGCGGTATATTGCTCCCTCCTATGTATATCTCACGAAGAGCCCATGAGGATAAAATCAGAGAGATTAGAGCCCACACAGAAGTATACCAACAATCCTTCTTTCCACAAACAATACGAGACTGGAATAGAAGGGAGAACTGATAGAGGTACTCAGGGTACCCTCCGCCACACACCGTCAGGTGGCTTGCGGAGTATGGATGTAGATGTACATGTAGAACACACCCAACTTGCTTTAAAAAGCCTTGCCACAAAGCTTGACTGACACTGAGACCCATAGCCCTTTTCAAAGGTGTCAGCATTACGTATTTCAACGTCAGCTCAATTACTACCAGTATGTAGCAGTAGCCTCTACTTGTCCTGTTTTGGGGACCCATTAAATCCGACACTGCAGTCTCTCATAGCTTTGTAGGGACAATTGGATACATTGGTGCCCGCATGGTGACCGTGCTTGTTTTCCCTTTCTGGAAAACCTTACAGTAATGCAGCACTGGCCGTATTCTCCTCTCCATGTTCCAGAAGTGGCATACGCTCCGCAACTTCAAGAAATACTCCCGAGCACTGAAGTGGGCATAGCTAAAATGCATGTACCAGATGATCTTGTTGATCAGCTCTTCTGGCACATGTATTATCCACAGGGAGCTGTTGATGTTCCTCCGAAAGAAAAGCGCACTCTTGCACATCACATAGTGGTGCCTAATCTCTACTTGTGTCTTATCTTGGTATTTTTGTTTGTCAACAGGTGTGGATCCTTATCCCGTTATTTCTGAATATCTTTCATTGAAACAGCCAAATAGTTCTCAAACACCACCTTCTTCATGTAGCAGAGAGAAAACTGTTCATCATCTCTCTCCTATAGCTGGGTGTCATTTCCACCAATTGGCGATTGTGACAATATGTCAGCAATGACATTTGATGACCCTGGTACATAAATGGTTGTAAAGTTAAATTCTTGTAACAACAAAGTCCACCGGGCCAGTTGACCATGCGTGAGCTTTGCTGTTCCGAGGAATTCGAGTGCTTGATGGTCAGTATATTCCAAAATTTTTGGAATCCCTAAAGTACCACCAAAGCTTCCAGTTCCATTACGGAACAGTTCTGTTCACTCTTCCTGAGCACATGACTTCCAAAAGCTATGCTTTTGTGTATCCTCTGACCATCTTGCTCATATTCTTGAAACATCATGACTCCAATACCCATCTTCATGGAGTCAGTGGCCAAGCAGAAGTCCTGTTCAAGATTGGGGTGGGTGAGAATAGGCGCCTCAGACTCCTAAATTCCCCATCGGCTACCTCACCCCACACAAAAGGCTGTTCTTCCCTGTCAGTGCACTGAGCCGGGGTGTGGCTAACTTCTCTATGTGTATGAATTGTTTAAAAAAGCTAATTACTCCAAGGAACCTATGTAAACTCTTCTGAGAGTTTGGAGCAGCCAATTGGGCTATTGCTTCCAGTTCCTCAGGACTGGGGGGTGATCCCTTGTGCCGAAATAACGTGCCCTAGGAAGCCCACTTCCTTGGTTCCAACACACGATTTCTCAATGTTTGCTGTGACGCCATGCTTGCACAGTTTGTCCAACAACATCCCTAACAACTTGTTGTGCCGTCCCCAGGAACTTTCCCCTATCAAAATGTCATCTACATAGCATGTGAAGCGCTCCTTCAGCGTGTCATTCAGTATTGTTCCCAGACCACGAATGAATGCAGATGAAGATACATTTAGCCCAAAAGGTAAATGTCAGAACTAGTAACAACTGCTGAATGAAAGAAAGGCTGTATATTTGCGACACTCTGGCGCCAACTCTATTTGCCAAAAACTACTTCGCAAGACGATCGAAGAGAATATCGATACACTATCAAACTTTCACAACAGCTCTTCTAGCGTCTCTGATCTATCCATTTCTGGAATGATTATGGTGTTAATTCGACAAGAGTCTAGGACCAGGTGGATTTTTCCATTATTTTTCTCTACTACATGCAAGGGGCTGTTGTACGTGGAAGTAGCCTCTTCTATTACTCCGTCTCTTAGCATTTCTTGAAGTTTGAGTGCCACCTGTTTCTGATATACCAGCGGTGTGGGATAGGTAGGTACATGGAAGGGAACATGTGTCCTTACTCTAAACCTGTATTGGAACACTTTTATGGCTCCTAGTTTCGGAAGAAACACCTCTGCATTTCTTCTTAACACTAATTCTATTCTCTCTGCAGCGGCTATGTCTTCCAGTACCACCACTTTTGCTTGTATTGCCTCATGGATTTCTGTCAGTGTTTCGTCTCTATCCTGACAGCTCATTTGTAATTGGCTCTGTGCACAGTGTGGTCGCACACCCTGACTATGGACTCTAGTAATCCCTAGATTCAGACAATCCACTGGTAGTTCACCTTTCATCATTTGTTCTGTGAACCTAATGCACGTTTTGCCCTTTTCTCCTAATGTCAGTGTGCTTAAGCCCAAATTGATTATCGCCTTGTGTTGGGTCATAAAATCAATCCCAATGATAATCTGAGCCATGAGGTGTGGAATGATGAAAAAATTTCCATGTAGTACATACCCCTGACAACTAAACTCCAGTCTTGTCTGATGCTTAATTTCAGTGGGTTTCCCTCTGAAAGCACCTCAGATTTTAATCTTCTGGACCTTTAGTGTTGAAGGTTTCAACATGTTGCATCTGTCAAATAGGGTTTCCGAGATCACTGAAATTTGGCTCAGCTTTTATGTCACCTAGTTTAATCTTAACGACCGGATGTTGATCTTGCATAACACCTTCCTCCCTCTCCTCTAAGAGCAATTCCCTAATATCCTCATACTGGAGCATGTAGCTGTGGCAGTTTCTGACACGTGGTGCAGGTTTAAGTGCCATCATCCCTGCAATGTTGACTAGTCATGGCTGTTCGTGCACTTCTTCTATCTGTGTAAGCCCAGGGTGAGGCCCCTTAATATCTATAGTTTGTGGATTGTTTTTTGTCTTTTGTGGGATGCAAAGTTAGGTTGTGAGAGTCCTTGCAACAATGGCTGGTTGTTGCCCCACTTTTATTTCCTCCATTTATAACTGTTATTCGATTTTGCTTCTTGTTGACCATTATTGTTTGCCAGCTATTACTACTATGCCATTGGTTCACCCTTTTTTTATATGCTTGGGCATTGAAATTTTGTGACACAACTTTCATTTCTCTATCTCTCTTATGGTTACACACCACCTCCTCATTCAGCACAAATTGAACTTCTTTCAGTATATTTCTGAAGCCCTCCACATCGTGTCCTCATTTACCTATCAGATTTTGTTGGTAACATATCAGCAGCTTCATGTAGCAGATACTGATAATCTCATTATTCGTATACAGGTTGTCTAGGAATTGATTCTTCTTGACCACCTGGTCAAAGAATTTCACTGCGCTTTTGAAGCCCGCAGTTTCCATGCCTTTAGCCATCATCATTTTGTGTTTATTCTGGTCTGAATACTTTGTGACCAGTATCGATTGAGAAATATTGACCAAAATTCTTCGAACGATTCGCAAGACTTCCCACATTTAACCATCGTTTCTGCCACCAACACTTCTAAATGTGCACATATGAAGTCGATCTGTTTCTGTGCTGGCCAATGTGGTGGCAATGCTTCTGTGAACTGGGAGATGAAAGTCCATGGGTGCATAACATTATTCTCCTCTCGACAGTGTTGGAATCTTCGTAGGCTTAAGTACTTTTCATGGTTGAACTGCTCCTCATATCTTGGGGCACATTCATTTCCATGACCCTGCTGTATACTGTAATGTGTCGGCGGCATACTGTCTCCTCCGTTCATAATGTTTTGTGTTTCTGTACTACCAGAAACTCCACTCTGAAAGTTGCACCGTTGCAGAGGTAAACAATTCTCATGGCTCTTCATACTGAACTCGGCTCTGCAACCATGAAGACCACCATATCTTTCCCCATCATGACCTGTCTAGCTGCTTGAATGGGACTTGGTTCATAAGTGGGAGTACCTGACTGGTTCTGTCCCATGCTACTTGCTCTGCCACCATTCAGAAACTCTATGTCCCTAGTTAGGGATGTTATACTTCCTGCACTCTCTTGTGATTGCACCGTGTCCCCAGTTATCTACGTGCGAAGATTTTTGCATTCTTGCTGCTCGATCTAAGCGACCCTTTCATCGATGGACTTTTCCATCTGTGCCACTCTCTCTTCAACTACTTCCTCGATATTAATTTGTAATGACTTTCCCGCAACTTTCGCCAGTTTGTCGAGATGATGTTTCAGTTTAGTCAGTTCCTTTCTTCTGACAGAGCTCGCCATCTTAATTTGTTCGTGAGCCTCTTGGCCAATCTGTTTCACACTGCATGCATCTCATCTCGCCAGAACTGCATCCTTTTTAACTTTGTCTAACTCTTTCTTAATTTCCTGCATGAAGGAAAGCATTTTTGTTTTCAAATCTGTACACATTCTACCTAATTCCCCCCGGGACTTCATGGTCTCCGCGAGTGCCTAGCTTTCTCTACCCGGTGATCGTTATGGTTAGATACATGTCCGGTTGGTCTTCTTACAGTGTTAGCCCGACTTGCCCCAAATGCCGAGGCCCACTGTAGCAACGTCTGGTTGGTATCAGACTATAATTCTCCTGCCAGTTCAAATTAATTTTACTACCACGGTACTCGAATTCAACTTCATATTCAGAGTTGTCTCCTTCACCACTAGTATGAACATAACCTCTGCTATCCAAGTTACCTGTTCGTTCTGCCTTTATTTTCTCATGCTCAAACGGAACCTCATGAACTTCTGCGACTACCAGCATTCTATTTCCCTCACTATGGCCTTCCATATTTCTCTCACTAGCCTGTGTTTGCTCTCCCGCTTTGGCTTCACTACGCGTCCTCATGTACTAATGATTATTACCCCCAAAATAACAATTAACTACACAAAAATGCAGCACATAAAAAACAAATCAAATCAAAACTTACAGCAAAAGACAAGAGGAAGAGAAAAAAAAATTTGATGATTTTGTGAAAACTACACTTATGCACGGTATAGGAAGCACATGACAAGCACAATTTCTGTGTCACCACCTCACCAATATTTCAACATAGTCATAGGGTACTCTCTTGTGTCAGTACATATACAAAACATACAAACTACATGCTATATCAAATATCCTGAAAAACAAAAAAATTAATAAAACAAAAATCACAATGATTCAGCAACACAAGAAATTATTTATATCACAAAATTGCTGCATCAAACCCTCTGCCTTATTCAGTAGCGAGAGTTTCCAACACCACAACCGATAACTGAAATTAGGGTCACCTTTAACAAAAATTTAGAAAATCCGACTATGTCACAAAAAATGCCTATTTATGAACAATCTTGGCAAGGTCACTATCACTGACATGGAATATCTCAAACCTTCTTTCCTTCCCATCTGGGCAAGCTATGCAGTGACTAGGGTATATGTAAAGCTTACTGAGACAGGTTAAATGACAGCTACAATAAAGTTGATAATTCAATTGTAATACTGGCATTTGATTTTGATACTTCCTTTAACTAACAACAATTACAAAAATGTGAAGTTTTTGACCACCTACACACTGCTGAGAATGGCACATCGACTAATTTGCAATTATGTGCCCCAATTACCAGCAGCTATGTTGATGAATACTCGGCACCTCGCAAGGATAACTGCAAGATCAAGAATACCATATAAGTTGTTGGAAATGGTTAAGCATTGGTGAAAATCTCGCTTCTGAGCACACAAAGAGTTCTAAGTGCAGAACTCTGCATGGAACAGACATTGGTGCAATGATGCGATGCAAACCGTATATCTCCCTTCGAACACGATGGCCAAGACGCCGCCTCCGAGTCCGTACCACTTGATGGCTGAAGGTGAAGTCCTCTCTTTCCACAATTCTCCCGTCTTCCATGCGTACGAAAATGTGGCAGAAGAATACTCAGTTTCGACCAATGTTGAGCACTCTAACATCGTCGAAATACCTCCAATGCCATTTCTGAGATTCTACCCAATGTTTGAGTAGGTCATATCACCCCTACACAAACAGAATTCCCATCTTCACCACGTGTTGCCCAGCACAGGTTGCTCTGGATGCCGGGCTATCCCCAAAAGCGCTGTATTGTCCCGAGTTTCCAGTGACCGCTACCTGCCAGGCACGGCGGCCTGGCAAGCTACGGCCACCTGCAGACTTCATATTCCAGAATTCCCAACTTCCGACACTCTTCACCAATGCTTTAAGTTAGTGACTTAATCATGCAGACATTCAGGGAATATTACTTGAGAGGACCTCATATTCATCATAACTGAATAAACTCATGATCTGATGCCCTTGCCAGTCCCTTTATTATTAATACTAATGTTGGTAAGCTAACGTGTAGGTGCCCAAATCCTGGCACCTTACACAATGAGCATGAATTTCACACTACTGCAGACCTGCCTCGCTTCCCAGGTTGTGAGGCTGGTTGGTTGATTCAGGGGAGGGGACCAAACAGCAAGGTTATCTCCTATTGGATTAGGGGAGGATGGGGAAGGAAGTTGGCAGTGCCCTTTCAAAGGAACCAACCCAGAATTTGCCAGAAGCAATGTAGGGAAATCACAGAAAAGCTAAATCAGTAAGGTCAGACATGGGTTTGAACCGTCGCCCTCCTGAATATGAGTCCAGTGTGCTAACCATTGTGCCACCTCAGTTTGTGGGGTTGATGGATGCTTCTACTGCGATTACTGGAACTTTGGGTCTGGGCTGCACCCATAAACCCAGGACTCATCACCAGTGTTCACTGTGATAAGAAAACTGGGATTACTGTTCACAGTACCAGCATGTACTGTGTGATTTCCAAATGAAGTAGCTTCTGCTCAGTTGTTAGCAATTTTGGCACAAATTTTGCTGAGATCTTCTTGATGTCCAAAACTTCCATTGAAATGGAATGAATGGATCCAATATTAATTGTAAACCATTCTGTAAGTTCTCTGATCATGATTCATCCATCCTTCATCAACAGGTCCTAAGGTGATCAATGACAACCTCACTTGTGGATGTTGAGGGCCTCCCTGAACATGCTTCTCTCTTCACTGCTCAGCAGCCACCTTTGAAGAAGTTGTACCAATCTTTTATCTGTGTAGTATCCATTGCTTCATTCCCAAACACTTGTCAAATCTTCCAGATTGTTCCAACTTGAGAATTGCCAAGTTTAAAACAAAATCTGATGCAGTAACATTGTTCAACTTTTTCTGCCATTTTTCCCACAACACAAAATCTGATGACTACCACTTTCACATGTTCACCTATCAATGGCAGGCCAGCATTGCAATCATGGGGGGAAAAAATCAGGCATGCATACTAGATATGCCTACAAACATAAAGATTCTGCATGTGCTGATGCTGTTGTTGGTTTCAACAATAAAAAATAAGTTGGATACTTTTTGAACAGCCCTCATATAATCAACAAACTGAAAAAGAAATTTGTATAAATTAATAAGAAAGCCATAGAACCAGTTCTGTATTTATGACAGGTGAAGACAAAGACTGGAAGAAGAGGAAAAGAAATAAACCATTGAATTGAAGTGATCTGAAAAACTTTTGAAAAACTGAATAGGGGTTTTGAAAACCAAGCTTCCAGTATGACTGAAACAGAAAGTACAATCAAGTATATTACCAGTTCTGACTTAAAGTAATGAGGCAGAGATTTTTAATGTAAAAATCATTATAAAAATTGAAGGTTGTTCAGTGGGGAATAGAGAATGCAGTTGCTGTAAAGCTGTTGTTGTTGCTGCTGCTGTTGCTGTTGTTGTTGATTGTAATGATGATGATGCCTATTAACTTGACTTAAAGTAAGAGCTGAGAATCAAATTGTGGTTAGCGAGAAATATGAGGGTTGATGAACAGAAAAGGGGCTGAAAATGTGGCAGAGGAGGGTATAGGCAATGGACTAGTGGAGACTGAGGGCAGATGGACTACAGCAACAAAGGATGTGTTGGATGGACAGTTTCCATTCAGTTTCTCATGAATCATTCTATGCTGAAACAGAAGATTGCAAACAGAATGCCAAGCTACGTGATCTGATGCTTTGCTGGTGTATACACTGGTTCCAAGTTTCTTGGTTGAGCTGCTGTATTCAGCCATTGAAGGTCTACAATATTCACCAAATAACCATTCCAGCACCACCTGATGATGTCAAAACAATTATCGTGGACCTCCAATGACTGAAATCAGCAGTACACCCAAGAACCTCAGAAGAAGAATGTCAAGATATTAAATTATGCACTTAAAAGGGTATTCATGTATGATGTATGACAACCAAACACGCTCAAAAATGAGATATACCAATGTAAGCACCCATAGTACTGAAAAACAATTAAGAATACTCAAAGCAAGCAAGACACCAGACCCTGATAGGATTCAATTCCTTAGATTTTGTATTGGGCACATAGCAAAATTAGTTCCTTCCATCAAGGAACCCTCGTCCCGTGAATAGACGTGCAAAACAAGAAAAGAGCCACTCCTGAGTATAACAGTGGAAAGAATTGGTGCACATAATTATTACAGTCCATCGTCTCTAATAGCTGTCAGTTGTTGGGTCCTAGAGTACATTCTAAGCTCAAAATTTATGACATACTCAACATAAAATTAACTTCTCTTAAGGAAGATGCTTGAATTCAGGAAAAGAAAACACTGATTAATCAATATTATGAAAAGGAAAGTTGCTACTCACCATGTAGTGGAGACACTGAGTCACAGATAGGCACATCAGAGAGGCTGTCAAACAAAGCTTTTGACCAAACAGACCTTCATCAAATGTCCACACCCACGCGCGCACGCACACACACACACACACACACACACACACACACACACACACACATGCATGCACGGGTTCAATTTGGATAGTGTCTTGGGGAGTTGAACCCTACCTGGAACAGTTCCGTCCTCCGTCACCGGGGGACCCACCTCCTCTTCCTCAAAATCACCCTCTCCAAACCTTCCAGGAATTTCTCACTTACAGCCTTGCCTCTCAATCCTTCTTGAAAAACCTTAATCCTACTCCCAACATCACCACAGCTGAAGCCCAGGCTATCCGTGATCTGAAGGCTGACCGATCCATCGTCATTCTTCCGGCGGACAAGGGTTCCACAACCGTGGTACTTGATCGTCGGGAGTATGTGGCTGAGGGACTGCGTCAGCTTTCAGACAACACTACATACAAAGTTTGCCAATGTAATCCCATTCCTGATGTCCAGGCAGAGCTTCAAGGAATCCTCAGAACCTTAGGCCCCCTAAAAAACCTTTCACCTGACTCCATCAACCTCCTGACCCCACCGACACCCTGCACCCCTACCTTCTACCTACTTCCTAAAATTCACAAACCCAATCATCCTGGCCACCTCATTGTAGCTGGTTACCAAGCCCCCACAGAACATATCTCTGCCTACGTAGATCAACACCTTAAACCCATAACATGCAGTCTCCCATCCTTCATCAAAGACACCAACCACTTTCTCGAACGCCTGGAATCCTTACCCAATCTATTACCCCCGGAAACAATCCTTGAAACCATTGATGCCACTTCCTTATACACAAATATTCTGCACGTCCAGGGCCTCACTGAGATGGAGCACTTCCTCTCATGCCGATCACCTGCCACCCTACCTAAAACCTCTTTCCTCATTACATTAGCCAGCTTCATCCTGACTCACAACCTCTTCACTTTTGAAGGCCAGACATACCAACAATTAAAGGGAACAGCCATGGGTACCAGGATGGCCCCCTCGTATGCCAACCTATTTATGGGTCGCTTAGAGGAAGCCTTCTTGGTCACCCAGGCCTGCCAACCCAACGTTTGGTACAGATTTATTGATGAAATCTTCATGATCTGGACTCACAGTGAAGAAGAACTCCAGAATTTCCTATCCAACCTCAACTCCTTTGGTTCCATCAGATTCACCTGGTCCTACTCCAAATCCCATGCCACTTTCCTTGACGTTGACCTCCATCTGTCCAATGACCAGCTTCACACATAAGTCCACATCAAACCCACCAACAAACAACAGTACCTCCATTATGACAGCTGCCACCCATTCCATATAAAACGGTCCCTTCCCTACAGCCTAGGTCTTCATGGCAAACGAATCTGCTCCAGTCTGGAATCCCTGAACCATTACACCAACAACCTGAAAACAGCTTTCGCATCCTGCAATTACCCTCCCGACCTGGTACAGAAGCAAATAACCAGAGCCACTTCCTCACCCCCTCAAACCCAGAACCTCCCACAGGAGAACCCCAAAAGTGCCCCACTTGTGACAGGATACTTTCCGGGACTGGATCAGACTCTGAATGTGGCTCTCCAGCAGGGATACGACTTCCTCAAATCCTGCCCTGAAATGAGATCCATCCTTCATGAAATCCTCACCACTCCACCAAGAGTGTCTTTCCGCCGTCCACCTAACCTTCGTAACCTCTTGGTTCATCCCTATGAAATCCCCAAATCACCTTCCCTACCCTCTGGCTCCTGCCCTTGTAACCACCTGTCCCATGCACCCTCCCACCACCACCTACTCCAGTCCTGTAACCCGGAAGGTGTACACGATCAAAGGCAGAGCCACGTGTGAAAGCACCCACATGATTTACCAACTGACCTGCCTACACTGTGAAGCTTTCTATGTGGGAATGACCAGCAACAAACTGTCCATTCGCGTGAATGGACACAGGCAGACAGTGTTTGTTGGTAATGAGGATCACCCTGTGGCTAAACATGCCTTGGTGCACTGCCAGCACATCTTGGCACAGTGTTACACCGCCTGGGTTATCTGGATACTTCCCACTAACACCAACCTATCAGAACTCCGGAGATGGGAACTTGCCATTCAATATATCCTCTCTTCCTGTTACCCACCAGGCCTCAACCTCCGCTAATTTCAAGTTGCCGCCACTCACACCTCACCTGTCATTCAACAACATCTTTGCCTCTGTACCTCCGCCTCGACTGACATCTCTGCCCAAACTCTTTGCCTGTACATATGTCTGCTTGTGTCTGTATATGTGCAGATGGATATTTGTGTGTGTGTGTGTGTGTGTGTGTGTGTGTGTGTGTGTGTGTGTGTGTGTGTGTGTGTGTGTGCGCGCGCACGTGCGAGTATATACCTGTCCTTTTTTCCCCCTAAGGTAAGTCTTTCCGCTCCCGGGATTGGAATGACTCCTTACCCTCTCCCTTAAAACCCACATCCTTTCGACTTTCCCTCTCCTTTCCTCTTTCCTGATGAAGCAACCGTTAGTTGCAAAAGCTTGAAATCTGTGTGTGTGTTTGTGTTTTTTGTCTTTATCAACATACCAACAATTTCGTTTGGTAAGTTACAGAATCTTGTGTGTGTGTGTGTGTTTTGTCTGTTCCGATAAAGGCCTGTTTGGTCAAAAGTTCGGTTTGACAATCTTTTTGTTGTGACTACCTGTGACTCAGCATCTCCACCATATGGTGAATAGCAACTTTCCTTTTCATGATATTGTCATTATTCCATCCTGGATTTTCAACTCATAAAACAGCTTGTTGTATTCATACATAGTATCTTGCAAACAGTGGATGCAGGTCAACAGATTAATTTCATCTTCTTAGACTTTTGGGTTCAGCAGTGTACCACACTGTTGCATGATAAGCAATATAAAACCATATGTAATATCTTGAGAGATACGCATTTGGTTCAACTTTGGCTAATAAGACATGGTAGGGCCTACGTTATACTGGAAGGCAAATTTTCTACATTAATGAAACAAACACTGGGAATAACTGAAGGAAGTGTCATAGGGCCTTTAATGTTTCCAATACATACAAATTATTTATATCAAAGCAAAATTCAACTGAGAAAACTAATAAATTTTGGGACAGAACTGTTGACCAGTAATTCAGGAGCAAAATGTGTAATACTGCTGATATACACATATAAAAGTAAAATTGATAAACTTGTAAATTTCAGGACTAATGCTTCCTTTCTGAGGGAGAAGAGAGGGATAACTTGATGAAGGTTAAGAAGGTAGGAAAATCTTTGCCTTTCCTCATCATCACTATATGTGGATTCCTCTCACCCTGGGGTCTACGTGACCTACCCTTCCTTTTTACTCAAATTATTTATCAGACAGGGGCAACAGCACTACCATATTGTTTGCTAACAATGCTGACTAGAGAAAAATTTTGTAATTAAAAGACTGGAAGGAAATACTGGAACACTTGGTCAACATCTACATCGACATATACACTCCTCAAGTAGCCTTACAATTTTTGGCAGAGTATGAGCTCAAATCTCTCTAATATATATTCCATTGTCTTTTGTGAGACATTGGTATGAGGAAACAATATATTGGCTGACTACTCCAGGAATGATTACCTCAGAACTGTAACAGGAAACCACACCATGATGCAGAATGCCTCTTTTGTAGTGTCTGTTATTGGAATAGGCAGAGGATCTTAGAGACACTTTTGTGCCTACTTAATGAACCTGTAATGAAATGAACTGCTCTTCTTTGGATCTTCTCTATTTATTCTATCAATTCTATCTGGTACAGATCCCAGACTGATGAGAAATATTCAGTTAGTGGTTGAACGAGGGTTTTGTTAGGTTTTGTAATCTATCTCCTTCGTGAGTGAACTATATTTCCTGAAAGTTCTTCCAACGAATCTCAGTCTGCAATTATTTTTGAGGTGGAAACATCTAGTCACTTTTCAGTCAAACTTTCTCATGTGACAAAATACCATCAGATCTGAATCTCTAATAACTACAGGACTAATAATGTCTAAAATATATGTTGAGCCCACAATGGACAAATTGTGTCTGCCTGGTATGTCACGCAGCATTTTTTTTTGCCCGTGACATTGTCATACCGGTATAGGAGAATGCGTTTGATCGTATGCTTTATTATGGTGCTTTTTCTACAATTAGTGTAGCTTGGATTCTTTTATTAACTAAGAAAGTTGTGAGGTGTATCCATTTAATGGGTTAAAATTATATATAGTCTTAAACTGTAATATCCTTGTGATTGGATGTGGGTTTCTGCTTACAGATATTGTTGCATTTATTCATGTGTGTCTTGATGTAATAATATTATGCAAAGGCTCATTGCTACACACCATACAATAGAGTTGCTGAGCCACAGATAGGCACAATGAAGAGAATGTCAGAAAATGAGCGTTTAGGATACTCTCTCTCTCTCTCTCTCTCTCACACACACAAACAAATGCAGTTCACACACACACATGGTCACATTCTCTGGCCACTTAAGACAGAGGCTGTGGTTATGTGTCTGACAGAGTTGCATGTGCATATATATATATATATATATATATATATATATATATATATATATATATATATATATGAATATAATAGAGGGAAACATTCCACGTGGGAAAAATATATCAAAAAAGAAAGATGATGAAACTTACCAAACAAAAGCGCTGGCAGGTCGATAGACACACAAACAAACACAAACATACACACAAAATTCTAGCTTTCGCAACCAATGGTTGCCTCGTCAGGAAAGGAGAAGGAAAGGGTCATTCCAATCCCGGGAGCGGAAAGACTTACCTTAGGGGGAAAAAAGGACAGGTATACACTCGCACATACACAGACACTCTTTGCCTTTACAAATGTCTGCTTGTGTCTGTGTATGTGTGGATGGATATGTGTGTGTGTGCGAGTGTATACCTGTCCTTTTTTCCCCCTAAGGTAAGTCTTTCCGCTCCCGGGATTGGAATGACTCCTTACCCTCTCCCTTAAAACCCATATCCTTTTGTCTTTCCTGACGAGGCAACCATTGGTTGCGAAAGCTAGAATTTTGTGTGTATGTTTGTGTTTGTTTGTGTGTCTATCGACCTGCCAGCGCTTTTGTTTGGTAAGTTTCATCATCTTTCTTTTTTGATATATATATATATATATATATATATATATATATATATATATATATATATATCTGTGTGTGTGTGTGTGTGTGTGTGTGTGTAGTTTTGACAAAGGCCTTGTGGGCCGAAAGCTTTTTTCTGACAGTCTTTTTGTTGTGCCTACCTGTGACTCAGCATCCATACTATATGGTGAGTAGCAAAGATGCTTTTTATACTACTGTTACATTCCATCCTGGATTTTTCCATTGTTTGATGTAATAAAATTGAAATGCAATTTGAAAGCGATGTAACACACTGTCAGGTGTAAGACAGTGGTTTGGGTTAAAGTAATGTGCTATACCTTGATCTTTCAATCCAACAAATGATGTCTGCAATTTTTGAAAGGAATTTTCTTGTTAGTTTTGTAGACATTTGTGGTCTGCCTCCAGTGAAAGGATTTTTTGGTAATCTTTGTGCATGTACTTTGTGCTGGGCTAAATACAGCATATCTGCAAATCAGGATGGTAGATGATGATATTCAACGTGCTGCAGCACTTGCTGCAGTAAGTAATTATCCTAGGAGATGCACTCTGCTCCATGGAACCCCAAGCATTGGGGACATTCTACATCTAAATCCATACTCCACAAGCCACCTGACATTGTTGCTACTGTGTCTAGGAAATGAAGTCAGTCATTGCTTGACAGCTCTGATGTACACGAGATGTTGTAAGTGCTACTGCTGTAAGCTTGAAGTTGTAAGCAACTGTTAAATGAAATGCACACATTGTAACAGGAGTTTAACATATGTATTGCAAAGAAGAAGAATTTGAGATCATTGAGTAGCAGCTGGCTTTTTACGTAATGTTTTAGGCTGACACACATCGCAAAGGAGCAAAAGGAGTGTGAATCGAAGATATCCAGGCAAGAGTTACTTCTGCAACTGGTTTCAAGTGCAAGAAGGTAAAACTGATAATTCATGGTGACGCTAAGCTGTATAGATATATGACGCATTGCATTTCTGGTGCCCACATGGGGACAATCATACATATAAAATTGAATAAACGGAAAACATTACTGTAAGACATCACCCAGACAGATTGCCACCATCCAGAATGAAAGAGTCAATGGTGACTATGGATGAGATGTTATGTGAGGGAATTATTAGACCATACAAATCCCCATACTCCTCTCCTATATTCATAGCACCTAAGCTACAGGGTGGGGTGAAACTGGATGTTAACTAATGGGCAGTGAACAAGTAAAGTAGTTCTTCAATCTATACCCTTTTCTGATTTGCACTCAGGCTTCTCATGGTTCAAAGAGCAAAGGTCTTTACCACTTTTGATCTAAACCAAGCCTTTTATCAAATTCTGCTACCTGAGGAGCCTACGCAAGTGTGGTCTTTGCAACAGACTGACACTGTAAAAATGTAACAGAGTCCCATTCAGGTTGTTTACAGGGGGCAGCCATGCTGTCCAGTCTATTGGACAGAATTTTTTCTGAGATTAAATTTGACTGTGGGAATCATTACCTTAATGATTTGGTGATCTTCAGTGAGACCTTTCAGAAATACATAGGCCACATTAGTGAGGCACTTCTGAAGTTGCATAGGATCGGATTTACAGTTAAGCCTGGAAAAACTAATTTGCTCAGCCAAAATCTCATTCTTAGGTGATATTGTTACTAATAACGGTGTTAGAATTGATCAGTGGACAAAGGCTATTTATTCTTATCACACACTGTACAATGTAAAAGTGGTGGCTCATTATATTTGGATGATAAATTTTTTCCCTAAATTCATTCCCGATTTTGCACAACCAGCAGTATCTTTAAATTATCTTTCGAAGAAAGGAAGAAAATTCAAGTGGGGTCCATCCTGAGATGTGCCCTTTGTACCTTTAACTTAAACCCTAGCAAGCATCCCTGCATTGGCCGCTGATTTTAGCGAAGAATTTATTAGGCAAACAGATGCCTTCATGTTGGGGATCATAAATAGGGAAAGATCATCGTAATAAAATAAGGCAAATCAGAGTTCCCAAAGATAGATTTAAGTGCTCTTTTTCCCCTGCGCCATTGGAGAGTGGAACAATAGAGAAATAGCTGGAAAGTGGTTTGATGAACCCTCTGCCAGTCACTTACTGTAAGCTGCAGAGTAATCATGTAGATGCAGATGAACACACATACATCATTGGGTTAAACAATATCTTGAAGAGATGCACCTCTGTAAAATATTATCATTTGGTGACTCTAGTGCTATTGTTTTTTTACAAACCTGACATTGGTAATACGAATTCCTTCCAAACTTTCAGTAGCTGGGTAATATTTAGGTTAAGCCCAAGTAAAAAAGGTATGATTGTTTTAAAATTTCTTTTAAGTATAAAATCTTGTGGATTTTTTTTTATTTTTTATTTTTTTTTATTTTTTTTTTTTTAGTGTAAATTGTGAGAAGAGCAGTTGCCATGTGTTACTAATGTGCACATGTGAGTTCTTTTAGCTACATCCAGCACCCCAACTTTCAGTTTTGGTGGGGGAGGGTGTGCTCAGAAGTCATCACTGTTATGATGGATTCAAGCTCATGCATGCACCTCTGGCCAGTAGTGCTGGGGCCAGTGCGACAATGGTGCATCCCAAAGGAAGTTGTCTGTTGTGGGGTGACAACAGCAAGAGTCTTTCTGCCTCCAGCTTTAAACCTGTAATAACACTCTATGAGGCTACTGGCTAGAGGACATCACTTTGATACTCGGGACATCCTTGTTTCCTTGCTGCATATCTTCAACAGCAGTGGCTACTATTGAATGATCCAATGTTTTAAGGATGTCTGTTTAGGGTTGTGAACCCAGATAACTCTTGCTTGCTGCACCGAAGTGCTGGGTGAAATTGGTTATTATCCAAAAAGGTTTTGGCCATGATTCAGAAAACATTTGGAATTACTAGCCTAAGGCATGTTGATTGTCTCAAGAGTTTATGAGCACTGGTGCTCCAGTCTTCCTGGTTAACTGTATTTAATCAGAGTTCAGTTATGTTATGGTTCACAAGTCATATTGCATAATTTTCATTTACTGTGTTGATAAATGTTGATGGTGGTTTTGTCTATGCAAAAATTTGTTTTATAGAATTTTAATGCACTTCCTCTTGTGGCGCCGATGAGGTCGACACCAGTACCGATCTGAGCATCTTTGAACTAACCAAAACATTATCTTTGTGTAGTTCTGACATCCAGTTCTGTGTAAGCCTTACTTGTGTGAAGTGGTGAATAAATGAACTCCTGATTATAAGGTGTTGTTTGGTGTATCTCACCCGAGCATCCACCTCACTGGTGAACCCGAGTTGTAATGTCTTCCGTTTTCACTGTTTTACTGTGTCCGCGGTCTCCGTGTCGGTTATTTTCGCATGTATTACATCAATACAACATTCAAACAATGGCTTCGGCCCAACACCTAACGCCGGATTTTGTGATCGACATGCATCGTGTTGTGGGCGATGTACACCCGCCAGGACTGCAACACAATGCCTCTCACTTGACGATTACGCTGATTCCGCCGGACGTTTTCGTGCCTGCAACAATAAGTGAGGTTAGGAGTGTGCATGACTCTGGCTATCAGATGCCTTTGTTCCCGACACATGTGCCCTCCCTCGTCGGTGGTGCAGTTACCTCTTACAGATCTCCGTGCAGTGCGGGATCAATTCCAATTTCTGCAAATGCTTCGTTGGATAACCTACCACCACCAGGACAACAGTTTGCCATGCCACAATCTGTGCAGTACCACGCAGATTCCTGCCACGTGGCCGGAACTGCTTTGTTCACATGTCAACCTTCTCAGCATCCGACCATGCCTGCGCCTGCCTCGATTCAGCATCATTACATGCCTACCTGCTTCAATACTTCGGTCTGCAACACGAACAATGGCTTGTTATCTGTGCCTGACCTCCATCTCCGTCCTACTGCTACGCCTCAGTGTTTTGTGCCACGACATTCACCTTATCCGCACACCGTTTTGAGTGAAGTGTCTACGAGCAGTGAACATTCACACATTCTGTCCAACGTTCGACACCATTTTCCTCACTGTGCTTCTGAACAGCCCACACCTCCACAGCGTCCCTGCAACACAGGTGGCTCCGACTCTGATCACACGTTGAGTTTTCTGCGAACTGGCACGCGTTTTCAAACTTTGAACTTTTTCTCACCTGTCACTCCCGCGCCAGCTCCAGTCGAGCTTCTGCTCCCATTCTCAACACATCTTGGTGCCTCATCCACGTCGGTCTTCCGCGACACATCAATCTGAACATACCCGCAGCATGTCGAACTTCCGCAACAGCAATTGACACATTACGGTGTCTACCCGTGTCGGCCTTCCGCGTCGCGATGGATCACGCTCAGCCGCAATGCGTCATCTTCACGCTGCCACCCGACCAGCCGTCGTCGCCACATACCCTGGAGACACACTCTCCTGGAATACTGCAGCAACAACAGCTCGTTTCAGGCAGTGCCCCAACGAATTCAACTCACCCTGTCCTTCCGAACATTCTACATGCTTACTGACGCTGCCACCGTTCAATCTCGACAGGGCAACAACCTGGTTCAAAATTGTGGACGAAGTGTTCAACCATTTCAAACTCGATGAATCAAACAGATTTATGTGCCTTATCACCCACCTGCACGACCAGGAGGACTTGATTGCTGACCTGGTCGACGCCCTGGACTCAGCTACCCGGTACACTCTAGCCAAAACGACAGTTCTATGTCGGCTTGCGCGCTCAACTGAGACAGCAATACGGCAAGTGCTCCACGTCGAGCAACTAGGCAATGACAAACATTCACAACTTTGGAGACGGCTACGGGTGCTGGTCAGCGACGATCTACTCTCTGACACAGCTCTCCTTGCCATCTGGACAGATAAACTACCTCCCCACATCTGCTTTGCTCTGGCTCAGAGGTCTCCCGAACCTGTCGAGCAACGAATGACAATTGCTGACAAATTACATGATGCATCACTGCTCTATTTCGCCAGCCACTGCCTACCTGGCAAGTCTCAGGTTCAGGCTCCTCGTCCTGTGGCCGGACGTGGCCGGGGCCGCACTGTACCGACTGTTCCACTCATTCCGGACACAGTATACAAACAGCTGGGACGTCACCAGCTCCGCCCTCAGTCATGCACCCTCCTGCAACCGAACCGACTGCGGCCACCGAACCTCAGCCACAACCTCTGGCAATGAACATTCCGCAGGAAATGCAGCCGCACTACCCATACTGTTACTTCCACACACGGTTTCGTGAGGCGGCATGGAACTGCAGACCACCCTGCTGCTTCCCAAACGCAAATCGCAGGTAGGTCCGGGTGCCGCCTCCTGCGCACAACATGACAGGCACCTCCCAGTACTCCATTCTGTCTGCGAACAATCAGATAATTATGGACGACTTTATATTAAAGACATTTCGTTGGGATACTTTTTCCTAGTGGACACAGGTGCAGATGTTTCGCTGCTGCCTACATCATTAGTGTCGTTGAACATTCACCCTCATCATACTTCACTGCAAGCTGTGAATTCTACTAAACTACAATGCTCGGGTTCGACCTCCCACGTCATCTCACTCTCCGCAAACTGCAAACTCGAGAAGACTTTTTTAGTGTGCAATATTGAGGAACCTATGCTTGGCATTGACTTCTTGTACACCACAAACTTTCACCGGATCTAGTGCGAAACACCGTGTTTCATCACCCGTCCAAAACTCACTTCCTCTGTGCTCCGTTGAGCAATCCCCCCTGTGACATGTCCGTCCACACTCATTTCATCCGTACATGTTCGGCTCTGTTGACAACGTTACAAGAAACAATGCACAAGTGCCTTGTCGAGCTTGAAAACATCGCTCGCCTACGCAACGAAAACTTCGAGCTCTCCCTCTGGCTCCACGAAACTCAGCTCCAGCTATCCGACTCAGCAAAGGAATTACAGACACTGCAGCAAGGACAGAACAAGGTCAGTAAGTGTGCCAAATCTGCTTGTAGTCCCAGCAATCGAGCCTCCATGTGCTTACCTCCCACTACCTCACGCAACTGTGCTATCAAGTCTACCATAACGTCTACTGACAGTTCCACAGGACCACACCCTCCTAAGATGGCAACGTTCGACACTCGGCTGGACACGAGTGCGCATGCGCGATGAGCATCAGGTGTTCCCGTACGGAAAGCTCCTACCCCTCCCCTCGTGGACAGCACCTCAAACTATGCAACTTCGGCTCCTGCGCCCCGCCGTGCGACCGCCACTGACAACACAAACAGTGCACTCGCACCTAGCGCTTTGCTCGCGACCGTGCTGCCACAGGCGGGGTGGAGGTGGGGTGGGGAGGTGGGGGGGTCTATGTGGTGTTGATGAGGTCGACACCAGTGTCGATCTGAGTATCATCTTTGAACTAAGCAAAACATTATCTTTGTGTAGTCCGCTATCCAGTTCTGTGTAAGCCATACTTGTGTGAAGAGGTGAATAAATGAACTCCTGATGATAATGTGTTGTTTGGTGTATCTCACCCAAGCATCCACCTCACTCTCATGACAGTGTTTTCCATGTTTGTTTAATGAGGGATTATATATTACGAGTTTTAAGCATACTGTATCCATTACACTTGAATCCAGGTAATCTGAAATATGTTTCTTGTCACTCTCACTAATCAGAAATGTCTTCCTACATCTCTTTATACTCCTAATTACAACCTTATTCTGTGATGCTGTAATGTCCTTATGATCAGTGACTTCCTGTTCTACATGGGGTCAAAACGTTCGGACTTGTTAGTAACCAGATCTAATATGTTATTTCCATGAGTCAGTTCTCTGCTCAAAGCAACAGTCAGATAAGACATTAGAATAATTTAACATGATTCCCTGTCCCTACACTCTACCTCAGGCATGTGAATCTCCCAGTCTATAAACAGTACATTGAAAACTCCACCTAACACTATGTAAATTCCAAAAAATATTCTCCAAGCTTCCTCTCAAATGTTTTGCCACTACTGCTCCTGAGAGAGGGGCTATATAAAAGTATCTAATAATGACATCTGATCCATGTGTAACACTTATTTTCACTCTATTTATTTCACATTCAGCATCTGTATTAACCTCTACATATCATCATATTTTTGGCTATAAGCAAGACTCTACCACTGGCCTTCAATCTATCTTTATCAAAAACATCCCAAATGGAACTTAGAATTTTATTGCTATTAACATCTTGTTTTAGTGTGGTTTCTGTCCTTAGTACCATGTGGGCACTATTAATGCTTACAAGCAGTACTGGTACAGGGACCTTTCTGTATATCCTCCTCCAGTTAATTAATAATATAGTACCACTTTCTTTCTCTGACCTGTCATAACAAATTCTGCTGTTGTTGTGGTCTTTAGTCAAGAGACTGGTTTGATGCAACCCCCATGCTTCTCTATCCTGTGCAAGCTTTTTCATCTCCCAGTACCTACTGCATCCTACATCCTTCTGAAATTACTTAGTGTATTCATCTCTTGCCATCTCCCTCTACAATTTTTACCCTCCACACTGCCCTCCAATACTAAATTGGTGATCCCTCGATGCCTCAGAACACGTCCTACCAACCAATCCCTTCTTCTAGTCACGTTGTGCCACAAATTTCTCTTCTCTCCAATTCTATTCAATACCTCCTCATTAGTTATGTGATCTACCCAACTCATCTTCAGCATTCTTCTGTAGCACGACATAAAGAAAGCTTTTATTCTCTTCTTGTCCAAACTATTTATCATCCATGTTTCACTGATGTTAACAAATTTCTCTTCTTCAGAAACGCTTTCCTTGCCATTGCCAGTCTACATTTTATATCCTCTCTACTTCGACTATCATCAGTTATTTTGCTCTCCAAACAGCAAAACTCGTCTACTACTTTAAGTGTCTCATTTCCTAATATAATTCCCTCAGCATCAACTGACTTAATTCGACTACATTCCATTATCCTCAATTTGCTTTTGTTGATGTTCACCTTATCCTTCTTTCAAGACACTGTCCATTCCATTCAACTGCTCTTCCAGGTCCTTTGCTGTCTCTGACAGAACTGCAATGTCATTGGCGAACCTCAAAGTTTTTATTTCTTCTCCATGGATTTTAATACCTACCCCGAATTTTTCTTTTGTTTCCTTTACTGCTTGCTCAATATACAGATTGACTAACATCAGGGATAGGCTGCAACCCTGTCTCACTCCCTTCTCAACCACTGCTTCCCTTTCATACCCCTCGACTGAGTCTTATAACTGCCATCAGATTTCTGTACAAATTGTAAACAGCCTTTCACTCCCTTTATTTTACCCCTGCCACCTTCAGAATTTGAAACAGAGTATTCCAGTCAACCATGTCAAAAGCTTTCTCTCTAAGTCTACAAATGCTAAAAATGTAGGTTTGCCTTTCCTTAATCTATTTTCTAAGATAAGTCGTAGGGTCAGTGTTGCCTCACGTGTTCCAAACTGATCTTCCCTGAGGTCGGCATCTACCAGTTTTTCCATTCTTCTGTAAAGAATTCGCATTAGTATTTTGCAGCCGTGACTTATAAAACTGATAGTTTGGTAATTTTCACATCTGTCAACACCTGCTTTCTTTGGGATTGGAATTGCTATATTCTTCTTGAAGTCTGAGGGTATTTCGCCTGTCTCATACATCTTGCTCACCAGATGGTACAGTTTTGTCAGGGCTGGCTCTTGCAGGGCTGTCAGTAGTTCTAATGGAATGTTGTCTACTCCCGGGGCCTTGTTTCGACTTAGGTCTTTCAGTGCTCTGTCAAACGCTTCACGCAGTAACATATCTCCCATTTAATCTTCATCTACATCCTCTTCCATTTCCATAATATTGTCCTCAAGTACATCGCCCTTGTATAGACCCTCTATACTCCTTCCACCTTTCTCTTCTTTGCTTAGAACTTGGTTTCCATCTGAGCTCTTGATATTCATACCAGTGGTTCTCTTTACACCAAAGGTCTCTTTAATTTTCCTGTAGGTAGTATCTATCTTACCCCCAGTGAGATATGCCTCTACATCCTTACATTTGTCCTCTAGCCATCCCTGCTTAGCCATTTCGCATTTCCTGTAGATCTCATTTTTGAGACATTTGTACTCCTTTTTGCCTGCTTCATTTTGTGCATTTTTATATTTTCTTCTTTCATCAATTAAATTCAATATATCATCTGTTACCCAAGGATTTCTACTAGCCCTTGTCTTTTTACCTACTTGATCCTCTGCTGCCTTCACTATTTCATCCCTCAAAGCTACCCATTCTTCTTCTACTGTATTTCTTTCCCCCATTCCTGTCAACCATTCCCTAATGCTCTCCCTGAAACACTCTACAACCTCTGGTTCTGTCAGTTTATCCCTTCTGCTTAAATTTCCACCTTCTTGCAGTTTCAATCTACAGTTCATAACCAGTAGATTGAGATCAGAGATCACCTCTGCACTTGCAAATGTCTTACAATTTAAAACCTGGTTTCTAAATATCTGTCTTACCATTATATTATCTATCTGAAACCTTCCAGTATCTCCATGCCACTTCCATGTATACAGCCTTCTTTCATGATTCTTGAACCAAGTGTTAGCTACCATTAAGTTATGCTCTGTGCAAAATTCTACCAGGCGACTTCCTCTTTCATTCCTTAACCACATTCCATATTCACCTACTACGTTTGTTTCTCTTCCTTTTCCTACTATTGAATTCCAGTCACTCATGACTATCCCTTCACTATCTGAATAATTTCTTTTATATCATACATTTTTTGAGTCTCTTCGTCATCTGTGGAGCTAGTTGGCATATAAACTTGTACTACTGTAGTAGGTGTGGGCTTTGTGTCTATCTTGGCTGCAACAATGTGTTCACTATGCTGTTCGTAGTAGGTTACCTGTACTCCTATTTTTTTTATTCATTATTAAACCTACTCCTGCATTACCCCTATTAGATATTGTATTTATAGCCCTGTATTCACCTGACCAGAAGTTTCGTTCCTCCTGCCACCGAACTTCACTAATTCCCACTATATATAACTTTAACCTACCCATTACGCTTTTTAAATTTTCTAACCTACCTGCCTGATTAAGGGATCTGACATTCCACTTTCCGATCTGTAGAACGCCAGTTTTGTTTCTCCTGATAACGACGTCTTCCTGAGTAGTCCCTGCCCAGAGAACCGAATGGGGGACTATTTTTCCTCCTGAATATTTCATCCAAGGGGACGGCATCATAATTTATCCATACAACAAGGCTGCATGCCCTCAGGAAAAATTACGGCTGTAGTTTCCCCTTGCTTTCAGCCGTTCGCAGTACCAGCACAGCAAAGTCGTTTTAGTTAGTGTTACAAGGCCAGATCAGTCAATCATCGAGTCTGTTGCCCTTGCAACCACTCAAAAGGCTGCTGCCCCTCTTCAGGAACCATACGTTTGCCTGGCCTCTCAACAGATACCCCTCTGTTGTGGTTGCACCTATGGTACGGCTATCTGTATCGCTGAGGCCTGCAAGTCTCCCCACCAAAGGCAAGGTCCATGGTTCAGGCTTTCTTTTTTTTTTTTTTTTTTTTCCCAATCAGTCTACTGACTGGTTTGATGCGGCCCGCCACGAATTCCTTTCCTGTGCTACCCTCTTCATCTCAGAGTAGCACTTGCAACCTACGTCCTCAATTATTTGCTTGACGTATTCCAATCTCTGTCTTCCTCTACAGTTTTTGCCCTCTACAGCAGAATTTCTTAACTTCATTGACTTCGTGACCATCAATCCTGATGTTAAGTTTCTCGCTGTTCTCATTTCTACTACTTCTCATTACCTTCGTCTTTCTCCGATTTACTCTCAAACCATACTGTGTACTCATTAGACTGTTCATTCCGTTCAGCAGATCATTTAATTCTTCTTCACTTTCACTCAGGATAGCAATGTCATCAGCGAATCGTATCATTGATATCCTTTCACCTTGTATTTTAATTCCTCTCCTGAACTTTTCTTTTATTTCCATCATTGCTTCCTTGATATACAGATTGAAGAGTAGGGGCGAAAGGATACAGCCTTGTCTTACACCCTTCTTAATACGAGCACTTCGTTCTTGATCGTCCACTCTTATTATTCCCTCTTGGTTGTTGTACATATTGTATATGACCCGTCTGTCCCTATAGCTTACCCCTACTTTTTTCAGAATCTCGAACAGCTTGCACCATTTTATATTGTCGAATGCTTTTTCCAGGTTGACAAATCCTATGAAAGTGTCTTGAATTTTCTTTAGCCTTGCTTCCATTATTAGCCGTAACGTCAGAATTGCCTCTCTCGTCCCTTTACTTTTCCTAAAGCCAAACCGATCGTCACCTAGCGCATTCTCAATTTTCTTTTCCATTCTTCTGTTATTATTCTTGTAAGCAGCTTCGATGCATGAGCTGTTAAGCTGATTGTGCGATAATTCTCGCACTTGTCAGCTCTTGCCGTCTTCGGAATTGTGTGGATGATGCTTTTCCGAAAGTCGGATGGTAAATCGCCAGACTCATATATTCTACACACCAACGTGAATAGTCGTTTTGTTGCCACTTCCCCCAATGATTTTAGAAATTCTGATGGAATGTTATCTATCCCTTCTGTCTTATTTGACCGTAAGTCCTCCAAAGCTCTTTTAAATTCCGATTTTAATACTGGATCCCCTATCTCTTCTAAATCGACTCCTGTTTCTTCTTCTATCACATCAGACAAATCTTCACCCTCATAGAGGCTTTCAATGCATTCTTTTCACCTATCTGCTCTCTCCTCTGCATTTAACAGTGGAATTCCCGTTGCACTCTTAATGTTGCCACCGTTGCTTTTAATGTCACCAAAGGTTGTTTTGACTTTCCTGTATGCTGAGTCTGTCCTTCCGACAATCATATCTTTTTCGATGTCTTCACATTTTTCCTGCAGCCATTTCGTCTTAGCTTCCCTGCACTTCCTATTTATTTCATTCCTCAGCGACTTGTATTTCTGTATTCCTGATTTTCCCGGAACATGTTTGTACTTCCTCCTTTCATCAATCAACTGAAGTATTTCTTCTGTTACCCACGGTTTCTTCGCAGCTACCTTCTTTGTACCTACGTTTTCCTTCCCAACTTCTGTGATGGCCCTTTTTAGAGATGTCCATTCCTCTTCAACTGTACTGCCTACTGCGCTATTCCTTATTACTGTATCTATAGCGTTAGAGAACTTCAAACGTATCTCGTCATTCCTTAGTACTTCCGTATCCCACTTCTTTGCGTATTGATTCTTCCTGACTGTCTTGAACTTCAGCCTGCTCTTCATCACTACTATATTGTGATCTGGTCTATATCTGCTCCTAGGTACGCCTTACAATCCAGTATCTGATTTCAGAATCTCTGTCTGACCATGATGTAATCTAATTGGAATCTTCCCGTATCTCCCGGCATTTTCCAAGTATACCTCCTCCTCTTGTGATTCTTGAACAGGGTATTCGCTATTACTAGCTGAAACTTGTTACAGAACTCAATTAGTCTTTCTCCTCTTTCATTCCTTGTCCCAAGCCCATATTCTCCTCTAACCTTTTCTTCTACTCCTTCCCCTACAACTGCATTCCAGTCGCCCATGACTATTAGATTTTCATCCCCCTTTACATACTGCATTACCCTTTCAATATCCTCATACACTTTCTCTATCTGTTCATCTTCAGCTTGCGACGTCGGCATGTATACCTGAACTATCGTTGTCGGTGTTGGTCTGGTGTCGATTCTGATTAGAACAACCCGGTCACTGAACTGTTCACAGTAACACACCCTCTGCCCTACCTTCCTATTCATAACGAATCCTACACCTGTTATACCATTTTCTGCTGCTGTTGATATTACCCGATACTCATCTGACCAGAAATCCTTGTCTTCCTTCCACTTCACTTCACTGACCCCTACTATATCTAGATTGAGCCTTTGCAATTCCCTTTCCAGATTTTCTAGTTTCCCTACCACGTTCAAGCTTCTGACATTCCACGCCCCGACTCGTAGAATGTTATCCTTTCGTTGATTATTCAATCTTTTTCTCATGGTAACCTCCCCCTTGGCAGTCCCCTCCTGGAGATCCGAATGGGGGACTATTCCGGAATCTTTTGCTAATGGAGAGATCATCATGACACTTCTTCAAATACAGGCCACATGTCCTGTGGATACATGTTATGTGTCTTTAATGCAGTGGTTTCCATTGCCTTCTGCATCCTCATGTCATTGATCATTGCTGATTCTTCCGCCTTTAGGGGCAATTTCCCACCCCTAGGACAAGAGAGTGCCCTGAACCTCTATCCGCTCCTCCGCCCTCTTTGACAAGGCCGTTGGCAGAATGAGGCTGACTTCTTATGCCGGAAGTCTTCGGCCGCCAATGCTGATTATTTATCAAAATTTAGGCAGTGGCGGGGATCAAACCCGGGACCGAAGCCGTTTTGATTATGAATCAAAGACGCTACCCCTAGACCACGGGTTCATGCTACTCTCTAATAATGGAGATAGTATTATTGTCCACATGAAATCAGGAAGTGTATCTTGTTGGGTCTGTGAAGGGATTATTCTGTCCTAACAAATCCCAATGAGCTTGCCACACTTATTCCACATGCCACATGTATTCCATGATAATATTTTTAGTGTGAATATTAATGGCTTCATTCTGTGTAAAACTTGATCTAGAGATAAGTGATACTTATTTAATATGCGGATTAATATGCAAATTAAATTCATTGGTTTTACCTACAGGGAATGATAGGTGGGGAAGAGGAAGGAGCAGAGGAGGAAGGAGGGGAGTAGGGGAGGGGAGGAGAATGAGGGCAAAGGGAAAGGGGGAGGGGAGGAGGAAGGAGGAAAGAAGGGGAGACGGGAGGTAAAAAGAGGCGAGAGAGAAAGAGAGGGGACAGGATGGGATGGGATGGGATGGGAGGGGAGGGGAGGGGAGGGGAGTGTAGGGAGGGGGGGTGGAGAGACGGACAGAGAGAGAGAGAGAGAGAGAGAGAGAGAGAGAGAGAGAGGTGATATCCATGACGTCTACAGGGAAGGGAAGGAAGTTCTACTCTGAAATGGATTTTGAGAATACGTGAGGCAGAAAACAAATATATTTCAACATATAAAAACACTTCCCTCATAACTGTATACAATTATATTACAATATTCTGTCAAGTATTGATAGAAAATTCACTTAATTGTAAAATTATATTACAATCATTTTCATTTATTATAAAATATACAAAAACAGATTGTACAGAATAGTCGAATTTCACTATAATGACATGTCAGTGGCTAAGAACTGTCACTATCACTCCCAGAATATGATCCCAATAATGACAGCCCATTTGGAACAGATTTTGCCTGTGTTTCATTCTTGTTGCTTGAGGATGGAGGTTTCTCGTCACATTTTGATTTTTCTGAGCTCACTGTCCCAACAAATGATTTGCTTCCTTGGTTAGCAACCGAGTCATTTCCAGTAGAGCTCTTTAAACGAACCAGTCCTTTAAGTGGTTTCTTTGCATTCAATGAACCAACACTACTTGGCTTTACCATCACAGAGGTCTAGAAAACAAATTACAAGTTTTACTTAGGATACCATCATAAAATATAAAGCTGTTGGCAAGATGCACAGTTAAAAAAGATCAAAAAACTGTAGTATGCTAATATTTTGCTGCAGCAGCCCCAAAAAAATCCACAAAACCAAGCATAAAGCTATTTACTTTTATATCAATGTCAGTTGCCATTCAAGGAAAAATTACACTCTTTCTCAATAAGTACATTAATACCTTTGAGATACTATTATTATGCATATTGAGCCATGGAATGCTCTATTTGCTCATACACTTATAACATCACAGACAAGGAAACTGATATAAAGCTGACTTTCAAATGGCTTGTACTTATCTTCTAACTTTTTCATCTTGTTTACCTGTTACACTGAACATATGAAATACATTACAATACCTAGCCTAATTTCTACAATTTACAATTACTTATCCCTTCTAACACGTCTTCCGTTGCCAGAATCTCAATTTCAACACATCTTAGCATATTTTCTGCCAACTTATTCCTTAATGTTATATTGACTCTCTACAAACTTTTCCCTGTGAATATTCTGTCTAATAAATCTTGATCTGTTATTTCATTTAGACACAGGCTGTTCAACTCCCTACAGTTACTTTAAATTCCAAATAGTTTCACTTCTCTCTCTCCCTCTCTCTCTGGCCGGCTGCGGTGGTCTCGCGGTTCTAGGCACGCAGTCTGGAACCGTGCGACTGCTACGGTCACAGGTTCGAATCCTGCCTCGGGCATGGATGTGTGTGATGTCCTTAGGTTAGTTAGGTTTAAGTAGTTCTAAGTTCTAGGGGACTGATGACCACAGCAGTTGAGTCCCATAGTGCTCAGAGCCATTTGAACCATTTGAACCTCTCTCTCTCTCTCTCTCTCTCTCTCTCTCTCTCTCTCTCTCTCTCTCCAGACATGTGTTTTTCATTCTAATTAAAAATTTGACACAAAAATTGTTTTTATTCGATAATACTTTCTTTACTTGGGTAGGGCTACTTCATGTATTATAATTCACCCTATAGTGGACTGTCAAACAAGCTTTTGGCCAAAAAGCAAATGCGGGAGAAGGTGTTGAGAGCAATGGGGGAATGCAGATAGGGTGTCCTCACCCTCAATCTAGATCAGAACCAGTGAGGGGTTTAAGATTCTAGGTAGTCAGAAAGGATTCCTCTAGATGGACCATGATTAGTTTGGCAGAGGATGGTGCCATGCAGGTGCCCATTGCCAGATTTGTCTGTACGTGATGCCTTCAAAGGAGAAGTAATTGTAGGTGAGGATGTAGTTGAACATAGCAACTAGGAAGAGGATTGTGGACTTGGAATCCATTGAGCACTGGGAAAGGCAGTGTTCAATATTGGCAAGGCCATGGGCTCACGAACAGCTGGACCACCTAGTTTCTGAACAAGCTGAATGACTGCTTCACAGTCTGTGCCATCTGGATCCTTCCTACCAGCAATCTGTCAACTTGTACAGGTAATTGAGTTTAACACTTGGTAGGACATGGAGTGGAACAATCACTTACACACAGTCGTGACGAAAGCAAGTGGCAACTTCAATTTATTGGCAGAATACTAAGGAAATGCAATCAGTCTATGAAGGAGGTTGCTTACAAATCACTAGTGTGACCAATCCTAGAATATCGCTCGTGTGTGGGACCTGTACCAAATAGGACTAGCAAGGGATACTGAATGTATACAGAGAAGGGTTGCATGAATGGGCACAGGTTTGTTTGATTCACAGGAGAGGGTAACTGACATGTTGAAAGAACTGAATTGGCAGGTTCTTGAAGATAGGCAGAAACTATCCCGAGAAAGTCTAATAACAAAGTTTCAAAACCAGCTTTAAATTATAGCTCTAGGAATACACTACAACCCTCTCAATATTGCTCCAACAGGGATTATGAGGAAAAGATTAGATTAATTACAGCATGCACAGAGGCATTTAAACAATCTTTTTTCCCAAGCTCCATTTGGGAAAGGAATGGAAAAAAATTCCTAATAAACAGTACAGTGGTATGTACCCTCTGCCCTGCACTTCACAGTGGTTTTCAAAGTATAGAAGTAGATGAGAAGGCAGGAACTAACATTGCCTGCAATAAAGTGCTGGCCTGTCACTATCTTCTTGTAAAAGAAAGTAGATACTTGTAAATCTTGGATGCATTTTTCAAAAATCTCAAAATTCTTGCAGTCATTACATTTATTGCACAGCAGTACTTGCAGGAAATAATAACAATTTGTTAAAGCGCTCGATGAGCAGATGGTATTAAATAAGCAGCGCTCACCACCAAAAAACTGAAGAGTTTGAAGTAAAGCAACTCTCACCCACAAATTAGTTTTTATATTTGGAAACTTGCTGAGTATCCAGTACTGCTTGGGTAAGTATTTAATCCAATTCTATTAGTATATCTCCTTCCCCACCTCTTTGTCCATCTCCTCCTGGTCCTCTCTCTGTCCATCTGCTAACCCCTCCTCCCCTCTGCCCATCTGTTCCTCCCCACCCTCTCTCTCTCTCAGCTCACCCACCTATGTCCATCTGCTCCTTCCTCCTCTGTGTCCATCACCTCCTCCTCCCCTCCCCCTTCTGTACATCCCCCCTCACTCTCCTCCCATCCTTTACTTCTCTCTTTTTTCCCCTCCTCTACTTCTCTCCTTTCCCATTACCCTTCCCCCACCCCCTCAAAACTCCCGACTGCACCTAGCAGCCCTACCCTGTCCCCACCATGTTCCTGCATGCTCCCACAAGCAGCACTACATACTCCACAACCCCTACCCCACATCTCCGTCCCCACTCAGCCTCCTCCTTACCCCCACTACCCAGATTGCTTCTTCCATCAGGTGCAGTTGCTCACAGTCCAGCGGGTGGCCAGAGACAGTAGTTGTATGTGCAAGTTGTGAATGTGTGCATGTTTTCTATGTTAGAAGAAGGCATTTTGGTTGCAAGCTCACACATTTAGCAGTCTTGTTTTTGACTCAACATCTCCTGTATATTATACAATTTTTCACATAGATGTGAATATTGTGTGCAAAATGTGTCACGAATATAGTTGGTAGTAAAGAAGTGATAAATTAAAGTGCCGTGCTTGATGTGGCAGTCTTCTGCATGAACAGGGAAAAAGTGATAAGCAATGAAGTTCTTTCTTTCATCATTTTGTGGGGACTGTCAGTAAGAAAAAGTTCCATAAAAGTTTGAATTCATTTATAAAGTTTGTAGCAAGTCAGCAAGCACTCTCATTCTCGAATAGTGGATGAATAAAGTCTGGGTATTTGCACGTCATGGGCTACACTTCTTTTTCAACCCCAACACTCATCTTTTGATAGGTACATAGTCCTTACCCCTACAGTAAATCTTTCCAGATAGTAAGTGACAAGTGTACCAAGTTCGGTTGAAATCAGCCCGGTGGTTTAGGAAAATGATGGAAGAAGCAATCTGGGTAGTGGGGGTAAGGAGGAGGCTGAGTGGGGACGGAGATGTGGGGTAGGGGTTGTGGAGTGTGTGTGTGTGTGTGTGTGTGTGT